>NC_053027.1:84533417-85198337 GCF_003073215.2 Triticum urartu
GAAAACTCTAGCAAACGAACTATACGATCTTGTGCTATGTTTAGGATTGGGTCTTATCCATCACATCATTCTCCTAATGATGTGATCTCGTTATCAATGACATCCAATGTCCATAGTCAGAAAACCATGACTATCTGTTGATCAACGAGCTAGTCAAATAGAGGCTTACTAGGGACATGTTGGTGTCTAAGAATTCACACATGTATTACGATTTCCGGATAACATAATTATAGCATGAATAAAAGACAATTATCATGAACAAGGAAATATAATAATAATCCTTTTATTATTGCCTCTAGGGCATATTGACGGCGTGAGGACGATGGCTGGTCGTAGCACGCGTAGTGCGCGGAGGGAGCCAGCGACGTAGATCGCGGGTGGGCGGCCATCTGGGACGCGCGGCAGCGCCAACAGCATCGGGGCACGCGCGGCGGCAGCGGTAACGGCGCCGGGGCACGCGCGGCGGCCTGCTTGGGCGGCGACCCGGGCGACGGTGACTTCGTGCAGACGGGGGCCGACGTGGAGACGGCATGGATGCGTTAGGGTTCAGGGTTTCGACGGCGTGCGTCGGCGGCTACCGTGTCTTTTTTTTCCTTCAACAACTGTCGACGCCAACGTGGGCGGGCGTACGACGGTGACGTATGGCGACGGGTGCAGGTACGCGGGCGGGCGTACGTACAACGACGGATGCGGCATACGCGGGCGGGCGTATGACGTCACACGCGGACGTACGGCATCGGGTGGGTATTCCTATACCTAATGTGAAATTACCATACTATCCATTATACGTTTTAGGGGGTTGTACCGAAGCACTCCCCATATAAAGAAGAAAAAGGATGTCACCGTGTACTCAATCGTTTTCTTCCTCTTTCCGCCGTAACAGCTGTTCTTTGAATTGGTTGTGTTCTAGGCAGGACTCCACGTTTTTTTGGATCGTAAACTGGACCCTACGCTTTTAGCACGGCACTAGTAAACCGCATTTTCAGTAGGATATTGGTAATCTTTCTCAGCCGCTCCTGTGCCACTACCGCATTGTTGGCTATCATGATTTGAGTCTAGTCTAGAATCCAATAAATACATACCAAACGAATTATTTGCCTTTATCGTGAAGTTTCTCTATTAACTTTTGATTTTCACAATGAATGTGATACAATGACAATTTTGATGCCAAACTTTTACTTACTCCATCCATTCCATAATATAGTGCATGTACATTTTTTTTAAGTCAAACTTAGCAAACTTTGACTGAGTTTATGAAGAAAACTATCTATATCTACAATACCAAACATATACAATATGAAAGTATAACTCACGGTGTATCCAGTGATATGCGTTTGGTATTTTAAATGTAAATATTTTTCTCTCTAAATGTGGTCAAAGTTTGCAAAGTTCGACGTGCGAAAAAAATCTATACGCACTACATTATGAAATGGAGGAAGTACAAGTTTTCGGTTGCTCTCTGCGTGTGGACAATGTCCATCATTTTCTAGTTGATTTTGAGCTAATGTATTGTTTACTCTTCTTTTTGCGGGGAAGCGACTATGCCTCATTGATGTTAGTACTAGGCAGTGGCGGAGCGAGAAAACCTGAATGGATAGGGCCAAGAGCTGCTAAACTAGCTTGGGGAGGGCCAGACCAACGGAATATAAAGCTAATACACTGTTTTAGCTGAAATACTCAGTGTCCTAGTGGAAATATTTGCATGTTGGCCTGGCTCCAGGCCCTGGCTAGCACCCCTATCTCCGCACTGTTACTAGATGCATAGAAAACATGAAATTTACAAGAAGTAAATAACTTCCTTTGCCATCTTATGACCAACATAAATAAATATTGAAATGAAACAATCTTTCAGAAACACATTTTGAATACTATTAGGATAAAGGTAGTGATAAAACTGAACAAACTCATTTTTTTGAGAGTAGACAAGGTGTGCGAGTATTCACTGTGTAAACGCATGCCACCTTTTTTTTATGATAATACGAGTCACATTCATATAATAAAAATAAAGTACAAACCACGTAGACGCCAACTTGATAAAACAAAAAAGACAACAAAATCCAAGCTTCAACCCAAACGACCTCATCAAAGAAAGGCTATTACAATTAAGACCGAATAATCTCCTGAGCTTGATGCCAACTTCCATCATGCGTCTCTGACACCACCATAACGAACATAGAAGGAAAAAGGGACATACCACCTCTTCACCGAGCTCGACGCGACTCCATCGCTATTTTACAGCTTTTCAGACCTCAAAAGTAGCTCGTCAAAGGCAAAGCCATTGCCATTGAAAGAATCTGGCCAGGGCAGCACTGCATACACGCCACCGAACTCCGAATCTGGCAACTCCTCACAACGACGTCGAAGGAGAAAACCTGACCCACTAACCATCAACGACGAATCCATCGTCTTCCAGCTGTCACCGATTGAGAAACCACCGACACCCAATCTTGAACAAACCTTTCGTGCTCCGCATCGACGTTAGAGCATGTGCGATCGCGGTGACGGAGCCTAAGGACACAAGTCCACCATAGGAATGTTGCCAACGCCAGAGTGAACGCCATCGGAATGACGGAGCCCATGGACACAAATCCAGCATAGGGTATGTCGCTGTCGCTGTCGCCACACCATCCATGCTTGAAACATGCTGGCATCCATTAACCGCCCATCAAAAGCAAAACGCCGTGTCGACAAAAGAAGCTAAAGCTTTATGATATGGCTTCGTCGTCACCCTTGCTAGATCTAAGATGTCAAACAGTTAAAACCTAAACTAGTAGGGACCTAAAACCTAATAAAACAACACGATCTGCGCGCCCAAAAATCCGACGTCGCCCTCATCAGGTTATTGGTGAAGGTGGGCTGCTGAAGGACGACGGTGAAAGACTAGTCTTTCTCCGCAAAGGAGATCGCCTTCTTTCTTTCTCGGCAAGAAAGAAAATGCACGTATCCGCATACATGGCACCTGCTTCCCATCGGTTGTGTGCTGGAGATTTTTCGTCAAAACAACGCGTGGACTAGATTTTTTTGTTTTTGCTTGCGAATACAAGAATTTCGAACCTCTTGTTCCGTGCTGAGCTCTCCTCCGTTTATATCTTTTTTTCGGCGTACGCGGAAAGCCGTTGAGGTAGCACCGGACGAAAAGCCAGATCATGACACGATGAAGATAATAAAAATAAAATAAAATCGAGAAAGGGAGGCGGTAGGAGAAGGCGAGCCGGGGACGGCAGCCCTAGCGGGAGCCTCCTTTACTTCTCCCTCCCCGCCTATAAAAACCGCCCGCCTCTCCTCCCCCTCCCAACCACTCCATCGCCTCGCCGCCACCGCCCGCCCGCCCGCCCGCCCGCCCGCAGCCTCCGATCGATTTCGGTTTCGCCCCCCGCCCGCCGACGAGGTGAGAACGCTCGCCGTCCCCTCCCGTCCCGCTCTTCGTCTCTCGTGTGCTCCCGTGCCTAGTATCGGCTAGATTTGCGGTGTATTTGGGGGTTGTTTGGTCTGGGTAGGAGGATCGGATCTGGATGTGTGTTGCGATTGGTAGGCATCGGGGTTTGGTGATCTGCTGTCGCCGGCCGTTGTGGGCTCGGCGTCGGCTAGGGTTTGCTTGGACGATTCCTTGGCCCGTGGCGGCTACTCGACGTTAGGGTTTGCATCTCGATTGTGAACCGGTAGTGATGTAATTTTTGCTCAAACAAACGTTGCAATACTGTGCAGTTGAATTAGACCTCCTTGTTTTAGTCATGTGGTGTTCCCTGGTTTGATCTCGTTTAGTGCTGTCAGTTTCTAGTATTGGATTGAGGCCAGTTTTGATGGAATATCCTGTCCTTGTGTCATTATTGTAGTACATGGCTTGTCGCTACACATGGATTGCTGTTATCAGTGTTACGTATTTTGTTGGTGAGCTTACATGTCAGGTTAATATCGTAGCTAGAGACTGTTATCTTTTTCTTGTCTGTTATATGGTCTAGATATCCTGTCCTTTGTATTTGTTTCCATTATAGTTGAATGGATTGAGTTAGTTGTTTTTGTTGGGTTCTACAAATTCACTTTTATCTTCGTACATGGAGGCATGCGCATTGTTGTTTGAAACTACGCATACTTTGTAATTATATGTGCATGCCTGGAGATTGTTTGTACTAAATTTAGCAGTTATTCTGCTGTAACTTTTTATTTTATCTTATGTCCTGATTCAGAATTTGCACGTATGGTTACATCATCTTTGCATCTTGCAAGTAAAATGTCTCTCGTGGAGAGAGATACTTTTGATACCCTTGTATGATATTGGGAGTAGTTGTAATTAATTTGGGAAGTTTAGTCCTATTGTCTTAAAGTTTGTCATACATGTGCTGCCTATAAATCTTGCTAGTAAAATTTGTTGCTGTGGACAGATATACTTCTGATACATGCCCCATGTATGATATTGGGATTTGTTGTAATTAATTTGGAAAGTTTAGTCCTATTGTCTTGAAGTTTGTCATACATGTGCTGTCTATAAATGTTCATTTTGCTGCTGATTTGGTTGTGTAAGATGTGTAGCCTCCTTTCTGCAGTGATGCCTAATTCACTTGCAATGTCTATTTACCTGCTTATTTGGTTGTGTATTTTACTAGCTTCCTTTCTTCAATGATGCTTAGCTCAGCCAGCAACCTGTGTCATGAATTAATAATGTAGTCCTTTCTCTTTAATGATATTATACCTTTGTTTCAGTTGGTTTCTTGTAATCTCACATTACATGAATAATCACTAATGTTTCATCTTTCACTTGTTTTAAACCAGGTAGCAGCATCTGTTTTGCTGCAATCTGACAAAGTGGAGGGCTACGCTGAACCTTCTTTTATGTCTGAACAAGCATCGGTCTATTTGGGATCAGTTGGATTGCTGGGAGAGTACTCTCGTGCAACGAGAAAAAGGCACAAGTTTGTGCTCCCCTGCATGCATCAAGAGCCCATTAGGTTCTCTGGTTCTGAGAGTTCACTTGCCACTGCCTGTGCTCAAAGTCATCTCCCTGCAGCTACTATTTCTTCTGAATTTTGCCACATCTGATAGCATCTGCTGCAGAAAGGTTATCTCAAGATGGCGCTGCAAAACATTGGTGCTTCAAACAAGGATGATGCCTTCTACAGGTACAAGATGCCCAGAATGCTGACCAAAATTGAAGGCCGTGGTAATGGCATCAAGACCAATATTGTGAACATGGTTGATATAGCAAAAGCACTTGCAAGGCCTGCTTCCTACACAACCAAGTACTTTGGTTGTGAGCTTGGGGCACAATCAAAGTTTGATGAGAAGACAGGAATCTCCTTGGTTAATGGTGCCCATGACACTTCAAAGCTAGCTGGTCTGCTCGAGAACTTCATCAAGAAGTATGTCCAGTGTTATGGCTGTGGCAACCCTGAGACAGAGGTCCTCATCTCCAAGAAAGAGATGATAACTCTGAAATGTGCCGCCTGTGGCTTCCTCTCGGATGTTGACATGAGGGACAAGCTCACTACATTCATCCTGAAGAACCCACCAGAGGCGAAGAAAGGAGGCAAGGACAAGAAAGCTATGAGGAGGGCTGAGAAGGAGCGTCTGAAAGAAGGTGAAGCAGCTGATGAGGAGATGAAGAAACTCAAGAAGGATGGGAAGAAGAAAGGTGCTTTGTCCAAGGAGAGTACTGCAAAAGGTGTTGCCACAAAGAAGAAGGGTGCTGGGGGCTCTGATGAAGAACATATCTCATCACCAAGAGATGCTGACTTTGCAGCTGCTGCAGATGATGATGACGATGACGATGATGATGTACAGTGGGCGACTGACACGTCAGCAGAGGCTGCAAGAAAGCGTATGGAGGAACAGCTGAGTGCAGCAACTGCTGAAATGGTTATGCTTGCCACTGAAGAGACTGAGAAGAAGAAGAAACAGGCCCAGCACAAGGATGATGGCTGTGCCAATGGCACATCAAAGGCTGAAGAGACCTCCAACGGTAAGCAGAATGGAGCCAAAGCCACTCCCTATGATGAACTGGTTGAAGAGATCAAGGCGAGCCTTGCCAATGCTGCCACCGCAGCTCAGCTCAAGGGGGTGCTGTCCTCCTCAACCCTGCCCCTGAAGGACGTGATGGATGCCCTCTTTGAGGCGCTCTTCCATGGTGCCGGCAAGGGGTTCGCCAAGGATGTGGTTAAGAACAAGAAGTACCTTGCTGCTGCTGTGCCTGATGAAGCCGCCCAGATGCTCCTGCTCCAGTCCATCGAGGCGTTCTGCAGCAAGTGCAGCGCCGAGGCCTTGAAGGAGCTGCCTGTCGTCCTGAAGGCCCTCTACGACGGAGACCTCCTTGAGGAGGAAACCATTGTGCAGTGGTACAATGAAGCTGTTGCTGCCGGCAAGGACTCCCAGGTCGTGAAGAATGCCAAGCCCGTCGTGGAGTGGCTCCAGAGCGCCGAGTCCGACGAGGAGTGAGACGCTGTACTGCTTGCTCCCTTTCGGCATTTCCTTTTTACCACCACTACTGCTTGAGTGTCTTTTGAAGTTTGTTTGAAGTGTTCCTCGTCGTTGTGGATCAGTATTTGGAGTATGAGTCAGTTGAGTGTGTTGCGTCTGATGTATTTCAAAGCACCGTGTGATGGTAGACTCGTTATATTATGAAATGATGTGGTTTTTTGTCTGTTATGCTGCCTTGGCTGACATTATACAGCGCTGTCACTTGATTGTCTTTTAAAGTTGTGTTTGAGGTGTCCGTCATTGTCATGGATCAGTATTCGAAAATGCTTCTGTTCAGCTCGAAACTCTGCAAATGTCAGCATCATACTCCCTCCGTCTGGAAATACTTGTCGGGGAAATAGATCTGGATGTATTTTAGTTCTAGATATATTTAATTTTATCTATTTGTGCGACAAGTATTTTTGGACGGTGGGAGTAAATAAATTATTGACAGATAAGGGGTGCATACTCCCTAAATCCACCTTTGATCTCTCTATAATGTGTGCATTATAGGTTTCTTCCGCTACGGTCCACTTTGTTTGAGGCGTAAACGACTTAAGATGCGTCTTCTGTTCTGCCTGCAAGGTACAGGAACAACAAACCATAAGAAATCATTGAATCTTGTAGCTTTCAGGTAAGAAATCACCGAGACTTCTAAGAACAAACCATAAGAAACCATAAAAACAACAAACCATAAGAAAACTAGAGGTTAAGTCGCTCACCTATGAAGGTCGAAGCCACCAGTGTTGGTATCCTTCGGTGGGGTGCGTTGCATTCTACCGAATTGCGCCACCACGCGCCGTGGTACTTGCCGCTCGATAGCGTACATGCATATCAATGGGACCCTAGCCATGAGATACTCTTGTCCCTCGTGCACATCTAGTTCAGCTCGAAACTCTGATCCATCTCACATGACCACCAGTTAACCTACAAACAAATTGGTTCGGTTGGGTCTTCGTAAGCAATCGGAAAAGTGGTTACAGGATATTACTACCACACAGTTTTACCTAGTGAAAGGGGATATTGTCCAGCTCGTTGGTGAAGGCCTTGGACTTGCCTGTGAAGACTCTAACTTTGTCCCAAAAGTACGCCATGGTGGGCTAACGAGAAGAGTTCTCTTCTTCGCCATAATATACCCATGCAAGCCTGTCATCTTTTTCAGGACGACCCATCGGCAACCGCTCCCACATGCAAATGGAGACGGCCCAAGCACATCCGCCCATACTGGATTTATCTCCGGTCCTCTGACATGCGCCGTGCAGCTGCAAATTTTAACCCATGATTTTTATTTTCATGCCCCTGGTTCCTTAATTGTACCCAGTTTTGTCCAACCGTCTTTGTATTCCTCACTTTCCCCCTTCCCCCTCTACATGAACCTCACAGATGCTCAAATAGTGCATTTCCGTTGGGTTAATCCCGTTGACCGTTACATGGATGAGTTCATGACGGGTGGGACCATTAAAAATGCTGACATGTGAGGCCGCTTAAAATGTTGACATGCCAATGAGCCCTTGCTAAAAAAACCCACCCCTCTCTCTTTCTTATACGTGGGACCAATAGAACAAAGGGAAATAGGAAGGAAAAAAGCTCCCGAACTCTCTGGCCATGCCAGCGGGCACAGGACATGGCGGAGGTAGTTCTGTGGTTGGAGGCAGCCCGCATACTCATGCACCAAGGACGCCTTCCTCGCTCTTCTCTCTCCCACCCTCGTTCGCATGCTCCCTCTTCCTCTCTGATCTCTCCTCCCGGTGGAACCCTTGCGCTGCCTTGGTGTGATAGCCCGGCTTATTAGGGATGATAGACTACTCATATCAATAAGGAATTCCTTCTTTTCCGGGAGCCCATTCGGACAGAACTCCAAAGTTGAGCGTGCTCAGCTTGGAGTAGTTTCAGGATGGGTGACCGACCAGGAAGTTGCTCCCGCATGCGCACGAGTGAGGACAAAGTGCGCAGAAAAGACTAGTATTGATCTGTGGGGGCAAGTCTAGATCCCGCCAGGAGTAACGACCACCGGCGGGTGTGTCCGGGGCGTTACAAGTTGGTATCAGAGCCGACTCTCGCGGTTACCCGGATGTTTGCGGACAGGTGCGCGGTCATGTTGTTCATGACGTTTGTGATCCGTCGTGGCACCCGACATGGCACATGTACCGGACTGGATGCACAAACGTATGTGCCAAGAGGGAACGTTCCTGTGGCCCGACGAGGACGTCGGTTTCTCTGAGTGGGTGTGTATGTGATAGCCTGGCTTATTAGGGATGATAGACTACTCATATCAATAAGGAATTCCTTCTTTTCCGGGAGCCCATTCGGACAGAACTCCAAAGTTAAGCATGCTCAGCTTGGAGTAGTTTCAGGATGGGTGACCGACCGGGAAGTTGCTCCCGCGTGCGCACGAGTGAGGACAAAGTGCGCAGAAAAGACTAGTATTGATCTGTGGGGCCAGTCTAGATCCCGCCAGGAGTAACGACCACCGACGGATGTGTCCAGAGCGTTACACTTGGTCCCAATCACGCGCTCGTCTCTGATCACCCGGCGAATTGAGAACACCTTCGGAACGCCTCACCATTCTCTTCCATCCTTGTGAGCCATATGTGCTTTGATGCAGTGTGATGACCGAATCGACCCCTTCGTCTTCGACTCCGCCCGTTGCATCTGAGCTCGCTTTCGTCGCTGGCATGTTCCCTCCGGCTTTACAGACCATCTCCGTGTCCTTGGATAGACCCCTGCCACATCTCTGCATTTCCCCCTCTCTATTGTTCCCAAGAATGGGCTGTCGTTGCGAGCCGCCATGGGATTGGTCACTGATAGTGACTCCAGTGAGCAAATGGCCACTAGCGCCGCTCGCTCAAATTTTCACATGAAATAGACCATATTGGAGGCCTACTGCCAAAATATTTTGAGTTTCAGAGCTTTTATGCTATATTCCATTGATTAACTAAATTTCTAGACATTTACCAAAAGTAATTGAAAATTGAACTACAAGTATGTTATAATTTGGTTCCAAAACGTGACAAAAATCATTTTAAGGTACTCAGGTAGGATTATATGTAGTATTCACAAAAAAGTTGAAAGATTCAACCCCTTTCTATGAATACCATGTTGATAATGTTAACCCCATTTAAAAAGTGAAATAAAATGAAAAAAAGATTCAAAAAATGCAATCCTTTTGCATGGAGTCCTTTTATGTGTACTACTTTATAGGAAAAATGATAAACTAGGAACACAATGGTTTCTTAAAAAAAGTGTTTATAAAATGGACTACCATCTAGGAAGGTTTATGGTTTTCAAGCCAAATGACCAAGTTAATGGCTATATCCATGTTATATTTCAATATAAGGTGACAATATTTGGCACAAACATGGGGCTTACCATGCCAAACAATATTGCCAAAGGGAGAGAACATTTTTTGTTACAAAAGTAAATAAATCATTTTGAAGTGCCAAAAATGGTTTTTTTGTGAAGCAAGTACCAAAAATAAGATTGAAAATAATTTTTTTTGCATTTTTCTCATGAAATAGGCCATATTGGAGGCCTACTGGTGAAAGATGTCGAGTTTTTGAGGTTTTTTTGCTATATTCCACAGGTTAAATGAATTTCTGGACATTTACCAAAAGTAATTCAAAATTCTACTACAAGTGTGTTATAGTTTGATTCCAAAAGTGGCAAAAATAATTTTAAGGTACTCAGGTAGGATTATATGTAGTATTCACAATTTCTTTTGAAAGATTCATCCCCTTTCTATGAATAACGATGCCGACAATGTTGACCCAATTTTGAAAAACAATGAAAGAAAATGAAAAAAGATTAAAAAATGCAATCCTTTTGCGTGGTGTCGGGGTACACAAACGGGGGCGTATGTTTCCCCCTGACTTGTGCACGGACATCAAGCCACCGGCCCGACAAGATTACAACATCCAAGACCATACCAAGCACAAGAGATCAGCTCTTTGAGGAATCAGAGGGCGGATCAATAAGACCAAGTCAAGCCATGAGAAGCAAGATGCTACTAATGGAAAACCTCCCTTGCCGGGTAGGCGAGCCTGGCGAGGTCGAGGTAGCCCCAAAGAAACAAGTCTCCAGACTCCCCCGGCAGGCTTGCCGGGCTCAACAAAGGCAAACCAACCTGCCAAGGCTCCACCGCTCCACCTCACAGCGACGCAAGTCATCGATCGGTGCAGTGTCAAGCCCCAAGGTGACTAGGTGGCTGTTTCCTGCCACACGGTAGCCACTTTATATGGAAATCATCTCCAAATGACACCCATCCAGAGATGTGTCAAGTAGGAAGGCGTGAAGCTGGCAAAAGCAGCCCGATAAGGCTTGCCGGGCACACCGTGATGTGACACTAAGCGGCGCATTTAATGTGCTCTGTCCTACCTGTAGAGTTAGGTATGATAGCACAATTGCTATCTAATCAGTGCATAATGACTGATTTGCCACTGTGGTGACCCCTTGATCTATAAAAGGAGGCCCGTGACAGCCATAGAAAGGATTCAGACCCTTGTACAATCATACACGCGTGCCCCGAGGCAACCATGCCGGGCAAGAGCGCTGTCAGTGTCAAAACCGGCGGATCTCGGGTAGGGGGTCCCGAACTATGCGTCTAAGGCCGATGGTAATAGGAGACAGGGGACACAATGTTTATCCAGGTTCGGGCCCTCTCTATGGAGGTAATACCCCACTTCCTGCTTGATTAATCTTGATGAATATGAGTATTACAAGAGTTGATCTACCACGAGATCGTAATGACTAAACCCTAAAGCCTAGCCTGTCTGACTATGATTATGAGGATATCCGTCTACGGACCTAGCCCTTCGGTTTATATAGACACCGGAGGGATCTAGGGTTACACAAGGTCGGTTACAGAGAAAGGAATCCTCATATTTTGGACGCCAAGCTTGCCTTCCACGCCAAGGAGAGTATCGTCCGGACACAGGTAGAGTCTTCGGTCTTTGTATCTTCACAGCCCATTAGTCCGGCCCATGTCTAGTAGGTCGGACGCCCGAGGACCCCTTAGTCCAGGACTCCCTCAGTAGCCCCTGAACCAGACTTCAATGATGAGGTGTCCGGCACGCAGATTGTCTTCGGCATTGCAAGGCGGGTTCCCCTATCCAAATACTCCAAGATAGTCTTCAAACGCAATGAACGTGTCCGAGTCTGCAATACAAGCACCACGCGCAACTGCAGGGAGTTTAATATTTCACGAGTCTAATCCGCTGACAACTTTTTGTTATGTGACATCACGTTTGCCTGATCATTATTTCGAACCGTTTCTTGTCCTGCCGTTCCACGTTTCGAGGCGCGGTTTTTATTGGCACGTCTTGTCAAAGCAGAGATCATGTCCCCTTATTGCAGGATTCTCATCAATACGAGCGTGGGTAACCCAAACGTTCCATTGGTATGATTCCTTAGGAATAGGCAGGTTTTCAGGCTTAGGAGGAGGCGTTCGATATCCGTTGCCTTTATAAAGGAGCCAAGGGCCGTCTTATTTTACACTGCCCCTCTCCTCAGCCCTTCCAACTTCGAGTTCTAGCACCCAAGGTCCGACTTCATTGCTTCAAGCTTCCCAATCATGTCCGGACCAAGCCCACAGGGCCGATGGGTGGCTTCCTCTGTTACAGAGGAGGATATTGCGAAGCTTCGTGCGGCCAGATACCTGACCGCCGAGATCTCCCACAGGCTTCCTGCTCAAGACAGGTTATTCCTACTCCCAAATCCGGCGAGAGGGTTGTATTCATCTCCCACTTCCTGTGAGGGCTAGGATTCGCTCTTCATCCCTTTGTCCGGGGGCTCATGTTTTACTACGGACTAGATTTTCACGATCTAGCCCCAGGTTCTTTCCTTCACATCTCGACGTTCATTATCATGTGCGAGGCCTTTCTCCGTACTCCCCCACACTCCGACTTATGGCTCAAGACCTTCAGTGTGAAGCCGAAGGTAGTCGACGGGGAACAAGCGGAGTGCGGAGGTGCTACAGTGAGCAAGCTTACCAATGCTCCTTGGCCAAAAGGCTCTTTCACCGAAACTCCCAACCTATGGCAGCGGGAGTGGTTTTACGTCACTGAACCCCACGGTACAAAGTGGGCGGCTATACCTGCGTTTCGATCTGGCTCTCCATTACAGCTTGCATCATGGATTAATAAGGGGCTGGACTGGGGGTCAATTGACGAAGTGCAGACTCTACAGAGCCGCATCCGGAGCCTCCTTGATAAGGACATCGGTCTTTTCAACGTGATTCAGGTAATGCTGGTCCGCCAGGTCCTGCCGTACCAGTGACGGCCTCTCCGTATGTGGGAGTTTAATCCGGAAGGACCATGGACCCTCCAACACTTCTTCGATACTACGCACAAAGGAATGTGGAAGTTGTTTTTCGGGAAACGAAAACAGTGGCCAGACACCACCGAGGATATCGGCCTCGACTACAACCATCCGGATACCTCGGTAAGCGCTCTACTTCCGAGCAATTTTTAGCAATGTATGCCGTAATGCGATAGTGATCACACTATCCTTTTCCAGGGCTTGATAAAGAAAGCAGAGCGAATTAGGTGTTCGGCCCCCCTTCCCGAAGACTCAGCGGACCCTGTATTAGCAAGGATGCTGGCCCCGGCACTGTACCAGATGCCTATGAAGGAGGACAAGATGGAGAGCGGGAGGACCGAAGGTGGCCTCCACCCCGAAGATATATTAGATGCTGTGTCCGGGGAGATCAAAATCCCATCGCCTGAAGATAAAAGTAAAGGAGAAGCCAATATTCCTTCTCTTCATGGTAAGAAAAGGGCCGTCTCCGAAGATTGGGAGGAAAAGGCTCCTAAGCGAGGCAAGATGCCCTTGTCGGGCGGCTCGGGCTTGGAGGACGACGTCATCGCGCAGTCCCCTGGTGAGGACAAGCCTTTAGCCAAATCATAAGTGAACAAGGGTGTTTTAAAAATATCCCGTTCCTCTCTTGTGACCAGGGTAATATCTAGAATATATGTTTTTGCAGCTCGGCACACAGTCTTCTTCAACAATCCTCTTCCTCGGGGGATCTTCTCCCGGAGATGATGGAAAGCAAGATGCCTCCACCAAACTCCTCGCCTAATAGGGTGGACGACTTAGAGGTGTCGTCCCAGAGGGTCTCTCCTTATCAACAAGTGGTGCAAGGTATGATGAAAACACTACCCAAAGGTGATACTTCGGTAGCCCAGGGTCAGGGGGCCAACAATAAAGGCCCCGCACTGTCCGGCGTACAGCCGGAGACAACTCTAGGAACGAATGAGCGAATCCCTTCGAAGGGAGGCCGTGCTGCTACAGCAGCTTCCGGAGATCCAGAAGCGCCGGATATATTGACGAACATGCTGCGACAGGCGTCCGTCTCCGAGGACCATCGTACCTTGATGGGTACGGTGGTTGAAAAGGTCCTGTCCGCGAAAAGCGGATTGGATGAGGCCTTCACGAGCCTGCTAAGAGGCTTCAAGGTTTGTACTGTAATGTTTTCGATTGTGTTTTATTCACAAAATACTCCTGTGTATAGATTGTAGCCCCTGAGACTCTGATTGGATTCCCAAGGGAGGCGATCAGAGGATCAAAAAGATATGTCCAGGAAATAATCTGACTACTTGGAACACAGACTGTTACCTCCCCGGCTACTGCCCGATCCACAGAGGTTGCAGAACTGCAGCGGAAGATTGATAGGCGGATGATGACATCACGCTTATCAACATGCGGCTTGACGAGGCGCAAGGTATGTTTTTGGGGCAGTCAGTATATGTATGTATGATAATATATGCACGAAGCTAGAATTATATACTAAGACGCGCATAACTGCAGATGGTGCTGCCGCGGTGGAGGCCCTTCGGGCTGAACTTGCTCTGGCCAAGGAGCAAGCCCGGATGAGTAATTTGGCTGCCAATAAGGCAGCTGATGAATTAAAAACCGAACAGGCTACTCGGCGCCAGTATGAGGAGAGAATTTCTGTCATGGCGCACGAGCTAAAGGAAACCACTGTCCAGTGCGAATTCCTCAAGAGGGATAACAAAGCCAAAGTGGCCGATCTCGACAAGGCCTTACAAGAGGCGAGAGAAGCACGATCTGAGTCTAGAGCGGCTCGGGAGGAGATCCGGCAAGCTGGGAGATAACGACTGGTAAGCCTTTCTTATTACAGACTAAATTCAGCGATCCGAAGTATTCCCCGCTTAATCAGATGTGGAGCTCTCCAGACGCATTCTTGGACCTGCCAAAGAGCACCTCCGATGCGGCGCAATTTTACCAAGGGCAGGAAGGGTGTGGCACGGAGAAGCTTTTTTGGTCAAAATTCGGTGCGCCAAAGCGTCCGCTGTTACTGAACGAACAGATGGCCCAGTGGGTCGAGCTCCACAGGATATCCGGTTCTTCCATGAAGGACGTCATAGTCCGACTGTGGCCTGCTGAGCCAATTCAGAATAGTTATTTCGGTTTGGTGCAGCGACTTGTTGATGCGGTGCCGCGTATCGATGCCGTTAAGCGTTCAAGGTGCATTGAAGGTGCACGGATGGCCTTTGCCCGCGTCAAGACATACTGGGCGAAGATGAAGGCCACCGACGTTGCAGCGAAGAGTCCCCCCAAGGGCAAGGACCATCACGCACCAGAGCATTATTTCGAGGACGTCTTAGAGGGTGCCCGCTTGATAGAGGGTCAGTGCTCGAAGCATATGCTATTCGAATGAAATGTGTTGAAATTGTAAAAGACAATGTTACGATAATATTATGATATTTGCTTAAAAGTTTTAGTTCCTCCTGTGCGGCTATTTTTGTATAATCTAAATTTTTTCCAGTCGTCGGCTTCAGCCCCCTCGTAGAAAATATGGGGGTGTTCGGAAAAGCACTTGATCACTCTTAACCCAACGTCTTGGTCCATGAAGGAGGTGTCAATGCAGCGAACTAGGAAATCGGACTATAGTGCGTTAACACTTTCACTTAGCCATAGGAGTTTTATGGTGGTTCTAGGATATAGACCCTGGTATGTACGCGGTTATCCCAATATGGTGCATTACATGTATGACCTGAAAAAAGGTCCTTCATGTAATATGGAGGGAATCACGAAAGATTCTGATAAGTCATCGAGTGGTTGACCAGCTCTCGCCGCATCATGACAGTCAGTTTTCGGCTTTCTCTACTGAGGTGTTTGACTAGATGAACCGGAAACACAATCGTAGTAGTTCTCCCTTTACTACCTTAGCCGATAGAGTGGAATGTAAGGTAGCAAGCACAGGAGCCGGGCAACCCAACTATTGGCCCAAGACATGATTCGGAGCTGATGCATATAAGGCCAAACTCGCGATGCCGAAGTATGCTATAAATCCGTTCGGACCTATTGGCAATTTATTTTGTTCCCATATCGAGCCCTTGGCGAGTTATGTCGGGGTGTGTGAAATAACACAAGGGGCAAAATTCAGTTCTTTAGAGAAAAGTAAATACTGGATATGGATTATGTTCACTGGAACCTTAGTGATATGCCAATCGTCATTTTGCAGATAATAACGCCACAACCCCGGCTATTTGACATGCCAGGGGGTAGACGGTTGAGGAAAAAGGCACTTTACAGGCTCACAAAATAGAGAGTGCGGTCTACAAAAAGTTGTTTTGGACCTCCTATCGCACGTCTGCGCCGCCTTTCCTCGTTGAAGGGGCTCCTTAACAGGAGTAGCCTTTGGGTAAATGTACAAAACTGAACTCTGATAGAGTCAGTGAGATGACCAGCCTTTGAGTCACATGTGGTAAATTTTAATGAAAAAACAAAGAGTAGTTAGAAAAGAAAAAAGAAAGGAGGTAATGGGAGTACTTGTAGGCCCGTCCGCATTGTGCTTCTGCCGATGCCCATGGTATTTTAAGTGCATAGTTATTTATGCGCGGTACAGATTTCACAGGTGTATGAAGCGGACGGTGGAAGCCGAACTGCTAGTTCTGCTCCAAAATTGGTGGGTTATGCTAAGTGGAGACCGGCGGCTTAATGGCCGACAAGGTATGCGGTTTAATAAGACCGCTTTGTACTTCGAATAAAGTAACCGTAGTATGATCCTCGGTCCGGAGGGAGTGCTTCTCATGTTCCCCTGTAGAGGTTTGTGTCACGTATACCATGTTCACTATTTTTACTTCGTGTGGAAATTGTTTCTGATCCCCGGTATTTGGTTGGTGAGTCTCTTCATAATCTCTATCACCGGGCGGCCTCTTCCCCTTGTGTTCGGCGTTGAGCTTGCTGGCCTGCTTGAAGACCCAACAGCTTCTGTTGGTGTGAGTAGCTGGTTTATCGGGGTTGCCATGAATCTGGTAGGGCCGATCCAATATCTTGTCTAAATTGGATGGTCCGTCTCTGTTTGCCTTGAATGCCTTTTTCCGTTGACTGGGTTTGGGGCCGCTGAATCCGGCGTTGACCACTGTGTCGTGCGTTCTTTCATTATCATTGCGACATTTGTGTTTGCTGCGTCGTGGTTTGCCATTGCCGTCTCGGACTTCGGAAGTGCCCGGATCGCTGGCGCTATTGCTTCTACGAGCGAGCCAGCTGTCTTCTCCCGCGCAAAAGCGGGTCTTCAGAGCGGTAAGGGCTGACATGGATTTTGGTTTTTCTTGACCGATGTGGCGGGCGAGCCACTCGTCCCGGACGCTGTGTTTGAAGGCCGCTAGGGCTTCCGCGTCCGGACAGTCGACGATTTGGTTCTTTTTAACTAAGAACCTACTCCAGAGCTTCCTGGCTGACTCTCCGAGCTGCTGGACGATGTGACTTAAGTCATCGGCATCTGGTGGCTGGACATATGTACCTTGGAAGTTGTCGTGGAAGGCGTCTTCCAAATCCTCCCAACCGCCAATAGAGTTTTCAGGCAGACTGTTTAGCCAGTGCCGAGCTGGCCCTTTGAGTTTTAGTGGGAGGTATTTGATGGCATGAAGGTCATCTCCGTGGGCCATATGGACATGGAGAAGGAAATCCTCGATCCATACCGCGTGATCAGGTGTTCCATCATATGATTCGATATTCACGGGTTTAAACCCTTCTGGGAATTCATGCTCCATCACTTCGTCTGTGAAGCAAAGAGGGTGTGCGGCACCTCTAAATTGGGCCACATCGCGACGTAGTTCCGATGTTGTCCGTCTGCGGTTTTCGGCCCGGGTGTGACTAGGTTTGTCACGTCCGAATAGATAGCAGTCGTTACATGTCGGGACACGTCCTCGCGATCCGTAGATCGATCTGGTATGTCCTGCTCTATTGTCCCAGTCCTGCCGAAGGTCATATGTATAACCACGAGCTATTTTATCTCTTCCTTTACGATAAGGTGGGCCGGGCCGGTGTTCGTCTTGAGTTGCCGCTTTATCTCGATCGTGTGGTGGTCAGTTAGCCGCATTGTGCGATGATGGTATAGGCTTCAACGCCTCATCAGCGAAATGAGGTAGCAATTTGCGCTTCGGGTAGATTTTGGCTGGGCGCTTGAGGTCGTATTCTTAGGCTGCTAGGACATCAGTCCATCTATCGTTGAGCAGATTTTGGTCAACTTGAAGCTGCTGCTACTTCTTTTTCAGGCTCCATGCAGTGGCTATTAGCCGGCGCTTAAAGCGCTCCTGCTCCTAAGGTTCCTCAGGCATGATAAAATCCTCGCTGCCGAGGCTCACCTCATCCTCAGAGAGTGGAAGATAATTACTGTCCTCCGAGTCATCGTTTATGGCCTGTTCGTCAGGGCCAACTTGCCCGTTTTCCCGTTCCTCCTGTTCGGAAGTTATCTCAACGGAGTCTTCATTATCTTTGGCATCATCTGGAGTATTATTGTCTCCCGTGCCAATATTGCTGTCTTTTCCATGACGCGACTTAGAGCGGCGTCGCTGACGCCGACGTTTTGGTTGAATCACAGAAGGTTCGTCCTCAACTGGATTTTCTTTGTCATCGTCGTTAGTTATTTTAGGTGTGTCCACCATGTACACGTCGTAAGAAGAGGTGGCCGTCCTGCATTCGGTAAACGGCAGGTCTCGGCCCTGCTCCTCATCGTCATCGTCGTCCATACCGTCGATGTCTTCGGATCCGTAATCGAGCGTGTCGGTTAAGTCTTCGACAGTGTCTATGAAGTGGGCGGTGGGTGGGAAGCGAAATTCTCCGTCATCAGCCTCCAGTTCGAACCGGATATAATTCGGTTGTGAGCCCCCCGCTAAGGATAGTGCTCTTAACGAGTTTAACACGTCGCCCAAAGGCGAGTGCCGGAAGATGTCCGCAGAGCTGTATTCGATGATCGATGACCGATCAAGCTCGACGTACGCGGACGCACAAGGTTCAGAATCTGTAGCCGGAGACGAGTCCGTGGTTCCGGTGACACAGATGTCACTTGAAGTTAGGTCTGTGTGCGGCTCCAACACCGGTGAGTCCGCGGCTTCCGTGGTGGGGTTGAGCTTCCCGTCCTCGGATGGCGTGATATTCTTTGGATCTAAGGCCAGAGCAGCTACAGGTACTATCTCCTGGGTATGGTCCGATGACAGATTTACGTCATGTTCATCATGGGGGCAGGGAGTGGCTGCCGCGGTCTTGAATCCGTCGAAGATCAAGTCTCCGCGGATATCCGTGACGTAGTTCAAGCTTCCAAATCTGACCTGATGGTCAGGGGCATAGCTTTCGATCTGCTCCAGATGGCCAAGCGAGTTGGTCCACAGTGCGAAGCCACCGAATACGAAGATCTGTCTGGGAAGGAAAACTTCCCCTTGGACAACGTCGTTGTGGATGGTCGAAGGAGCCATCAAACCTTTTAACGACGACACAGTGGAACTCTCAATGAAGCACCAATGTCGGTGTCAAAACCGGCGGATCTTGGGTAGGGGGTCCCAAACTGTGTGTCTAAGGTCGATGGTAACAGGAGACAGGGGACACAATGTTTACCCAGGTTCGGGCCCTCTCTATGGAGGTAATACCCTACTTCCTGCTTGATTGATCTTGATGAATATGAGTATTACAAGAGTTGATCTACCACGAGATCGTAATGACTAAACCCTAAAGTGTAGCCTGTCTGACTATGATTATGAGGATATCCGTCTATGGACCTAGCCCTCCGGTTTATATAGACACTGGAGGGATTGATACGTCTCCAACGTATCTATAATTTTTGATTGCTCCATGCTATATTATCTACTGTTTTGGACATTATTGGGCTTTATTATCCACTTTTATATTATTTTTGGGACTAACCTATTAACCGGAGGCCCAGCCCAGAATTGCTGTTTTTTTGCCTATTTTAGGGTTTCGAAGAAAAGGAATATCAAACGGAGTCCAAATGGAATGAAACCTTCGGGAACGTGATTTTCTCAACGAACAAGACCCGGGAGACTTGGAACCTACGTCAAGAAAGAAAAGAGGAGGCCACGAGGTAGGGGGCGCGCCCACCCCCACCAGGCACGCCCTCCACCCTCGTGGGCCCCCTGTTGCTCCACCGACGTACTCCTTCCTCCTATATATACCTACGTACCCCCAAACGATCAGATACGGAGCCAAAAACCTAATTCCACCGCCGCAACTTTCTGTATCCACAAGATCCCATCTTGGGGCCAGTTCCGGAGCTCCGCTAGAGGGGGCAACGATCACGGAGGGCTTCTACATCAACACCATAGCCCTTCCGATGAAGTGTGAGTAGTTAACCTCAGACCTATGGGTCCATAGTTAGTAGCTAGATGACTTCTTCTCTCTTTTTGGATCTCAATACAATGTTCTCCCCCTCTCTTGTGGAGAACTATTCGATGTAATCTTCTTTTTGCGGTGTGTTTGTTGAGACCGATGAATTGTGGGTTTATGATCAAGTCTATCTATGAATAATATTTGAATCTTCTCTGAATTCTTTTATGTATGATTGGTTATCTTTGCAAGTCTCTTCGAATTATCAGTTTGGTTTGGCTTACTAGATTGATCTTTCTTGCAATGGGAGAAGTGCTTAGCTTTGGGTTCAATCTTGCAGTGTCCTTTCCCAGTGACAGTAGGGGCAGCAAGGCATGTATTGTATTGTTGCCATCGAGGATAACAAGATGGGGTTTTCTTCATATTGCATGAGTCTATCCCTCTACATAATGTCATCTTGCTTAAGGCGTTACTCTGTTTTTAACTTAATACTCTAGATGCATGCTGGATAGCGGTCGATGAGTGGAGTAATAGTAGTAGATGCAGGCAGGAGTCGGTCTACTTGTCTCGGACGTGATGCCTATATACATGATCATACCTAGATATTCTCATAACTATGCTCAATTCTGTCAATTGCTCAACAGTAATTTGTTCACCCACTGTAGAATACTTATGCTCTCGAGAGAAGCCACTAGTGAAACCTATGGCCCCCGGTCTATCTTCATCATATTAGTCTCCTACTACTTAGTTATTTCCTTTGCTATTTCCTTTTCCTTTATTTTACTTTGCATATTTATCATAAATATACCAAAAAATATTATCTTATCATATCTATCAGATCTCACTCTCGTAAGTGGCCTTATAGGGATTGACAACCCCTATTTGCGTTGGTTGCGAGGATTTATTTGTTTTGTGCAGGTACGAGGGACTGAGGGATTGATACCTTGGTTCTCAAAAACTGAGGGAAATACTTACGCTACTTTCCTGCATCATCCCTTCCTCTTTTTTTCGGGGAAAACCAATGCAGTGCTTAAGAGGTAGCAAGAAGGATTTCTGGCGCTGTTGCCGGGGAGGTCTACGCAAAAGTCAATATACCAAGTACCCATCACATACCCTTATCTCCCGCATTACATTATTTGCCATTTGCCTCTCGTTTTCCACTCCCCCACTTCAGCCTTGCCGTTTTTTCGCCCTCTCTCTCTATCCTCCCTCTCTACTTGCCTCTTTTTGCCCACTTGCTTTTTGTTTGCTTGTGTGTTAGTTTGCTTGCTTGCCACGATGGCTCAAGATAATACTAAATTGTGTGACTTCACCAATACCAAAAACAATGATTTTATTAGCACTCCGATTGCTCCTCTTACCGATGCTGAATCTTGTGAAATTAATACTGCTTTGCTGAATCTTGTCATGAAAGATCCGTTCTCCGGCCTTCCTAGTGAAGATGCCGCTACCCATCTAAATAGCTTCGTTGATTTGTGTGACATGCAAGAAGAAATATGTGGATAATGATATTGTTAAATTGAAGCTATTTCCTTTTTCGCTTAGAGATCGTGCTAAAGCTTGGTTTTCGTCTTTGCCTAAAAATAGTATTGATTCATGGAACAAGTGCAAAGATGCTTTTATCTCTAAGCATTTTCCTCCCGCTAAGATAATCTCTCTTAGAAACGATATTATTAATTTTAAGCAACTTGATCATGAACATGTTGCACAAGCTTGGGAGATAATGAAACTAATGATCCGTAATTTCCCTACTCATGGTTTAAATTTGTGGATGATTATACAAATTTTTTATGCCGGATTGAATTTTGCTTCTAGAAATCTTTTAGATTCGGCCGCGGGAGGCACTTTTATGGAAATCACTTTAGGAGAAGCTACTAAAGTCCTAGATAATATTATGGTTAATTATTCTCAATGGCATACTAAAAGATCTACTAATAAAAAGGTGCATGCGATAGAAGAAATTAATGTTTTGAGTGGAAAGATGGATGAACTTATGAAATTATTTGCTAATAAGAGTGTTTCTTCTGATCCTAATGATATGCCCTTGTCTACTTTGGTTGAGAGTAATACTGAATCTATGGATGTGAATTTTGTTGGTAGGAACAATTTTGGTAACAACGCATATAGAGGAAATTTCAACTCTAGGCCTTATCCTAGTAATTCCTCTAATAATTATTGTAATTCCTACAACAATTCTTATGGAAATTATTATAAGATGCCCTCTGATTTTGAATCTAATATTAAAGAATTTATTACTTCGCAAAAGAATTTTAATGCTATGATTGAAGAAAAATTGTTTAAGATTGATGATTTGGCTAGGAACGCTGATAGGATTGCTCTTGATGTTGGTTCTTTGAAACATAGATCGATTCCACCTAAGCATGATATCAATGAGTCTCTTAAATCCATGAGAATTTCCATTGATGAGTGCAAAGAAAGAACCGCTAGGATGCATGCTAAGAAAGATGCCTTTATAAGAGCGTGTTCTTCTAGTTCCTATGAAAATAAAGATGAAGATCTAAAAGTTATTGATGTGTCCCCTATTAAATCTTTGTTTTGCAATATTAACCTTGATAATTATGGGACTGAATATGATCCACCTTTACCTAGAAGGCATTCCAAGAATTCGGAATTTGTTGATCTTGATGCTAAATTTGATAAAAGTGGGATTGAAGAAATTAAAACCCTAGATGTTGCTAAACCCACTATTATGGATTTCAAGGAATTTAACTATGAAAATTGCTCTTTGATTGATTGTATTTCCTTATTGCAATCCGTGCTAAATTCTCCTCACGCTTATAGTCAAAATAAAGCGTTTACTAAACATATCGTTGATGCCTTGATGCAATCTTATGAAGAAAAACTTGAATTGGAAGTTTCTATCCCTAGAAAACTTTATGATGAGTGGGAACCAACTATTAAAATTAAAATTAAAGATCATGAATGCTATGCTTTATGTGATTTGGGTGCTAGTGTTTCCACGATTCCAAAAACTTTGTGTGATTTGTTAGGTTTCCGTGATTTTGATGATTGCTCTCTAAACTTGCACCTTGCGGATTCCACTATTAAGAAACCTATGGGAAGAATTAATGATGTTCTTATTTTTGCAAATGGGAATTATGTGCCCGTAGATTTTATTGTTCTTGACATAGATTGCAATCCTTCATGTCCTATTATTCTTGGTAGACCTTTCCTTAGAACGATTGGTGCAATTATTGATATGAAGAAAGGAAATATTAGATTCCAATTTCCACTAAGGAAAGGCATGGAACACTTTCCTAGAAATAAAATTAAATTACCTTATGAATCTATTATGAGAGCCACTTATGGATTGCCTACCAAAGATGGCAATACCTAGATTTATTGTTGCTTGTTATGCCTAGCTAGGGGCGCTAAACGATAGCGCTTGTTGGGAGGCAACCCAATTTCATTTTTATTCCTTGATTTTTGCTCCTGTTTAGTAATAAATAATTTATCTAGCCTCTGTTTTGGTTGTGTTTTTTGTGTTTAATTAGTGTTTTTGCCAAGTAGAACCGTTGGGAAGACTTGGGGAAAGTCTTGTTGAACTTGCTGTAAAAAACAGAAACTTTAGCGCTCACGAGAACTGCTGTAATTTTTATTTGGAAAGTTCTATTTAGTTAATTATTTTTGAATATGATTAATAGATAAATTCCTCACGTCCAGAAATTTATTTTAGAATTTTTGGGTTCCAGATCTTGCGCTAGCTACATATTACTACAGACTATTCTGTTTTTGACAGATTCTGTTTTTCGTGTGTTGTTTGCTTATTTTGATGAATCTATGTCTAGTAAAATAGTTTATAAACCATAGAGAAGTTGGAATACAGTAGGTATAACACCAATATAAATAAATAATGAGTTCATTACAGTACCTTGAAGTGGTCTTTTATTTTCTTTCGCTAACGGAGCTCACGAGATTTTCTACTTTAAGTTTTGTGTTGTGAAGTTTGAAGTTTTGGGTAAAGATTTGATGGATTATGGAACAAGGAGTGGCAAGAGCCTAAGCTTGGGGATTCCCATTGCACCCCCAAGATAATCTAAGGACACCTAAAAGCCAAAGCTTGGGGATATCCCCGAAGGCATCCCCTCTTTCGTCTACTTCTATCAGTAACTTTACTTGGAGCTATATTTTTATTCACCACATGATATGTGTTTTGCTTGGAGCGTCTTGTATTATTTGAGTATTTGCTTGTTAGTTTACCACAATCATACTTGCTGTACACGCCTTTTGAGAGATCCATACATGATTTAGAATTTGTTAGAATACTCTATGTGCTTCGCTTATATCTTTTGAGTTATATAATTTTGCTCTAGTACTTCACTTATATCTTTTAGAGCACGGTGGTGGATTTGTTTTATAGAAACTATTGATCTCTCATGCTTCACTTAGATTATGTTGGGATCCTTAATAGCATGGTAATTTGCTTTAAATCCTAATATGCTAGGTATTCAAGAATAAAAAAAAATTCTCTTATGAGTGTGTTGAATACTATGATAAGTTTGATACTTGATAATTGTTTTGAGATATGGAGATGGTGATATTAAAGTCATGCTAGTTGAGTAGTTGTGAATTTGAGAAATACTTGTGGTGAAGCTTGTGATTCCCGTAGCATGCACGTATGGTGAACCGTTATGTGATGAAGTCGGAGCATGATTTATTTTTTGATTGCCTTCCTTATGGGTGGTGGTCGGGGACGAGCAATGGTCTTTCACTACCAATCTATCCCCCTAGGAGCATGTGCGTAATACTTTGCTTTGATAACTTGTAGATTTTTGCAATAAGTATATGAGTTCTTTATGACTAATGTTGAGTCCATGGATTATACACACTCTCACCCTTCCACCTTTGCTAGCCTCTCTAATACCGCGCACCTTTCGCCAATATCATACACCCACCACATACCTTCCTCAAAACAGCCACCATACCTGCCTATTATGGCATTTCCATAGCCATTCCAAGATATATTGCCATGCAACTTTCCACCGTTCCATTTATCATGACACACTCCATCATTGTCATATTGCTTAGCATGATCATGTAGTTGACATCGTATTTGTGGCAAAGCCACCATTCATAATTCTTTCATACATGTCACTCTTGATTCATTGCATATCCCGGTACACCGCTGGAGGCATTCATATAGAGTCATATTTTTTTTCTAAGCATCGAGTTGTAATTATTGAGTTGTAAGAAAAATAAAAGTGTGATGATCATCATTATTAGAGCATTGTCCCAGTGAGGAAAGGATGATGGAGACTATGATTCCCCCACAAGTTGGGATGAGACTCCGGACGAAAAAAAAAAAAAAAGAGAAAGAAAAGAGGCCATACAAAAAAGAAGAGAAAAGGCCCAAATAAAAAAAGAGAAAAAGAGAGAAGGGACAATGTTACTATCCTTTTACCACACTTGTGCTTCAAAGTAGCACCATGATCTTCATAGTAGAGAGTCTATCATGTTATCACTTTCATATACTAGTGGGAATCTTTCCTTATAGAACTTGGCTTGTATATTCCAATGATGGGCTTCCTCAAAATGCCCTAGGTCTTCATGAGCAAGTAAGTTGGATGCACACCCACTTAGTTTCTTTTTGAGCTTTCATATACTTATAACTCTAGTGCATCCGTTGCATGGCAATCCCTACTCACTCACATTCATATCTATTGATGGGAATCTCCATAGCCCGTTGATACGCCTAATTGATGTGAGACTATCTTCTCCCTTTTTGTCTTCTCCACAACCACCATTCTATTCCACCTATAGTGCTATATCCATGGCTCACGCTCATGTATTGCGTGAAAATTGAAAAAGTTTTGAGAATGTCAAAAGTATGAAACAATTGCTTGGCTTGTCATCGGGGTTGTGCATGATTTAAATATTTTGTGTGGTGAAGATAGAGCATAGCCAGACTATATGATTTTGTAGGGATAACTTTCTTTAGCCATGTTATTTTGAGAAGACATAATTGCTTTGTTAGTATGCTTGAAGTATTATTATTTTTATGTCAATATGAACTTTTGTCTTGAATCTTTCGGATCTGAATATTCATACCACAATTAAGAAGAATTACATCAAAATTATGCCAAGTAGCACTCCGCATCAAAAATTCTATTTTTATCATTTACCTACTCGAGGACGAGCAGGAATTAAGCTTGGGGATGCTTGATACGTCTCCAACGTATCTATAATTTTTGATTGCTCCATGCTATATTATCTACTGTTTTGGACATTATTGGGCTTTATTATCCACTTTTATATTATTTTTGGGACTAACCTATTAACCGGAGGCCCAACCCAGAATTGCTGTTTTTTGGCCTATTTTAGGGTTTCGAAGAAAAGTAATAGCAAACGGAGTCCAAACGGAATGAAACCTTCGGGAACGTGGTTTTCTCAATGAACAAGACCCGGGAGACTTGGACCCTACGTCAAGAAAGAAAAGAGGAGGCCACGAGGTAGGGGGGCGCGCCCACCCCCACCAGGCGCGTCCTCCACCCTCGTGGGCCCCCTGTTGCTCCACCGACGTACTCCTTCCTCCTATATATACCTACGTACCCCCATACGATCAGATACGGAACCAAAAACCTAATTCTACCGCCGCAACTTTCTGTATCCACGAGATCCCATCTTGGGGCCAGTTCCGGAGCTCCGTCGGAGGGGGCATCGATCACGGAGGGCTTCTACATCAACACCATAGCCCTTCCGATGAAGTGTGAGTAGTTTACCTCAGACCTACGGGTCCATAGTTAGTAGCTAGATGGCCTCTTCTCTCTTTTTGGATCTCAATACAATGTTCTCCCCCTCTCTTGTGGAGAACTATTCGATGTAATCTTCTTTTTGCGGTGTGTTTGTTGAGACCGATGAATTGTGGGTTTATGATCAAGTGTATCTATGAATAATATTTGAATCTTCTCTGAATTCTTTTATGTATGATTGGTTATCTTTGCAAGTCTCTTCGAATTATCAGTTTGGTTTGGCCTACTAGATTGATCTTTCTTGCAATGGGAGAAGTGCTTAGCTTTGGGTTCAATCTTGCGGTGTCCTTTCCCAGTGACAGTAGGGGCAGCAAGGCACGTATTGTATTGTTGCCATCGAGGATAACAAGATGGGGTTTTCTTCATATTGCATGAGTCTATCTCTCTACATCATGTCATCTTGCTTAAGGCGTTACTCTGTGTTTAACTTAATACTCTAGATGCATGCTGGATAGCGGTCGATGAGTGGAGTAATAGTAGTAGATGCAGGCAGGAGTCGGTCTACTTGTCTCAGACATGATGCCTATATACATGATCATACCTAGATATTCTCATAACTATGCTCAATTCTGTCAATTGCTCAACAGTAATTTGTTCAGCCACCATAGAATACTTATGCTCTCGAGAGAAGCCGCTAGTGAAACCTATGGCCCCCGGGTCTATCTTCATCATATTAATCTCCTACTACTTAGTTATTTCCTGTGCTATTTCCTTTGCCTTTATTTTACTTTGCATGTTTATCATAAAAATACCAAAAAATCATATCTTATCATATCTATCAGATCTCACTCTCGTAAGTGGCCTTATAGGGATTGACAACCCCTATTTGCATTGGTTGCGAGGATTTATTTGTTTTGTGCAGGTATGAGGGACTCGCGTGTAGCCTGCTACTGGATTGATACCTTGGTTCTCAAAAACTGAGGGAAATACTTATGCTACTTTCCTGCATCATCCCTTCCTCTTCGGGGAAAACCAACGCAGTGCTGAAGAGGTAGCAGGGATCTAGGGTTACATAAGGGCGGTTACAGAGAAAGGAATCTTCATATTTTGGACACCAAGCTTGCCTCCACGCCAAGGAGAGTCCCATCCGGACACAGGTAGAATCTTCGGTCTTTGTATCTTCATAGCCCATTAGTCCGGCCCATGTCTAATAGGCCGGACGCCCGAGGACCCCTTAGTCCAGGACTCCCTCAAGCGTCGCGTTTCCACCATCAATCCACCAAAGCAGGAGTAGGGTTTTACGCATCGCGGCGGCCCGAACCTGGGTAAAACTGCCCGTGCGATCTCTGCCGTGCTGTGTTATGCTTTTCCGCTCTTTGTGCAACGTGCTCGTCCCCCTTGCCGAACCACAAGGGGCTCAGGGCCCCATCGGTGGCTGTGGTTTCTCACGACATCTCTGGCGTGCTAGGTAGGGGGCAACACTTGCGCGAACCCAGGAGCGTATGTAGCGCATCATCTTCATCGCCATTTCCTTCCTCAATAGCTTCATCATCTGTGACACCCAAGAAGAGGCGGGGGATGATGGGAGTAGAGAGGGGGAGCGATGTCGCTTCACCCACACCGTGTCCGATCTCCATCGCCTCCCTCTGCCACAGTTGTTGCGGCGGAGGGAATCAGTAGTCACAGTGGCGAGCCAATTCCTGTGGTTTGGGTGGCATGATCACCACGCTGGCCCCGTCCAGGGGAAAGGGACAAAGCGCCTGGGTACAAAGTTTTCTCTCTCTGCCACTCTCACTTATCGACAATCGAGCCACTCTGGGTTTGAGCATCACCAATGTCGATGAGTACCGCGCGAAACTTGGTTTAGTATTTGCCCTGCTTAGGGAAATCCTGAGTGTAGCGCTGGTGCGAATCCGTTGATCGACGCCCCGACAAGTGTGCTCCGGCAAGGCCATTCGCATTAGCGTGACTTCTATGCCAGCCGCCACCAGATTGTCTAAAAAGTATAGAGTGGAGGAGAGGAAAACTGGTCGTGCCCAGCGCCGCGTCCCGCCGCCGCAAGATACATATGGTTTCTTATCGGCCCCTGTCGGGAACTAGAGAGCTACGCCCATGACATCCATCTTTCCCAAAGCTTGCGAGCGCGACAAGCACTTGCGGCTAAAGTGAGTGGGAGGAAGCAAGGACAAAAGCTAAGTCTATACAGTCATTGCTCTCTTATGAGTTCGATATTTAACATCTGTTTATCCCTTGAGCACCAAAGTGTTCAGATGAGGAAATCTCTCGTGTAATGGCACCTTGCTAGTTTCTTTGTCTGCACCCTCATTCTGTTTCGAGCCTTCTTGCAAAATGAGCAGCTGCGTTGAGAACTACCAAGGAAAAACCTGTCGGGACGCATCCATGCCAAGATGAACATTAAGGGCATCCCCCTTACGACAGTTGCGGCGAATATGATACCGACGAGCAACCAAAGCATGCGTAGAGACTAATCATACGAACACTTACGGGTGAACTCTAATGGGATAAACACGCAATTACGACAGTTGCAGCGAATATGATACCGACGAGCAACCAAAGCATGCTTAGAGACTAATCATACAAACACTTATGGGTGAACTCTAATGGGATAAACACACAATTAAGATTAAGCAAGGACACCCCACACAGACATAAATAAAAACAGTGTCTAAACACAAGACATGCCTCATGTTTTGTTACAAGACAACGTGGCGGAGAGAACAGTTCAGCGCCGGGCCTGGCGACCACGTGGAGCGTTGGGACGGAAATGACCTTGGCGGCAAGGGGAGCAGCCTTCTCCTCGGCAGCAGAGACGTCTGCGCCCTCCGGCGGATTCCTGAAGCCATTGGCTAGGTCGAGGTCCTGATGGCGGTAGGCGATATTGCTGAAGACCAGGAAGAGGGCATCACGAGCAAGCTTCCGGGCTTCCGTCATGAAGTGACCGGCCCTCCCCTCTTCATGCACCTTTAGCTTGTCGATCAGCTCGTTGAAGAAGACACCTAGCTTGACGTCGAGGACCGCTTGCCTGCTGACCGAGAAGATTGGCCCTTCCATACCCATCGCTGGAGCTTGGGTGGTGAGGCGCTCGGCAATATCGATCAAGCTCTTGATCCAGAGGTTGACCTGTTCGGAGTGATTCACCAGTTGGTCCTATGCATCCTTCCGGAGACGCCTGGCAGTGTCCAAGTCTTTTGTCAGCTGCTGCTCACGGGCCCCGCTGGACTCTACCGAGCTCTCCAAGCTGCCGATCCTGGCTTTCAGGTCTTCAATGGTGCTGTTGGCGGTCCCGAGGTCTTGACCCTTGGAGGAGAGCTGCGATTGTGTATCCTTCAAAAGGGTCTCCACTTTCTGCACCTCCTCCTTGAGGGTCGCGACCTCCTTGGCGCTCCCGGCAAGCTCTTCCGTCAGCTTGGTCACCTGTTTGTCAAGAGCAGTCTTGGCAGAGGAAGCAACGACAAGGTCATCAGCAAGTTTCTTCAACTGGGTAGCGGAATCAGCAGTGAGGGCGTCTAGGGCGGCCTTGTGTTTGTCCTCTAGCTCCTTGGCCCGCTGCTGCATAAGGGCTTCCAGATCATCGTCTTTGGCACGGAGGGTGGCCTCAAGTTTCTCCTCCCAAGAAGAGATGTCTTGCTCCCTGGCATCCAGAAGCGCCTTGCGCTCTACCATGCAAGCCTCTCGGGCAATGACAACCTCCCTCGCCATCGAGATCATCTCTTACTGCTTCATTAGGACTTGGAACTGCTTGCCGTGCCAGTCGCGTAGCTCGTTGCCCTTGTCCTTCAGTTGCTGATCCACCTTTTTGGCAGACTTGCGCTGCTCCTTGAGCACCTGCCATTTCTAGTTATGACGGCCCCACATCTATTTAATGCCTGCCACCATGGATTCCAGGAAGGACAAACCCATCACGATAGCAATAGAGTCATCCGCCTCATCGACCTCTTGATATAGTGACGCCAAGATACGCTGGAGCTCCTCGTCAAGTTTCACGCTCGTCGCCACTGACGAGGCGGGGGCTCCAAGCCCAGGCTATGTGAGCACTAGTGCCACTGACCTGAGGATGGCTGCGAGCCCCCTGCCGCGGTACCAAATGAGGGAAGGGGGTCCATGGTCTGAAGGGGAGCATTCTCCTCGACCATCTCCCCCGCCCTGGGCACGCCGTCGAGAACTTGCTCCGTTTCCATCGGAGGCTCATTTACGCTCCCGACAACAAGCTTGTCGGCTTCATCTGCGACATCCCTCCCTATGCTGGCCACTTCCTCCAGTAGTTCAGGCTCTTCGACCTGAGGTACTGCAAGTGAGGATAACAAGCAATGATAAGGAAACAGAAGTATTAGAGAGCCAGAAGCATGGAACGGGGGGATAAAAGAAAGAAGCAAGAAAAGGAAGCAAACCGGTTACCTAGAGGAGTCTACCATGCGGAAGCTTAAGTCTCCCCGGCAACATTGCCTGCCGTGCCATGATTCCCGTCCCCCTCCGCAACAACCACAACATGGTCCTGAACGGATCCTTCCATGACAATCCTTGCCGGGGAACCTTCGAGTTGGACAACGGGCAGAGCGAGCCCTTCCTGAAGGGGCTCCCCCTGGGTCTTCTCTCCTCCTCCTCCAGCCGGGAAGGATGGGAGCTCCTCTGCATCGTTCCCCGTGGGAGGAACCAATCCCGTGCTCTCATGTCGGGGGTGCTACCTCTTGAGCATGCGTTGGTTTTCCCTTGAAGAGGAAAGGGTGATGCAGCAAAGTAGCATAAGTATTTCCCTCAGTATTTGAGAACCAAGGTATCAATCCAATAGGAGGTAACACGCAAGTCCCTAATACCCGCACAAACAAACAAGAACCTCGCAACTAACATGATAAAGGGGTTGTCAATCCCTTCACGGTCACTTACGAAAGTGAGATCTCATAGAGATAATAAGATAAATATTTTTGGTATTTTTATTGTATAGATTGGAAAATAAAGATTGCAAAATAAACAATGATAGAAATAGCAAGTAGATAGGAAAATAATATAATGGAAAATCGACCCGGGGCCATAGGTCTCACTAGTGGCTTCTCTCACGATAGCAAATTCTACGGTGGGTGAACAAATTACTGTCGAGCAATTGATAGAAAAGCGCATAGTTATGAGAATATCTAGGCATGATCATGTATATAGGCATCACGTCCGCGACAAGTAGACCGAAACGATTCTGCATCTACTACTATTACTCCACGCATCGACCGCTATCCATCATGCATCTAGAGTATTAAGTTCATAAGAACAGAGTAACGCATTAGGCAAGATGACATGATGTAGAGGGATAAACTCAAGCAATATGATATAAAACCCATCTTTTTATCCTCGATGGCAACAATACAATACATGCCTTGCTACCCCTGCTGTCACTTGGGAAGGACACCGCAAGATTGAACCCAAAGCTAAGCACTTCTCCCATTGCAAGAAAGATCAATCTAGTAAGCCAAACCAAACTGATAATTCGAAGAGACTTGCAAAGATATTAAATCATGCATAAAAGAATTCAGAGAAGAATCAAATATTGTTCATAGATAATCTTGATCATAAACCTACAATTCATGAGATCTCGACAAACACATCGCAAAAAGAATTACATCGAATAGATCTCCAAGAGAATCGAGGAGAACTTTGTATTGAGATCCAAAGAGAGAGAGGGAGAAGAAGCCATCTAGCTAATAACTATGGACCCGAAGGTCTGTGGTAAACTACTCACACATCATCGAAGAGGCTATGGTGTTGATGTAGAAGCCCTCCGTGATCGATTCCCCCTCCAGCGGAGCACCGGAAAAGGCCCCAAGATGGGATCTCACGGGTACAAAAGGTTGCGGTGGTGGAAATAGGGTTTCGTGGTGCTCTCAGATGTTTTCGGGGTATATGAGTATATATAGGCGAAAGAATAAGGTCGGCGGAGCCACGAGGGGCCCATGAGGGTGGGGGGCGCGCCTACCCCCCGGGGCGCGTCCTCCTACCTCGTGGCGGCCTCATTTCTTCCCCGACGTCCACTCCAAGTCTCCTAGATTGCGTTTGTTCCAAAAATAACTCCCCCGAAGGTTTCATTCCATTTGGATTCCGTTTGATATTCCTTTTGTGCGAAACACTGAAATAGGCAAAAAAACAGCAATTTGCACCGGGCGTTTGGTTAGTAGGTTAGTCCCAAAAATAATATAAAAAGGTATATTAAAGCCCATTAAACATCCAAAACAGATAATATAATAGCATGGAACAATAAAAATTATAGATACATTGGAGACGTATCAAGCATCCCCAAGCTTAATTCCTGCTCGTCCTCGAGTAGGTAAATGATAAAAACAGAATTTTTAATGTGGAATGCTACCTAGCATAATTCTCAATGTAATTTTCTTTATTGTGGCATGAATGTTCAGATACGAAAGATTCAAGACAAAAGTTTAATATTGACATAAAAATAATAATACTTTGAGCACACTAACAAATCAATCATGTCTTCTCAAACTAACATGGCAAAAGAAAGTTATCCCTACAAAATCATATAGTCTGGCTATGCTCTATCTTCATCACACAAAGTATTTAATCATGCACAACCCCGATGACAAGCCAAGCAAATGTTTCATACTTTTGATGTTCTCAAACTTTTTCAATCTTCATGCAATATATGAGCGTGTGCCATGGATATAGCACTATAGGTGGAATATAATGGTGGTTGTGGAGAAGACAAAAAGGGAGAAGATAGTCTCACATCAACTAGGCGTATCAACATGCTATGGAGATGCCCATCAATAGATATCAATGTGACTGAGTAGGGATTTCCATGCAACAGATGCACTAGAGCTATAAGTGTACGAAAGCTCAACAAAAGAAACTAAGTGGGTGTGCATCCAACTCGCTTGCTCACGAAGACCTAGGGCATTTTGAGGAAGCCCATCATTGGAATATACAAGCCAAGTTCTATAATGTAAAATTCCCACTAGTAAATGAAAGTGACAACATAGGAGACTCTCTATCATGAAGATCATGGTGCTACTTTGAAGCACAAGTGTGGTAAAAGGATAGTAACATTGTCCCTTCTCTCTTTTTCTCTCATTTTTTCTTTTTTTATTTGGGCCTTTTCTCTCCTTTTTTGTGTCCTTCTTTTTCTTTTCGTCCGGATTCTCATCCCGACTTGTGGGGGAATCATAGTCTCCATCGTCCTTTCCTCACTTGGGACAATGCTCTAATAATGATGATCATCACACTTTTATTTACTTACAACTCAAAAATTACAACTCGATACCTAGAACAAAATATGACTCTATATGAATGCCTCCGGCGGTGTACCGGGATGTGCAATGAATCCAGAGTCACATGTATGAAAGAATTTTAAAGGTGGCTTTGCCACAAATTCGATGTCAACTACATGATCATGCAAAGCAATATGACAATGATGTAACATGTCATAACAAACGGAACGGTGGTAAGTTTCATGGTAATATATCTCGGAATGGCTATGGAAATGCCATAATAGGTAGGTATGGTGGCTGTTTTGAGGAAGGTATATGGTGGGTGTATGGTACCTGTGAAAGTTGCGCAGTACTAGAGAGGCTAGCAATGGTGGAAGGGTGAGAGTGCGTATAATCCATGGACTCAACATTAGTCATAAAGAACTCACATACTTATTGCAAAAATCTATTAGTTATCGAAACGAAGTACTACGCGCATGCTGCTAGGGGGATAGATTGGTAGGAAAAGACCATCGCTCGTCCCCGACCGCCACTCATAAGGAAGACAATCAATAAATAAATCATGCCCCGACTTCATCACATAACGGTTCACCATACGTTCATGTGATAATCCACAAGTATAGGGGATCGCAACAGTTTTCGAGGGTAGAGTATTCAACCCAAATTTATTGATTCAACACAAGGGGAGCAAAAGAATATTGTCAAGTATTAGTAGCTGAGTTGTAAATTCAACCACACCTGGAAACTTAATATCTGCAGCAGGGTATTTAGTAGCAAAGTAATACGATAGTAGTGGTAACAGTGGTAAAAGTAACATTTTTGGTTTTATAGTAACTGTAACAGTAGCAATGGAAAAGTAAATAAGCGAAGAACAATATATGGAAAGCTCGTAGGCATTGGATCGGTGATGGAGAATTATGTCGGATGCGATCGATCATGCAACAGCTATAACATAGGGTGACACAGAACTAGCTCCAGTTCATCAATGTAATGTAGGCATGTATTCCGAATATAGTCATACGTGCTTATGGAAAAGAACTTGCATGACATCTTTTGTCCTACCCTCCCGTGGCAGCGGGGTCCAATTGGAAACTAAGGGATATTAAGGCCTCCTTTCAATAGAGTACCGGACCAAAGCATTAACACATAGTGAATACATGAACTCCTCAAACTACGGTCATCATCGGGAGTGGTCCCGATTATTGTCACTTCAAGGTTGCTGGATCATAACACATAGTAGGTGACTTTTGACTTGCAATATAGGATCAAGAAATCACATATACTCATGAAAACATAATAGGTTCAGATCTGAAATCATGGCACTCGGGCCCTAGTGACAAGCATTAAGCATAGCAAAGTCATAGCAACATCAATCTCAGAACATAGTGGATACTAGGGATTAAACCCTAACAAAACTAACTCGATTACATGATAAATCTCATCCAACCCATCACCGTCCAGCAAGCCTACAATGGAATTACTCACGCATGGCGGTGAGCATCATGAAATTGGTGATGGAGGAAGGTTGATGATGACGATGGCGATGGATTCCCCTCTTCGGAGCCCCAAACGGACTCCAGATCAGCCCTACCTAGAGAGTTTAGGGCTTGGCGGCGGCTCCATATCGTAAAACGTGATGAATCCTTCTCTTTGATTTTTCTCTCCCCCCGAACACGAATATATGGAGTTGGAGTTGAGGTCGGTGGAGCACCAGGGGGCCCACGAGGCAGGGGGCGCGCCTCCCACCCTTGTGGACAGGGTGTGGGCCCCCTGGCCTTGATTCTTTCGCCAGTATTTTTTATATATTCCAAAATAATTCTCCGTTGATTTTCAGGTCATTTCGAGAACTTTTATTTCTGCACAAAAATAACACCATGGCAATTCTGCTGAAAATAGCGTCAGTCCGGGTTAGTTCCATTCAATTCATGCAAGTTAGAGTCCAAAACAAAGGTAAAAGTGTTTGGAAAAGTAGATACGATGGAGACGTATCAACTCCCCCTAGCTTAAACCTTTGCTTGTCCTCAAGCAATTCAGTTGATAAACTGAAAGTGATAAAGAAAAACTTTTACAAACTCTGTTTGCTCTTGTTGTTGTAAATATGTAAAGCCAACATTCAAGTTTTCAGCAAAGATTATGAACTAACCATATTCACAATAACACTTAGGTCTCATGTTTACTCATATCAATGGCATAATCAACTAGCGAGCAATAATAATAAATCTCGGATGACAACACTTTCTCAAAACAATCATAATATGATATAACAAGACGGTATCTCGCTAGCCCTTTCTAAGACCGCAAAACATAAATGCAGAGCACCTTTAAAGATCATGGACTGACTAGATATTGTAATTCATGGTAAAAGAGATCCATTCAAGTCATTCTCAATGTAAACTAACAGTAATGAATGCAAATGACATCGGTGCTCTCCAACTGGTGCTTTTTAATAAGAGTATGATGACTCAACATAAAAGTAAATAGACATGCCCTTCACAGAGGGAAGCAAGGATTTGTAGAGGTGCCAGAGCTCGGTTTTGAAATAGATATGAACAATATTTTGAGCGGTATACTTTCATTGTCAACATAACAACCGAGAGATCTCGATATCTTCCATGCTACACACATTATAGGCGGTTCCAAAGCAGAATGGTAAAGTTTATACTCCCCCACCACCAACAAGCATCAATGTCTTGCCCGAAACAACGGGTGCCTCCAACTAACAACAATCCTGGGGGAGTTTTGTTTGCAATTATTTTGTTTTGATTTGCTTAAAGCATGGGACTGGGCATCCCGGTGACCAGCCATTTTCTCGTGAGTGAGGAGCGGAGTACACTCCTCTTGAGAATAACCCGCCTAGCATGGAGGATACAGACAACCTTAGTTGATACATGAGCTATTCGAGCATACAAAACAGAATGTTTATTTGAAGGTTTCGAGTTTGGCACATACAAATTTACTTGGAACAACAGGTAGATACCATATATAGGTAGGTATGGTGGACTCATATGGCATAACTTTGGGGTTTATGGAATTGGATGCACAAGCAGTATTCCCTCTTAGTACAGGTGAAGGCTAGAAAAAGGCTGGGAAGTGACCAGCTAGAGATCGACAACAGTCATGAACATGCATTAAAATTAATCAACACCGAATGCAAGCATGAGTAGGATATAATTCACCATGAACATAAATATCGTAGAGGCTATTTTGATTTTGTTTCAACTACATGCGTGAACATGTGCCAAGTCAAGCCACTCGAATCGTTCAAAGGAGGATGCCACCCCATCATACCACATCACAACCATTTTAATAGCATGTTGTCACGCAAGGTAAACCATTATAAACTCCTAGCTAATTAAGCATGGCATAAGCAACTATAATCTCCAATTGTCATTGCAAACATGTTTCTTTCATAATAGGCTGAATCAGGAACAATGAACTAATCATATTTACAAAAACAAGAGAGGTCGAGTTCATACCAGCTTTTCTCATCTCAATCAATTCATCATATATCGTCATTGTTGCCTTTCACTTGCACGACCGAATAGTGTGGATAATAATAATAGTGCACGTGCATTGAACTAAGTTGGAATCTGCAGGCATTCAATTCAAGGGAGAAGACAAGGTAATATGGGCTCTTGGGTTAGATCAACAATAATGCATATAAGATCCACTCAAAATTTTCATCGTGGTCTTCTCCTCTCGACCCCAACAAGAAAAGAAATAAAATTATTTACACAGGAAAGCTCCCAACAAGCAAAATAAGAATGAGAAATCTTTTTGGGTTTTCTTTCTAATTTCTACTACTACAGGCATGGAAAGTAAACTAGTTAAAAGCTACAACTATTTTTTTTTATTTTTCTTAAGGTTTATTAAACACACAAGAAGAAAGCTTAAAACAGAAAATAAACTAGCATGGATGATACAATGAAAAAGTATGAGCACCGACAACTAGCATGAGTGTGTGAACATAAATGTAATGTCGGTGAGAAATACATACTCCCCCAAGCTTAGGCTTTTGGCCTAAGTTGGTCTATTGCCACGGCTGGCCTGGCGGATATCCGAAGTTGTAACTGGGGCCGTACTGAGAAGGAGCCTCGGGTTGCCACTGGTTGGCAATCTCCTCCGGATCCCATTGGTAAACAGACTCTCGTGAAGGATCAAATTGTGGTTCCGGCTCTAGCTCTGTAGCTGATGCAGGGTTTCAGTAGGCGTGAATGACCTCCGGCGGAACAAGGTACTTGCCTACAGATAAGTCAAACAAGGAAGGAGTAGGAAAAGTGACAGTTTTATGGTGATTTTTTAATCAAAAATCAGCTTGTACTTAAGCATCTTTTCCTTATTCTTAACGATAAAATCATGTGCTACCATACTCTTATAGTCTAGAAAAACAGGAGGCATCAACTTTTCTTCCTTCTCATAATGCCTAATAGGTATGTTAAAGTGTGCAGCGAGGCGCGAGGCGAAGATACCTCCCAAGATGGGGCCCTTAGTACGGTTAAGATTTAACCGCTTTGCAACAATAGCGCCCATACTAAATGTGTCATCACGGAACAAGGCATGGCACAAAATAACAATATCAGGGGCACTAAGGTTGCCACAGTTTCCGCGACCAATCAAGCATCTACCAGCAAATATTGCAAAGTAACGTAGAACAGGAAAATGTATGCTAGTAATTCTTGCATCGGAAACCTTCCTAGTTTCTCCTACAACAATTGTGTCAATAAACCCCTCCACATCGTTACGATGTGGTTCCTCTACGCTGCCCGAAAAGGGCAACTTGCAGACCTCACAAAATGCATAGAGGGACATCTCCTTATACTCATCATATAGATAGAAATCCACCGAAGGTGGTGACCTCCTAGCATGGAAATGAAAAATTTGCACAAAAATATTAGTGAGTAAGAGATACTGTTCACGTTGGTCGCGGGGGAAATCGGTGAGGCCTGCATTCTCAGCCAACTCATAAAAATCATCATAAATCCCGGTTGCTCTCAAGAAATCATCACAAGGCCATTCACACGGCCGAACTTCCACTGTGCGAGGGAGATTATATTTGGGCCTCTTATCCTCCTCACTTTGCTTATCCTTCGAGCTTCGGCTCGATGAGCCCCTCAAAAATCTCTTCATCTTTTTCTGAAAATTTCTGAAATTTTTAGTAACTTCAAAATAAAAGTGAACCAAACTCAACAAAATTGATAGCAACTACTCCTACAAGTGCCTAGAGGCCATATCATGCATTAGAACTACTTGGGACGATATAAATTTGACATGCAAGCTCAAGAACAGGGTCACCTAGGCAGCAAAAATTTGCAGCAAATAAAGCACTAGAACAAAAACTAATTGGACCATTGGAGGAGTCACATACCAAAGAACAATCCCCCAAAGCAGTTTTGTGAATGGAGCTTTGAGCTAGGAGATCGAAAATGGCAGCAAGATGAGCTAGAACTCGTGCTTGAGCTGGATGGTGATTTTTTTGGGAGGAAGAAGGAGTGTGTGGTGGCTGGTATAAGTGGAGGGGAGCCACCATGGGCCCACGAGGCAGGGGGGCGCGCCCAGGGGGGGTGGGCGTGCCCTGGACCCTCATGGCCAGGTGCTTGCTCCCACTGTTGTGTTCTCAGTGCCAGATATTCTCAAATATTCTAAAAAATGATATTAAATTTTCAGGGCATTTGGAGAACTTTTATTTTCGAGGTAATTTTTTATTGCACGGATAATTCAGAAAACAGATAGAAAATACTATTTTTTGCTTTATTTAATATAAATAACAGAAAGTAAAAAGAGGGTACAAAGAGTTGTGTTTTCTAAGTTCATCCATCTCATGCTCATCAAAAGGAATCCACCAACAAGGTTGATCAAGTATTGTTAACAAACTCATGCCGAATAACATGGAACTGGAGAAATTTCGAATAACACTAGGTTACCTCAACAGGGATATGCATGTCCCCAACAATAAGAATATCATATTTCTTCTTGATAGTAGGAAGAGGAAATTCAAAACCTCCAATAGTAGCAATTGGAATTTTCCCAATAGAATTGATGTTGTGGACTTGAGGTTGTTTCCTCGGAAAGTGTACCATATGCTCACTACCATTAACATGAAAAGTGACATTGCCTTTATTGCAATCAATAACAGTCCCTGCAGTATTCAAAAAGGGTCTTCCAAGAATAATAGACATACTATCATCCTCGGGAATATCAAGAATAACAAAGTCTGTTAGAATAGTAACGTTTGCAACCACAACAGGCACATCCTCACAAATACCGACAGGTATAGCAGTTGATTTGTCAGCCATTTGCAAAGATATTTCAGTATGTGTCAACTTATTCAAATCAAGTCTACGATACAAAGAGAGAGGCATAACACTAACACCGGCTCCAAGATCACATAAATCAGTTTTAACATAGTTTCTTTTAATGGAGCATGGTATAGTTGGTACTCCTGGATCTCCAAGTTTCTTTGGCATTCCACCCTTAAAAGTGTAATTAGCAAGCATGGTGGAAATTTCAGCTTCCGGTATCTTTCTCTTATTAGTAACAATATCTTTCATGTACTTAGCATAAGGGTTCATTTTAAGCATATCAGTCAAACGCATACGCAAAAAGATAGGTCTAATCATTTCAGCAAAGTGCTCAAAATCCTCATCATCCTTTTTCTTGAATGGTTTAGGAGTAAAAGGCATGGGTCTCTTTCCTTACCGTGCTTCCTAGCAACAAAATCTCTCTTATCATAACGTTGATTCTTTGATTGTGGGTTATCAAGATCAACACCAGGTTCAATTTATACATCATTATTATTGCTAGGTTGAGCATCAACATGAACAAAATCATTAACTTTATCACTTGGTTCATGTTCATTACCAGATTGTGTTTCAGCATCAGAAATAGAAATATCATTGGCATTCTCAGGTGTGTCAACAACAGGTTCACTAGAGGCATGCAAAGTCCTATCATTTTTTCTTTCTCTTCCTTTTAGAAGGACTAGGTGCATCAATATTAATTCTCTGAGAATCTTGCTCAATTCTTTTAGGGTGGCCCTCAGGATACAAAGGTTCCTGAGTCATTTTACCCCCACTAGTCATAACTCTAACAACATTACCATTCTTATTATTTAATTCATTGAGCAAATCATTCTGACCTTTAAGTACTTGTTCTACTTGAGTGGTAACCATAGAAGCATGTTTACTAATAAGTTTTAGTTCACCTTTAACACTAGCCATATAATCACTCAAGTGTTCAATCATATAAGCATTATGTTTCAATTGTCTACCAACATAAGCATTGAAATCTTCTTGTTTAACCATAAAATTATCAAACTCATCTAAGCATTGGCTAGCAAACTTAATAGGCGGGATTTCAGCTTTATCATATATATATAGAGAATTTACCTTTACTACCCGTGTCGGGTTATCAAGACCATGTATTTCTTCAACAGGCGGCAAACATGTATTTCTTCAATAGGTGGTAAATTCTTAACATCTTCAGTTTTTATACCTTTTTCTTTCATAGATTTCTTTGCCTCTTGCATATCTTCAGGACCGAGAAATAGAATACCCCTTTTCTTCGGATTTGGCTTAGAAGTTGGTTCAGGAAGTGTCCAATTATTTTCATTAGTCAACATATTATTCAATAGCAATTCAGCTTGATCAACAGTTCTTTCCCTGAAAACACAACAAGCACAACTATCCAGGTAGTCTCTGGAAGCATCGGTTAGTCCATTATAAAAGATATCAAGTATTTCATTTTTCTTGAGAGGATGATGAGGCAAAGCATTAAGTAATCGGAGAAGCCTCCCCCAAGCTTGTGGGAGACTCTCTTCTTCAATTTGAACAAAATTATATATTTCCCTTAAAGCAGCTTGTTTCTTATGAGCGGGGAAATATTTAGCAGAGAAGTAATAAATCATATCCTGGGGAATACGCACACAACCAGGATCAAGAGAATTAAACCATGTTTTAGCATCACCCTTTAATGAGAATGGAAATAACTTAAGGATATAGTAATATCGAGTTTTCTCATCATTAGTGAACAGGGTGGCTATATCATTTAATTTAGTAAGATGTGCCACAACAATTTTAGATTCATAGCCATAGAAAGGGTCAGATTCAACCAAAGTAATTATCTCAGGATCGACAGAGAAATCATAATCCTTATCAGTAACAAAGATAGGTGAAGTAGCATAAGCAGAATCATATTTCATTCTAGCATTCAGAGATTTTTCTTTTAGCTTAGCTAATAATTTCTTAAGATCGCTCCTATCATTGCAAGCTAAGAAATCTCTAGCCGTTTCTTTATCCATAACATAACCCTTAGGAACAACAGGCAATTCATATCTAGGGGGAGAATCTTCATCATCACTTTCATCAATATTATCAGTTTCAATAATTTAATTCTCTCTAGCCCTAGCAAGTTGTTCATCAAGAAATTCACCTAGTGGCACAGTAGTATCAAGCATAGAAGTAGTTTCATCATAAGTATCATGCAAAGCAGAAGTGACATCATCAATAACTTGCGACCTATCGGAATCAATAGCATGTGTAGGTGTCGCAAGTTTACTCAAAACAGAAGGTGAATCAAGTGCAGAGCTAGATGGCAGTTCCTTACCTCCCCTCGTAGTTGAGGGAAAAATCTTGGTTCTTTGATCTTTCAAGTTCTTCATAGTGATAAACAGATATAAATCCCAAGTGACTTAAAGAATAGAGCTATGCTCCCCGGCAATGGTGCCAAAAAATAGTCTTGATAACCCACAAGTATAGGGGATCGCAACAGTTTTCGAGGGTAGAGTATTCAACCCAAATTTATTGATTCGACACAAGGGGAGCCAAAGAATATTCTCAAGTATTAGTAGTTGACTTGTCAATTCAACCACACCTGGAAACTTAATATCTGCAGCAGGGTATTTAGTAGCAAAGTAATATGATAGTAGTGATAACAGTGGTAAAAGTAATATTTTTGGTTTTATAGTAATTGTAATAGTAGCAACAGAAAAGTAAATAAGAGAAGAACAATATATGGAAAGCTCGTAGGCATTGGATTGGTGATGGAGAATTATGTCGGATGCGATCGATCATGCAACAGTTATAACAAAGGGTGACACAGAACTAGCTCTAGTTGATCAATGTAATGTAGGCATGTATTCCGAATATAGTCATACGTGCTTATGGAAAAGAACTTGCATGACATCTTTTGTCCTACTCTCCCATGGCAGCGGGGTTCTATTGGAAACTAAGGGATATTAAGGCCTCCTTTTAATAGAGTATCGAACCAAAGCATTAACACATAGTGAATACATGAACTCCTCAAACTACGGTCATCACCGGGAGTGGTCCCGATTATTTTCACTTTGGGGTTGCCGGATCATAACACATTGTAGGCGACTATTGAGTTGCAAGATAGGATCAAGAACTCACATATATTCATGAAAACATAATAGGTTCCGATCTGAAATCATGGCACTCGGGCCCTAGTGACAAGCATTAAGCATAGCAAAGTCATAGCAAAATCAATCTCAGAACATAGTGGATACTAGGGATCAAACCCTAACAAAACTAACTCGATTACATGATAAATCTCATCCAACCCATCACCGTCTAGCAAGCCTACAATGGAATTACTCACGCATGGCGGTGAGCATCATGAAATTGGTGATGGAGGAAGGTTGATGATGACGATGGCGACGGGTTACCCTCTCCGGAGCTCCAAACGAACTCCAGATCAGCCCTCCCGAGAGAGTTTAGGGCTTGGCGGTGACTCCGTATCGTAAAACGCGATGAATCCTTCTCTCTGATTTTTCTCTCCCCGAACACGAATATATGGAGTTGGAGTTGAGGTCGGTGGATCACCAGGGGCCCATGAGGCAGGGGGCACGCCCAGGGGGGGCAGGCGCACCTCCCACCCTTGTGGACAGGGTGTGGGCCCCCTAGCCTTGATTCTTTCACCAGTATTTTTTATCTATTCCAAAATAATTCTCCGTTGATTTTCAGGTCATTCCGAGAACTTTTATTTCTGCACAAAAATAACACCATGGCAATTCTGCTGAAAACAATGTCAGTCCGGGTTAGTTCCATTCAAATCATGCAAGTTAGAGTCCAAAACAAGGGCAAAAGTGTTTGGAAAAGTAGATACGACGGAGACGTATCAGCGTGCTACGGGAATCACAAACTTTAGAACAAGTATTTCTCAAATTCACAACTACTCAACTAGCATGACTCTAATATCACCATCTTCATATCTCAAAACAATTATCAAGTATCAAACTTCTCATAGTATTCAATGCACTTTTTATGAAAGTTTTTATTATACCCATCTTGGATGCTATCCTAATAGGACTACTTTTATATCCAAAGAAAATTACCATGCTGTTCTAAAAGACTCTCAAAATAATATAAGTGAAGTATGAGATATCAATAATTTCTATAAAATAAAACCACCATCGTGCTCTTAAAAAGATATAAGTGAAGCACTAGAGCAAAATTATCTAGCTCAAAAGATATAAGTGAAGCACACAGAGTATTCTAATAAATTCCGATTCATGTGCGTATCTTCAAAAGCTGTGTACAGCAAGGATGATTGTGGTAAACTAATAAGAAAAGACCCAAATCATACAAGACGCTCCAAGCAAAACACATATCATGTGGTGAATAAAAATATAGCCTCAAGTAAAGTTACCAATGGACGAAGACGAAAGAGGGGATGGCTTCCGGGGCATCCCCAAGCTTAGGCTTTTGGTTTACCTTGAATTTTACCTTGGGCATCCCCAATCTTAGTCTCTTTCCACTCCTTATTCCAAAATCCATCAAATCTTTACCCAAAACTTGAAAACTTCACAACACAAAACTTCAACAGAAAATCTCATGAGCTCTGTTAGTATAAGAAAACAAACCACCACTTCAAGGTACTGTAATGAATTCATTATTTATTTATATTGGTGTTAAACCTACTGTATTACAAATTATCTATGGTTCATACCCCCCGATACTAGCCATAGATTCATCAAAATAAGCAAACAACACACGAAAAACAGAATCTGTCAAGAACAGAACAGTCTGTAGTAATCTGTAGGTTTCAAATACCTATGTAACCCCAAAAATTCTGAAATAAATTCATGGACGTGAGGAATTTGTCTATTAATAATATGCAAAAAGAATCAACCTAATCTCACTCTCCAGTAAAAAATGGCAGATAATCTCGTGAGCGCTAAAGTTTCTATTTTTTACAGCAAGATCGCAAAGACTTCCCCCAAGTCTTCCCAAAGGTTCTACTTGGCACAAACACTAATTAAAACACAAAACCACATCTAAACAGAATCTAGATGAATTATTTATTACTAAACAGGAACAAAAAACAAGAAATAAAATAAAATTGGGTTGCCTCCCAACAAGCGCTATCGTTTAACGCCTCTAGCTAGGCATAAAAATAAGAATAGATCTAGGTATTGTCACCTTTGGTATGCAATCCATAAGTGGCTCTCATAATAGATTAATAAGGTAATTTAATTTTCTTCCTAGGAAAGTGTTCCATGCATTTCCTTAACGGAAATTGAAATCTAACATTTCCTTCTTTCATTTCAATAATTGCACCAATCGTTCTAAGGAAAGGTCTACCAAGAATAATAGGACAAGTAGGATTGCAATCTATATCAAGAACAATGAAATCTACAGGCACATAATTCCTATTTGCAATGATAAGAACATCATTAATCCTTCCCATAGGTTCCTTAATGGTGGAATCCTTAAGATGCAAGTTTAAAGAACAATCATCAAATTCACGGAAATCTAACACATCACACAAAGTTTTTGGAATCGTGTTCCACTAGCACCCAAATCACATAAAGCATATCATTCATGATCTCTAATTTTAATTTTAATAGTAGGTTCCCACTCATCATAAAGTTTTCTAGGTATAAAAACTTCTAATTCAAGCTTTTCTTCATAGGATTGCATTAAGGCATCAACGATATGTTTGGTAAAAGCTTTATTTTGATCATAAGCATGAGGAGAATTTAGCACGGTTTGCAACAAGGAAATACAATCTATCAAAGAGAAATTATCATAATTAAATTCCTTTAAATCCAAAATAGTGGGTTCATTGCTATGTAAAGTCTTGACCTCTTCAATCCCACTTTTACCAATTTTTGCATCAAGATCTAAAAACTCCGAATCATTGGGACGCCTTTTAACTAAAGTTGACTCATCTCCAGTCCCATCATTATCAAGATTCATATTGCAAAACAAATATTAAATAGGAGACACATCAATCACTTTTAGATCTTCATCCTTATTATTGTGAAAACTAGAAGAACACACTTTTTAAAGCAATCCTTTTTAGCACGCATCCTAGCGGTTCTTTCTTTGCACTCGTCAATGGAAATTCTCATAGATTTGAGAGACTCATTGATATCATGCTTAGGTGGAATAGATCTAAGTTTCAAAGAATCAACATCAAGAGAAATTCTATCCACGTTCCTAGCCAACTCATCAATCTTAGGCATTTTTCTTCAAGCAAAGCATTGAAATTCTTTTGCGAAATCATAAATTCTTGAACAGTAGTCTCAAAATCAGAGGGAATCTTATTAAAATTTCCATAAGAGTTGTTGTAGGAATTACCATAATTATTAGAGGAATTACTAGGAAACGACCTAGGGTTAAAGTTTCCTCTATACGCGTTGTTACCAAAATTGTTCCTACAAACAAAATTCACATCCATAGATTCATTATTATTCTCAATCAAAGTAGACAAAGTTGTATCATTTGGATCAGAAGAAACACTCTTATTAGCAAACAATTTCATAAGTTCATCCGTCTTTCCACTGAAAACATTAATCTCTTCTATCACATGAACCTTTTTACTAGTAGATCTTTCGGTGTGCCATTGAGAATAATTAACCATAATATTATCTAGGAGTTTAGTAGCTTCTCTTAAAGTGATTTCCACAAAAGTGCCTCCTGCGGCCGAATCTTAAAGATTTCTAGAAGCAAACTTCAATCCAGCATAAAATTTTTGTATGATCATCCATAAGTTTAATCCATGTGTAGGGCAATTACGTATCATTAATTTCATCCTCTCCCAAGCTTGTGCAACATGCTCATGATCAAGTTGCTTAAAATTCATAATATCGCTTCTAAGAGAGATGATCTTAGCGGCAGGAAAATACTTAGAGATAAAAGCATCTTTGCACTTATTCCATGAATCAATACTATTTTTAGGCAAAGACGAAAACCAAGTTTTAGCATGATCTCTAAGCGAAAATGGAAACAGCTTCAATTTAACAATATCATTATCCACATCTTTCTTCTTTTGCATATCACACAAATCAACAAAGCTGTTTAGATGGCTAGCGACATCTTCACTAGGAAGGCTGGAAAATGGATCTTTCATAACAAGGTTCAGCAAAGCAGTATTAATTTCACAAGATTCAGTATCGGTAAGAGGAGCAATCGGAGTGCTAAGAAAATCATTGTTGTTGGTATTGGAAAAATCACACAATTTAGTATTGTCTTGAGCCATCGTGACAAATAATCCAACACACAAGCACACAAGAAGCAAGCAAAAGGAGGCGAACGGAAAAGAGGGCGAATAAAACGGCAAGGGTGAAGTGGGGGGTAGGAAAACGAGAGGTAAATGGCAAATAATGTAATGCGAGGGATAAGAGTTTGTGATGGGTACTTGGTATATCTTGACTTGTGCATAGATCTCCCCGGTAATGGCACCAGAAATGGCTTGTTGACGGGAGATCAAATCTTGACTTGACTTGGTGCAACCTCCCAGGCAATGGCGCCAGAAATCCTTCTTGCTACCTCTTGAGCATGCTTGGTTTTCCCTTGAAGAGGAAAGGGTGATGCAGCAAAGTAGCGTAAGTATTTCCCACAGTTTTTGAGAACCAAGGTATCAATACCCGCACAAACAATCAAGAACCTCGCAACCAACGTGATAAAGGGGTTGTCAATCCCTTCACGGTCACTTACGAAAGTGAGATCTGATAGAGATAATAAGATAAATATTTTTGGTATTTTTATTGTATAGATTGGAAAATAAAGATTGCAAAATAAACAACGATAGAAATAGCAAGTAGATAGAAAAATAATATAACGGAAAATAGACCCCGGGCCCATAGGTTTCACTAGTGGCTTCTCTCAAGATAGCAAATTCTACGGTGGGTGAACAAATTACTGTCGAGCAATTTATTGAAAAGCGCATAGTTATGAGAATATCTAGGCATGATCATGTATATAGGCATCATGTCCGCAACAAGTAGACCGAAACGATTCTGCATCAACTACTATTACTCCACACATTGACCGCTATCCAACATGCCTCTAGAGTATTAAGTTCATAAGAATCGAGTAACGCATTAGGCAAGATGACATGGTGCAGTGGGATAAACTCAAGCAATATGACATATACCCCATCTTTTTATCCTCGATGGCAATAATACAATACGTGCCTTGCTACCCCTGCTGTCACTTGGAAATGACACTGCAAGATTGAACCCAAAGCTAAGCACTTCTCCCATTGCAAGAAAGATCAATCTAGTAGGCCAAACCAAACTGATAATTCAAAGAGACTTGCAAAGATATTAAATCATGCATAAAAGAATTCAGAGAAGAATCCAATATTGTTCATAGATAATCTTGATCATAAACCCAAAATTGATCGGATCTCGACAAACACACCGCAAAAAGAATTACATCGAATAGATCTCCAAGAGAATCGAGGAGAACTTTGTATTGAGATCCAAAGGGAGAGGATAAGCCATCTAGCTAATGTATGGACCCGATGGTCTGTGGTAAACTACTCACACATCATCGGAGAGGCTATGGTGTTGATGTAGAAGCCCTCCGTGATCGATTCCCCCTCTGGCGGAGCGCCGGAAAAGGCCCCAAGATGGGATCTCACGGGTACAGAAGGTTGCGGCGGTGGAAATAGGGCTTCATGGTGCTCTCGGATGTTTTTGGGGTATATGAGTATATATAGGCGAAAGAAGTAGGTCGGCGGAGCCACGAGGGGCCCACGAGGGTGGGGGGCGCGCCTACCCCCCTGGGCGCGCCCTCCTACCTCGTGGTCGCCTCGTTTCTTCCTTGACGTCCACTCCAAGTCTCCTGGATTGCGTTTGTTCCAAAAATAACTCTCCCGAAGGTTTCATTCCGTTTGGATTCTGTTTGATATTCCTTTTCTGCGAAACACTGAAATAGGAAAAAACAACAATTTGCACTAGGCCTTTGGTTAGTAGGTTAGTCCCAAAGATAATATAAAAAGGTATATTAAAGCCCATTAAACATCCAAAACAGATAATATAATAGCATGGAATAATAAAAAATTATAGATACGTTGGAGACGTATCAGGGGGCTGAGCTGGGGGCTCGGTGTCGGGATGTTTGTGCTGCTCCCCGCCAGGCCCGTACCCTCCATAGTCTTCGGCGAGTACATACGCTTGAGCCGTTTCGACCGATGGATGAGGGTCTCCGTCTCTTCCTCCTCCTCATTATCAACAAAGGCAAGCAAGATCAGCCAACAAATGCAAGCAAGCATACTAAAGCTACAACAAGAAGAAGGGGGGGAGTGGCCTCCCTTACTCTTCATCGATGAGCATGGAGCCTAGCTCGAATTCTATAGGCGGCGAAGACGCCCTGCTTCTCTTCTGGAGCGGAGGGATAGAGCTCCCCGGTGGCTTCGAGCCTTGCCGAGACACAGGGGCTCCAGCGAGGATGAGCTCTGCGAAGAACCCGAGCCAGACTCAGAAATGGAGTCGCTTCCCATGAGCCTTGATTGCTTGGCGGGAGAGGATTTGGCCTCAGCAAGGCGAGAAGACTGTTGGCGCACCACGTCCGACTTGCTGCCCTTGAAGGTAGTCTTCTTAGCAGCAAGTACGGGATCAGGGGCCACTGCTCCCCGAGTGGCAGCACACCTGCGAGGGCCCTGGTCCATAACTGGCTCGAGGGCTCGAGGGCACGGGGGGCGGGGAGATCTTTAGTACCGGTTGGTAACACCAACCGGTACTAAAAGGTTTGGGGGGTTTTGTTTTATTTTTTTATTTTTCCTTTAGTTTTGTGTTTTCCATTTCATTTTTTATTTGCTGGTATTTTATGATACTACTGTTGGAAATATGCCCTAGAGGCAATAATAAATTAGTTATTATTATATTTCCTTGTTCATGATAATCGTTTATTATCCATGCTAGAATTGTATTGATAGGAAACTCAGATACATGTGTGGATACATAGACAACACCATGTCCCTAGTAAGCCTCTAGTTGACTAGCTCGTTGATCAATAGATGGTTACGGTTTCCTGACCATGGACATTGGATGTCGTTGATAACGGGATCACATCATTAGGAGAACGATGTGATGGACAAGACCCAATCCTAAGCCTAGCACAAAGATCGTGTAGTTCGTATGCTAAAGCTTTTCTAATGTCAAGTATCATTTCCTTAGACCATGAGATTGTGCAACTCCCGGATACCGTAGGATGCTTTGGGTGTACCAAACGTCACAACGTAACTGGGTGACTATAAAGGTACACTACAGGTATCTCCGAAAAGTGTCTGTTGGGTTGGCACGAATCGAGACTGGGATTTGTCACTCCGTGTAAACGGAGAGGTATCTCTGGGCCCACTCGGTAGGACATCATCATAATGTGCACAATGTGATCAAGGAGTTGATCACGGGATGATGTGTTACGGAACGAGTAAAGAGACTTGCCGGTAACGAGATTGAACAAGGTATCGGGATACCGACGATCGAATCTCGGGCAAGTATCGTACCGCTAGACAAAGGAATTGTATACGGGATTGATTAAGTCCTTGACATCGTGGTTCATCCGATGAGATCATCGTGGAACATGTGGGAGCCAACATGGGTATCCAGATCCCGCTGTTGGTTATTGACCCGGAGAACGTCTCGGTCATGTCTGCATGTCTCCCGAACCCGTAGGGTCTACACACTTAAGGTTCGATGACGCTAGGGTTATAAAGGAAGCTTGTATGTGGTTACCGAATGTTGTTCGGAGTCCCGGATGAGATCCCCGGACGTCACGAGGAGTTCCGAATGGTCCGGAGGTAAAGATTTATATATAGGAAGTCCTATTTTGGCCATCAGGACAAGTTTCGGGGTCATCGGTATTGTACCGAGACCACCGGAAGGGTCCCGGGGGCCCACCGGGTGGGGCCGCCTATCCCGGAGGGGCCCATGGGCTGAAGTGGGAAGGGATCCAGCCCAAAGTGGGCTGGGGAGCCACTTCCCCCTAGGGCCCATGCGCCTAGGGTGGGGGAACCCTAAGGAAGAGTCCCTAAGGGGAAGGCACCTCCTAGGTGCCTTGGGGGGGAGGGAAACCTCCCCTGGCCGCCGCCCCCTAGGAGATTGGATCTCCTAGGGCTGGCGCACCCCCCCTTGGGCTCCCTATATATAGTGAGGGTAGGAGGGCCTCTTGAGACACCCCTTATGCCTTTGGTGCAGCCCCTCCCTCTCTCCTAAGTCCTTCTCCTCTCCCGTGGTGCTTGGCGAAGCCCTGCAGGATTGCCACGCTCCTCCACCACCCACCATGCCGTTGTGCTGCTGCTGGATGGAGTCTTCCTCAACCTCTCCCTCTCTCCTTGCTGGATCAAGGCATGGGAGACGTCACCGGGCTGTACGTGTGTTGAACGCGGAGGTGCCGTCCGTTCGGCACTTGGTCATCGGTGATTTGGATCACGACGAGTACGACTCCATCAACCCCGTTCACTTGAACGCTTCCGCTTAGCGATCTACAAGGGTATGTAGATGCACTCTCCTTCCCCTCGTTGCTGGTCTCTCCATAGATAGATCTTGGTGACACGTAGGAAAATTTTGAATTTCTGCTACGTTCCCCAACAGTGGCATCATGAGCTAGGTCTATGCGTAGTTTCTATGCACGAGTAGAACACAAAGTAGTTGTGGGCGTTGATTTTGTTCAATATGCTTGCCGTTACTAGTCTTATCTTGATTCGGCGGCATCGTGGGATGAAGCGGCCCGGACCAACCTTACACGTATGCTTACGTGAGACCGGTTCCACCGACTAACATGCACTAGTTGCATTAGGTGGCTGGCGGGTGTCTGTCTCTCCCACTTTAGTCGGATCGGATTTGATGAAAAGGGTCCTTATGAAGGGTAAATAGCAATTGGCATATCACGTTGTGGTTTTGCGTAGGTAAGAAACGTTCTTGCTAGAAACCCATAGCAGCCACGTAAAACATGCAAACAACAATTAGAGGACGTCTAACTTGTTTTTGCAGGGTATGCTATGTGATGTGATATGGCCAAAAGGATGTGATGAATGATATATGTGATGTATGAGATTGATCATGTTCTTGTAATAGGAATCACGACTTGCATGTCGATGAGTATGACAACCGGCAGGAGCCATAGGAGTTGTCTTAATTTATTTATGACCTGCGTGTCAACATAAACGTCATGTAATTACTTTACTTTATTGCTAACCGTTAGCTGTAGAAGTAGAAGTAATAGATGACGTGACAACTTAATGGAGACACGATGATGGAGATCATGATGATCGAGATCATGGTGTCATGCCGGTGACGATGATGATCATGGAGCCCCAAGATGGAGATCAAAGGAGCTATATGATATTGGCCATATCATGTCACTATTATTTGATTGCATGTGATGTTTATCATGTTTATACATCTTATTTGCTTAGAACGACGGTAGTAAATAAGATGATCTCTCATTAAAATTTCAAGAAAGTGTTCCCCCTAATTGTGCACCGTTGCGACAGTTCGTAGTTTCGAAGCACCACGTGATGATCGGGTGTATAGATTCTTACATTCGAATACAACGGGTGTTGACGAGCCTAGCATGTACAGACATGGCCTCGGAACACATGCAAACACTTAGGTTGACTTGACGAGCCTAGCATGTACAGACATGGCCTCGGAACACAGAAGACCGAAAGGTCGAGCATGAGTCGTATAGAAGATACGATCAACATGAAGATGTTCACCGATGTTGACTAGTCCGTCTCACGTGATGATCGGACACGGCCTAGTTGACTCGAATCATGTAATCACTTAGATGACTAGAGGGATGCCTATCTGAGTGGGAGTTCATAAGATGAACTTGTTTATCCTGAACATAGTCAAAAGGATTTTGCAAATTATGTCGTAGCTCGCGCTTCAGTTCTACTGTTTAGATATGTTCCTAGAGAAAATTTAGTTGAAAGTTGATAGTAGCAATTATGCGGACTAGGTCCGTAAACCGAGGATTGTCCTCATTGCTTCATAGAAGGCTTATGTCCTTAATGCACCGCTCAGTGTGCTGAACCTCGAACGTTGTCTGTGGATGTTGTGAACATCTGACATACACGTTTTAATAACTACGTGATAGTTCAGTTAAACGGTTTAGAGTTGAGGCACCGAAGACGGTTTTTGAAACGTCGCGAAACATATGAGATGTTTCGAGGGCTGAAATTGGGATTTCAGGCTCGTGCCCACGTCAAGAGGTATAAGACCTCCGACGATTTTCTTAGCCTGCGAACTAAGGAGAAAAGCTCAATTGTTGTGCTTGTGCTCAGATTGTCTGAGTACAACAATCGCTTGAATCAAGTGGGAGTTGATCTTCCAGATGAAATAGTGATGGTTCTCCGAAGTCATTACCACCAAGCTGCTAGAGCTTCGTGTTGAACTATAATATATCAGGGATATATATGATGATCCTTGAGATATTCACGATGTTTGACACCGCGAAAGTAGAAATCAAGAAGGAGCATCAATTGTTGATGGTTGGTGAAACCACTAGTTCCAAGAAGGGCAAGGGAACAAAGGGATACTTCATGAAACGGAAATTCAGCTGCTGCTCTAGTGAAGAAACCCAAGGTTGAACCCAAACCCGAGACTGAGTGCTTCTGTAATAAGGGGAACAGCCACTGGAGCAGAATTACCCTAGATACTTGGTAGATGAGAAGGCTGGCAAGGTCGATAGAAGTATATTGGATATACATTGTGTTGATGTTTACTTTACTAGTACTCCTAGTAGCACCAGGGTATTAGATACCGGTTCGGTTGCTAAGGGTTAGTAACTCGAAATAAAAGCTACGGAATAAACGGAGACTAGCTAAAGGTGAGCTGACGATATGTGTTGGAAGTATTTCCAATGTTGATATGATCAAGCATCGCATGCTCCCTCTACCATCGAGATTGGTGTTTGCGTTGAGCATAGACATGATTGGATTATGTCTATCGCAATACGGTTATTCATTTAAGGAGAATAACGGTTACTCTGTTTATTTGAATAATACCTTCAATGGTCTTGCACCTAAAATGAATGGTTTATTGAATCTCGATCGTAGTGATACACATGTTCATGCCAAAAGATAGTAATGATAGTACCACCTACTTGTGGCACTGCCACTTAAGTCATATCGGTATAAAACGCATGAAGAAGCTCCATGTTGATGGATCTTTGGGCTCACTCGTTTTTGAAAAGTTTGAGGCATGCGAACCATGTCTATTGGTGTATATGCATGAAGAAACTCCATGCAAATGGACCGTTTGGACTCACTTGATTTTGAATCACTTGAGACATGCAAATCATACCACATGGGCAAGATGACTGAAAGCCTCGTTTTCAGTAAAATGAAACTGGAAAGCAACTTGTTGGAAGTAATACATTTTGATGTGTGCAGTCCAATGAGTGCTGAGGCATGTAGTGGATATCGTTATGTTCTTACTTCACAGATGATTTGAGTAGATGTTGAGTATATTTACTTGATGAATCACGAGTCTGAATTATTGAAAGGTTCAAGTAATTTCAGGGTGAAGTTGAAAGATCGTCGTGACAAAAGGATAAAAGATCTATGATATGATCATAGAGATGAATATCTGAATTACGAGTTTGGCACAGAATTAAGACATTGTGGAAATTGTTTCACAACTAATACAGCCTGGAACACCATAGTGTGATGGTGTGTCCGAACATCATAACTGCACCCTATTGGATATGATGCATACCATGATGTCTCTTATCGAATTACCACGATAGTTTATGGGTTAGGCATTAGATACAACCACATTCACTTTAAATAGGGCACCACGTAATTCTGATGAGATGACACCGTATGAACTATGGTTTAGAGAAACCTAAGCTGTCATTTCTTAAAAGTTTGGGGCTGCGACGCTTATGTGGAAAAGTTTCAGGCTGATAAGCTCGAACCCAAAGCGGAAAAATGCATCTTCATAGGACACCCAAAACAGTTGGGTATACCTCCTGTCTCAAATCCGAAAGCAATAAGGGATTGTTTCTAGAATCGGGTCCTTTCCCGAGGAAAAGTTTCTCTCGAAAGAATTGAGTGGGAGGATGGTGGAGACTTGATGAGGTTATTGAACCGTCTCTTCAACTAGTGTGTGGCAGGGCACAGGAAGTTGTTCCTGTGGCACCTACACCAATTGAAGTGGAAGCTTATGATAGTGATCATGAAACTTCAGATCAAGTCACTAACAAACCTCGTGGGATGACAAGGATGCGTACTACTTCAGAGTGGTACGTAATCCTGTCTTTGAAGTCATGTTGCTAGACAACAATGAACCTACGAGCTATGGAGAAGCGATGGTGGGCCCGGATTCCGATAAATGGCTCGAGGCCATAAAATCCGAGAGAGGATCCATGTACGAAAACAAAGTGTAGACTTTGGCAGAACGGCTCGATGGTCGTAATGCTATTGAGTACAGATGGATTTTTAAAAGGAAGACGGACAATGATGGTAAATGTCACCATTAAAAGGCTCGACTTGTCGTTAAGATGTTTTTCGACAAGTTCAAGGAGTTGACTACGATGAGACTTTCTCACTCGTAGCGATGCTAAGAGTCTGTTGGAATTATATTAGCGATTACTGCATTATTTATGAAATCTTGCAGATAGGATGTCAAAACATTGTTTCCTCGATGATTTTCTTGAGGAAAGGTTGTATGTGATACAACCGGAAGGTTTTGTCAATCCTGAAAGATGCTAATAAGTATGCAAAGCTCCAGCAATCCTTCTGAGGACTGGAGTAAGCATCTCGGAGTTGGAATGTATGCTTTGATGATGATCAAAGATTTTGGGTGTATACAAAGTTTATGAGAAACTTGTATTTCCAAAGAAGTGAGTGGGAGCACTATAGAATTTCTGATGAATATATGTTATTGACATATTGTTGATCAGAAATGACGTAGAATTTCTGGAAAGCATATAGGGTTATTTGGAAAGTGTTTTTCAATGGAAAGCCTGGATTAAGCTACTTGAACATTGAGCATCAAGATCTATAAGGATAGATCAAAACGCTTAATGGTACTTTCAAATGAGCACATACCTTGACATGATCTTGAAGGTGTTCAAGATGGATCAGTCAAACAAGGAGTTCTTGCCTGAGTTGTAAGGTATGAAGTTAAGACTTAAAGCTCGACCACAGCAGAATAGAGAGAAAGGACGAAGGTCGTCCCCTATGCTTAAGACATAGGCTCTACAGTACGCTATGCTGTGTACCACACCTGAAGTGTGCCTTGCCATGAGTCAGTCAAGGGGTACAAGAGTGATCCAAGAATGGATCACAGTACAGCAGTCAAAGTTATCCTTAGTAACTAGTGGACTAAGGAATTTTCTCGGTTATGGAGGTGATGAAGAGTTCGACGTAAAGAGTTACGACGATGCAAGCTTAACAACTATCCAGATAGCTCTGAGTAGAGATACCGGATACGTATAATGGAGCAACAATTTAGAATAACTCCAAGTAGAACAGTTATTTGAAATGGCTCCAAATAGAGCGTGGTAGCTGCATCTAGGAGATGACATAAAGATTTGTAAAGCACACACGGATCTGAAAGGTTCAGACCCGTTGACTAAAACCTCTCTCACAAGCAACATGATCAAACCCAGAACTCTTTGAGTGTTAATCACATAGTGATGTGAACTAGATTATTGACTCTAGTAAACTCTTTGGATGTTGGTCACATGGCGATGTGACCTGTGAGTGTTAATCACATGGCGATGTGAACTAGATTATTGACTCTAGTGCAAGTGCGAGACTGTTGGAAATATGCCCTAGAGGCAATAATAAATTAGTTATTATTATATTTCCTTGTTCATGATAATCGTTTATTATCCATGCTAGAATTGTATTGATAGGAAACTCAGATACATGTGTGGATACATAGACAACACCATGTCCCTAGTAAGCCTCTAGTTGACTAGCTCGTTGATCAATAGATGGTTACGGTTTCCTGACCATGGACATTGGATGTCGTTGATAACGGGATCACATCATTAGGAGAACGATGTGATGGACAAGACCCAATCCTAAGCCTAGCACAAAGATCGTGTAGTTCGTATGCTAAAGCTTTTCTAATGTCAAGTATCATTTCCTTAGACCATGAGATTGTGCAACTCCCGGATACCGTAGGAATGCTTTGGGTGTACCAAACGTCACAACGTAACTGGGTGACTATAAAGGTACACTACAGGTATCTCCGAAAGTGTCTGTTGGGTTGGCACGAATCGAGACTGGGATTTGTCACTCCGTGTAAGCGGAGAGGTATCTCTGGGCCCACTCGGTAGGACATCATCATAATGTGCACAATGTGATCAAGGAGTTGATCATGGGATGATGTGTTACGGAATGAGTAAAGAGACTTGCCGGTAATGAGATTGAACAAGGTATCGGTATACCGACGATCGAATCTCGGGCAAGTATCGTACCGCTAGACAAAGGGAATTGTATACAGGATTGATTAAGTCCTTGACATCGTGGTTCATCCGATGAGATCATCGTGGAACATGTGGGAGCCAACATGGGTATCCAGATCCCGCTGTTGGTTATTAACCGGAGAACGTCTCGGTCATGTCTGCATGTCTCCCGAACCCGTAGGGTCTACACACTTAAGGTTCGATGACGCTAGGGTTATAAAGGAAGCTTGTATGTGGTTACCGAATGTTGTTCGGAGTCCCGGATGAGATCCCGGACGTCAGGAGGAGTCCCGGAATGGTCCGGAGGTAAATATTTATATATAGGAAGTCCTATTTCGGCCATCGGGACAAGTTTCGGGGTCATCGGTATTGTACCGGGACCACCGGAAGGGTCCCGGGGGCCCATCGGGTGGGGCCACCTATCCCGGAGGGTCCCATGGGCTGAAGTGGGAAGGGATCCAGCCCAAAGTGGGCTAGGGCGCCACTTCCCTTATGGCCCATGCGCCTAGGGTGAAGGGGGAACCCTAAGGAAGAGTCCCAAGGAGGGAAGGCACCTCCTAGGTGCCTTGGGGGGGGGGGGGGGGGAAACCCCCCCTGGCCGCCGCCCCCTAGGAGATTGGATCTCCTAGGGCTGGCGCACCCCCCCTTGGGCTCCCTATATATAGTGAGGGTAGGAGGGCCTCTTGAGAGACACCTTATGCCTTTGGTGCAGCCCCTCCCTCTCTCCTAAGTCCTTCTCCTCTCCCGTGGTGCTTGGCGAAGCCCTGCAGGATTGCCACGCTCCTCCACCACCACCATGCCGTTGTGCTGCTGCTGGATGGAGTCTTCCTCAACCTCTCCCTCTCTCCTTGCTGGATCAAGGCGTGGGAGACGTCACCGGGCTGTACGTGTGTTGAACGCGGAGGTGCCGTCCGTTCGGCACTTGGTCATCGGTGATTTGGATCACGACGAGTACGACTCCATCAACCCCGTTCACTTGAACGCTTCCGCTTAGCGATCTACAAGGGTATGTAGATGCACTCTCCTTCCCCTCGTTGCTGGTCTCTCCATAGATAGATCTTGGTGACACGTAGGAAAATTTTGAATTTCTACTACGTTCCCCAACAACTACATATTGTACACGTTATGCATATATATAAATAGAATTTCTCGTAGAACCGATCATACATACGTTTATATATATATATATATATCATCGAATGTCTCGCACCACCATTCACACATACACATGTATATATATACAATTTGGTATATACAATTTCTCCTACAATTTGCAGATCATTACATGGAGTCATGACCTCGGTATCGGGTAATGGAATTATCCTTAGGGATCTATGACCTGGTCGAGCAAAAATCCCGCTATTTCCTCTTGAAGTGCTCGTATGCAAGCCTCCGGTAGTAGCTGATCCCGCATCTCCTTCATCTTTAAAGAAGAGATCAAAATATACATGTATTGTTAGTTGTGTGTATATATATTAGATAATGATGTAAAAATTGTGAATAGTGTTCTCACAAACGTACCCAGAGGTCTCTATCGGTTCTGGTCCTTTCAGTAGTCATCATGCGAATGTTCTCGCAAACGTAGAACACGCATAAATCAGTCCCCAACGCCTACTTCAGGGCCTTTATGAGAATATAATTCAATCAGATAATAATTAGTCAAGCATGATAATTAATTGCATTGAAACTATAATTAAAGAGATATGGTAGCTAGCTGGTACTAGCTACTTAATTAGTTACCTTGGGTCGGATCCATTTCAGCTCTTTTCTCCATTGGCCATCAACCTGTTTGATAAACTTTTGCCAAGCCCAGCCCGCCGGCAAAGAAAATCAATAAAGGAGTTATTAATTAGTTGATATTAGGAAATGACGAACCATAAAGAGGCCGACATATATAGTTCGATAATGATTGAAATTACCTATTGACCATCCCCTTCACGATTTCGAAGTCAGTATATTTTTTAAGTAGTGAGTCCAGTACTTGAACTTTCCCCTCGTCAACTTCAATGATTAACAAGATCCAGTGGTATCTGCATGCGCACACGTTTTCATGTATAATTAAGCGGGCATGTGCATAACTCATCAACTACCCTAAACCCTATACACTTATTAACATCTAGCTAGTAAGCAAAAATGGAATTTGTAGTACAAGATAGTGTGACTCACAGGAAGTTGTAAGGAACTAGTATTTCTGGACAGTCATTTAGGCGCTTCAAGAACTCTAGCAAGCTTTTCTCTACATGTGGTCGATCATATTCTTGTGACCATGTATTTTCATTAATGCTATTTGGGTCAATGAACCCAATCCCATAGCGTCCAGCTTTTTTCATTTCAAACTTCTTCATTACGCATAATACAACAGAAGAGAATATAGTGAGGATAATTACCGGTAATGAATAGAACGAGCACTATAGCTAGCTGGAGAATTAAATTAATTACAGAAAGAAACCACTTACAAACAATAGCAACTGACGATAGATTTGTCGAGTGCGTCTTGATTGAATAAATGAAACATTTCTTGAAACTCAACCCATAGATCTTTTTCATGGTAGTAATAGCCTTTAGGTACTTTCACCATGAGGGACTCTCGATTGGTAGTCTTGACTTCTTTCATGTACCGTTGATGCAATTCATACATTCTCGTTGTTAGAAACTTGACCCCTCAAGCTTCACCATAGGCTGGCCGCGGGCATATTTCCATTTTACGTCCGCCTCTCTAATCGTATCCATGGGGTCGATCTCTAGGAGTTGATAAATAGTGACGCCGGCCTCTTCAGCCATCCTTCTATGAGCGTCGGTTATTATCAGCTGACCGGCACCGGTACTCGCATGTGTTGATACAATGAGCGGGGGGATCGATTGCACCGCCTGTTCTCCCAGTTGGGGAACAATTTTCCCACTTTTTTTGGCAGCTGCTTGGCTGGAGCTCGAGCTCGACTCATTATTTCGTGCTTGATATCCCTTCTTGATTTGGCGCTCATAGTCTGAGTCCCTAGGCTTGGGAGCTGGTGCTTGAGCCATACGAATGAAGTGGTCAACGACATGTTCAGTCACTTTCTCCTTTGGCAGCGGTGGTGGTTTTGGCCCCTGTTGGGCCCTCACTTGGGCTTGGCATTCGACTTCGTTTTCCTCCGGAGTCATGTCGTAAGGCCTCTTCGGAAGAGGCGCGAGGCTTGGACCAAATTGAAATCGCTTGCCTCTTGTACCTTTACTTATACCGCTAGGCACCATAGCTGCGACAACTCTCTTCCGCTGTTGCTTAGGCAGTGGAGCCCGCTGAGGCAACGGAGATGGCTGATGTGCCTGACTTGGAGGAGGAGGAGTGGGCTGACGCGGTGCCGGACTTGGAGTAGGAGGAGTGGCCTGACGCGGTGCCGGACTTGGAGGAGGAGGAGTGGCCTGCCGCGTTGGCGGACTTGAAGGAGCAGGACTCTGCTGAGGTGGTGGTTGATGACTTGGAGGAGCGAGAGTCTGCTGACGTGATGGTGGACTTCGAGGAGGAGTCGGCTGACGCGGTGTCGTTGGCCTTGGAAAGGTGATGCAATCCTTTCTCCATAGGATGATACGACGTATGGCCTCTCCCAGTGTGTGCTCGTCATCACCTCTAGGAATGTCAAGCCCTAGCCCCGAGTATTGTGCCACCACTTCATCAACCACGACATGAGCATAGCCAGCTGGAATCGGGTTGCAATGGAAGGTTGCTTTAGGGGATTGTATAAGCAATGTCACCCGCCACCTTCATGGATTTGTTCTTCATTTTGAAGTGTAGCTCACAGTTAGTGTTCTCCATGATGTCATCCACAGGGTATCTATCCAGTAGTGCCTCGCCCAGGGCGGAACCCACGCTGCTTCTCGGCATGGATGGGATGGTGCTATCCAATGCTGGATCCGCTAGCTGCTGCCGCTACTGAGACCCCCTTTCTTGGCTAAGTGAGTCGATCTACTGCTGCTGCCACTGGAATTGTAGTGCCAACTCCGCGTGCAATGATTCAAGGCCTTTAAGGTGTTCTGCTTCCTGCTTCCTCTGCTCCTCCTCCAGCTTCCTCTTCTTCTCCTCCTCCATCTTGTTTCTCTCACGGCTTCTATAGTCGGCATTCCAGTCCGCAAACCACTCATACCACGGAACAACGCCTTTGCCTCGTGTTCTTCCCGGGTGTTCAAGATTTCCCAGGGCATGTGTGAGCTCGTCATTCTCTCTGTTGGGCGTGAACACCCCCATTCGAGCCTCTTCTATTGCAACAAGTAAAGCGAGGTCGGCTCCTTTAAGACTTGCCTTCTCCAAAACCTGGCCTGTCTTTGGGTCCAATGTCCCCCCATGCGCATAGAACCAAGTCCTGGACCTGGAGGGCCAGCTCAATGTAACTAGAGTGACCCCTGCGTCTAGCATCTATTGCTCAGACTTATCCCACTTAGGCTGGGCCACCGCGTAGCCACCTGGCCCGAGCATATGGAAATGCTCCTTTTTTGCGGCATTGATCTTGTTTATTCTCGACCGTTCCTTAGATAATTCTGATTCCTTGAATTTCACGAAAGCGGGTCAGTGATCTCTTTGCTTCTCAAGTGTTCCCGTGAATTCTGGAGTCTTCTTTCCTCCTTCGACGTACTTGGCACATATAGTTTTCTTGTGGTTATTGAATGCAATTGCCATCTTCCTAAGAGCAGTGTCCTTGAGTTTCTACACACCTGCATCTGTGAAATGATCCAGTAGGGTGAAATGTGACATGAGAGATTCCCAAAGCAGATCTTTTGCTCTTTGGTCGACAAAAGTAAGATCTGGACGTTACTTTGCTGGCCTTTTCCATTCTTGAATGGAGATCGGGATTTGGTCCTTCACAAGAACTCCGCACTGACGAATGGACTTGCCCGCATTCTTCTTAGGCTCGCTTGGTTCGCCATTAGGTTTGATGGCATCGATGTTGTACTTTACGCAATCCTTCAACTTTTCGGCCGGGCCTCGCACTGTCCTGCTGCCTGTAGAAGATTTGCTCGATCCGGAGGGCTGAAAGAAGAAAGACCGATTCGTTAGTATATATACAAATCATTGAAAACATGTGATGATCACTAGATGCCTGCTTATATAAATATACCTCGCCGGTCTTTGTTATTTCAAGATCAAAATTTTCTTCGTCATCATAATCATAGTTCTGGACTTCATCTATTCGTTCGTCTTCATCAAATATCATACCCTCATTGGTAGGGTTCAGATATTGCGAGCCGTCATCTTCTTCAAACTCATCTGGGCGAGGGGATGAGCGTATGATGTTGAAAAGGGCCTCCTCTCTTTCTCTACTGGTATTGTCCATAGCTTTCATTTAACTAATCCAGAAGAAATCTAGAAAAATTTAGTATTCAAATTACAATGCATGCATGCAATCAATCAATAAGGAAAAACTGAATCATAGTACATAATATGCATCATCGAATATAATCTCGAATACATCGTCTCGAATATTATGGAATAATATATATAATCTCGAATACATCGTCTCGAATATTATCGAATAATATATGTAATCTCGAATACATCGTCTCGAATATTATCGAATACAGATCACTAGCTAGCTAGCTACCTAATATAGATCGAATACTATCGAATAATCTAGTTCACTCGCGGTTCTTGAGGCGCGGGCAGTGGACACCCAAAGAGAAGGAACCATCACAGGATCATAGCTCGGGTGAGATCCTCGAAGAACCTGCTAGGTAATGGAGAACCTGACGTCCATAGCAGCCATGTAGCGACAGACGTGCTCGTCCTCCTCCCTGACACGGCGACGTACCACCTCCGGCAGGGCCGGCTCCCTCCTCACCGAAAGTGGCCCACGCGAACGCCACCATAGGAGCTCTAGGTCAACAACGGGACCTGGGGCCGGGTTCCTCACCAAGCGGCGCGCCCCTGAAGGTAGCACCTCCCAGTGCCAGCCCGTCGGAGCCCAGTCCCGGACATGGCTCCTCTGAAGCAGGACGTCATCGCGAACGGGTCGATGACGAGGATGCGGGCGGTCATTGTTGACGTCGAGAACAAATACTATATGCAAACACTTTTTTAAATGACTGAATTGTGATTTATTATATACAAATTCTATATGCAAATGGGACATAACATATGATATCTAGCTAGCTAGCTAGCTAATTTATCTAACATTAATATGTCTAGCTAATTCACCTAACATTTGACAAAAGTATAAAAAACTAATTCATCTAACATTAATATATCTAATTCATCTATAACTTAAATTATAAAAAACTAACTCATCTAACATTAATATCTAGCTAATTCATCTAACATTTGACATTAATATCTAACATTTCTATCTAATTCATCTAATATTTGACATTAATATATCTAACATTTCTATCTAATTCATCTAACAATTTGACATTAATCTAACATTTATATAAACTAAAAGTGTAAAAAACTAAAAAACAGAAAACATAAAATAATTAAGAAAAATCTGTCTTTGTGTGTATGTGTACTGTGTGTGAGGGCGGCCATGGAGCGGCAGGGGGCCGAGTCTTATAGCGGGGCGACGACTGATAACCCACAAGTATAGGGGACCGCAACAGTTTTCGAGGGTAAAGTATTCAACCAAAATTTATTGATTCGACACAAGGGAGCCAAAGAATACTCTCAAGTATTAGCAGCTGAGTTGTCAATTCAACCACACCTGGAAACTTAATATCTGCAGCAAAGCATTTAGTAGCAAAGTAATATGATAGTAGTGATAACGGTAGCAAAAGGTAACAGTAGTAAAAGTAATGTTTTTGGTATTTTGTAGTGATGATAGCAATAGCAACACGAAAGTAAATAAGCGAAGAACAATATGTGGAAAGCTCGTAGGCAATGGATCAGTGATGGAGAATTATGCCGGATGCGGTTCATCATGTAACATTCATAACCTTGGGTGACACAGAACTAGCTCCAGTTCATTGATATAATGTAGGCATGTATTTCGAATATAGTCATACGTGCTTATGGAAAAGAACTCGCATGACATCTTTTGCCCTACCCTCCCGTGGCAGCGGGGTCCTTACGGAAACTAAGGGATATTAAGGCCTCCTTTTAGTAGAGTACCAGAACAAAGCATTAACACATAGTGAATACCTGAACTCCTCAAACTACGGTCATCACTGGTAAGTATCCCGATTATTGTCACTTCGGGGTTAACGGATCATAACACATAATAGGTGACTATAGACTTGCAAGATAGGATCAAGAACACTCATATATTGATGAAAACATAATAGGTTCAGATCTGAAATCATGGCACTCGGGCCCTAGTGACAAGCATTAAGCATAGCAAAGTCATAGCAACATCAATCTGAGAACATAGTGGATACTAGGGATCAAACCCTAACAAAACTAACTCGATTACATGATAGATTGATAACCCACAAGTATAGGGCATCGCAACAGTTTTTGAGGGTAGAGTATTCAACCCAAATTTATTGATTTGACACAAGGGGAGCGAAAGAATATTCTCAAGTATTAGCAGCTGAGTTGTCAATTCAACCACACCTAGAAACTTAATATATGCAGCTAAGGCCCCGTTTGATAGCAAAGTGTTTTCTAAACATTTTGAGAATGCTGCAGTTTTTGAGATTACTGTAGTTTTATTTACAATGAGATGTTTGATTGCCCCTAGCAATTGCTGTTTTAATATTGTAGTATTTCACAAACTGCAGTATTTTCTCTGTATAATAAAAAGAACCCCGGACCCGTTTTAAAAAAAAACAGAGAAGGCGAAAAGAAGGGACTGGCGTCGTTATCCTTCCGCACTCTCCTCAACAACTCGCTCTCGCCTCGTTCCTACGACGCCGCCGCCGCCCTCCCGTCTTTGAAGAAATCTCCCTCGGCGGCCATGGGGAAGGAAAGAGACAACAATGGAGAGACCAAAGGTGATTACTCTGCCCTTCATCTTCCCTCATCGCTCCTCCTGCCTCTCCCCGCCGACCGCCAGCCCCTTCCTCGCAAGGCCATGCCTTTCTGCACTCTGCATGCCGCTGGTATCTGCGGACGACGCCGTGACGCATAACCTCGAACCCTCGACACCATCCGGTCATTGTTGATGAGAAGGCGAGGAGGTTACGAGGACCCCCACGTGTGGTCCGTCGGCGACGAACCCCAGCGCCTGGGGGAGCAAGAGTGCGCCTAGCATCACAATTGGCACTGGCCAGTGGTCGCGGATGGCCGATGCTGTTGATTGCTTGAAGTCTGTCTGGCCGGCTGTTCCGTTGTCGTCGGCCGCCATAGCCCGATTTGTCTGAAATCTGTCATACCATAGCGATTTTGCCGTTTTCCATTCAGATAATTCAGATTGGTATCCCTTCGGGCTCCTCATGGCCCGTATGTTAGCTAGCTGAGAGTGTTAATCAGCTCCGGCCAGCAGCAGATGGATTATAACTAGGAAACGGGGATGGTTTGGTTGCTATGTTAGCTAGCTGTGTCTGGATGCATCAGTTCCATGTAGAAGTTTGTTGCACATTTTTCAGTCTGTCTAGCTCACTGTGCTGATTCTGGTTAGATCCTAGAGTGTATTCTACATGCATGGCTAGCTAGTGTGCTGTGGTGATGGCACTATTATTATTTTGTTTGATATAAGGATATAATATTTTGCTTCGTGTAATCCATGGTGTGGCCTCATGCAGGACATATTAAGATTTACTAAAGTTGATTTGTTTGAATGAGATAGTTAGGATAACTCTGATATTATTTCGAGTTGGATCCTTGTAAATTGTTCTGATGTTTGTGCTGATTTGAACGCTGATGCATTTTGCTTCCCAATTGCAGACAAGAAAAAGAGAGCATCATGGACCACTGCTCAACTAGACCTGCTCGTTTCTGTGATGAAAGAGTATGCAGATGCAGCTAGATTTCGTGGTCAGAATGGATGGACGAAAGAAGGATGGAATTCCATGACTACACGATTGAATAATCAGTTTCCAAGAGCTAATTTCATTGTTTGTCAACTAAAATTTAGAGAGCAGCGGTTGAAGAGAGAATATTTTGTTGTCAAATCTATTGTAGAGAAGAGTGGCTTCAGTTTTGATCCTAATACAAAAATGTCAACAACCATTGATGAAAAATGGGATGAATTGAGCAAAGAACAACAAAAGTGGAGATACAAAGCTTTCCCTTACTATGATGACTTGCATGCAATTTATGATGGTACATTGGTTTCACATGTAATGAATTTAGCATAAGATCTTGCTTGCGTGTAGTTTACAATCTATTCCTCTGTACCAAGGTAAAACATCGGAGGGGAAGGGTTGTAAGAGGACAACTGATGTGGTTGAAGAGAAGTCCAGTCCAGCTACAGATTTACCACAAGGGGAAAGCTTCACACAACAAGTTCTAGATGCCGCTGGGCTTAATTCGCCTAGTCCAACATTACCAGCTCCAGGCTTTGAAGGTCATAATTACGAGTGGACTGAAGGCATATATGGTGAGGATGTTGAAGTATTTCCTGGTAACAACACAGAACGTATGGAGAATAACAGTAGCCAAATTCCCACAGAACACATGAACACACTTCCTGACCCACCACCTATGAAAAAGGCTAGGACTTCTAAAGGCAATGATGAAGGTAAGGCTAAGAGAGGCAAAGAAACAGCGATTGAAGATCTGGTTGATGTTAGAAAAGAAGAACTTAAAACTTATGTGGATGTAAAGACGAAACAAATTGAGAGCTATAGAGAAGTAAAAATGGCACAGATGGAAAAAAATATCCTGACAAAGATCCTTATTGCATTGCCAATTGCATTGTCAAACTTAAGACCATACCAGATCTCTCAGTAAGTGATCATCTGAAGATGATCGAGTATCTGAAAGGATAAAGAGTTGACCGTGAAATCTTCATGACAGTGGAGCATGATGTTGTTCTAGAGATCCTCAAGCAAGTGCTTGGCCATCAAATTTAAAGCAATAATTCGTTCTAGTTATTTTCATATGAAAAATAAAATTCTTTCATACTATATTATTGGTTTATTGGTTCATATTACTTTAGTTTTGTGTTTTTGTAAAGAAATATCACCCCGGACAATACCATGGTTAAAAAGAGGAACAAGAATGTATCTCAGCATACATTTGTCTCAGCTCTAAACTTTTATTTTGATGGCACTCCAGTTCCTTTCCAATTACAGTCGTTTTATTTTTGTTACCTCCGCCATGTTATTTGTGCACCCGGCTTGTAGGTGATAGTATATTTAAGTTGTATATATAGCGCAATAATATTTTTGGTGGACCTTGCACATTTGATCAGGTCCTTAGAAGAAAATTCCATGGTACATGACGCACTAATATTTGTTGCACAAGTTGATACTTGCATTATTTATTACATATCTACTCATAGAAATGTAAAGTACATTATTCATGAATGAGAAAGCTACTACATTATTTTCATAAAATGATTCTACTGATCATATGAGTTTTATTCTTTCTTCAACAATTGCACAAGTCATGTGCTATTTCTTCTAGCGCGCTCCTGGAGATACTCATAGTAGTCTTTCCACATTGATTCAGCAATTTGATCCCTTTTTGAATGACCCAATGCACGCCGCTCATTGAGAGACTGTACATCACTTTTGTATTTTGCATCCCCACTTGGAATATCAACTATATGTGTTGGGTCAATATTGGAGCCAACCTGGTCAAACCATTGTTCGCCCCCCTCGTGATTGTGAATAAAGTTATGAAGTGCACAACTTGCTATGACAATATCAGGTTGAGATTCAATTGGGTAATGTGAAGCACACTTCAATACCGGGAAACGCTTCTTCACAACGCCAATGATGCGCTCGATGTGATTACGGAGTTATGCATGCCCGAGATTGAATAGCTCTTTAGCATTTTGTGGCCTTTGGTTGCATTTGGCTTGCTCGTTCAAATGGTACCTGAAATTCAAAACATAATGAAGATAGGTGTATTTGCACTTTAGGGTTGTTGCTCTAATAGAAGAACTAGTTTGTACCTGACATTTCGGTAGGGTGCAATAAAATTAGGTGTATTTGCATATCCTGCATCAACCAAATAAAATTTTCCCTCTGGCACATAGAAATTATTTTCTAGTGCATCTTGTAGCACTCGAGCACCAGAAGCTGAACCTTCCCTGCCCGCACTAACATGGACGAATTGATTATCAAAATTACATGCCACCATGACATTTTGTAATAATGTTCCTTTTCTATTGCGATATGGGTCTTGTAGTCTCAGAGATATGCTACTTGGAACATGCGTCCCATCAATTGCTCCGATACAATCCTTCATAAAGACAAGAAATACTGATGAAAATACGTAACAATATTTATTAATTATATGTAAGAACAACAAGATACAAGATGCATACCTGAAAGTACGGCATAAATTTAGGGTTGCTTGAAACCTTCAAAGGAACATTAACTGGTGGCAACTGTATGAGCTGTCCAGATAATGACATGATACTTTGTAGCACTTTATTGAAATAGGTACTTATGGTTTGACCACTGTGTTGAAATCGCCCTTGTAGAGTACGGTTGCTTGCATTCGCCGAAAAGGTTTATAAGAAGTTGTATCTCTCGAAAGCACTTAACCAAATTATGAAATACATATTTTTCCACCCGAAAATCTCTTTTACATCTCAATTCATGACCCTCTAAAATTTCTCTCATGTACTTATGCCCTGTAAGGATGGAAGTGTGAATACGTTGGTGATTGCTTGAACCTCTCTCGCCTTTGTATACGGCTTCGATGATGGCTCACTCATCATCTTCTCGGTGTTTACTCTTCAAAAAATTCGCCCACATTGATGGAGCAACTAGGAGGACTTACAGAGGACAGAGATGATGCAAGTAGTGAATGCGCCGACAGTGGCCGCGTGATTCCAGTTCTCGCGCAGCTCTTCGTGCCCCCCGACAGTGACATGGATGACTGGCCAACTACGCCACGTGTTGGGTCGCCACCTCCATGCGTAGCTCCGCTGTGCCTCGATGGTGACGCGAACAAGGGCAAGCCGCTCCGTCTATGTGTAGCTTCACCACCAGGTGAGACGCCGTGCCATGGGTGATCTTTTTTGTATACACAAGCTACCCTCAGTTTGTTATATACGCTGATGGTTAGGGATATCAAGCTAGCTAGCTACAAAAGCTCAACAGAAATAGTATTCAAACAGCCGGCCGCTGTGTGCACTTGCACTGCTAACGGCTAGGCAGCTGTGAGTGTTTGAAGTTTGAACGCAACGGCTAGGCTGCAATACTATGTTTTGTGGCAACAACCAAACATTTTCTATGTATTGTAAATACTTCAAAAAAGCTCTGTTATGGTAAAACCATGTTATCTCATACCTAGAGACAAAATTATTGCAGTTTTTGATACTTTGGTTTATATAATACTTTGCTATCAAACACAACCTAAGTGTTTAATAGCAAAGTAATATGATAGTAGTGATAACGGTAGCAAAAGGTAACAGTGGTAAAAGTAATGTTTTTGGTATTTTATAGTGACGATAGCAATAGCAACGGGAAAGTAAATAAGCGAAGAACAATATATGGAAAGCTCGTAGGGAATGGATCGGTGATGGAGAATTATGCCGGATGCGGTTCATCATGTAACCGTCATAACCTAGGGTGACACAGAACTAGCTCCAGTTCATTGATATAATGTAGGCATGTATTCCGAATATAGTCATACGTGCTTATGGAAAAGAACTTGCATAACATCTTTTGTCCTACCCTCCCGTGGCAGCGGGGTCCTTACGGAAACTAAGGGATATTAAGGCCTGCTTTTAATAGAGAACCTGAACAAAGCATTCACACATAGTGAATACATGAACTCCTCAAACTACGGTCATCACCGGTAAGTATCCCGATTATTGTCACTTCGGGGTTAACGGATCATAACACATAATAGGTGACTATAGACTTGCAAGATAGGATCAAGAACACTAATATATTGATGAAAACATAATAGGTTCAGATCTGAAATCATGGCACTTGGGCCCTAGTGACAAGCATTAAGCATAGCAAAGTCATAGCAACATCAATCTCAGAACATAGTGGACACTAGGGATCAAACCCTAACAAAACTAACTCGATTACATGATAGATCCCATCCAACCCATCACCGTCCAGCAAGCCTACGATGGAATTACTCACACACAGTGGTGAGCATCATGAAATTGGTGATGGAGGATGGTTGATGCTGACGATGGCGACAAATTCCCCTCTCCGGAGCCCCGAACGGACTCCGGATCAGCCCTCCCGAGAGGTTTTAGGGCTTGGCGGCGGCTCCGTATCGTAAAACGCGATGATTTATTCTCTCTGATTTTTTCTCCCCGAAGCTCAATATATGGAGGTGGAGTTGGAGCCGGGGAGGCAACAGGGGCCCACGAGGTAGGGGGCGCGCCCTAGGGGGGCAGGCACGCCCCCACCCTCGTGGCAAGGTGGTGGCCCCCCTGGCCTTCATTTTTGGCAGGTATTTTTCTTATTTTCTGAAAAGTGTCTCCGTGAAGTTTCAGGTCATTCCAAGAACGTTTTCTCCTGCACATAAATAACACCATGGTAGTTCTGCTGAAAACAACGTCAGTCCGGGTTAGTTCCATTCAAATCATGCAAGTTAGAGTCCAAAACAAGGGCAAAAGTTTTTGGAAACGTAGATATGTTGGAGACGTATCAACTCCTCCAAGCTTAAACCTTTGCTTGTCCTCAAGCAATTCAGTTGATAAACTGAAAGTGATAAAGAAAAACTTTTACAAACTCTGTTTGCTCTTGTTGTTGTAAATATGTAAAGCCAGCATTCAAGTTTTTAGCAAAGATTATAACTAACCACATTTGCAATAACACATAGGTCTCAAGTTTACTCATATCAATAGCATGATCAACTAGCGAGCCATAATAATAAATCTCGGATGACAACATTTTCTCAAAACTATCATAATATGATATAACAGGATGGTATCTCGCTAGCCCTTTCCGAGACCGCAAAACATAAATGCAGAGCACCTTTAAAGACCAAGGACTGACTAGACATTGTAATTCATGGTAAAAGAGATCCAGTCAAGTCATATCCAATGTAAATTAACAATAATGAATGCAAATGACAGCGGTGCTCTCCAACTGGTGCTTTTTAATAAGAGGATGATGACTCAACATAAAAGTAACTAGATAGGCCCTTCGCAGAGGGAAGCAAGGATTTGTAGAGGTGCCAGAGCTTGGTTTTGAAACAGAGGTGAATACTATTTTGAGCGGTATACTTTCATTGTCAACATAACAACCAAGAGATGGAGATATCTTCCATGCTACACACATTATAGGCGGTTCCCAAACATAATGGTAAAGTTTATACTCCCCCTTCCACCACAAGCATCAATCCATGGCTTGCTCGAAACAACGAGTGCCTCCAACTAACAAGAGTCCCAGGGGGAGTTTTGTTTGCAATTATTTTGATTTAGTTTGCATAAAGCATGGGACTGGGCATCCCGGTAACCAGCCATTTATCTCGTGAGTGAGGAGCGGAGGCCACTCCTCTTGAGAATAACCCACCTAACATGGAAGATACATACAACCCTAGTTGATACATGAGCTATTCGAGCATACAAAACAGGATATTTATTTGAAGGTTTAGAGTTTGGCACATACAAATTTACTTGGAACGGCAGGTAGATACCGTATATAGGTAGGTATAGTGGACTCATGTGGAATAACTTTGGGGTTTAAGGGATTTGGATGCACAAGCAGTATTCCCGCTTAGTACAGGTGAAGGCTAGCAAAAGACTGGGAAGCGACCAGCTAGAGAGCGACAACAGTCATGAACATGCATTAAAATTAATCAACACCGAATGCAAGCATGAGTAGGATATAATCCACCATGAACATAAATATCGTGAAGGCTATGTTGGTTTTGTTTCAACTACATGCGTGAACATGTGCCAAGTCAAGTCACTTAAATCATTTAGAGGAGGATACCACCATATCATACCACATCATAACCATTTTAATAGCATGTTGGCACGCAAGGTAAACCATTATAACTCATAGCTAATCAAGCATGTCACAAGAAACTATGATCTCTAGTTGTCATTGCAAACATGTTTATTCATAATAGGCTGAATCAGGAACGATGAACTAATCATATTTACAAAAACAAAAGAGGTCGAGTTCATACCAGCTTTTCTCATCTCAGTCAGTCCATCATATATCATAATTGCCTTTCACTTGCACGACCGAACGATGTGAATAATAATAATAGTACTGCGCGTGCATTGGACTAAGCTGGAATCTGCAGGCATTTAATAAACATGAGAAGAAAAGGCAATATGGGCTTTTTTGTCAGATCAACAATAATGCATATAAGAGCCACTTCAACAATTTAATTACGGTCTTCTCCTATCGACCCCAAAGAAAAGAAAAGAAATAAAACTATTTACACGGGAAAGCTCCCAACAAGCAAAAGAAGAACAAGAAATATTTTTGGGTTTTCTTTTTTAATTACTACTACAAGTATGGAAAGTAAACTAATTAAAAGTTACAACTAAATTTTTTTGTTTTTCTTAAGGTTTGTTAAACACATAAGAAGAAAGCATAAAAAGGAAAGTAAACTAGCATGGATGATACAATGAAAAAGTATGAGCACCGACATCTAGCAATGAGTGTGTGAACATAAATGTAATGTCGGTGAGAAATACGTACTCCCCCAAGCTTAGGCTTTTGGCCTAAGTTGGTCTATGGCCACAGTTGGCCTGGCTGATATCCATAATAGTAGCGGGGTCGTACTGTGATGCAGCAGCTATCGCCTGTTGAGCTGTAGCGTGGCGACGAGCAGCCTCCTCTCTCCTCTTGTACTCATCTGCCTCCTCTCTGGTAATGGTATATCCTCCTCTTGCCTGATAATCAAAGAAAGCAGGAGCAGGGAGAGTAATACGGACAACACGGCGTCTGTCAAAGATTAGTCGATATTGGAGAGGTGATTCGTTCCTCTCGACAAACTGGTGGTGAATCATAGCATTAAAATCTAGATAGGCAGGAGGTAATTCAATATCATCTTCACGTACATCTATACGAAGAAAATTAGCTACGCGGTTGCATAAATTTCACCCAAGAAATCTCCATTACGTCTATTAAGATGCAACCTACGTGCAACAATAGCTCCCAAATTATATGATTTGTCTCCTAACACAGCACTCCTAAGAATACTAAGATCGGGGACACACATGTGACATGCCTCGTCTTTACCAATTATGCATCTACCTATGAAGAGAGCAAAATAATGTATAGCAGAAAAGTGAATGCTCCCTATGGTAGCTTGTGTAATATCTCTAGATTCTCCCACAGTTATATTAGCAAGAAAAATCTCTAAATTCAGATTTGCGAGGATCCCTTATACTACCCCATTGTGGAAGTTTGCAAGCAGTGGTAAAATCCTCTAAGACCATGGTATAAGATTTATCATAAAGATCAAACAGGACAGTTGGAGAATTACGTGAAGTTGAAAATTCAAATCTCCCCACAAAGGAACTAGTGAGATTATGATACTGACAACACGTCTCTTCCTCGAAGCTCACGAGATCAGAGTTACGCAAATATGCGTTGAATTCCTCTTTTATTCCCGCCCAATTCATAAATTTTTCAGAAGGCCACTCACAAGGACGCACAGGAGCGTCTCTTGGTGGCTCTTCGTCAGCATCACGCATTGCAAGTATGGGTCCTTGCTTCCTTGAAGAACCACCTTGGAACATTTTACTAAGCATTTTTCTTCCTCTGAAAAATTCTGAAATTTTTTAGTAACTTCAAAATAAAAGTAAACCAAACTCAATAATATTGACAGCAACTACTCCTACAAGTGCCTAGGGCCTATATCATGCATCAAAACTACTTTTGACCATATAAATTTGACATGCAAGCTCAAGAACAGGGTCACCTAAGTAGCAAAAATTTGCAATGAATAAAGTACTAGAACAAAAACTAATTGGACCAATGGAGGAGTCACATACCAAGGAACAATCTCCCCAAGCAGTTTTGTGAGAGGTATTTTGAGCAAGGAGATAGAAGATGGCAGCAAAACGAGCTTGGACTCGGGTTTGAGCTGGTTATTCGTGTTTGGGGGAGGAAGATGAAGTGTGTGGGTGCAGGAATAAGTGGAGGAGGGCCACCGTGGGCCCACGAGGCAGGGGGTGCGCCCTAGAGGGGTGAGCGCGCCCTCCACCCTCGTGGGCAGGTGGTTGGCCCCCCTGGTGTGTTCTTAGTTCCATAAATCCTCAAATATTCTAGAAAAAATCATATTTAATTTTCAGGGCATTTGGAGAACTTTTATTTTCGAGGTATTTGTATATTGCACGGATAATCAGATAAGAGACAGAGAAATATTTATTTATATCTTTCCCTACTAATAAAGCAGCGATTGTTTCTGGTTGTCCGTTGTTAGGCTTTTTGCAAAAAAGTCCCCCCGTTTCTAAGAAATCAACCCGCAGTCCGTTTTTAAGTGACTATCAGAGAAAACGTTTCATTCTTGCAAAAGAGTCCCTGTAGTTTGTGCGATTCAACCCACCGTCCGATCAGATTTGCAAAGAAAAAAAAACAGACACGACCACACACACGGGCTCGCCTCCTCTCCCTCTCGCCCACGAACTCCTCGCCGCCGCCACTACCCATGCTGGCCACTTCTGGCGAGCTCCGGCGACACGCAGCACGCTCCCGAGCTCCCCACGGTCCGCACCTCCCTCCCCTCCAGACAGATTCTCCGCTTCCGGCCTCTACCACCCGCTTGCAACCCCACCCCCGTGGCTAGGGTTTCGGCCAAGGCTTCGCCGGTGCATCTCCGGCGGCCCCAGGTTCGTCCCTCCTTCTTTCTTGGCCGGGATCTGCCACCTCTACACCTCACCTTCTCTTCCTATCCTCTGCTGTAGATGCAGATGTAGCACCCCATGGGAGTTCCCCATCCACCACGGTGGCAGATTCTTCATGGAGATGTGATGCAAAAGAAGCACAATAGTTCAGTGATGATTAGATTTGTTTTTTCCTAGTTGAGAATTTGAGGTTGTGTGTATACACTATCAACAATATTTTCAGAAACGAAATAATCGTGTACATCCTTGTATGGGGAAAGGTGGGCTGTATAAGCGTGGACATTAATCTTCCCTTTTTGTGCTATATAAGCATGGACATTAGGTAGTCAATTTAGCCAGATATAGAATTCGTTACAGTATTACATTTACAAAAGGAATATAGAAGGTCACATATCATTTTAGTTGTAATTATTCAAATGGCTAACACAAGGTTCAGTAGGAATAACATTATGATGTTCCAAATATGTAGCGACATGACTAAAGCTCAAATTTCTAAAGTGGTTGTCGTGCTTGCCATAACAGCGTTGATGTTTTCACATTTCCTCGATTTATTGGTAAGTTTGGATGTTGTAGTCTGATCCGCTTTGGCAAGTCATGTTTGCCTGTAGGGTGATGATGTTTATGAATCTAGGGAACCATGGAGATTTTAACATGTGATATTTCCTCAAGCAAACTAAGTTCTTTTGCAATTTGCTGCTCAAGTTGTGGCTCTCCTGCAGGTATGTCGTTGTGGTCCTTTCCACTATATTTATTTGACGTACATGTTTCCAGACAATACTTAGGTTTTGTACTACATGGTAAATGAAATGAAATTCCTAATATGCTAGAACTTACAATGGTAATTGTTAGTTTCATTAGTATTTCTTGGCAAACCATTGTTCTTTCTTGGTCTGCTGAAAATAATTGTCATCAGTTTTAGTTTACATTGTCTATAGAGAAAGTGATGTTTTTAAGAGATAGATGAATGATTTCAAAACATGGATTAAGCCCTGTGCGAAGTTGTGTTCCCAACTTTTAATCTCTCTGCCTTCTTACTTCAGGGCAAATCTTCCCAACAAGAAGCATAACAGAGGCCTCTCTTTCAATGTATGAAGATTGGGTATCTAATAACTGGCCATCAGAGGGAGAAATTCAGCTCCATAACCTCCATGTAAATACCATCATCTATTTTCCCTCTTGCCCACTTCTGTTACATATTTACATTTTTGTGTTGGCATGTTCTAAAGAAGCTGCACCTTTTTTCCCCTTGTGAGTAAATTGCCAGAAATCTAAACTCATGGGAAAATGAACTGTTTGATTCAGTGCAAACCATTGTTCTTTCTTGGTCTGCTGAAAATAATTGTCATCAGTTTTAGTTTACATTGTCTATAGAGAAAGTGGTGTTTTTTAAGAGATAGATGAATTATTTCAAAACATGGATTAAGCCCTGTGCGAAGTTGTGTTCCCAACTTTTAATCTCTCTGCCTTCTTACTTCAGGGCAAATCTTCCCAACAAGAAGCATAACAGAGGCCTCTCTTTCAATGTCTGAAGATTGGGTATCTAATAACTGGCCATCAGAGGGAGAAATTCAGCTCCATAACCTCCCTGTAAATACCATCATCTATTTTCCCTCTTGCCCACTTCTGTTACGTATTTACATTTTTGTGTTGGCATGTTCTAAAGAAGCTGCACCTTTTTTCCCCTTGTGAGTAAATTGCCAGAAATCTAAACTCATGGGAAAATGAACTGTTTGATTCAGTGCAAACCATTGTTCTTTCTTGGTCTGCTGAAAATAATTGTCATCAGTTTTAGTTTACATTGTCTATAGAGAAAGTGATGTTTTTTAAGAGATAGATGAATGATTTGAAAACATGGATTAAGCCCTGTGCGAAGTTGTGTTCCCAACTTTTAATCTCTCTTCCTTCTTACTTCAGGGCAAATCTTCCCAACAAGAAGCATAACAGAGGCCTCTCTTTCAATGTACGAAGATTGGGTATCTAATAACTGGCCATCAGAGGGAGAAATTCAGCTCCATAACCTCCGTGTAAATACCATCATCTATTTTCCCTCTTGCCCACTTCTGTTACGTATTTACATTTTTGTGTTGGCATGTTCTAAAGAAGCTGCACCTTTTTTCCCCTTGTGAGTAAATTGCCAGAAATCTAAACTCATGGGCAAATGAACTGTTTGATTCAGTGATTTGCCAGATCAACAACAGAATATTACTAAGTAGCTCATGTCATTAACTTTTTAATAATGATGCACGTGAGATATACTCCAAGGTATGCAGACAGGTATTTTTGGTAGAATATGTAGTGGTAAATCAACTCTCATGCATGCCCTTTTCTGTATCATGTGTCCTACTATCAGTTAGATAATAGTAGACATTGGCACCATTGGGTTGTACGATCTGATTTCTAGATTGGCCATCATCAATGTTCGATTGAACTGTGAGAAACAACCTTGACCTCTAGGAGAGTACACTGACAATCAAATCTAGGAGGTAGTCTTGATATTCACATGCTCATTACTTGTCATTTCTCAAATTACTAAACAATCACTTAAAAAATCTGTTTGTCTTGGCTCGAAGTATGAATCTGTTGCTCGTAATTGTTTTTAGTTCGATATGTCTTCACATTCATACAATTCTATGAACCTACGTGTTCCCATTGATACTTTGTAAATCTTGTACTGGCTACTACGGCTTTGTGCATTTCTCAAATACAGAGGCCCTCCAATCTTCTTAACTTATCTAATAATGACTGAAAATTGTTATTCTACATTTCAAGCATCAGGTCACTATCAGTTATGAATTGAAGTTCGGAGAAAGGGGCTAAAACATGATTCGCCAGCTCTGCTTTACTCGTACCATAGAGTTCATATTCTGGTAGTTTTGGTGCTTCTGAAATTGCTGATAAATTCCAAATTGCCCTTGAAGTGGTAGAGAGTGGAGAGAACTGGTGTGTGGGCCAGTGTCAGCCCGTCTGTCTCAGTTGAGTAATTCTGAGACGGACCAAGATACTGGTTCTGCCACTGCTTCGGTGGACTTGCAACCTCTTGCAACAGATAACCTGATACCGGACACACCACAACAGCATTACTCAGGGGTGATTGGCATGACGATCGTGCATCGAATCACCTTGGTCCTTCAGAGCGAAATACTCTAGCTTCTTGACTATGGTGGTACAGTCTGGGGAACGATTTTCTGTACAAGAGGAGGTCAAAAAAGGCATTGCTTATTGTACATGCATTAGATTCTACAGGCAGGGGACCTTCAGCTTTGTAGTACTCCTGCTGTTTCATGAAGCTTCAGATTATATTACTACATTTTCCCTTGATTGTAAGAAAATCAAGCATACACTAATAAAATTAAGCATATAATACATAGTAATTTAATCTGAAGCTTCATCAAACACTGGCAACAATACGTAGTCTCTCCAAGGCCTATATAGGTATGTTTATCTTGCTGTTTCAGGTTAGAATAATGATTTTAAGCCATGTAGATAACCTTCAACTAGCAATGCCAATCACATAACCCTTGAGCATGTGACAGAGTTTTCACCCTCACCATGTCCAGTGACGTTGCTAGCAGGAGTAAGATGTTTGGGTTGGCGGAGTCGGCGGCCGGTAGTAAAGCAAGGGTGTTGTGTTACAAATTTTTCATCAAGAAATTCGCATAGGAATATATTTTTTCCTTCAATAATGACCCTTTATATTTTTAGTACTTTCAATATTGTTTCGCTCAAATAAAAGTATGTTTTGCTACTTACAAAATTGTATCCTTGTGAAGAAGTAGTTGCTTTTTTACTTACATTGAGAGAAGGTTCATCTTCAGTGTATATAAATTCCATGTCCTTTGCAATATTTGGCCGCCTTGAATGATGCATATGCTGACCTTCTATCTTTGTATGTTGGGTGGAGTCAAGCCCCTACATGCAGTAGAAGAATCATATTTAAGGGTTGTGGTTCAGAGTTTTTCCATGTATGTTGGTGAAGTCATGCAAGTGAAGTGATATATTTTTCCGATTTGTTTGTCTATGTATGTTGAGTGAAGTCAGTGAAGAAGTTCATTTTGTTTGTCCTTTAGAAATTTATTTTGTTTTGTTTCTGATTAACAGGTAATACTGTCCAGTTTAGAGTGCCTCCTAAAAGTTTGTGTTTACTTTACCGTTTCTTCATGATGAATTTACAATACACGACGATCGAATAACTGCCCTGTAGCTACTAGAATTTTTTGAATTGCTACGATGGATTTTACTGTACTGTAGTACTCAAAGAAGTCTACTTGTTTTTGTTTTTGTCGTAAATTATAGTTAATTGATGACTAACCTGATGATGGATTTAGTGTCCTGTAGCTTCTATAATTTACAGCACTATAATTTTTTTGATTGTTTGAATTTACAGTGACCTTCTGCTTGAATTTACACTACCCTGTTCGAAGATTTACAATCCTATAACTTCTGTAATTTACAGCAGTACCATAAAGGTTGCGATTGTTGTATTTTACAGTGACCTGGTATAGATTTTACAGTATACAGTTACCTTAATTTACAGTGCTACATTTTTCTGAACTATTGGTGTTCTAGACATGTTTTGATGATGCTCTTAGGTGTCGATCTTCTTGTACTGGAAGAACTATTTGGAGGAGATTGCGAGAGTACTGACCTGCAGTTTGTCTTCTTGGTGTGACTGTAGTTTCCTGATTGTGTAGCTATTCTGTCCCCTTCTTCCTCCATCCTCTTTCTCGTTCTTATCTGATCATAAAGCACACATTGTTACTGGTTATTTCTCCTTATTTTTATGGAAGTTCCAGTATCTTTGTTGTGATCTGGTGGTTACTGACTGGAATTGTAGTAAAACGAACACTGTAAAATTCATCAAAGCTCGATACACTTTTAAAGTTACTGTTTATCATATTGAGTTGACTGTAAATTTCAGTCGAAAAAACTGTATTTAAAGCTTCATGATGATGAAATATTTAGTATGTGGTTAGTTCATAATGTGTTGATCATTGTACAGCAGGTTGATGATGATTTTACGGCAGCTGAATGATGAATTATAGTATGTTTGTGTTCAGCAGTTTCCTCTACAAGTAGTTGATTAAAGGCCAATTCAATTTCAGTCGATTGTAATAGACACTCCTTTTTTTAATACCAAAGTGTTATCTTTTTTTTGAGAATCACCAAAGTGTTATCTGTGTACGTGAAATGTCCATGTCAAGAGCTTTCTTTGGGCCAAGCCCAAATAATGAAAAATACAAGAATAATGACTCCCCACCAAAGAACAAACTTATATATAAAAAAACTCAACATAGTAAAAATAGTTTTATATATTCACACTTTTTAAAAACTGGTCAAAATTCCCAAAAGTTGTTCCATTTAAAAAGTGCATTTAAAAATGTTCAAAAAAACATTCACTATTTTTTTAATAAAGCACTTATTTTTATTAAACAAAATCGTGTTTTCTGAAATGAAAAAAAGAAAACTGAATCAAACACTATTCCATGAAGTCTTTAATTAGGCGAAGAATGCCATGGTGGCTTCTGAACGACCAAAATTCAACCGAGAAGCAACAATGTAACATTAGTACCAACGTTTATTAGAACTAAATATAAGAAATGGTGCATATATGACAAAGAAATTCAGGACTTCGTGGAGTCCAAGGTTTGCTGGGTGCGTCGTTCAAGAACAAAGTTGCCCATGTTTTAGTTGTAATAAGAATAAGCTTTCTAAAACATGGTTCCATGTCTTGCCAGCGTGTGTTATCACGCTCAGAATAAATGGAGACTGGTTAATAAATCACAACGATTCCAACTCAAGAAAAAGGGAAATTGTACCTAACAACATATGGAGCAGGTTTTGTAAGATTCCACGCCCGTTGCAACGCACGGGCATTTGTACTAGTTTTATTTAATATAAATAACAGAAAGTAAAAGTGCGGTACAGAAGGTTGTGCCTTCTAGTTTCATCCATCTCATAATCATCAAAAGGAATCCACTAACAAGGTTGATCAAGTCTTGTTAACGAACTCATTCCGAATAACATGGAACCGGAGAAATTTCGAATAGCACTATGTTACCTCAACGGGGATATGCACATCCCCAATAATAAGAATATCATATTTCTTCTTGATAGTAGGAAGAGGAAATTCAAAACCTCCAAATATAATCGATGGAATTTTTCCAATAGAGTTGATACTGTGAACTTGAGGTTGTTTCCTCGGAAAGTGTACCGTATGCTCATTACCATTAAAATGAAAAGTGACATTGCCTTTAGTGCAATCAATAACAGCCCTTGCAGTATTCAAAAAGGGTCTTCCAAGAATAATAGACATACTATCGTCCTCAAGAATATCAAGAATAACAAAGTCCGTTAAAATAATAATGTTTGCAACTACAACAGGCACATCCTCACAAATACCGACATGTATAGCAGTTAATTTATCAGCCATTTGCAAAGATATTTCAGTAGGTGTCAACTTATTCAAATCAAGTCTACAATATAAAGAGAGAGGCATAACACTTACACCGGCTCCAAGATCACATAAAGCAGTTTTAACATAGTTTCTTTTAATAGAGCATGGTATAGTGGGTACTCCTGGATCTTTGGTATTCCATCCTTAAAAGTATAATTAGCAAGCATGGTGGAAATTTCAGCTTCCGGTATCTTTCTTTTATTTGTAATAATATCTTTCATATACTTAGCATAAGGATTTGTTTTAAGCATATCAGTTAATCGCATACGCAAAAAGATAGGTCTAATCATTTCAGCAAAGCACTCAAATTCCTCATCATCCTTTTTCTTGGATGGTTTGGGAGGACAGGGCATGGGTTTTTGAACCCATGGTTCTCTTTCTTTACCATGTTTCCTAGCAACAAAATCTTTCTTATCATAACGTTGATTCTTTGATTGTGGGTTATCAAGATCAACAGCAGGTTTAATTTCTATGTCATTATCATTACTAGGTTGAACATCATCATGAACATTATTATTAACATTACCACTAGTTTCAGTTTCATTACCAGGTTGTGTTTCAACATCAGAAATAGAAATATCATTTGGATTCTCAGGTGTTTCAACAATAGGTTCACTAGAAGCATGCAAAGTCCTATCATTTTTCTTTTTCTTCTTTTTAGAAGAACTAGGTGCATCTATATTATTTCTCTGAGAATCTTGCTCAATTCTCTTAGGATGGCCTTCAGGATACAAAGGTTCCTGAGTCATTCTACCAGTTCTAGTAGCCACTCTAACAGCATAATCATTATCTTTACTATTCAATTCATTGAGCAAATCATTTTGAGCTTTAAGTACTTGTTCTACTTGAGTGGTAACCATAAAAGCATGTTTACTAATAAGTTTATGTTCACCTTTGACATTAGCCATATAATCACCCAAGTGTCCATGCATATTTGAATTATATTTTAATTGTCTACCAAAAAAAGCATTAAAGTCTTCTTGCTTAGCCATAAATTTATCAAACTCATCTAAGCATGGGCTAGCAATTTTAGTAAATGGGATTACAGCTTTATCATATATATAGAGAAAATTTACCTTTACTACCCGTGTCGGGTTATTAAGACCATGAGTTTCTTCAATAGGTAAAGGATTAAGATTATATGTTTTTTCAACAGGTGGTAAATTAAGACCATGTATTTCTTCAATAGGAAGTAAATTCTTAACATCTTCAGCTTTAATACCTTTTTCTTTCATAGATTTCTTTGCCTCTTGCTTATCTTCAGGACTAAGAAATAGAATACCCCTCTTCTTCGGAGTTGGTTTAGAAATAGGCTCAGGAATTGGCTCCGGAGGTGTCCAATTGTTTTCATTTGTCAACATATTATTCAATAGAATTCCAGCTTCATCCGGTGTTCTTTACCTGAAAACAGAACCAACACAACTATCCAGGTAATCTCTGGAGGCATCGGTTAGTCCATTATAAAAGATATCAAGTATTTCATTTTTCTTAAGAGGATGATCAGGCAAAGCATTAAGTAATTGGAGAAGCCTCCCCCAAGCTTGTGGGAGACTCTCTTCTTCAATTTGCACGAAATATTTAGTAGAGAAGTAATAAATCATATCCTGGGGACTACACACAGAACCAGGATCACGAGAATTAAACCATATCTTAGCATCACCCTTTACTGAGAACGGAAATATTTTAAGAATATAAAAGTAACGAGTTCTCTCATCTTTAGTGAACAGGGTAGCTATATCATTCAGTTTAATAAGATGTGCCACAACAGTTTCAGATTCATAACCATGAAAAGGATAAGATACAACCAAAGTAATTATATCAGGATCAACAGAGAATTCATAATCCTTATCAGTAACAAAGATAGGTGAAGTAGCAAAAGCAGGGTCAGGTTTCATTCTATCATTTAGAGATTGCTTACTCCATTTAGCTAGTAATTTTTGAAGTTCAGTTCTATTTCTGCAAGCTAAAATAGCTAAAGAAGCATCTTGATCAAAAAGATAACCCTTAGGAATGGCAAGTGGTTCTTCATCATCACTTTCATTAGTATTATCAGATTCAATATTTTCAATTTCTCTAGCCCTAGCAAGTTGTTCATCAAGAAAAGCACTAAGTGGCATAGTAGTATCAGGCATAGAAGTAGTTTGATCATAAGTACCATGCATAGCAGAAGCAGCATCATCAATAACATGCGACATATCAGAACGAATAGCAGAATCAGGTGTAGGTGTCGCAAACTTACTCATAACAGAAGGTGAATCAAGTGCAGAGCTAGATGGCAGTTCCTTACCTCCCCTCGTAGTTGAGGGATAGATCTTGGTTGTCGGATCTCTCAAGTTCTTCAAAATGATAAGCAGATATATATCCCAAGTGACTCAAAGAATAGAGCTATGCTCCCCGGTAACAGTGCCAGAAAATAGTCTTGATAACCCACAAGTATAGGGGACCGCAACAATTTTCGAGGGTAGAGTATTCAACCCAAATTTATTGATACGACACAAGGGGAGCCAAAACATATTCTCAAGTATTAGCAGCTGAGTTGTCAATTCAACCACACCTGGAAACTTAATATCTGCAGCAAAGTGTTTAGTAGCAAATTAATATGATAGTAGTGATAACGGTAGCAAAAGGTAACAGTGGTAAAAGTAATGTTTTTGGTATTTTATAGTGATGATAGCAATAGCAACGGGAAAGTAAATAAGCGAAGAACAATATATGGAAAGCTCGTAGGTGTAACATCCCAAATTTTCAATTTGGAATGTTATACATAGATCATTCATGCATATCATATTTTATTGCATTTTGGTTCCGCAATCCTCGAAATCCTAAGCAACTCAAGGACCCTCGGAGAGAGTTGGGGATTTCCTGGTTTTCATATTTGGTTTTTATCAAATAATGAAACGACGATTTTGATTTTGATTATTTTTCTCTCCGAAAAATATTTCATAATAAAATAAATGAGAGGAGATAATATGACTTCTCCAAAATAACTGAAATATTGGAGGAAAAATATTAAAATCTTTTATTAGATTTTATTTGGATTAGAAAATTGCACGTTTTCAAAATTGCATTTTAGGGCCAAGAAAATGTTCATCTTGTCCTAAATAATTTATTTAGACGGTGAAAATTTGTTTTGGCATTTTTAGATTTTTATTTTATTTTCTAGGATTTGTTTTCTGTTTGGCGGAATTATTATTAAAAAAAACTTCCAGCGCCAGATCGGGCCGAAGCCCAGCCGAGCTAGGCAGGCCCAACCCCGCGCCGCTGCCTCCCTCGCGCGCGCCGTCGTGCGCGGCACGAACGCCGAGGAGAGTCCGAGCCGGACTCCTCCCCGGGCGCCCCCTCGCCCAAGCAAGCCGCTGCCCCGCCCCCTTTATATAGCCGCCGCCCCGGCCCCTAGCCACCACCACCGCAAGCCGCCAGCCGCGCCGCCGCCTCTCGTCGCCCGCGCCTCGCAGCCGTGCCGCCACCGCCGCTTCACCGCCCCGTGCCGCCGAGCCACCCCACCGCTCCGCAAGCCCCGCCTCCCCGGAGGTACCGCGCCGATCCGCCGCTGCCCGGTTTTTTAGAAACCGTTTCGATTTTTTTAGAAAACCCTAGTTCGTTTTTTAGATCGGTTCGCCGTTTTTTTCCTAGTTTTTCAATTTAGCGGACGTTCGTCCGTACGTTCGTTTCAACGAATAGTTTTCGCTCATTAGTTACAGATAACGAACGCTCGTTCGTTAGCCTGTTCGTCAGTTTTCTTTTATCGGATTTTTCCACGATTATTCTCGATCGCGATTTCTGATCCGATTTTCGTTTCAGTTTATCTTTTCGCTCGTTAGTCGGAATCAGGCGATTCAAGCGCCTAGATCTTCGTCTCGAGACCCTCTTTCCGCTAAACCAACTTGAACAAGATTTTGGTACTGTAAAATTTGACCTTAGTTCAGATTAGTAAACGGATCTTGTTTCCTTCGCCGTTTGAGTTTCGTTGCTCCGTTTGATTTGATTCTTTTTGCAAACCGGCGTTCTTAAGTTGAACTTTCCGGTTAGATCTTCTTATTTGAGTTTTACCCATGCTTCTTTGATTGTTGCTTATGTATGCTATTGTTTGTTTGCGATAGAATTCTCGGAGTGCGAAGCGTGTTATTTGGAGTCTCTAGGTTATGCGGATCGTCAGCAAGGCAAGTAACACTTTGATCATATCCCTTTATCACCCAATTTTTATGCATTAGTTCCAATCCTCAAACATTGCATGATTAGGATGTCATTAACTTGTGGGTTGGGAAGTAGTTGATGAGGTAGAACCTATTGCCCTGTTACATTCAAACCCTTGGGAGTTACTTCTACGCGTTGCTTATACTTCTATGCTATGGTCGTAGACGTGGTTTGGGTGAGTGAAATCCATGACAGATGTGAGATTGATAATTAATGGTTTAACTTAAGGTGGCAACTTAAATACACATCTGGGTGGATTGAGGCACCTGGAGTACCCATTGTTGCCTGTATTTTTGGAAATCCCGGAGTACCCGTGTGATCTTCCTATGGACCACCACCCAGGCTCAAAGGGAACTGAGATTATTCATGCTAGAAACTTCCGTGTGCAGCCACAAGCTATTATGGGCTCTAGCATAGTTGAGTAAGTTACGTGAAGCTCTTGAAGAGGCAGATCAGCAGGTAGAGTGATGTAGGTTTGGTATGGTCTATCTGGAGTAGAGAGTTAATGTTTCTGAAAGACTGTGTATCGGTCATCCGTTTCTCAAACACCATGTAGTGCGAGAAATCCAACAGAGGCGATCGAGTCTTGTGGGGAAAAGTGCGCAAACCTCTGCAGAGTGTACAAACTAATCATGGTTAGCAGTGTCCCCGGTTATGGACAATCTTGAGTATCTAGTACTTGGAGTATCTTAAGTATCTCATCACTCTTAATTAATATTGTTGGGTTGTTAATCACTTTAATTGGGATTGAGTTGGAGGAACCTTCTCAATGATGTTTCAACTACCATGATAGTAAATTTAAAATCTATTCCTTTGTTGTAGGGAAAAATTTGCTTTTCGCAAAACTGTAACCATAGAGCTTTCCACCAGCCAAATATGCATGTAGTGATAGCATTATTCTGTTCTTGCTCTACTGTGTTACTTTGCCAGCATATTCCATGTGTTGATCCGTTTTCGGCTGCAACGTATTATGTTGCAGACTTTTCAGGCGAGGAGTAAGGTTCGTTAGGTCGTTGTCGTGCAGCTCAGCTATGCCGTTGGAGTTGATAGACTCACTTTATCTTTCAAGCCTTCCGCTGTTATCGTATTAGATGGCCTCAAGCCATATTTATTGTAATAAGATCTCTTTTGAGACATCCGATGTAATAAGTGTGTGATTGCTACTCTGTTATAAATCCTTCAAGTACTGTGTGTGTCAGCACTTCCGATCTAGGGATGACATTGAAGCACAGAGATTTGACCGTTTGAGGTCGGGTCGCTACAAAGATGGTATCAGAGCCCACACTGAGTGTAGGACACGACCACTAAGATAAAACCATAGGTCACTCTTCTCTACTCATTTCTTACTCCTGTCCATTTTCTACTCTTTAGGATGGCGGAGATGAAGAACAAGTTTGCACAACTGGAGGAAGAATCACCTTTTGGATGACACTTGAAGGAAGTCACTAGGTACTTGAACATTGGAATACCAAGCTTCACCGAGACATACAACGCCACTTTACCAGAAGAGGAGCGATGGATGATTCAAGTTCAAGTTCCAGGAAGGACCTTCACGCCAGTCACTAAACCTATAGAATTTTCCTTCGACACACCAACCTGGAGTTTAGGAAAGAGTATGGCAGCTCACATCACCATGGGACGCATTGGAGAGGTATATCACAAGGATCTTAAGGACACTATCTACCAGATATGTGGGCGCCCAGACGAGAAATGGGAGATGATCAGCACCAGGAAGGATAGATCAATTGCACCTTTAATCCAGGAACTAAACCAACACATACGACGCCAGGAGAATCAGATGTGCGCAGACATGATAGATTTGAAGAAGGCAAAGACAAGGATCATCGAGCTGGAATAAGAACTTAAGTCTACACGCGATGAATATGAGGAGGAAATTGCGACACTACTGGAGAAGAATGACGACCTGATTAAGAAGATCAGAATATTCATGGGAGACCCCACTCCAGTAGAAGAAGATGAAAACCCAAGGAGATTCGTCCGGAGGACTACATCATCATCGATGACACCGACTCCGACCCTAGTGATGATGACTTTGAAGACGAAGCTGGAGCAGATATCATGGAGTCTTCCACCGATCAAAATTTCTAGATGACCACCCAATGATTAGTAGTATTCCCCCACGTATTCAGTAGTAGTTGAGCACTTTTGCATAGTTCTAGACCGCTTGTATGCCCTTGCTTGATTGATTGAGTGAAATGATTGTGTTTGTCTCATGTGCATATGGGTAGTTCCTTCTCATTAGACCTCATTCTATTCTAATCTCTTCCATCTAAACCCATCAGATGCCTCCGAGACGTGACCCCAGATTTGCCTTCCCGCCGGAGCTCACTCAGTTGATCCAGTAGCAGAACACCTTGATGCAATTGCTAGTTCAGAACTAGGGTAACAACAACAACAACAACCCGCCGCCAGTGGACAACCTAGCCCGTTTTCTAAGGTTACAACCGCCGGTGTTTTCCAGTAGCACCAAGCCTATAGTTGCTGATGATTGGCTACACCGTATTGGAAGGGAGTTGACCACCGCAGGTTGCATAGATGCTGAGAATGTGCGCTTTGCCGCACATCAATTGGATGGACCAGCAGCCTCATGGTGGGAGAATTACACGGCCACTTTCCCCATAGCCAACGTCACTTGGGACTAGTTTCAGCAAGCTTTCCGCACAGCCCATGTCTCAACTGGAGCCATGAATCTGAAGAAGCGTGAGTTTCGCAACTTACGCCAGGGGAATCGTACTGTGGCTCAGTACGTGCATGAGTTTAGCAAGCTATCTCGCTATGCCCCTGACGATGTGGCCACAGATGCCGCGAAGCAGGAGAAATTTATGGAAGGGCTGAATGATGAGATGAGTATGCAGTTGATGGTAGCAACCTTCAACAACTTCCAGGAGTTGGTGGATAAGGCTCTTATGATTGAAGGGAAGCAGCAGCAGATTGAGAGCCGTAAGAGGAAGTATGGACAAGGGAGGTATAACTCAGGAGCTCAGCAGAAGCGTCGCCTAACCCCGAACTCGGGAGGACTTGTTCATAACCATGGAGGTCATAACCACACCGGAGGAGGATCGCATAACCACAATGGTACTAAGAATGTGAATGGGAACGGAGCCAATAACAATCAGAACCGCCCCAATCCAACCACACCCGCCAAAAGAGATCTAAGTCACGTTACTTGCTTCAAGTACGGGAAGACTGGACACTATGCCACGGAGTGCCCTGAAGGAAAGAATGGAAACGGAAATGGGAGCACTGGGAAGAAGCCCAATCCATTCAACAGAGGACAAGTGAACCACGTTAGCGTGGAGGAGGTTGAAGAGCAGAGCCGGACGCGGTAATAGGTAAGTTTTTGGTTAATTCATTTACCGCTCTTGTTCTATTTGATACTGGCGCATCGCATTCATACATATCAAGGGGATTCGTGGATAAGTTTAAACTACCAACCCAAACCCTTAGGACCCCTCTCTTAGTGAGTTCACCTGGAGCAGAGTATATGGCTAGTCGATGGTGCGACCAGATACCCCTAACCATTGGCACCCATGTTTTTCCGTCTGACCTAATTATCTTGGAGTCACAAGGATTGGATGTGATATTAGGCATGGAATGGATGTCAAAGTATGGAGGAAGTATTGACTGTGCTAGTAAGTCGATTTATCTCACCACCCCAGAGGGAAAAAGGATTAACTATGTATCTAGGCATGTGCCTAGGAGGAGCCAAGTGAATACCCTCATGGGAGTTGTTCAGGAGGAAGTGCCTGTAGTGAGGGATTACCCGGATGTTTTTCCAGAGGAGTTACCAGGCATGCCACCGGATCGAGACATCGAGTTTTTGATAGAGCTATTGCCAGGGACAGGGCCAATATCCAAGAGACCCTATCGGATGCCCGCGAATGATCTGGAGGAAATTAAGAAACAGATCAAGGAGTTATTGGAGAAAGGATACATTCGAAGGAGTTCATCACCTTGGGGAGCCCCAGTGCTTTTGGTTGAGAAGAAGGATAAATCCCTAAGAATGGTTGTTGATTATCGGGCCTTGAATGAAGTGACGATCAAGAACAAGTACCCACTTCCGATGATCAATGATCTGTTTGATCAGCTTCAAGGAGCTAAGGTGTTTTCGAAGATCGATTTGCGATCAAGATACCATCAGTTGAAGATTCGAGAGAAAGATATACCAAAGACAGCATTCACCACGCGTTACAGATTATATGAGTATACGGTCATGTCGTTTGGACTGACCAACGCCCCTACCTGTTTCATGAGCATGATGAACAAGGTATTCATGGAATATTTGGACAAGTTTGTTGTGGTGTTTATTGATGATATTATGGTATACTCGAAGAATGAAGAGGAGCACAGGGAGAATTTGCGTTTAGTTCTCGAGAAACTCAGGGAACATCAGTTGTATGCCAAGTTCAGCAAATGTGAGTTTTGGTTGAAGGAAGTCGGATTCCTTGGACATGTTATATCGGGAGAAGGTATAGCAGTAGATCCTAGAAAGGTTCGGTCAGTCACTGAATGGTTAGCACCCACTTCAGTTAGCGAGATCTGCAGTTTTCTTGGACTCGCAGGATACTATCGGAGATTCATTGAGAATTTTTCCAAGATCGCGAAACCAATGACGGAGTTATTGAAGAAGGATACCAAGTTTAAATGGATGGAAGACTGCAAGGCAAGTTTCCAGGAGTTGAAGAAATGTTTGACTACAGCCCCAGTGCTGACACTACCAGATATACATAAGGATTTCCAAGTGTATTGCGACGCCTCTCGCTTGGGACTTGGATGTGTGCTTATGCAGGACGGAAGAGTTGTTTCGTATGCCTCGCAACAACTAAAACCTCATGAGTTGAATTATGCCACGCATGATTTGGAGTTAGCAGCCGTAGTGCATGCATTGAAGACTTGGAGACATTACCTTATTGGAAACCATTGTGATGTGTACACGGATCATAAGAGTTTGAAGTACATCTTCACACAGAAGGAACTGAACCTTAGACAAAGGAGATGGTTGGAGCTTATAAAGGATTATGACATGAAGCTACACTATCATCCAGGAAAGGCCAATGTCGTAGCAGACGCTTTGAGCCGTAAGAGTTATGCTAATATCCTTGCGAGTAAGGGAGTGCCAAAGGAGTTAGCAGAGGATATCATGGAACTTCGATTAGAGATTGTTCCTAGAGGTTTTGTTGCAACAATGGAAGTTCAGTCGACGCTGTTGGGTAAGATTCGGGAAGCTCAGAAGGATGACAAAGAGATTGCCGAGATAAAGGAGAAGATGAGCAAAGGAAAGGCCAAAGGTTTTCATGAGGATGAGCACGATACCTTATGGTTTGAGAACCGGATATACGTGCCCAATAACACAGAGATCAGGAAGTTAATACTACAAGAGGCCCATGACTCACCATACTCGATACACCCCGGAAACACCAATATGTATTTGGATTTGAAGGAACGTTTCTGGTGGACAGGGATGAAGAAGGATATTTCCGAGTATGTAGCCGTATGTGATGTATGTCAGAGAGTGAAGGCAGAGCATCAAAAGCCGGCAGGATTGTTACAGCCTATGCCGATACCCGAATGGAAGTGGGATAAACTTGGCATGGACTTTATCACCGGATTGCCCAGGACCAAATCAGGATATGATTCCATATGGGTAGTAGTAGATTGCTTGACCAAAGTGGCTCACTTTATCCCAGTGAAAACCACTTATACAAGTGCGAAGTTGGCCAAGATATATATGTCCAGGATCGTGTGTCTGTATGGAGTTCCGAGGACCATCGTATTAGATAGAGGAACATAGTTTACCTCAAAGTTTTGGCATCAGTTACACCAGACTTTGGGTACAAGATTGGAGTTCAGTACCGCATTTCACCCGCAGACGGATGGACAGACCGAGAGAGTCAACCAGATTCTGGAAGATATGTTGAGAGCCTGTGCGCTAGATTATGGATCTAGTTGGGATGACAATTTGCCTTACGCAGAGTTCTCATACAACAATAGCTACCAAGCCAGTTTGAAGATGGCACCGTTCGAAGCCTTGTATGGACGAAGGTGTAGAACGCCGTTGATGTGGGATGAAGTAGGAGACTGACAGTTGTTTGGACCAGACTTGATCAAGGAGTCTGAAGAGAAAATTAAGCTGATTCGTGATAGACTGAAGATTGCTCAGTCCAGGCAGAAGAGTTATGCAGACTCGAAACACAAGGAGGTAACCTATGAAATTGGAGATAGAGCATATCTGCGAGTATCCCCCTTGCAAGGAGTGAAACGTTTTGGAGTTAAAGGAAAGTTAGCCCCGAGATTTGTAGGACCGTATCGTGTTTTGGAATGGATGGGAGAACTTGCCTACAAGTTGGAGTTACCTGAAGGACTGTCAGGAGTTCATGACGTGTTCCACGTTTCATAGTTGAAGAAGTGTCATGCTGAGATGGCCGATATGCCGTTAAGAGATACAATACCCTTGGAGGCGATTTAGTTGGATAGTGATTTGACTTATGAGGAAAAGCCAGTTAAGATTCTTGAGTTTGCCAGCCGAGTCACCCGCAGCAAGGTTATCAAGTTTTGCAAAGTTCAGTGGAGTCACCATACCGAGGATGAAGCCACCTGGGAACGAGAGGATGATCTATGCAAAGACCACCCACACCTATTTTCTAGCCAACCCGAATCTCGAGGGCGAGATTCATCTTAAGGGGGGTAGGTTTGTTACATCCCAAATTTTTAATTTGGAATGTTATACATAGATCATTCATGGATATCATATTTTATTGCATTTTCATTCCGAAATCCTCGAAATCCTAAGCAACTCAAGGACCCTCGGAGAGAGTTGGGGATTTCCCGGTTTTCATATTTGGTTTTTATCAAATAATGAAACGAGGATTTTGATTTTGATTATTTTTCTCTCCGAAAAATATTTCATAATAAAATATATGAGAGGAGATAATATGACTTCTCCAAAATAACTAAAATATTGGAGGAAAATTATTAAAATCATTTATTAGATTTTATTTGGATTTTATTTGCATTAGAAAAATTGCATGTTTTCAAAATTGCATTTTAGGGCCAAGAAAATGTTCATCTCGTCCTAAATATTTTATTTAGATGGTGAAAATTTGTTTTGGCATTTTTAGATTTTTATTTTATTTTCTAGGACTTGTTTTCTGTTCGGCAGAATTATTATTATTATTTAAAAGAAACTTCCGGCGCCTGACCGGGCCGAAGCCCAGCCGAGCCAGGCCGGCCCAACCCCGCGCCGCCGCCTCCCTCACGCGCGCTGCCGTGCGCGGCACGGACGCCGAGGAGAGTCCGAGCCGGACTCCTCCCCGGGCGCCCCCTCGCCCAAGCAAGCCGCCGCCCCGCCCCCTTTATATAGCCGCCGCCCCGCCCCCTAGCCACAACCACCGCAAGCCGGCAGCCCTGCCCCGAGCCGCGCCGCCGCCTCTCGCCGCCCGCGCCTCGCAGCCGCGCCGCCGCCGCCGCTTCGCCGCCCCGCGCCGTCGAGCCACCCCGCCGCTCCGCAAGCCCGCCGCCCGAGCCCCGCCTCGCCGGAGGCACCGCGCCGATCCGTCGTCGCTCGGTTTTTTAGAAACCGTTTCATTTTTTAGAAAACCCTAGTTCATTTTTTTAGATCGGTTCGCCGGTTTTTCCCGGTTTTTCAATTTAGCGGACGTTCGTCTGTACATTCGTTTCAACGAACGGTTTTCGCTCGTTAGTTACAGATAACGAACGCTTGTTCGTTAGCCTGTTCGTCAGTTTTCTTTTATCGGATTTTTCCGCGATTATTCTCAATCACGATTTCTGATCCAATTTTCGTTTCGGTTTATCTTTTCGCTCGTTAGTCGGAATCAGGCGATTCAAGCGTCTAGATCTTCGTCTCGAGACCCTCTTTCCTCTTAACCAACTTGAACAAGATTTTGGTACTGTAAAATTTGACCTTAGTTCAGACTAGTAAACGGATCTTGTTTCCTTCGCCGTTTGAGTTTCGTTGCTCCGTTTGATTTGATTCTTTTTGCAAACCGGCGTTCTTAAGTTGAACTTTCCGGTTAGATCTTCTTATTTGAGTTTTACCCATGCTTCTTTGATTGTTGCTTATATATGCTATTTTTTGTTTGCGATAGAATTCCCGGAGTGCGAAGCGTGTTATTTGGAGTCTCTAGGTTATGCGGATCGTCAGCAAGGCAAGTAACACTTTGATCATATCCCTTTATCACCCAATTTTTATGCATTAGTTCCAATCCTCAAACATTGCATGATTAGGATGTCATTAACTTGTGGGTTGGGAAGTAGTTGATGAGGTAGAACCTATTGCCCTGTTACATTCAAACCCTTGGGAGTTACTTCTATGCGTTGCTTATACGTCTATGCTATGCTCATAGACGTGGTTTGGGTGAGTGAAATCCATGACAGATGTGAGATTGATAATTAATGGTTTAACTTAAGGTGGCAACTTAAATACACATCTGGGTGGATTGAGGCACCTGGAGTACCCAGTGTTGCCTGTATTTTTGGAAATCCCGGAGTACCCATGTGATCTTCCTATGGACCGCCACCCAGGATCAAAGGGAACTGAGATTATTCATGCTAGAAACTTTCGTGTGCAGCCACAAGCTATTATGGGCTCTAGCATAGTTGAGTAAGTTACGTGAAGCTCTTGAAGAGGCAGATCAGCAGGTAGAGTGATGTAGGTTTGGTATGGTCTGTCCGGAGTAGAGAGTTAATGTTTCTGAAAGACTGTGTCTCGGTCATCTGTTTCTCAAACACCATGTAGTGCGAGAAATCCAACAGAGGCGATCTTCTTGTGGGAAAAAGTGCGCAAACCTCTGCAGAGTGTACAAACTAATCATGGTTAGCCGTGTCCCCGGTTATGGACAATCTTGAGTATCTAGTACTTGGAGTATCTTAAGTATCTCATTACTCTTAATTAATATTGTTGGGTTGTTAATCACTTTAATTGGGATTGAGTTGGAGGAACCTTCTCAATGATGTTTCAACTACCATGATAGTAAATTTAAAATCTATTCCTTTGTTGTAGGGAAAAATTTGCTTTTCGCAAAACTGTAACCATAGAGCTTTCCACCAGCCAAATATGCATGTAGTGATAGAATTATTCTGTTCTTGCTCTGCTGTATTACTTTGCCAGCATATTCCATGTGCTGACCCATTTTCGGGCTGCAACATATTATGTTGCAGACTTTTCAGACGAGGAGTAAGGTTCGTTAGGTCGTTGCCATGCAACTCAGCTATGCCGTTGGAGTTGATGGACTCACTTTATCTTCCAAGCCTTCCGCTGTTATCGTATTAGATGACCTCAAGCCATATTTATTGTAATAAGATCTCTTTTGAGACATCTGATGTAATAAGTGTGTGATTGCTACTCTGTTATAAATCCTTCAAGTACTGTGTGTGTCAGCACTATCGATCCAGGGATGACACCGAAGCACATAGACTTGACCGTTTGAGGTCGAGTCGCTACAGTAGGCCATGGATCGGTGATGGAGAATTATGCCGGATGCGGTTCATCATGTAATAGTCATAACCTAGGGTGACACAGAACTAGCTCCAGTTCATTGATATAATGTAGGCATGTATTCCGAATATAGTCATACATGCTTATGGAAAAGAACTTGCATAACATCTTTTGTCCTACCCTCCCATGGCAGCGGGTCCTTATGGAAACTAAGGGATATTAAGGCCTCCTTTTAATAGAGAACCGGAACAAAGCATTAACACATAGTGAATACATGAACTCCTCAAACTACGGTCTTCACCGGTAAGTATCCCGATTATTGTCACTTCAGGGTTAACGGATCATAACACATAATAGGTGACTATAGACTTGCAAAATAGGATCAAGAACACTCATATATTGATGAAAACATAATAGGTTCAGATATGAAATCATGGCACTCGGGCCCTAGTGACAAGCATTAAGCATAGCAAAGTCATAGAAACATCAATCTCAGAACATAGTGGATACTAGGGATCAAACCCTAACAAAACTAACTCGATTACATGATAGATCCCATCCAACCCATCACCGTCCAGCAAGCCTACGATGGAATTACTCATGCACGGCGGTGAGCATCATGAAATTGGTGATGGAGGATGGTTGATGATGACGATGGCGATGGATTCCCCTCTCCGGAGCCCCGAATGGACTCCAGATCAGCCCTCCCGAGAGGTTTTAGGGCTTGGCGGCGGCTCCGTATCGTAAAACGCGATGATTTCTTCTCTCTAATTTTTTCTCCCCGAAACTCAATATATGGAGGTGGAGTTGGAGTTGGAGAGGCAAAAGGGGGCCCACGAGGTAGGAGGGCGCACCCCAGGAGGGCAGGCGCGCCCCCACCCTCGTGGCAAGGTGGTGGCCCCCCTGGCCTTCATCTTTGGCAGGTATTTTTCTTCTTTTCTGAAAAGTGCCGTGAAGTTTCAGGTCATTTCGAAAACGTTTGCTCCTGCACATAAATAACACCATGGTAGTTCTGCTGAAAATAACGTCAGTCCGGGTTAGTTCCATTCAAATCATGCAAGTTAGAGTCCAAAACAAGGGCAAAAGTGTTTGGAAAAGTAGATACGTTGGAGACGTATCATAGATCCCATCCAACCCATCACCGTCCAGCAAGCCTACGATGGAATTACTCACGCATGGCGGTGAGCATCATGAAATTGGTGATGTAGGATGGTTGATGATGACGATGGTGACGGATTCCCCTCTCCGGAGCCTCGAACGGACTCCAGATCAGCCCTCCCGAGAGATTTTAGGGCTTGGCGGTGGCTCCGTATCGTAAAACGTGATGATTTCTTCTCTCTGATTTTTTTATCCCCGAAACTCAATATATGGAGGTGGAGTTGGAGTCGGAGAGGCAACAGGGGGCCCACGAGGTAGGGGGGCGGGGCGCCCCCCCCCCCTCGTGGAGAGACGGTGGGCCCCCTGGCCTTCATCTTTTGCAGGTATTTTTCTTATTTTCTGAAAAGTGGCTCCGTGAAGTTTCAGGTCATTCCGAGAACGTTTGCTCCTGCACATAAATAACACCATGGTAATTCTGCTGAAAACAGCGTCAGTCCGGGTTAGTTCCATTCAAATCATGCAAGTTATAGTCCAAAACAAGGGCAAAAGTGTTTGGAAAAGTAGATACGTTGGAGACGTATCAACTCCCCCAAGCTTAAACCTTTGCTTGTCCTCAAGCAATTCAGTTGACAAACTGAAAGTGATAAAGAAAAACTTTTAAAAACTCTGTTTGCTCTTGTTGTTGTAAATATGTAAAGCCAGCATTCAAGGTTTCAACAAATATTATAAGTAACCACATTCACAATAACGCATAGGTCTCAAGTTTACTCATATCGATAGCATAATCAACTAGCGAGCAATAATAATAAACCTCGGATGACAACACTTTATCGAAACAATCATAATATGATATAACAAGATGGTATCTCGCTAGCCCTTTCTGAGACCGCAAAACATAAATGCAGAGCACCTTTAAAGACCAAGGACTGACTAGACATTGTAATTCATGGTAAAAGAGATCCAGTCAAGTCATACTCAATGTAAACTAACAGTAATGAATGAAAATGACAGCAGTGCTCTCAAACTGGTGCTTTTTAATAAGAGGATGATGACTCAGCATAAAAGTAAATAGATAGGACCTTCGCAGAGGGAAGTAGGGATTTGTAGAGGTGCCAGAGCTCGGTTTTCAAACAGAGGTGAATAATATTTTGAGCGGTATACTTACATTGTCAACATAACAACCAAGAGATGGCGATATCTTCCATGCTACACACATTATAGGAGGTTCGCAAACAGAATGGTGAAGTTTATACTCCCCCTTCCACCAACAAGCATAAATCCATGGCTTGCTCGAAACAACGAGTGCCTCCAACTAACAAGTGTCCCAGGGGGAGTTTTGCTTGTAATTATTTTGATTTTATTTGCATAAAGCATGGGACTGGGCATCCCGGTGACCAGCCATTTATCTCGTGAGTGAGGAGCGGAGTCCACTCCTCTTGAGAATAACCCACCTAACATGGAAGATACAGACAGCCCTACTTGATACATGAGCTATTCGAGGATAAAAACATGATATTTATTTGAAGGTTTAGAGTTTGGCACATACAAATTTACTTGGAACGACAGGTAGATACCGTATATAGGTAGATATAGTGGACTCATGTGGAATAACTTTGGGGTTTAAGGGATTGGATGCACAAGCAGTATTCCCGCTTAGTACAAGTGAAGGCTAGCAAAAGACTGGGAAGCGACCAGCAGAGCGACAATAGTCATGAGCATGCATTAAAATTAATCAACACCGAATGCAAGCATGAGTAGGATATAATCCACCATGAACATAAATATCGTGAAGGCTATGTTGATTTTGTTTTAACTACATGCGTGAACATGCGCCAAGTCAAGTCACTTAAATCATTCAGAGGAGGATACCACCCTATCATACCACATCATAACCATCTCAATAGCATGTTGGCACGCAAGGTAAACCATTATAACTCATAGCTAATCAAGCATGGCACAAGAAACTATGATCTCTAGTTGTCATTGCAAACATGTTTATTCATAATAGGCTGAATCAGGAACAATGAACTAATAATATTTACAAAAACAAAAGAGGTCGAGTTTATACCAGCTTTTCTCATCACAGCCAGTCCATCATATATCATCATAATTGCCTTTCACTTGCACGACCAAACGATGTGAATAATAATAATAGTGCACGTGCATTGGACTAAGCTGGAATCTACAGGCATTCAATAAACAGGAGAAGACAAGGCAATATGGGCTCTTTTGTCAAATAAACAATAATGCATATAAGAGCCACTTCAACAATTTAATTATGGTCTTCTCCAATCGACCCCAAAGATAAGAAAAGAAATAAAACTATTTACACGGGAAAGCTCCCAACAAGCAAAAGAAGAACATGAAATATTTTTGGGTTTTCTTTTTAATTACTACTACAAGCATGGAAAGTAAACTAAATAAAAGCTACAACTAATTTTTTTGGTGTTTCTTAAGGTTTATTAAACACACAAGAAGAAAGCATAAAAAAAGAAAATAAACTAGCATGGATGATACAATGAAAAAGTATGAGCACCGACATCAAGCAATGAGTGTGTGAACATAAATGTAATGTCGGTGGGAAATACGTACTCCCGCAAGCTTAGGCTTTTGGCCTAAGTTGGTCTATGGCCACGACTGGCCTGGCGGATATCCATAATAATAGTTGGGGTCGTACTGCGATGCAGCGGCTATCGCCTGCTGAGCTGCAGCGTGGCGACGAGCGGCCTCTTCTCTCCTCTCGTACTCATCTGCCTCCTCTCTGGTAATAGTATATCCTCCTCTTGCCTGATAATCAAAGAAGGCAGGGGCAGGGAGAGTAATACGGACAACACGACGTCTGTCAAAGATTAGTCGATACTGGAGAGGTGATTCGTTCCTGTCGACAAACTGGTGGTGAACCATAGCATTAAAATCTAGATAAGCAGGAGGTAATTCAATATCATCTTCGCGTATGGCTATACCAAGAAAATTAGCTATGTGGCTTGCATAAATTCCACCAAAGAAATGTCCATTAAGTCTATTAATATGCAACCTACGTGCAATAATTGCTCCCAAATTATATGATTTGTCTCTTGACATAGCATTCCTAAGAATACTGAGATCGGGGACACACATGTGACATGCCTCATCTTTACCATTTATGCATCTACCTATGAAGAGAGCAAAATAATGTATAGCAGGAAAGTGGATGCTCCCTATGGTAGCTTGTGTAATATCTCTAGATTCTCCCACAGTTATGCTAGCAAGAAAATCTCTAAATTCAGATTTGCGAGGATCCCTTATACTACCCCATTGTGGAAGTTTGCATGCAGTGGTAAAATGCTCTAAGTCCATAGTGTAAGATTTATCATAAAGATCAAACAGGACAGTTGGAGAATTACGTGAAGTTGAAAATTCAAACCTCCTCACAAAGGTACTGGTGAGGTTGTGATACTGGATGCACTTCTCTTCCTCGAAGCTCCCAAGATCGGCGTTACGCAAATATGCGTTGAATTCTTCCTTAATTCCCGCTCGATCCATAAAGTTCTCAGAAGGCCATTCACAAGGACGCACTGGAGCGTCTCTTGGTGGCTCTTCATCAGCATCACACATTGCAAGCCCGGGTCCTTGCTTCCTTGAAGAACCACCTTGGAACATTTTCCTAACCATTTTTCTTTCTCTGAAAAATTCTGAATTTTTTTAGTAACTTCAAAATAAAAGTAAACCAAACTCAATAATATTGATAGCAACTACTCGTACAAGTGCCTAGGGCCTATATCATGCATTAAAACTACTTGGAACCATATAAATTTGACATGCAAGCTCAAGAACAGGGGCACCTAAGCAACAAAAATTTGCAATGAATAAAGCACTAGAACAAAAACTAATTGGACCAATGGAGGAGTCACATACCAAGGAACAATCTCCCCAAGCAGTTTTGTGAGAGGTGCTTTGAGCAAGGAGATCGAAAATGGCTGCAAAGTGAGCTAGAACTCGTGCTTGAGCTGGATATTCGTGTTTGTGGGAGGAAGATGAAGTGTGTGGGTGCAGGGATAAGTGGAGGAGGGCCACAGTGGGCCCACGAGGCAGGGGGCGCGCCCAGGGGGTAGGGTGCGCCCAGGGGGGTAGGGCGCACCCTCCACCCTCATGGGCAGGTGGTTGACCCCCCTGCTGTGTTCTTAGTGCCAAATATTCTCAAATATTCTGGAAAAAATCATATTTAAATTTCAGGGCATTTGGAGAACTTTTATTTTCGAGGTATTTTTATATTGCACGGATAGTAAGATAACAGACAGAAAAATATTTATTTTTAATTTATTTAATATAAATAACAAAAAGTAAAAGTGGGGTACAGAAGGTTGTGCCTTCTAGTTTCATCCATCTCATGATCATCAAAAGGAATCCACTAACAAGTTTGATCAAGTCTTGTTAACGAACTCATTCCGAAAATCATGGAACCGGAGAAATTTGAAATAACACTATGTTACCTCAACGGGGATATGCACATCCCCAATAATAAGAATATCATATTTCTTCTTGACAGTAGGAAGAGGAAATTCAAAACCTCCAAATATAGTCGATGGAATTTTTCCAATAGAATTGGTACTATGAACTTGAGGTTGTTTCCTCGGAAAGTGTACCATATGCTCATTACCATTAACACGAAAAGTGACATTGCCTTTAGTGCAATCTATAACAGCCCCTGCAGTATTCAAAAAGGGTCTTCCAAGAATAATAGACATACTATCGTCCTTGGGAATATCAAGAATAACAAAGTCCGTTAAAATAGTAACGTTTGCAACTACAACAGGCACATCCTCACAAATACCGACAGGTATAGCAGTTGATTTATCAGCCATTTGCAAGGATATTTCTGTAGGTGTCAACTTATTCAAATCAAGTCTATGATATAAAGAGAGAGGCATAACACTAACACCGGCTCCAAGATCACATCGAGCAGTTTTAACATAGTTTCTTTTAATAGAGCATGGTATAGTGGGTACTCCTGGATGTCCAAGTTTCTTTGGTATTCCACCCTTAAAGGTATAATTAGCAAGCATGGTGGAAATTTCAGCTTCCGGTATCTTTCTTTTATTTGTAATAATATCTTTCATGTACTTAGCATAAGGATTGGTTTTGAGTATATCAGTTAATCGCATACGCAAAAAGATAGGTCTAATCATTTCAGCAAAGCGCTCAAAATCCTCATCATCCTTTTTCTTGGATGGTTTGGGAGGAAAAGGCATGGGTTTCTGAACCCAGGGCTCTCTTTCTTTACCATGTTTCCTAGCAACAAAGTCTTGCTTATCATCACGTTGATTCTTTGATTGTGGGTTGTCAAGATCAACAATAGGTTCAATTTCTATATCATTATCATTACTAGGTTGAGCATGACAATGAACATTATCATTAGCATTGCCACTAGTTTCAGGTTCATTACCAGATTGAGTTTCAGCATCAGAAATAGAAATATCATTTGGATTCACAGGTGTTTCAACAATAGGATCACTAGAAGCATGCAAAGTCCTATCATTTTTCTTTTTCTTCTTTTTAGAAGGACTAGGTGCATCTATTTTATTTCTCTGAGAATCTTACTCAATTCTCTTAGGGTGGCCTTCAGGATACAAAGGTTCCTGAGTCATTCTACCAGTTCTAGTAGCCACTCTAACAGCATTATCATTATCTTCACTATTGAATTCATTGAGCAAATCATTTTGATCTTTTAGTACTTGTTCTACTTGAGTGGTAACCATAGAAGCATGTTTACTAATAAGTTCAAGTTCACCTTTGACATTAGCCATATAATCACCCAAGTGTTAAATCATATTTGAATTGTATTTCAATTGTCTACCAAAATGAGCATTAAAGTCTTCTTTCTTAGCCATAAATTTATCAAACTCATCTAAGCATGGGCTAGCAAATTTAGTAAATGGGATTTCAGCTTTATCATATCTGTAGAGAGAATTTACCTTTACTACCTGTGTCAGGTTATCAAGACCATGAGTTTCTTCAATAGGTAATGGATTAGGATTATATGTTTCTTCAACAGGCGGTAAATTAAGTCCATGTATTTCTTCAATAGGAGGTAAATTCTTAACATCTTCAGCTTTAATACCCTTTTCTTTCATAGATTTCTTTACCTCTTGCATATCTTCAGGACTGAGAAATAGAATACCTCTCTTCTTCGGAGTTGGTTTAGGAATTGGCTCCGGAGGTGTCCAATTATTTTCATTTGTTAACATATTATTCAATAGAATTTCAGCTTCTTCCGGTGTTCTTTCCCTGAAAACAGAACTAGCACAACTATCCTGGTAATCTCTGGAGGCATCGGTTAGTCCATTATAAAAGATATCAAGTATTTCATTTTTCTTAAGAGGATGATCAGGCAAAGCATTTAGTAATCGGAGAAGCCTCTGCCAAGCTTGTGGGAGACTCTCTTCTTCAATTTGCACAAAATTATATATATCCCTTAAAGCAGCTTGTTTCTTATGAGCTGGGAAATATTTAGCAGAGAAGTAATAAATCATATCCTGGGGACTACGCACACAACCAGGATCAACAGAATTAAACCATATCTTAGCATCACCCTTTAATGAGAACGGAAATATTTTAAGGATGTAAAAGTAACAAGTTCTCTCATCTTTAGTAAACAGGGTAGCTATATCATTCAATTTAGTAAGATGTGCCACAACAGTTTCAGATTCAAAACCATGAAAAGGATCAGATTCAACCAAAGTAATTATATCAGGATCAATAGAGAATTCATAATCCTTATCAGTAACAAAGATAGGTGAAGTAGCAAAAGCAGGGTCAGGTTTCATTCTAGCATTTAGAGATTGCTTACTCCATTTAGCTAATAACCTTTTGAGTTCATTTCTATTTTGGCAAGTTAAAATAGCTAAAGAAGCTTCTTGGTCAAAAACATAACCCTTAGGAATAACAAGTGATTCTTCATCATCACTTTCATCAGTATCATCAGATTCAATGTTTTCAATTTCTCTAGCCCTAGCAAGTTGTTCATCAACAAAATCACTAAGTGGCATAGTAGTGTCAGGCATAGAGGTAGTTTCATCATAAGTATCATGCATAGTAGAAGTGGCATCATCAATAACATGCGGCATATCAGAACGAATAGTAGAAGCAGGTGTAGGTGTCGCAAACTTACTCATAACAGAAGGTGAATCAAGCGCAGAGCTTGATGGCAGTTCCTTACCTCTCCTCGTAGTTGAGGGAAAAATCTTTGTTCTTTGATCTTTCAAGTTCTTCATAGTGATCAGCAGATATAAATCCCAAGTGACTCAAAGAATAGAGCTATGCTCCCCGGCAACGGCGCCATAAAATAGTCTTGATTACCCACAAGTATAGGGGATCGCAACAGTTTTCGAGGGTAAAGTATTCAACCAAAATTTATTGATTCGACACAAGGGGAGCCAAAGAATACTCTCAAGTATTAGCAGCTGAGTTATCAATTCAACCACACTTGGAAACTTAATATCTGCAGCAAAGTATTTAGTAGCAAAGTAATATGATAGTAGTGATAACGGTAGCAAAAGGTAACAGTAGTAAAAGTAATGTTTTTGGTATTTCATAGTGATGATAGCAATAGCAACGGGAAAGTAAATAAGTGAAGAACAGCATGTGGAAAGTTCGTAGGCAATGGATCGGTGATGGAGAATTATGCCAGATGCGGTTCATCATGTAACAGTCATAACCTAGGGTGACATAGAACTAGCTCCTGTTCATTGATATAATGTAGGCATGTATGCTGAATATAGTCATACGTGCTTATGGAAAAGAACTTGCATGGCATCTTTTGTCCTACCCTCCCATGGCAGCGGTTCCTTACGGAAACTAAGGGATATTAAGGCCTCCTTTTAATAGAGTACCGGAACAAAGCATTAACACATAGTGAATACCTGAACTCCTCAAACTACGGTCATCACCGGTAAGTATCCCGATTATTGTCACTTCGGGGTTAACGGATCATAACACATAATAGGTGACTATAGACTTGCAAGATAGGATCAAGAACACTCATATATTGATGAAAACATAATAGGTTCAGATCTGAAATCATGGTACTCGGGCCCTAGTGACAAGCATTAAGCATAGCAAAGTCATAGCAACATCAATCTCAGAACATAGTGGATACTAGGGATCAAACCCTAAGAAAACTAACTCGATTACATGATAGATCCCATCCAACCCATCACCATCCAGCAAGCCTATGACGGAATTACTCATGCACGGCGGTGAGCATCATGAAATTGGTGATGGAGGATGGTTGATGATGATGATGGCGATGGATTCCCCTCGCCGGAGCCCCGAACGGACTTCAGATCAGCCCTCCCGAGAGGTTTTAGGGCTTGGCGGTGGCTCCGTATCGTAAAACGTGATGATTTCTTCTCTCTGATTTTTTTTCTCCCTGAAACTCAATATATGGAGGTGGCGTTGGAGTCGGAGAGGCAACATGGGGCCCACGAGGTAGGGGGGCGCGCCCTAGGGGGGCAGGCGCACCCCCACCCTCGTGGAGAGACGGTGGGCCCCTGGCCTTCATCTTTTGTAGGTATTTTTCTTATTTTCTGAAAAGTGGCTCCATGAAGTTTCAGGTCATTCCAAGAACGTTTGCTCCTGCACATAAATAACACCATGTTAATTCTGCTGAAAACAGCGTCAGTCCGGGTTAGTTCCATTCAAATCATGCAAGTTAGAGTCCAAAACAAGGGCAAAAGTGTTTGGAAAAGTAGATACGTTTGAGACGTATCAACGACCGGCGATGCGAGGCGATGGGGTCGGCGATGGGCTGGGGTGGCGACGGGGACGGGCGCGGCGATGGGCACGGCGACGGCGACCGCGCACAACGGGGGCGGCGACAGGACGGGGCGGCGATGGGGACGGGCGACGACGACGAGGTTGAAGCAGAGGAAGAAGAGAAGAAAACTGAAATTTTTGTAAGTGTATATATATATAGGAGGGGCCTGTAGTATCGGTTGGAGCCACCAACCGGTACTAAAGGTCAAACTTGGCCAGGCCAAGCGGCGGGAAGCGACACCCTTTAGTACCAGGTCATGGCTGTAACCGGTACTAAAGACACCCCCTTTAGTACCAGTTGGAACCACCAACCGGTATTAAAGGGTGTGCGCTGGCCCTGGTGCGGTGCACAAAGTTTAGTCCCACCACGCCAAGCAAAGGGCAGCCGCACTGGTATATAAACCCAGCCGCGGCTGCTCCTTCAAGCTCCTCTCTAAAGCAGGCCTCCTAGGCCTACCTGTGCTGCGCTGCCCTATTGGGCCTACTGGGCTTGTGGGCCTGCATCCTAGCCCACCTACAGGTTGGGTTTCTAGTCGTATGCAGGCCGCTGTGGCCCAGTAGGCGGGCTTTCTTTATTTAGTTTTTTCTACTTTATTTATTTTCTTTTATTTATTTCTGAGTTTTTTTGCTGTATTTAGAATTTCTTTGTGAATATTTTTGATTTAGGTACAAAAAATTACAAACTTTCTGTTAGTGCCAGTAGTTTTCAAATTGGAATAGTTTAAATTTGTCTACTTTATTTATTTTCTTTTATTTATTTCTGAGTTGTTTTTGCCATATTTAGAATTTATTTGTGAATATTTTTTTCTTTAGGTACAAAACTTTGCAAACTTTCTGTTAGTGCCAGTAGTTTTCAATCATTATATTCAATTTGGTAATACTTAGGTTATTTAAAAAATGAAATGCCTTTGTAACAGATGAGTTTTCGTCCGAAACCTTGATACTTCGAAAGAGATTGTCCATTTTGTACACAAAGTGCATCCAGTTTTTGCCGTAACCCTCTCTACTTTTTTGCACATGCTATGTGGGTGAAATGATGATACCATGCCAACTTTCAACCTTTTCAGAGTTCATTTGTAGTTCTTTTCAATTTCAAGGTCATTTAGCTCAAAAAAATCAGTAATGCATGAAAAATAGCAAATGATGTCAGAAAGGGTTGAAAGTTTACGACATGGATTTTAATGGTGCATACTGAATGCACAAAAAGTCTGGAGTTGTAATAAGTTAAAAAATGAAATGCCTTTGTAACAGATAAGTTTTCGTCCGAAACCCTGATATTTCGAAAGAGATTGTCTACTTTGTACCCGAAGTGCATCCAGTTTTTGCCGTAACCCTCTCTACTTTTTTGCACATGCTAAGTGGGTGAAATGATGATACCATGCCAACTTTCAACCTTTTCATAGTTCATTTGTAGTGCTTTTCAATTTCAGGGTCATTTAGCTAAAAAATCAGTAAATGCATGAAAAATAGCAAATGATGTCAGAAAGGGTTGAAATTTTATAACGTGGCCTTGAATGGTGCATACTGAACGCACAAAAAGTCTGGAGTTGTAATAAGTTAAGAAAATGAAATGCCTTTGTAACAGATGAGTTTTTGTCCGAAACCCTGATACTTCGAAAGAGATTGTCCATTTTGTACACGAAGTGCATCCAGTTTTTGCCGTAACCCTCTCTAATTTTTTCGCACATGCTATGTGGGCGAAATGATGATACCATGCCAACTTTCAACCTTTTCAGAGTTCATTTGTAGTGCTTTTCAATTTAAGGGTCATTTAGCTAAAAAAATCAGTAAATGCATGAAAAATAGCAAATGATGTCAGAAAGGGTTGAAATTGATGACGTGGGTTTGAATGGTACATACTGAATGCACAAAAAGTCTGGAGTTGTAATAAGTTAAAAAAATGAATTGCCTTTGTAACAGATGAGTTTTCATCTAAAACCCTGATACTTCGGAAGAGATTGTCCATTTTGTACACGAAGTGCATCCAGTTTTTGTCGTAACCCTCTCAACTTTTTTGCACATGCTATGTGCGTGAAATGCTGATACCATGCCAACTTTCAACCTTTTCAGAGTTCATTTGTAGTGCTTTTCAATTTTTGGGTCCTTTAGCTAAGAAAAATCAGTAAATGAGCTGAATATTAGCAAATGAAGTCAAAAAGGTACACGTTCGTCCGAAGCACAAAAGTACACGTTTCAAATGCAAAACACATAAGCACCCTAACTATTACAAAGATTCCCTACTGTCTTTGGGTGTGAAACTTTTTCTTCGCCTGTGTCCCTTTGCACCGTAACCATGGACAATCTTCATCATTTAACTAGATGCTCGGGTCAATATTCACTATGAAGGGAGCAATTTCATCAAACTTTTCATAATCTTTTGACATGTCTGTCTTATTATCCACTCCCACGATGTTTCTTTTCCGTGAAAGAACTATGTGGCGCTTTGGCTCATCGTATGATGTATTCGCTTCCTTATCTTTTCTTTTTCTCGGCTTGGTAGACATGTCCTTCACATAGAAAACCTGCGCCACATCATTGGCTAGGATGAATGGTTCGTCTGCGTATGCAAGATTGTTGAGATCCACTGTTGTCATTCCGTACCGCGGGTCTTCCGTTACCCCGCCTCGTGTCATATTGACCCATTTGCACCAAAACAAAGGGACCTTCAAACCACGTCCATAGTCAAGTTCCCATATGTCCTTTATGTAACTATAATATGTGTCCTTTCCTCTCTTGGTTGCTGCATCAAAGTGGACACCACTGTTTTGGTTGGTGCTCTTCTTATCTTAGGCGATCGTGTAAAATGTATTCCCATTTATCTTGTACCCTTTGAAAGTCATTATATTCAAAGATAGTAACTGTGATAGCAAGTACATGTCATCTTCAATAGCGGCGTCATGCATGACACGTGTCTGCAACCAACCGGCGAAAGTCTCCCTTTTGTTCACGTGTAATCCAGTTGTCAGACTGCTCCGGGTGTTTGGATCATAGAATATTCTTGTGTTCCTCCATATATGGAGCCACCAAGGCAAAATTTTGTAGAACTGTGTGGTGTGCTTGAGTGAGAGAATGCCCATCCATACATATTATTTGATCCGGTCCAAGCATGCCATTTCCACCCAGTCTGCCCTTATGCCGCAATTCAGGAACACCAATCGGTTTAAGGTCAGGAATAAAGTCAGTACAAAACTCAATGACCTCCTCATTTTCATGGCCCTTGGAGAAGTTTCCTTCTGTCCTAGCACGATTATGAACATATTTCTTTAAGACTCCCATGAACTTCTCAAACGGGAACATATTATGTAGAAATACAGGACCCATAACGTGAATCTCTTCGCATAAGCGTGAAGGAAATATGCCCTAGAGGCAATAATAAAGTTATTATTTATTTCCTTATTTCATGATAAATGTATATTATTCATGCTAGAATTGTATTAACGGGAAAGATAATACATGTGTGAATACATAAACAAACAGAGTGTCACTAGTATGCCTCAACTTGACTAGCTCGTTGATCAAAGATAGTTACGTTTCCTAACCATAGACATGAGTTGTCATTTGATAAACGAGATCACATCATTAGGAGAATGATGTGATTGACTTGACCCATTCCGTTAGCTTAGCACTTGATCGTTTTAGTTTACTGCTATTGCTTTCTTCATGACTTATACATGTTCCTATGACTATGAGATTATGCAACTCCCGATTACCGGAGGAACACTTTGTGTGCTACCAAACGTCACAATGTAACTAGGTGATTATAAAGGTTCTCTACAGGTGTCTCCGATGTTAATTGTTGAGTTGGCATAGATCGAGATTAGGATTTGTCACTTCGATTGTCAGAGAGGTATCTTTGGGCCCTCTCGGTAATGCACATCACTATAAGCCTTGCAAGCAATGCAACTAATGAGTTAGTTGCGGGATGATGCATTACAGAACGAGTAAAGAGACATGCCGGTAACGAGATTGAGCTAGGTATTGAGATACCGACGATCGAATCTCGGGCAAGTAACATACCGATGATAAAGGGAACAACGTATGTTCTTATGCGGTTTGACCGGTAAAGATCTTCGTAGAATATGTAGGAACCAATATGAGCATCCAGGTTCCGCTATTGATTACTGATCGGAGACGTGTCTCGGTCATGTCTACATAGTTCTCGAACTCGTAGGGTCCGCACGCTTAAAGTTCGATGACAATCGGTATTATGAGTTTATGTGATTTGATGTACCGAAGGTAGTTCGGAGTCCCGGATGAGACCGGGGACATGACGTGGAGTCTCGAAATGGTCGATACGTAAAGATCGATATATTGGACGACTATATTCAGACATCGGAAAGGTTCCGAGTGATTCGAGTATGTTTCGGAGTACCGGGGAGTTACGGGAATACGGGGAAGAAGTATTGGGCCTCATGGGCCAAGTGGTGGAAGAGAGGAGGCAGGGTGCGCGCCCCCTATCCCAAACCGAATTGGACTAGGGGGCGGCCCCCTTTTCCTCCTTTCCTCCCTCTCCTTCCTTCTCCCTCTCCTCCTTCCTTTCCTCCTCCTAGTAGGAGTAGGAAAGAGGAGTCCTACTCCTACTAGGAGGAGGACTCCTCCTCCTGGCGCGCCCTACAAGGGCCGGCGGGCCTTCCCCCTTTCTCCTTTATGTACGGGGGCAGGGGGCACCCTAGAACACACAAGTTGATTGTTCTAAGCCTTGTGGGGCGCCCCCTCCACCATAATCCACCTCGATCATATCGTAGCGGTGCTTAGGCGAAGCCCTGTGTCAGTAGCAACATCATCACCTTCATCACACCGTTGTGCTGATGGAACTCTCCCATGAAGCTCTGCTGGATCGGAATTCATGGGACATCATCGAGCTGAACGTGTGCTGAACTCGGAGGTGTCGTATGTTCGGTACTTGGATCGATCGGATCTTGAAGACGTACGACTACATCAACCACTTTCTCATAATGCCTCCGCTTACGGTCTACGAGGGTACGTGGATGATAATCTTCCCTCTCGTTGCTATGCATCACCATGATCTTGCGTGTGCGTAGGATTTTTTTTGAAATTACTACGTTCCCCAACAGTGGTATCAGAGCCAGGTTCATGCATAGATGTGATATGCATGAGTAGAACACAAGTGAGTTGTGGGCGATACAAGTCATACTGCTTACTAGCATGTCATACTTTGGTTCGGCGGTATTGTTGGATGAAGCGGCCCGGAATGACATTATGCGTACGCTTACGCGAGACTGGTTCTACCGACGTGCTTTGCACACAGGTGGCTGGTGGGTGTCAGTTTCTCCAACTTTAGTTGAACCGAGTGTGACTACGCCCAGTCCTTGTTGAAGGTTAAAACAACACTAACTTGACGAAATATCGTTGTGGTTTTGATGCGTAGGTAAAAACGGTTCTTGCTCAGCCCGTAGCAGCCACGTAAAACTTGCAACAACAAAGTAGAGGACGTCTAACTTGTTTTTGCAAGGCATGTTGTGATGTGATATGGTCAAGACATGATGCTAAATTTTATTGTATGAGATGATCATGTTTTGTAACACAGTTATCGGCAACTTGTAGGAGCCATATGGTTGTTGCTTTATTGTATGAAATTCAATTGCCATGTAATTGCTTTACTTTATCACTAAACGACAGCAATAGTCGTGGAAGCAATATTTGGCGAGACGACAACGATGCTACGATGGAGATCAAGGTGTCGCGCCGGTGATGGTGGTGATCATGACGGTGCTTTGAAGATGGAGATCGAAAATACAAGATGATGATGGCCATATCATATCACTTATATTGATTAAATGTGATGTTTATCCTTTATGCATCTTATTCTGCTTGATTGACAGTAGCATTATAAGATGATCTCTCACTAAATTTCAAGGTACAAGTGCTCTCCCTGAGTATGCACCGTTGCCAAAGTTCGTCGTGCCGAGACACCACGTGATGATCGGGTGTGATAAGCTCTACGTTCACATACAACGGGTGCAAGCCAGTTTTGCACACGCAGAAATACTCGGGTTAAACTTGACGAGCCTAGCATATGCAGATATGGCCTCGGAACACTGAGACCGAAAGGTCGAGCATGAATCATATAGTAGATATGATCAACATAGTGATGTTCACCATTGAAAACCACTCCATTTCACGTGATGATCGATCATGGTTTAGTTGATATGGATCACGTGATCACTTAGATGATTAGAGGGATGTCTATCTAAGTGGGAGTTCTTAAATATGATTAATTGAACTTTAATTTATCATGAACTTAGTACCTGATAGTATTTTGCTTGTCTATGTTGTTGTAGATAGATGGCCCGTGCTATTGTTCCGTTAAATTTTAATGTGTTCCTTGAGAAAGCAAAATTGAAAGATGATGGTAGCAATTTCACGGACTGGGTCCGTAACTTGAGGATTATCCTCATTGCTGCACAGAAGAATTATGTCCTGGAAGCACCGCTAGGTGCCAAACCTGGCATGAGCAACGCCAGATGTTATGAACGTCTGGCAGAGCAAAGCTGATGACTACTTGATAGTTCAGTGTGCCATGCTTTACGGCTTAGAACCGGGACTTCAACGACGCATATGAGATGTTCCAGGAGTTGAAGTAAATATTTCAAGCAAATGCCCGGATTGAGAGATATGAAGTCTCCAACAAGTTCTACAGCTGCAAGATGGAGGAGAATAGTTCTGTCAGTGAACATATACTCAGAATGTCTGGGGTACCATAACCACTTGACTCAACTAGGAGTTAATCTTCCTGTTGATAGTGTCATCGACAGAGTTCTTCAATCACTACCACCAAGCTACAAGAGCTTCGTGATGAACTATAATTTGCAAGGGATGGATAAGATGATTCCCGAGCTCTTCGCAATGCTAAAAGCTGCGGAGGTAGAAATCAAGAAGGAGCATCAAGTGTTGATGGTCAACAAGACCACCAGTTTCAAGAAAAAGGGTAAAGGGAAGAAGAAAGGGAACTTCAAGAAGAACGGCAAACAAGTTGCTGCTCAAGAGAAGAAACCCAAGTCTGGACCTAAGCCTGAGACTGAGTGCTTCTACTGCAAAGGGACTGGTCACTGGAAGCAGAACTGCCCCAAGTATTTGGTGGATAAGAAGGATGGCAAGGTGAACAAAGGTATATGTGATATACATGTTATTGATGTGTACCTTACTAAAGCTTGCAGTAGCACCTAGGTATTTGATATTGGTTCTATTGCTAATAGTTGCAACTTGAAACAGGGACTACGGATTAAGTGAAGATTGGCTAAGGACGAGGTGACGATGCGCATGGGAAATGGTTCCAAAGTCGATGTGATCGCCGTCGGCATGCTACCTCTACATCTACCTTCGGGATTAGTTTTAGACCTGAATAATTGTTATTTGGTGCCAGCGTTGAGCATGAACATTATATGTGGATCTTGTTTAATGCGAGACGCTTATTCATTTAAGTCAGAGAATAATGGTTGTTCTATTTATATGAGTAATATCTTTTATGGTCATGCACCCTTGAAGAGTGGTCTATTTTTAATGAATCTCGATAGTAGTGACACACATATTCATAATGTTGAAGCCAAAAGATGCAGAGTTGATAATGATAGTGCAACTTATTTGTGGCACTGACGTTTAGGTCATATTGGTGTAAAGCGCATGAAGAAACTCCATTCCAATGGACTTTTGGAATCACTTGGTACTTGCGAACCATGCCTCATGGGCAAGATGACTAAAACGCCGTTCTCCGGAACTATGGAGCGAGCAACAGATTTGTTGGAAATCATACATACTAATGTATGTGGTCCGATGAATATTGAGGCTCGCGGCGGGTATCGTTATTTTCTCACCTTCACAGATGATCTGAGCAGATATGGGTATATCTACTTGATGAAACACAAGTCTGAAACATTTGAAAAGTTCAAAGAATTTCAGAGTGAAGTGGAAAATCATCGTAACAAGAAAATAAAGTTTCTATGATCTGATCATGGAGGAGAATATTTGAGTTACGAGTTTGGTCTTCATTTGAAATTATGCGGAATAGTTTCACAACTCACGCCACCCGGAACACCACAGCGTAATGGTGTGTCCGAACATCGTAATCGTACTTTAGTAGATATGGTGCGATCTATGATGTCTCTTACTGATTTACTGCTATCATTTTGGGGATACGCTTTAGAGACAGCTGCATTTACTTTATATAGGGCACCATCTAAATCCGTTGAGACCGCCTTATGAAGTATGGTTTGGCAAGAAACCAAAGTTGTCATTTCTTAAAGTTTGGGGCTGTGATGCTTATGTGAAAAAGCTTCAACCTGATAAGCTCGAACCCAAATCGGAGAAATGTGTCTTCATAGGATACCCAAAGGAGACTGTTGGGTACACCTTCTATCACAGATCCGAAGGCAAGACATTTGTTGCTAAGAATGGATCCTTTCTAGAGAGGGAGTTTCTCTCGAAAGAAGTGAGTGGGGGGAAAGTAGAACTTGATGAGACAACTGTACCTTCTCCCTTATTGGAAAGTAGTCCATGACAGAAACCGGTTCCTGTGACAAGTACACCAATTAGTGAGGAAGCTAATGATGATGATCATGAAACTTCAGATCAAGTTACTACCGAACCTCGTAGGTCAACCAGAGTAAGATCTGCACCAGAGTGGTACAGTAATCCTATTCTGGAGGTCATGTTACTTGACCATGACGAACCTACGAACTATGAGGAAGCGATGATGAGCCTAGATTCCGCAAAATGGCTTGAGGCCATGAAATCTGAGATGGGATCCATGTATGAGAACAAAGTGTGGACTTTGGTTGACTTGCCCTATGATCGGCAAGCCATCGAGAATAAATGGATCTTCAAGAGAAGACTGACACCGACGGTAACATTACTGTCTACAAAGCTCGACTTGTTGCGAAAGGTTTTTGACAAGTTCAAGGAGTTGACTATGATGAGACCTTCTCACCCATAGCGATGCTTAAGTCCGTCCGAATCATGTTAGCAATTGCCGCATTTTATGATTATGAAATTTGGCAAATGGAATTAAAGACTGCATTCCTGAATGGATTTCTGGAAGAAGAGTTGTATATGATGCAACCTGAAGGTTTTATCGATCCAAAAGGTGCTAACAAAATGTGCAAGCTCCAGCGATCCATTTATGGACTGGTTCAAGCCTCTCGGAGTTGGAATAAACATTTTGATAGTGTGATCAAAGCATATGGTTTTATACAGACTTTTGGAGAAGCCTGTATTTACAAGAAAGTGAGTGGGAGCTCTATATCATTTCTAATATTATATGTGGATGACATATTGTTGATTAGAAATGATATAGAATTTCTGGATAGCATAAAAGGATACTTGAATAAGAGTTTTTCAATGAAAGACCTCGGTGAAGCTGCCTATATATTGGGCGTGAAGATCTATAGAGATAGATCAAGACGCTTAATTGGACTTTCACAAAGCACATACCTTGATAATGTTTTGAAGAAGTTCAAAATGGATCAAGCTAAGAAAGGGTTCTTGCCTGTGTTACAAGGTGTGAAGTTGAGTAAGACTCAATGCCCGACCACTGCAGAAGATAGAGAGAAAATGAAAAGTGTTCCCTATGCTTTAGCCATAGGCTCTATCATGTATGCAATGTTGTGTACCAGACCTGATGTGTGCCTTGCTATTAGTCTAGCAGGGAGGTACCAAAGTAATCCAGGAGTGGATCACTGGATAGCGGTCAAGAACATCGTGAAATACCTGAAAAGGACTAAGGATATGTTTCTCGATTATGTAGGTGACAAAGAGCTCGTCGTAAATGGTTACGTTGATGCAAGCTTTGTCACTGATCCGGACGATTCTAAATCGCAAACCAGATACATGTTTATATTGAACGGTGGAGCTGTCAGTTGGAGCAGTTCTAAACAAAGCATTGTGGCGGGAACTACGTGTGAAGCGGAGTACATAGCAGCTTCGGAAGCAGCAAATGAAGGAGTCTAGATGAAGGAGTTCATATCCGATCTAGGTGTCATACCTAGTGCATCGGGTCCAATGAAAATCTTGTGACAATACTAGTGCAGTTGCCTTGGCAAAGGAATCCATATTTCACAAGAGAACCAAACACATTAAGAGACGCTTCAATTCCATCCGCAATCAAGTCCAGGTGGGAGACATAGAGATTTGCAAGATACATACGGATCTGAATATTGCAGACCCGTTAACTAAGCCTCTCTCACGAGCAAAACATAATCAGCACTGAGGCTCCATGTGTGTTAGAATCATTACTGTGTAATCTAGATTATTGACTCTAGTGCAAGTGGGAGACTGAAGGAAATATGCCCTAGAGGCAATAATAAATTTATTATTTATTTCCTTATTTCATGATAAATGTTTATTATTCATGCTAGAATTGTATTAACTGGAAACATAATACATGTGTGAATACATAGACAAACAAAGTGTCACTAGTATGCCTCTACTTGACTAGATCGTTGATCAAAGATGGTTATGTTTCCTAACCATAGACATGAGTTGTCATTTGATAAACGGGATCCCATCATTAGGAGAATGATGTGATTGACTTGACCCATTCCCTTAGCTTAGCACATGATCATTTTAGTTTACTGCTATTGCTTTCTTCCTGACTTATATATGTTCCTATGACTATGAGATTATGCAACTCCCGATTACCGGAGGAACACTTTGTGTGCTACCAAACGTCACAACGTAACTGAGTGATTATAAAGGTGCTCTACAGGTGTCTCCGACGGTACTTGTTGAGTTGGCATAGATCGAGATTATGATTTGTCACTCCGATTGTCAGAGAGGTATCTCTGGGCCCTCTCGGTAATGCACATCACTATAAGCCTTGCAAGCAATGCAACAAATGAGTTATTTGCGGGATGATGCATTATGGAACGAGTAAATAGACTTTCTGGTAATGAGATTGAGCTAGGTATTGAGATACCGACGATCGAATCTCGGGCAAGTAACATAACGATGACAAAGGGAACAACGTATGTTGTTATGCGGTTTGACCGGTAAAGATCTTCGTAGAATATGTAGGAACCAATATGAGCATCCAAGTTCCGCTATTGGTTATTGACCGGAGACGTGTCTCGGTCATGTCTACATAGTTCTCGAACCCGTAGGGTCCGCACACTTAAAGTTCGGTGACAATCGGTATTATGAGTTTATGTGATTTGATGGTCCGAAGGTAGTTCGGAGTCCCGGATAAGATCGGGGACATGACGAGGAGTCCCGAAATGGTCCAGACATAAAGATCGATATATTGGACGACTATATTCGGACATCGGAAAGGTTTCGAGTGATTCAGGTATTTTTCGGAGTACCGGGTAGTTACGGGAATATGGGGAAGAAGTATTGGGCCTCATAGGCCAAGTGGTGGAAGAGAGGAGGCTGGGCGTGCGGGCCCCCTAGACAAAACCGAATTGGACTAGGGGGCCGGCCCCCCTTTCCTCCCTCTCCTTCTCCCTCTCCTCCTTCCTTTCCTCCTCCTAGTAGGAGTAGGAAAGGGGAGTCCTACTCCTACTAGGAGGAGGACTCCTCCTCCTGGCGCGCTCTACAGGGGCCGGCCGGCCTCCCCCCTTGCTCCTTTATATACGGGGGCAGGGGGCACCGTAGAACACACAAGTTGATTGTTCCAAGCCGTGTGCGGTGCCCCCCTCCACCATAATCCACCTCGATTATATTGTAGCGGTGCTTAGGCGAAGCCCTGCGTCAGTAGCAACATCATCACCGTCATCACACCATCGTGCTGATGGAACTCTCCCGTGAAGCTCTGCTGGATCAGAGTTCATGGGATGTCATCGAGCTGAACGTGTGCTGAACTCGGAGGTGCCGTACGCTCGGTACTTGGATCGGTCGGATCATGAAGATGTACGACTACATCAACCGTGTTCTCATAATTCTTTCGCTTATGGTCTACGAGGGTACGTGGACGATACTCTTCCCTCTCGTTGCTATGCATCACCATGATCTTGCGTGTGTGTAGGATTTTTTTTGAAATTACTAAGTTCCCCAACAAGGTAAACTAGGATGTGCGTCATGATGTTGAAAAAGGATGGTGGGAACACCAACTCGAAACTGGCAAGACATTGCACCAAATCATTTTCTAACCTTGGTATGATTTCTGGATCGATTACCTTCCGAGAGATTGCATTGAGGAATGCACATAGATTCACAATGGCTAATCGAACGTTTTCCGGTAGAAGCCCCCTCAATGCAACCGGAAGCAGTTGCATCATAATCATGTGGCAGTCATGAGACTTTAGGTTCCGAAACTATTTCTCTGCCATATTTATTATTCCCTTTATATTCGACGAGAAGCCATACGGTACCTTGATACTGAGCAAGAATTCAAAGCAGATTTCCTTCTCTTCTTTGGTAAGAGCGTAGCTGGCATGACACTGATGTATGACGTCTTTTCCGTGCATACATTGCTGGTCCTCCCGTGCCTCCGGTGTATCTTTTGTCTTCCCATACACGCCCAAGAAGCCAAGTAGGGCCACGCAAAGATTCTTCATCACGTGCATCACGTCGATTGCAGAGCGGACCTCTAGTTCTTTCCAATAGGGCAGATCCCAAAATATAGATTTCTTCTTCCACATGGGTGCACGTCCGTCAGCGTCATTCAGAACAGATTGTCCACCAGGACCCTTTCCAAAGATTACTGTCACATCCCTAGCTAGTCACTGCTTGTCCTTGCATCAATCATCTTGCATCACGTTTAAATTTATGAAAGTTGAATTGGAGAAAGTGGAAAGCCTCAGAAATCATTTCTAAAAATGATCAACATTAAAAATTGCTTCAAATAAACCCAAGAAAATGTTCCTGTTCATTTCTGAAAATATTGGCAAGAGGTAAAATTCAAACCAATATTTTTGGAATCACATGAGTATTTATTTGGGTCTTTGAATTAAGTCAATACTTATTTGAATTGGAGATATAAATTACTATAAATACTTCTATAACTCCAATAATTCTAAAAACTTGTGAGTGGCTCTCAATATGTTGTATCAGGCCACATGATAATTTTCAGAAGCTACAAAAATGATTTGGTTTAGAAACTAAATCAAAACAGAGGACTAAAAATAGAAAACAGTAAGAGAAATAGAAAGACAGAGAGAGCTGACCTGGCCTCACCTGTGCAGCCCACCACAGAGGCCGACCCACCACTTTAGCAGCCAGCTGGGCAAAGTCAGCCCAGCCCACCACCGTAGCCGCCACCGTCTTCAACCTCCTGCCAGTAGGCAGGAGGGCGTGTGCCCACACGCCTGGCCACCTCCTTCTTCCCGTCACTGCCCCGACGCCTAGGACGTCGCCACGCACCCCCTGGCCCCTCTCGGTCACTCCCTCGAGCTCATCCCCTCCTCTGTTCTCTCTTTCGCACGCACTCGAGTACGCCCGTCGCCGCCGCTCGCCGTAGACGCAGCCACCGCCTCCCCCGCGCCCCTCCGATGTGTCCCCGTGCTCCGCCCTGACCTCCTCTTCCTCCTCAACGAGCCACGTGACGCCGGAAGCCCTAAAACGCTGGCCATGCCGTCTCCAACCTCGGTCCGCCGAGATCGCCGGTGACCGCACGCCATCACCAACCCGTCCCCGAGCCCACCGAGCTGCTCTACGTGACCCCAGTGAGCTCTTGCTCCGAATCCCCCTCCTCCCGCCTTTATTTCAAGCTCAAACCACCGACTCCTTGCTGACCGAGCTCAATGCCGCTCGGGCTCGTCGCCGTCGCCGCTCTGATGACCATTTGGTCGCGCCAACGTGCCAAATGACGCCGCCGCATCGCATAGTGCCTTGCCCGCGCTTTAGTTCGCGTGTTTTCTCGCTGCAGCCGATTCCCCGTGCACCACCGAACTCCGGCCACCGCTGTCGAGCTCGCCGGCATCGTTTATGGCGTCCCCGTGTCCAGCCACTTGCACCACTGGGTGCGGCAGCTCCCCAGCTTCACGTAGCTTGCCTCCGCCGTTGATTTTGTCGCCGGAGCGCGAAACCCGCACTGCTCCGCCGCATCTGGACTTGTCGGCGGCTAAACATCGGCGACCGCGGACCCGTTGACCGGCGTGGGTTGACCCCACTGCCCGGTTTGACCTCCCCCTCCCTCTCACTGACTTGCGGGCCCCGCCTGACTAATTACTCTAGTTAGCACTAATTAAATAGTTAGGTTAGTTACTACAGTCGCTGACTAGTGGGCCCAGCCCAGTTAGTTAGGGCTAACTAACTTAGTTAGTAGACTGGTTCACTGACCAGTGGGTCCCACTGGTCAGGTTTGACCTGGTCGACACCTTTGACCTGCTGACATCACCCCGACATCATGCTGACGCAGTATATGTTTCTGGGATTTTAAATAAATCAGAAATGATTTATTTATTTTCAGAAAATACCAAAACTTCTAAAAATCATAGAAATTCAACCGTAACTCCAAATGAAATAATTTATATATGAAAAATGATCAGAAAATATGAAGAATCAATTTATGCGATGATCATGCATGTTTGAACAAGTTAACCTCACTGAATAGGACACATGATGATTAGGGCAATTTATGAAATAACATTTGGAGTTGGAATTTGATCTTGTTGAGTTCCACTTCAATTAAATTGGCTATATATTGCATTAGGTGAATTCAGTACCTTAACTTGACATGTCATGCATGTGAATGCGCATTGCATTGATTGTGTTCCTTCTTTGCTAGTCGGTGGTTGTTCCCCCCTGAGTAGACGTATGTTTTGATAATGAGTCCGATGACACCGATGGAGAGCTATATTATCTTCAGAAGTGCCAGGCAAGTAAAACCCCCTTGTTCATTCTGATACAATCCGACTCTCTCGCTCCTGCTCTCTTTTACTGCATTAGGACAACAACGATTCAACTGTTACATGCTGCGGTAGTTGAACCCCTTTCCTCTGCATGACCTGTCATTGCCACAGTACATAGATGAAACCCACTAGCATGAGTAGGAGTTGTTTGAGCCCTGATGTGCCTACTCATTCATGTTTGTTTGTCATGCCTGCTAGTGCTTAGATTTGTGTCAGGTCTGATTCATCGGGGATTAATTGGAAAGTTGTGAACATGTCGTACTGTGTGTGAGCTAAGTGTGTTGAACACGATTTGGTAAAGGTATCGATGAGAGGCCATGTAGGAGTACATGGTGCGTTGTTTCATTGGAACCGTCCTTAAGCACCGAGATCTGTATGTGTGATTTAAGAACCAACTACTACCACGCATTGGGCCCGAAACCAATGGACCCTCTCGGCTTCTTAACCACCCTAGTTCTCTGTCCAGGAGTTGCAACTAGTTTTTGGTGTTTATAGGATATGTGTTGGCGGCCGTGCGTAGCGCTGATCCTAGGGGTGGGCTATGATGCGGTAGATACACCGTGGCCGGGCATGCCGGGCGCCCGTTTGGTGTCTCGGAACCCTGTACACATCGTTCGGGGCCGTATGTGGAAACCTCGGCCGGACTCCCTGTGGATGGAACCTAGATAGGCAGTAAACCTAGACTAGAGACTTGAGTGTTTAGGTAGGCCGTGGCCGACACCCTCGTTGGGCTTCCGCTTGAAGGTTGCCGAGTACATGTCGTGTAAACGGTGGTAAGTGGTGAGAGCATGTGTGAAGAAGTACACCCCTGCAGGGTTAACATCATCTATTCGAATAGCCGCGTCCACGGTAAAGGACTACTTGGTTGCCTATACAGTTCATAGACAAGTGAAAGTGGATACTCTAAAATGCGCAAGATAAGCGTGAGTTCTGTGGATGGCGTTCTCATAGGGAGACGGGAGCGGATCCATAGTGGTGTATTGATATGGTGAATATGTGGACTCGTGTGCGCCACCTCAAAAGAGTTACTTGCAGTCATAGTTTAGGATAGCCACTGAGTCAAAGCTGGCTTGCTGCAGTTAAACTCCACCACCCCCTTTGTTGATACCGATGCATATGTAGTTAGTTCTGATGTAAGTCTTGCTGGGTACATTTGTACTCACGTTTGCTTATTTTATGTTTTTGCAGAGAGACTTCAGTCTCGCTAGTAGTTCCGTGTGGACTTCGACGTTTAGCTTGATACCTCAGCGACGATCTTGTACCCTTAGCAGGATCTGGTAGATAGTCAGGCTTCTCAGCCTTCTTCATTTGTAGTTGTCTGTACTCAGACAAGTTAAGCTTCTGCATGTGCTTGTTGTTTTTATGCTCTGTATGTTGGGTCATGAGACCCATGATTGTAATACTTGGCTCCTTGGAGCCTAATGAATAAATACTTTGAGTCGTAGAGTTTTGTTGTGATGCCATGTTGTATTTGCACATGTCGAGCATATTGTGTGTATGTTATTATAATGCTTGGTATGTGTGGGATCCGACAACCTAGTTGTTTATCCTTGGTAGCCTCTCTTACGGTGAAATGTAGTCTTGTGCTTCCATGAGCCATAGTAGTCCGCTACAGCCCGGTTCACCAGAGTCCTGCTAGCCCAGCACTACTGCTCCGGAACACTTGACTGGCCGGCATGTGATTCACCTCGTTCCTATGTCTGTCCCTTCGGGGAAATGTCACGCGTTGACATCCGGAGTCCTGCCTAGCCTGCTACAGCCCGGTTCACCAGAGTCCTGTTAGCCCAGTGCTACAGCCCGGATTCGCATGCTGCTGACCGACATGCTCGATGTTGATTCATGTATGCCTGTCCCCGTAAGTTAGTGCCACCTTGGGTTCACGACTAGTCATGTCGGCCCGGGTTCTCTGTCATATGGATGCTAGCGACACTATCATATACGTGAGCCAAAAGGCGCGAATGGTCCTAGGCCATGGTAAGGCGACACTCGTGGGAATACCGTGCGTGAGGCCACAAAGCGATATGAGGTGTTACCGGCTAGATCGATGTGACTTGGAATCGGGGTCCTGACAATTACCTTCAAATCCTTGACCATATCATGTACATCATCACTGGTACGGTGGCGAGGCTTCGTCCAGTGATCTGCCTCACCTTTGAAATGCTTGCCTTTCTTTCTTACGGGATGCCAGCTCGGAAGAAATCGACGATGTCCCAGGGACACATTCTTCCTACAATTATCCAAATATATATTGTCGATATCATCCAAACAGTGCGTGCATGCGCGGTATCCCTTGTTTGTCTGTCCTGAAAGGTTACTGAGGGCAGGCCAATCATTGATGGTCACGAGCAGGAATGCATGTAGGTCAAATTCTTCCTGTTTGTGCTCATCCCACACACATACACCTTTTCCATTCCACAGTTGTAAGAGTTCTTCAACTAATTGCCTTAGGTACACATCAATGTCGTTGCCGGGTTGCTTAGGGACTTCGATGAGCACTGTCATCATAATGAACTTCCACTTCATGCACAACCAATGAGGAAGGTTATACATACATAGAGTCACATGCCATGTGCTATGGTTGCTGCTCTGCTCCCCAAAAGGATTAATGCCATGTGCGCTTAGACCAAACCATACGTTCCTTGCGTCACCTGCAAAGTCCTCCTAGTACTTTCTCTCAATTTGTCTCCACTGCAACCCATCAGCGGGTACTCTCAACTTCCCATCTTTCTTACGGTCTTCTCTGTGCCATCGCATCGACTTGGCATGCTCTTTGTTTTGGAACAAACGTTTCAACCGTGGTATTATAGGAGCATACCACATCATCTTGGCAGGAATCTTCTTCCTGGGGCGCTCGCCCTCGACATCACCAGGGTCATCGCGGCTGATCTTATATTGCAATGCACCGCATACCGGGAACGCGTTCAAATCCTCGTACTCACCACGGCAGAGGATGCAGTCATTAGGGCATGCATGTATCTTCTGCACCTCTAATCCTAGAGGGCATACAACCTTCCTTGCTTCGTACATACTATCGGGCAATTCGTTGTCCTTTGGAAGAATCTTCTTTAACATTATCAGCAACTTTCCAAATCCCTTGTCAGATACACCATTTCTGCCTTCCATTGTAGCAATTCCAGTGTGGTGCCCAGCTTTTTCTTGTCAGCTTTGCAATTCAGGTACAACAATTTCTTGTGATCCTCTAACATGCACCGCAACTTCTCTTCTCCTTTTCACTTGCGCAGTTTCTCTTTGCATCAGCAATGGCCCGACCTAGATCATCAGCGGGCTCATCTGGTGCCTCTTCTCCAGCTTCTTCCCGCATTACCGCCTCAGCTTCTTCCCCCATGGTTGTACCATCATATCCATGGAACCCATGGCCAGGATAGCTGTCGTCGTCCTGTTCTTCTTCATTGTCTTCCATCATAACCCCTCTTTCTTCGTGCTTGGTCCAAACATTATAGTGGGGCATGAAACCGGACTCAAACAGGTGGACGTGACTGGTTCTTGACTTAGAGTAATTCTGATCATTCTTAAAGCTGGCACATGGACAAGACATAAAACCATCCGCCCGCTTGTTTGCCTCAGCCGCAAGCAGAAAAGTTTGCACGCCATTAACGAACTGGGGAGAGCATTGGTCATCGTACATCCATTGCCTGCTCATCTTCATTACACAACACCGAATAGACTAAATTAATACAAGTTCATACATAAAGTTCATACAACACTTATTCTCATAAAACAAACATACAAATAACTCTCTAGCTAAAGCATTTAAATGCAACAACAAACGCGATCAAGATCGCAATTAAGGTAACAATTGATCCAACAACATAATGATACCAAGCCTCATTATCAATGGCATATTTTCTAATCTTTCTAATCTTCAAGCGCATTTTCTCCATCTTGATTTTGTGATCATCGATGACATCGGCAAAATGCAACTCCAATTCCATCTTCTCCCCCTCAATTCTTTTCAATTTTTCTTTCAAATATTCGTTTTCTCTTTCAACTGAATTTAACCTCTCGACAATAGGGCTGGTTGGAATTTCCGGTTCACATACATCCTAGATAAAAATATCTATGTCAACTTGATGGGCATAATTTGTCATAAACACGAAATGCAACAAATAGTTATAAAAGAGAATATACCACATCCGAGTCATAACTCGGACGAGGGCCGACAGGGACGGATATCGAAACCATGGCACTATGTATAACAAACAACGTATAGGTAAGATAATTATACATGTAACTATATATCTAAATCACACAAACATGATTTTTTAATATGAAAAAGATAAGAACAAGAGGCTCACCACAAGGTGGTGCCGGCGACGGGACGGTGCGGGCATCGACGGTGGTTAGGACGGAGACGGGAAGGCACTAAGTAAACCACACCTACATATGCAAACTAAGAGTTATTTTGACCTCAAATTGCATATAAATCAAATACTACCACATATAATTCCTCCCAAAATAAAACCCACAAATCACTATACTTATAGAGCATTGCAAGAGCTAATCTAGCAATGAGAGATGAAAGGACAAAGTTGCTAACCTTTGTGATCACTTGGATGGATGGGGTGCCTTAAAATCTTGGACAAATTTTGGCAAAAATGGAGGTGAGCTCGAGCAAGAGGGGAAGAAAACAGAGAGGAGGGAAGAAACAGAGCGATTCGGCTCGGGCTGGACAAAGCACTATATATAGTGATATCTTTAGTCCCGGTTGGTTAGACGAACCGGGACTAAATGTGCACTTCTAGTACCGGTTCGTGGCATGAACTAGTACTAAAGGTGCTAGTGGGTCCCCAGCCTAACAACAGCCTGCCACCACCGCTTTAATACCGGTTCGTGGCACGAACCGGTACTAAAGGTTCGCCACGAACAAGTACTAATGAGCGCCGCCCGCCTAGCCATTGGAACCGGCGCTAATGGTCACATTAGTGCCAGTTCAGTTACAAACTGTGACTAATGTGCTTCACATTAGGCCCTTTTCTACTAGTGCCAAGACCCGCGGTAAATACATGAAGTGGACGTTGGATTGAAGGATTATCATGACAAATCGCCGTGCGCAAGCATTTTTTCACCGCGTGTCCGCGCTCTGTTTGGGGCCTAACCCGACGTGCCCAGCGACACGTATAGATCAGGCCCGGTGGCTTCTATCGGGGTACACAAACAGGGGTGTATGTTTCCCCCTGACTTGTGCACGGACATCAAGCCACCAGCCCGACAAGATTACAACATCCAAGACCATACCAAGCACAAGAGATCAGCTCTGCGAGGAATCAGAGGGCGGATCAAGAAGACCAAGTCAAGCCATGAGAAGCAAGGCGCTACTAAGGGAAAACCTCCTTGCCGGACAGGCAAGCCTGGCGAGGTCGAGGTAGCCCCAAAGAAACAAGTCTCCATACTCCTCCGGTGGGCTTGCCGGGCTGAACGAAGGAAACCACCCCGCCAAGGCTCCAGCGCTCCACCTCACAGTGACGCAAGTCATCGATCGGTGTAGTGTCAAGGCCCAAGGTGACTAGGTGGTTGTTTCCTACCACATGGCAGCCACTTTCTATGGAAATCATCTCCAAATGACACCCGTCTAGAGACATGTCAAGCAAGCAGGCGCGAAGCTGGCAAAAGCAGTCCGACAAGGCTTGCCGGGCACACTATGATGTGACACTAAGAGGCACATTTAATGTGCTCTGTCCTGCCTGTAGAGTTAGGTATGATAGGATTGTTGCTATCTAATCAGTGCACAATGACTGATTTGCCACTATGGTGAGCCCTTGATCTAGAAAAGGAGGGTCATGGCAGCCATAGAAAGGATTCGGACCCTTGTACACTCATACGCGCCTAGCCACTCTCGTCCCGAGGCAACCCTGCCAGGCAAGAGCGCAACATTTCCACCACAATCCACCATCAATCCACCAAAGCAGGAGTAGGGTTTTACGCCTCGTGGCGGCCCAAACCTGGGTAAAACTGCCCGTGCGATCTCCGTCGTGTTGTGCTACGCTTTTCTGCTCTTTGTGCAATGTGCTCGTCCCCCTTGCCAAAACACAAGGGGCTCATGGCCCCATAGGTGGCCGTGGTTTCCCACAACACATGGAGTCCTTTTATGTGTACTACTTTACAGGAAAAATGATAAACTAGGAATACAATGTTTTTTTAAAAAGTGTTCACAAACGGACTACCATCTATCAGGGTTTATGGGTTTCAAGCCAAATGACCAAGTGAATGGCTTTATCCATGTTATATTTCAATATAAGGTGACAATATTTGGCACAAACATGGGGCTTACAATGCCAAATAAGATTACCAAAGGGAGAGAACAAGTTTTTGCTACAGAAGTAAATAAATCATTTTTGAAGTGCCAAATGATTTTTTGTGAAGCAAGTACCACAAATAAGATTGAAAATTGATCTTTTGCATTTTTCTCATAAAATTGACCTTTTTTGCTATATTCCGCAGATTAAGTGAATTTCTGGACATTTACCAAAAGTAATTCAAAATTAAACCACAAGTGTGTTATATTTTGGTTTCAAAAAGTGGCAAAAATATTTTGAAGGTAGTCAGGTAGGATTGTATGCAGTATTCACAAAAAATTTGAAAGATTCACCCCCTTTTATGAATATCCATGTTGACAATGTTAACCCTATTTTGAAAAAAGGGAAAGAAAATGAAAAATATTAAAAATTGCAATACTTTTACATAGAGACCTTTTATGTGTACTAGTTTCTAGCAAAAATGATAAACTAGGAATAAGATGACTTTTAAAAGAAGTATTCACAAAATAGACTACCATATATGAAGGTTCATGGCTTTGAAGCTAAACGACCAGTAATGAGACTTGCCAGTAAAGAGACTTGCCAGTAACGAGATTGAACTAGGTATGATGATACCGACGATCGAATCTCGAGCAAGTAACATACCGATGACAAAGGGAACAACATATGTTGTTATGCGGTTAGACCAATAAAGATCTTCGTAGAATATGTAGGAGACAATATGAGCATCCAGGTTCCGCTATTGGTTATTTATCAGAGATGTGTCTTGGTCATGTCTACATAGTTCTCGAACCCGTAGGTTCCGCACGCTTAACGTTCAATGATGATTTGTATTATGAGGTATGTGATTTGATGACCGAAGTTTGTTCGGAGTCCCGGATGAGATCAAGGACATGACGAGGAGTCTCGAAATGGTTGAGATGTAAAGATCGATATATTGGAAGGCTATATCCGGACATTGGAAAGGTTCTGAGTGGTTCGGGTATTTTTCGGAGTACCGGAGAGTTACGGGAATTCGCCGGGGGGAGTGTTGGCCCTTAATGGGCCATACGGGAAAGGAGGGAAGGGCCTCAAGGGTTGGCCGTGCGCCCCCCATGGCAAGTCCGAATTGGACTAGGGAGGGGGTGGCGCCCCCTCTCTTTCCTTCTCCCTCTCCTACTCCTCCCCCCCCTCTTGGAGAAGGAAGGGAACTCTAACTAGGATTGGGAATCCTAGTTGGACTCCCCCTATAGGCGCGCCACTCCTAGGCCGGCCACCTCCTCCCTCCTTTATATACGTGGGTAGGGGGCACCCCAAAGGCACTCCAAGATTTGTCTTAGCCATGTGCGGTGCCCCCCCTCCATAGTTACACACCTCAGTCACATCGTTGTAGTGCTTAGGCAAAGCCCTGCGCCAGTAACTTCCATCATCACCGTCGCCACACCGTCGTGCTGACAGAACTCTCCTTCGGCCTCAACTGGATCAAGATCCCGAGGGACGTCATCGAGCTGAACGTGTGCTGAACGCGGAGGTGCCGTACGTTTGGTACTTGGATCGGTTGGATCGCGAAGACGTTTGACTACATCAACCGCGTTACTAAACGCTTCCGCTTTCGGTCTACGAGGGTACGTAGACACACTCTCCCCTCTCGTTGCTATGCATCTCCTAGATAGATCTTGCGTGATCGCAGGTAAACTTTTTGAAATACTGCGTTCCCCAACACCATGGCTACAGGAAGCTGCATTGGCATGGCTCAAGGAAGCGATAGTATGTCCACTAGCATGTGTTGACGGGCCAGGAGCATGCACATCAACTGAGCTAGCACACCCAAGTATGCTTACTAGTTTTCAGCAACGCATCATGAACTTCTGCAACAACAAAGAGAGTGTAATATGGTCACTTCAAGCTTATGGATCAAGTGACAAAGACTATACTAGATTATGGTTGGCTCAAAGTTAGAAACAAAATTTTGGACTTTTGGTGCATTGGAATTGTATTAGACTTTTGGTGCATTGTAATTGTATTAGACTTTTGGTGCATTGGAATTGTATTGCTATAGTACAAACAAATATCTTTTGGACCGCTTAGGAACAAAATTTTTTGGAACAAAATCGGAGCCTATAATTATGTTGGAAGCAAGTCTTGGTATATTGATGGTGCAGAAGCTTATTTTGCTATGAATTGGTTTTCTTGCTTCGTTAGGAAACCAATTGATGGTGCACAATTTCCTAGGGAAAAAACAATCTAGAATTACTGTTCTAGATTCATTCTGATTCTTATGGATTGGTCTCCTCAAATCACGTGATGTCTGACAGTTATTAGTTTCCTCATATCGCCTAGAGAAATAAATTCCATGGCACACATCTCCAATATGGTGGAATCGGACGCTCAGCCAACTTCATATTCTAATTGTAAAGAAATTGTGTGTGAATAGTAATGATTGATCTATATTGATGATGATGAACAACACATTTATATTCCCCGAAAGGGCGCATCGCACAGACGTGATGGTTTACAAGCGACACAATTAAAGGACGCATTGGTTAGGATAAAGAGAGAGGAAACGTGCGTATCCCTTCGGTGAGAAAACCACACATGTATGTCAGTTTGGAAAATCTGGGATTTCCTTTTAATTAAACTAATTAACTAAATGTTAACACTCCTCCTAATCCCTACTTTAATTATTCTTGTAAACATTATCATCATCATCATCATCATCATCATCATCAAAAACTCCTTCCAAAAACCTAGTGCGTAAATAACGAGAAACTGACATATCACAATCCCTGCATTACTATTGCCTCATTAAAAACCTTCCATAAGAAACCATTCAGGAAAAACTTATAAAGGAAAAGAGTGCAATATCAAAGATCCGAGGATCACAAACAGATTATCATTCAAGGATACACCCCCCTGAACTTTGCAAGTCTCAAAGTCGTTCCATAGAAATTCCTTTGATATACTTCTCAAATAAAGAACTTGGTAATGACTTTGTAAACAAATCAGCAAGATTATCACATGGCTTCGTTTGCAAAATATTTATCTCCCCGGTTTGCTGTAACTCATGGTATAAAATAGTTTAGGAGAAATATTGTTTGTAATATTACTCTTTATATAACTTATCTGCATCTGTGTAATACTTGCAGCATTATCTTCATAGATAATAGTGGGTGATTCCAATGATCCAATCCCACTGGAACTTTCGTTAGATATTATCATTTTGCAAAGCCATGCACATTCACATGGTGCTTCAAACAAAGAAATAATTTCATAATGATTTGTAGACGTAGCCACCAGAGTTTGTTTTGTCGACTTCCAAGAAAAGGCCGTACCTCTACTCAAGAAGACAAAGCCAGCCTATGATCTGGCATTATGGGAATCAGATAGATATCCAGCATCACAATATCCCAGCATGGTCTTATATTGATTTTTCTGATAGAACAAACCAAGATCTTTGGTGCCTTGAAGATATCTAAAAATATTCTTCACACCAACACAATGCCTCTTTGTTGGTGATGCACTAAATTTAGCCAATAAATATACTACAAACGATATATCAGGCTTGGTGCAGTTTGCTAGATACATTAGTGCTCCAATAGCACCGAGGTAAGGAAACACATGTCCTAATTCCTCTTCGTCATCACCCTTAGTTCTAAATGGGTCTTTATCTCTATCAAGATATCTAACAACCATTGGTGTTTTTGATGGATATGATTTATCCATATTAAATTTCTCAAGAATCTTTTGGATGTAACAAGACTGATGAACAAGTATTCCCAAAGGAAGATGTTCAAGTTGTAAGCCCAAAGAAATTTAGTCTTACCCAGATCTTTCATCTCAAACTCCGTCTTAAGATGATTACTGGCCTCATGTATTTCATGTGTAGTCCCAATGATATTTAGATCATCCACATACACAGAAACAATACAAAATCCATTTTTAGATTTCTTAATGAACACACATTGGAAGTGTTCCGGGTGAAATCGGGATTTTACCGGAGTACCGGGAGGTTACCGGAACCCCCCGGGAGCTACATGGGCCTTAATGGGCCTTAGTGGAAGAAGAGGAGAGGCGGCCAGGGCTGGGCCACGCGCCCCTCCCCCCTAGTCTGAATAGGACAAGGAGAGAGGGGGCCGGCGCCCCCTTCCTTCTCTCTCTCTCTTTTCCCACCTCGCGAGTCCTATTCCAACTAGGATTGGGGGAGAAGTCCTACTCCCGGAGGGAGTAGGACTCCTCCTGGCGCGCCCTATGTGGCCGGCCGGCCTCCCCCTCTTGGTCCTTTATATACGGAGGCAGGGGCACCCCAGAGAGACACAAGTTGATCCACGTGATCTTATTCTTAGCCGTGTGCGGCGCCCCCAGCCACCATAGTCCTCGATAATATTGTAGCGGTGCTTAGGCGAAGCCCTGCGGCAGTAGTACATCAAGATCGTCACCACGCCGTCGTGCTGACGGAACTCTTCCCCGACACTTTGCTGGATCGGAGTCTGGGGATCATCATTGAGCTGAGCGTGTGCTAAAACTCGGAGGTGCCGTAGTTTCGGTGCTTGATCGGTCGGGCCGTGAAGACGTACGACTACATCAACCAAACGCTTCCGTTGTCGATCTACAAGGGTACGTAGATCACACTCTCCCCTCTCGTTGCTATGCATCACCATGATCTTACGTGTGCGTAGAATTTTTTTTTGAAATTACTACGTTCCCCAACAACATATTCTATGAAGATCTTTATCGCTCAACCCGCATAACAACATACGTTGTTCCCTTTGTCATCGCTATGTTACTTGCCTGAGATTTGATCGTCGGTATCTCAATACCTAGTTCAATCTCGTTACCGGCAAGTCTCTTTACTCGTTTCATAATGCAACATCCCTTAACTAACACATTAGTCACATTGCTTGCAAGGCTTATAGTGATGTGCATTACCGAGAGGGCCTAGAGATACCTATCCGATACGCGGAGTGACAAATCCTAATCTCGATCTATGCCAACTCAACAAACACCATCGGAGACACCTCTATAGCATCTTTATAGTCACCTAGTTACGTTGTGACATTTGATAGCACACTAAGTGTTCCTCTGGTATTCAGGAGTTGCATAATCTCATAGTCATAGGAACATGTATAAGTTATGGAGAAAGCAATATTAATAAACTAAACGATCAAAGTGCTAAGCTAATGGATGGGTCATGTCAATCACATCATTCTCTAATGATGGATCCCATTCATCAAATGAAAACTATTGTCCATGGCTAGGAAACTTAACCATCTTTGATTAACAAGCTAGTCAAGTAGAGGCATACTAGTGACACTCTGTTTGTCTATGTATTCACACATGTACTAAGTTTCCGGTTAATATAATTATAGCATGAATAATAAACATTTATCATGATATAAGGAAATATAAATAACAACTTTATTATTGCCTCTAGGGCATATTTCCTTCAGTCTCCCACTTGCACTAGAGTCAATAATCTAGTTCACATTTTCATGTGATTTCACACCAATAGTTCACGTCTTTATGTGACTAGTTCACATCTTCATGTGACTAATACCCAAATGGTTTACTAGAGTCAATAATATAGTTCACATAGCTATGTGATTAACACCCAAAGAGTGACCATGTTTTGCTTGTGAGAGAAGTTTAGTCTACGGGTCTGCAACATTCAGATCCGTATGTATTTTGCAAATTTCTATGTCTACAATACTCTGCACGGAGCTACTCTAGCTAATTGCTCCCACTTTCAATATGTATCTAGATCGAGACTTAGAGTCATCTAGATCGGTGTAAAAGGCTTGCATCGACGTAACTCTTTACGACAAACTCTTTTATCACCTCCAAAACTGAGAAATATTTCCTTAGTCCTCTAAGGATAATTTTGACCGCTGTCTAGTGATCTACTCCTAGATCAGTATTGTACTCCCTTGCCAAAATCATGCCAAGGTATACAATAGGTCTGGTACACAACAGAACATACTTTATAGAACCTATGACTGAGGCATAGGGAATGACTTTTCATTCTCTTTCTATTTTCTGCCGTGGTCGGGTTTTGAGTCTTTACTCAACTTCACACCTTGCAACATAGGCAAGAAATCCTTCTTTGACTGTTCCATTTTGAACTACTTCAAAAACTTGTCAAGGTATGTACTCATTGAAATTTTTTAGCAAGTGTCTTGTTCTATCTCTATAGATCTTGATGCTCAATATGTAAGCAGCTTCACCAAGGTCTTTGTCGGTGTCAAAACCGGCGGATCTCGGGTAGGGGGTCCCGAACTGTACGTCTAGGCAGATGGTAACAGGAGACCGGGGACACGATGTTTTTACCCAGGTTCGGGCCCTCTCGATGGAGGTAAAACCCTACGTCCTGCTTGATTAATATTGATGATATGGGTAGTACAAGAGTAGATCTACCACGAGATCAGAGAGGCTAAACCCTAGAAGCTAGCCTATGGTATGATTGTATGTTCGTCCTACGGACTAAAACCCTCCGGTTTATATAGACACCGGAGAGGGCTAGGGTTACACAGAGTCGGTTACAATGGTAGGAGATCTACATATCCGTATCGCCAAGCTTGCCTTCCACGCCAAGGAAAGTCCCTTTCGTACACGGGACGAAGTCTTCAATCTTGTATCTTCATAGTCCAGGAGTCCGGCCGAAGGTATAGTCCGGCTATCCGGACACCCCCTAATCCAGGACTCCCTCAGTAGCCCCTGAACCAGGCTTCAATGACGACGAGTCCGGCGGGCAGATTGTCTTCGGCATTGCAAGGTGGGTTCCTCCTCCAAGTACTTCATAGAAGATTTTGAACACAAAGGTAGTGTTCGGCTCTGCAAAATAAGTTTCCACATATTTCCATAGAGAGAATAATATTTACACAAATCTAATCTGCTGACGTATTCCGTAGCGTGACATCACACCACGGCCAAGTCTTTATTCGAATCGTTTTACTGTCCCACCTCAGCGCGTTTAGCGAGGCGGTTTCCTTGGCACGTCTTGTCAAAGCAGAGATCGTGTCCCCTTATTCCGGGATTCTCATCAATACGGGCGTGGGTAACCCAACCGCGCCATTGATTATGGCGCTTGGGAGATAAGCGAGTTTTACCAGGCTGGTGGGGACGCATAGTCGTGTCCGCCCATATAAGGGGATAAGGATCCACCTTTTCATCCACGCCTTCTTCCTCCTTTGCCTATCCATTTCCGCGCACTCGAGCTCCAGCGCCCAAGTTCGCACACCCCACCTCAACCTTCTCCAGTCATGTCCGGAGCAGGAGGCAAGTGCATGGTCTCCTCCGTCACGGAGGGTCACATCAAAAACTGAGGAAGGCCGGATACTTGTCTAACGACATTGCGCACCGGCTTCCAGAAGAGGGGCAGCTCATCCCCACCCCTAGGCCCCATGAGAGGGTGGTGTTCCTCCCCCATTTTCTCTGCGGACTGGGCTTCCCTCTCCACCCATTTGTCCGAGGGCTCATGTTCTACTATGTCCTGGATTTCCACGATCTGGCCCTGAACTTTGTCCTCAACATCTCGGCGTTTATCATCGTGTGCGAGGCCTTCCTCCGCATCCGCCCCCATTTCGGCATATGGCTCAAGACTTTCAATGTCAAGCTGAAGGTGGTGCGCGACACCCAGGCGGAGTGCGGAGGCGCCATGGTGGGCAAGATGCCCAATGTCCTATGGCTCAAGGGCTCCTTCGTGGAGACCCTAAAGGGGTGGCAATCGGGGTGGTTTTACATCACCTAGCCGCGCGACCCTGAATGGGTCGCAGCCCCCGAGTTCCGATCCGGACCCCCAACACGGCTCACCTCCTGGAAAGAGACGGGCCTGTCGTGGGGTAAAAAAGGAGAGCTGACCGGACTCCAAACATGCGTCCAAACCCTGGTGGACAAGAAGCTCAAACTTGTCAACGTAGTCCAGGTTATGCTCATCCGTCGGATCCTCCCGTGTCAACAACGGGCTTTCAACCTGTGGGAGTTTGACCCGGCGCAGCACCGAACTCTGAGGAGGCTCTTCGACATGACGTACGAAGATGCCTGGAAGGTGCTTTTCAAGGGCGCCGAGGCCCCCGCATCCGCTACCGAGGATCGCGGATTCAGCACGCAGCGTCACGCTAGTGTGGTAAGCTGTTTTTACCTTTTACAGGGTATTAGTTTTTCATAGTTTGACTCCATGCGGGATCTAAGCTCCCTTACCTTTGACAGGTTTGGCAGGAGACGTCCAGATAGATCAACTGTCCAGCTCCTTTACCCAAAGGCCCAGCGGACGCTCGCTTGGCGAAGCTGTTGGTTCCGGCACCCTATGTGGTGCCGGAGAAGAAGGCCACGGGGAATCGAAAGAGTGCCCGACGCCTGGAGGTGTCGGGTTCATCATCCGATGACTCCAAGACGCACTCCTCCCATAAAGACGAGGAGGAGGAAGAAGAGACCTCTCCCCCTCCAGCAGGGGGAGGGAAGAAAAGGAAGGCCGCCCCAACTGGGGAGGCCGAAGGGTCCAAGAAGGGGAAGACCCTTCCCCTGGACTACTCCACCAACGCCGACGACGGCGAAGAGGAGTGGCCGCACAGGGCCAAGCCCCTGGCGAGATCGTAAGTATTCGGACACCAGAGCAATTCATAGTGTTCCTTTCTTGCACAGCTCCTCCTTACGCCGAATATGACTATGCAGTCCGCCCAAGGCCGGGCTCGACGAGTCGTCGAGCAGCTCCCTGGATTCGTCGGATGTGAATTCACTTCCAACGGCTACCTCCCCCCACCCTACGGACGATGCCGAGGTGGCTTCCCAACAGGTTCCAAGCCAGGAGGAGGTGGTCCTGGAGGCACCGCAAGGCAACCTCCCGGACTCCGGGCGTAAAGGGAATAGAACCCCCAAGGGCTCCAAGTCCGGCCTTGAGCCGGACACCGCGCCGAAACCTTCAATGGTTCCGGACGCCGGTAGACAACCTCCTTCCAAGAGGAGCAAGCCTACCGATCCAGTGACCTCCGTCCAACCGGAGGCACCAGACAATTTGCTGGAGGTGCTTAACGGCGCCTCCATCGACGAGGAGCACCGCACTATTATGAGTGCGGTGATCCAGAAGGTTCAGTCCGCCAAGAGCGGATTGACTGAAGCCTGTGCCAGCCTTCTAACAGGCTTTGAGGTAAGTAAAGAATATGTAAAAATATTACCGCATAGACAGTAGCCCTTGATGCTCTGTTCAGCGTTTGAAAAGAAAAGCCGAATAGAGGATCTAATAACACTCGCAGGAGTCTAACATAATTAAGTCAATATGCGTATGCAGGCTTCGCTGCTGGCCTCCGCCGCACGGACTGCAGAGGTGGATACGCTGAAGAAAAACCTCGCCTGGTCCGAGAATGAGCTCGGACATGCCAAGAGGCAACTCGAGGAGAAGGAAGGTAAGTAATACCTTGCACAAGTATATAGAGAAGATGTGGTTGCAAAAAATGACAGGATCAACGTGCTATTATAGGGGCCACAACCGAGGTGGCAACCCTTAAGAAAGCGCTATCCTAGGCCGAAAACAGAGCGGCCGCGGAGCGCACAGAGAGAGGGAAGCAGGAGGCGCGGGTGGAGGAGGTGCAGAAAGAGCTCCAGGCTCTTGTGAAAAAACACGAGAGTTTGGAGCTTGACTCAAAGACGCAAGCGTCCGAGCTTGCAGCAGCCCTCGAAAGCGCGAAGTCTGCCAAGGCCGAAGCCCTGAAAGCCCTCCACGAAATTGAAGCGATGAAGAAGATAGCGGCGGGTAAGGCATTCATTATGCAAAGCAAGCACGTGAAAGTGAATTACTTGTTACTTACCCGAGTCCGGAGCTCTCCAGGAGCATTCGCAGATTTGCCCTGCAGTGCGTCTGATGCCGCCGCCTACTACCGAGCCGAGGAGGGGAGCTCGACGGAAAAGGTGTTCTGGTCTCAGTATGCTGAGGCCGGACACCTGGTACCTTTGAGCGACCAGCTGAAGCAAATGGTCGAGCTCCACAAGGTGGCCGAACAGGCCATAAAGGGCCTCATAGTTCGGCTTTGGCCTGGAGAGGCTCTGCCTGGTAGCTACTTCGGGCTGGTGAGGCGGCTGGTGGATGCCTGTCCACGGCTTGAAGTAATCAAGCGCTCCGTCTGCATCGAAGGTGCCCGTAGGGCGCTTGCCCGTGCTAAAGTGCACTAGGGCAAGATGGATGCGGAGAAGCTGGTGAAGGATGGGCCGCCGCTGGGCAAGGAGCATCGCGTCCCGGAAGCGTATTATGAGGGCGTCCTGAAGGGTGCCCGCCCTATAGCGGATGAATGCTCCAAAGATGTAATTTTTGAGTAAACTCGCATTTGTGATCCTGTACGCTGAAAACTTGTTCATATGCGCTAAGCAATGGTTTTGAATTTAAAATATTACCTTCTGTGCAGCCGTTTATCAAATTTGAGAGATGGCGAGTCGTCGGCTTCTGCCCCCATGCCACGAGTGCTGGGGTGTTTGGGATAAACATGAGCCCTCTTTTTCCCATTCTTGGGTCCTTCGAGGGAGGCGCTCAACACAACGAACAAGGCAATCGGACTATAATGCTTGAACACTCTCACTTAGCCATAGAATTCTATAATTTTAAATTTCGGCGAAGCCCCTAGTGTTCGGAAGACCGAGTTCGGGGCGCTATCCACGCCTAGGCCGGACAAAGACGACTCCTCGCTCTAAGCAGCATAAGTCTTTAGGGACTCGAAAACCTCTCGAATAACGACCAGCTCTCGCCTCATCATGACGGTCAGTTTTAGCTTTCTCTACTGAGGTGCTTAGCCCAGCTCAACGGGGGCACAATCGCAGTAGTTCTCCTAGTGCTACCTTAGCCAATATAACGGAACGTAAGGTACCAAAACATAGGAGCCGGGCAAACCCAACTATTGACCCAAGACATGATTCGGAGCCGATGCATATAATGCTATAAGTTCGGAGTGCCGTACTTGTGAAAGTGTTCGGACTTCTCACACCGTATTGTGGGGTACTTAAGCCCCTGGCGTATTGGCCGTACCAAAGTGTACGGGTGCAACATGTCATTAATGAACATATATTCGTAAAAAAGAGTAATGCAATAATAGACGGAAGCTATGCATTGTTTATTTAAAAAGGCTGCGATCAAAGCAGAACGATACAAATAGTGCGGTAAGCAAAAGATGGGACTATCTAACATGTCCTTTCCAGGGGCGAGCTGCGGAATTGTATATGAAACAGGTATACTGCTCGTTATAGAGACCACCTTAGAGTTCCGTAGTGCGGCGTAGCTTTCTACTCCCCTGGTTGTTGTATCGTTTGTGCGGCAATTGTACTGCCGGACAGGCCTTCCGAAGAGTGGAGTCCTGAAAGTAAGAGAAAATGAAGAAGTCGGCAGCCCCTAGTGCAGTTTAAGCCATATTTCAGGCGTGCCGTGATGGTGCCCCTCCCCCTTTGCCCATGGTATTTCCAGAGCGTAGTTATGTACGCGCAACGCTGGTCTCACAAGTTCGCGAGGGCTGGCGTTGGGGCCGCATTGCTACGCTTGCTCGGAATGTGCTAGGCGGTCTTGTTGTAGGTTACTCCGGGTGCGTTTGACGGTCTCCAGACGTTTAATGGCCGGACTAGAGAATTGCCTTGAGAGGCTGTTTTGTACTTTCGCTGCGATAGCCGCCATATGCTCCTCCGTTCGGAGAGAGCGTTCGGTGTTTCCATTGACCGTGATGACTCCTCGAGGGCCTGGCATCTTGAGCTTGAGGTATGCGTAGTGCGTCACCGCATTGAACTTGGCAAATGCGGTTCGCCCGAGCAGTGCGTGATAGCCACTGCGGAACGGAACTATGTCGAAGATTAACTCCTCGCTTCGGAAATTATCCGGAGATCCGAAGACCACTTCAAGTGTAACTAAGCCTGTACAGTTGGCCTCTACACCTGGTATGACGCCTTTAAAGGTCGTTTTAGTGGGTTTAATCCTCGAGGGATTGATGCCCATTTTCCGCACTGTATCCTGGTAAAGCAGGTTCAGGCTGCTGCCGTCGTCCATAAGGACTCTAGTGAGGTGAAATCCATCAATAATTGGGTCTAAAACCAATGCGGCAAATCCGCCATGACAGATGCTAGTGGAGTGGTCCCTTCAATCAAAAGTGATCGGGCAGGAAGACCATGGGTTGAACTTTGGGGCGACTGGCTCCATCGCGTATACGTCCCTTAGTGCACGCTTCCGCTCCCTCTTGGGGACGTGGGTTGTGTATATCATGTTCACCGTCCGCACTTGTGGGGGAAAACCTTTCTGTCCACTGTTGTTCGGCGGCCGGGGCTCCTCCTCGTCGTCGCTATGCAGCCCCTTGTCTCTGCTTTCGGCATTTAACTTGCCTGCCTGCTTGAACACCCAACAATCCCTGTTGGTGTGATTGGCTAGTTTTTCAGGGGTGCCATGTATCTGGCATGAGCGGTCGAGTATTCGGTCCAAACTGGACGGGCCCGGAGTATTTCTTTTGAATGGCTTTTTCCGCTGACCCGGTTTAGAGCCTCTGAATCCGGCATTAACTGCCGTATTCTCAGCAGTGTTGCCGTTAATGCGGCGCTTTTGCTTGTTGCAACGCGACCTGCCACTGCTGTCCTTGGTATCCGAATTACCAGGGCTCTTGGTCATGTTATTGCTGTGAGTTAGCCAGCTGTCTTCTCCCGCGCAAAAGCGGGTCATAAGTGTCATGAGGGCTGCCATAGATTTCGGCTTTTCCTGTCCTAGGTGCCGTGCAAGCCACTCGTCGCGGATGTTATGCTTGAAGGCTGCTAGGGCCTCTACGTCCAGACAGTCGATGATTTGATTTTTCTTGGTTAGGAACCGTGTCCAGAATTTTCTGGCTGATTCCTCTGGCTGCTGAATTATGTGGCTTAGGTCATCGACGTCTGGTGGTCGCACATAAGTGCCCTGGAAATTGTCGTGGAATGCGGCTTCCAGGTCCTCCCAACAACCAATTGCTTCTGCTGGCAAGCTGTTAAGCCAATGCCGAGCTGGTCCTTTAAGCTTGAGTGGGAGGTATTTGATGGCGTGTAGGTCATCACCGCGTGCCATGTGGATATGAAGGAGATAGTCCTCGATCCATACCGCAGGATCTGTTGTGCCACCGTATGATTTGATGTTCACGGGTTTGAAACCCTCGGGGATTTGATGATCCATTACTTCATCTATGAAGCATAGTGGGTGTGCGGCGCCTCTGTATTGGGCTATATCACGACGCAGCTCAAACGAGCTTTTGTCTACTGTGTTCGGCCCGGCCGGATTTACTGTATCTGGAGTGACGATTACCGTCTCGTGCCGTGGGGCGCCCACACGATCCGTAGATCGATCTTGTTTGCCTTGCCTTGTCTTCCAATATATCTTGCAGGTCTGGCGCGTTTTCCCATTCCTTGGTATTTTTTAAGCGGCGCCGGGGTGCGGCTTGAGTGGAGGGCCGAGAGGCCTCTTTGTCGCGGCCACGAGGTGGTCGGTCGGCCGCATCATGCGCTGGTGATGTAGGTTTAGGTGCTTCCTCCTCTAATCGGGGTAGCAACCTGCGCTTTGGGTAGCTCTTGGAGGGGCGTTCGAGTTCATACTCTTCGGCCGCAAGGACTTCAGTCCATCTGTCGGCTAGCAAATCTTGATCAGCTCTAAGTTGTTGCTGTTTTTTCTTGAGGCTGCTCGCCGTGGCCATAAGCCTGCGTTTGAAACGCTCTTGTTCGATGGGATCCTCCGGCACGACAAATTCGTCGTCGTCAAGGCTTGCCTCGTCTTCGGAGGGAGGCATATAATTATCGTCCTCGACCTCTCTGTCTGCCGCTCTCTCATGAGGTCTGGCTTCTCCATCCTCCGGTGCTGAATCTTGCTGGAGGTGGTTGTCTTCGGCACTATCCGGGGTGTTATTTTCTCCCGTGCCAGAATCATTGTTTTTGCTTTGGTGGGATTTAGAGCGGCGCCGCTGACGCCGGCGCTTAGGCTGCTTCTTGGAGGGGTCATCCTCCGCTGTTCCATCGCCATTGCCTTCTTTTGTGGTGTCCACCATGTATATATCATACGACGAGGTGGATTTCCAGTGCCCTATAGGCGCTGGTTTTTGATCATCTCCTGCATCGGCGTCCATACCGTCGATGTCTTTCGAGCCAAAGTTGAGCATGTCGGTTAAATCATCGACAGTGGCTACGAAGTGGGTGGTGGGTGGGCTTTGAATTTCTTCATCATCCGCATCCCAACCTTGCTGACCATAGTCCGGCCAAGGCTCTCCTGATAAAGAGAGAGACTTTAGTGAATTCAGAATATCACCGAAGGGCGAGTGCTGAAAGATGTCCGCGGCGGTGAACTCCATGATCGGCCCAATCGGGTTCGATCAGTAGGGGCGCGGAGGGCTCGGAGTCTGGAGAGGAGTCTGGCTCCTTGGAGTCACGGGCTTCGCAGAGAATAGGGCTGGTGTTCGGCTCGATCGCCATAGAGATTGCAGCCCCCGAGGTGGTGTCCAACCACCCATCCTCGATTGGCGCAGTTGGCTCCGAATTAAGGGGCGGAGCTAATGCGGGTGCGGCCTCTAGGGCACTGTTCAGCGGCAGAGCTAGATCATGCCCATCGTGACAATGCGGCGTGCTCGGCTGCGGCTCAAATCCGTCGAAGATCAAGTCTCCGCGGAGGTTGGCCGTGTAGCTCAAACTTCCAAATCTGACCTGATGGCCAGGGGCGTAGCTTTCGATCTGCTCCCGATGACCAAGCGAATTGGCCCGCAGTGCAAAGCCGCCGAATACGAAGATCTGTCCGGGGAGAAAGGTCTCACCCTGGATCGCATCGCTGTTGATGATCGGATAAGCCATCGGGCCTAAAAGTGACGACACAGAGGAACTCTCAATGAAAGCACCAATGTCGGTGTCAAAACCGGCGGATCTCGGGTAGGGGGTCCCGAACTGTGCATCTAGGCGGATGGTAACAGGAGACCGGGGACACGATGTTTTTACCCAGGTCCGGGCCCTCTCGATGGAGGTAAAACCCTACGTCCTGCTTGATTAATATTGATGATATGGGTAGTACAAGAGTAGATCTACCACGAGATCAGAGAGGCTAAACCCTAGAAGCTAGCCTATGGTATGATTGTATGTTCATCCTACGGACTAAAACCCTCTGGTTTATATAGACACCGGAGAGGACTAGGGTTACACAGAGTCGGTTACAATGGTAGGAGATCTACATATCCGTATCGCCAAGCTTGCCTTCCACGCTAAGGAAAGTCCCTTCCGGACACAGGACGAAGTCTTCAATCTTGTATCTTCGTAGTCCAAGAGTCCGGCCGAAGGTATAGTCCGGCTATCCGGACACCCCCTAATCCAGGACTCCCTCAGTCTTTCTTTGAAAAACTCCTTTCAAACACTCCTTTATGCTTTCCAGAAAATTCTACATTATTTCTAATCAACAATATGTAATTCACATATACTTATCAGAAATGCTGTAGTGCTCCCACTCACTTTCTTGTAAATACAGGCTTCACTGCAAGTCTATATAAAACTATATGCTTTGATCAACTCATCAAAGCGTATATTCCAACTCTGAGATGTTTGCACCAGTCCATAGATGGATTGCTGGAGCTTGCACACTTTGCTAGCACCTTTAGGATTCACAAAACTTCCTTGGTGTATCATATGCAACTCTTCTTTAAGAAATCCATTAAGGAATGCAATTTTGACATCCATTTGCCAGATTTCATAAAATGTGCAATTGCTAACATGATTCGGACAGACTTAAGCATCACTACGAGTGAAAAAATCTCATAGTAGTCAACACCTTGAACTTGACGAAAACTATTTACGACAATTCAAGCTTTGTAGATAGTAACACTACTATCAGCGTCCATCTTCCTCTTGAAGATCCATTTATTCTCAATGGCTTTCCGATCAACCGGCAGGTCCACCAATTCCACACTTTGTTCTCATACATGGATTCTCTCTCAGATTTCATGGACTTAAGCCATTTTGCGGAATCTAGGCTCATCATCGCTTCCTCATAGTTCATAGGTTCGTCATGGTCAAGTAACATGACCTCCAGAACAGGATTACCGTACCACTCTGGTGCGACTCTTACTCTGGTTGACCTACGAGGTTCGGTAGTAACTTGATCAGAAGTTTTCATGATCATGATCATTAGATTCCTCACTAAGTGGTGTAGGAATCACTGGAACTGATTTCTGTGATGAACTACTTTCCAATTCAGGAGAAGGTACAATTACCTCATCAAGTTCTACATTCCTCCCACTCACTTCTTTTGAGAGAAACTTCTTCTCTAGAAAGGATCCATTCTTAGCAACGGATATCTTGCCTTCGGATCTGTGATAGAAGGTGTACCCAACAGTTTCCTTTTGGTATCCTATGAAGACGCATTTCTCCAATTTGGGTTCGAGCTTATCAGGTTGAAACCTTTTCACATAAGCATCATAGCCCCAAACTTTAAGAAACGACAGCTTAGGTTTCTTGCTAAACCATAGTTCATATGGTGTCGTCTCAACGGATTTAGATGGTGCCCTATTTAACGTGAATACAACTGTCTCTAATGCATAACCCCAAAACAATAGTGATAAATCAGTAAGAGACATTATATATCGCACCATATCTAATAAAGTACGGTTATGCCGTTCGGACACACCATTACGCTGTGGTGTTCCAGGTGGCATGAGTTGTGAAACTATTCTACATTGTTTCAAATGAATACCAAACTCGTAACTCAAACATTCTCCTCCACGGTCAGATCGCAGAAACTTTATTTTCTTGTTACGATGATTTTCCACTTCACTCTGAAATTCTTTGAACTTTTCAAATGTTTCAGACTTATGTTTCATCAACTAGATATACCCATATCTGCTCAAATCATTTGTGAAGGTCAGAAAATAACGATACCCGCCGCGAGCCTCAACACTCATCGGATTGCATACATCAGTATGTATTATTTCCAATAAGTCAGTTGCTTGTTCCATTGTTCCGGAGAACGGAGTGTTAGACATCTTGCGCACGAGGCATGGTTCTCAAGCATCAAATGATTCGTAATCAAGTGATTCCAAAAGCCCATCAGCATGGAGTTCCTTCATGCGCTTTACACCAATATGACCTAAACGACAGTGCCACATATAAGTTGCACTATCATTATTAACTTTGCATCTTTTGGCTTCAATATTATGAATATGTGTATCACTATGATCGAGATTCAATAAACCATTCACCTTGGGTGTATGACCTCAGAAGGTTTTATTTATGTAAACAGAATAACAATTATTCTTTGACTTAAATGAATAACCGTATTGCAATAAACATGATCCAATCATATTATGCTCAACGCAAACACCAAATAGCATTTATTTAGGTTCAACACTAATCCCGAAGGTAGAGGGAGTATGCGATAGTGATCTTATCAACTTTGGAATCTCTTCCAACACACATCGTCACTTTGCCCTCAACTAGTTTATGTTCATTTTGTAACTCCTGTTTCGAGTTACTAATCTTAGTAACTGAATCAGTATCAAATACCTAGGGGTTACTATGAACACTAGTAAAGTACACATCAATAATCTGTATATCAAATATACCTTTGTTCACTTTGCCATCCTTCTTATCTGCCAAGTATTTGGGGTAGTTCCGCTTCTAGTGACCATTTCCTTTGTAGTAGAAGCACTTAGTTTCAGGCTTGGGTCTAGCTTTGGGCTTCTTCATGGGAGTGGCAACTTGCTTGCCATTCTTCTTGAAGTTCCCTTTCTTTCCCTTTTACTTGAAACTAGTGCTCTTCTCAACCATCGACACTTGATGCTTTTCTTGATTTCTACCTTCGCCGATTTCAGCATCGCAAAGAGCTCGGGAATCGCTTTTGTTATCCCTTACATATTATACTTCATCAGGAAGTTCTAGTAACTTGGCAATAGTGACTAGAGAACTCTGTCAATCACTATCTTATCTGGAAGATTAACTCCCACTTGATTCAAGCGATTGTAGTACTCAGACATTCTAAGGACATGCTCACTGGTTGAGCCATTCTCCTCCATCTTGTAGGCAAAGTACTTGTCAGAGGTCTCATACCTCCCGACTCGGGCATGAGTCTGAAATACCAGTTTCAGCTCTTGGAACATCTTATATGCTCCGTGGCGTTCAAAACATCTTTGGAGTACCGGTTCTAAGCCGTAAAGTATGGCGCACTAAACTATCAAGTAGTCATCATACCGAGCTTTGCCAAATGTTCATAATGTCTACATCTGCTCCTGCAATAGGTCTGTCACCTAGCGGTGCTTAAAGGACATAATTCTTTTGTGCAGCAATGAGGATAATCCTCAGATCACGGAGCTAGTCCGCATCATTGCTACTAACATCTTTCAACATAGTTTTCTCTAGGAACATATCATAAATAAAACGGGGAAGCTATATGTGAGCAATTGATGTACAACATAGATATGCAAATACTATCAGGACTAAGTTCATGATAAATTAAAGTTCAGTTAATCATATTACTTAAGAACTCCCACTTAGATATACATCCCTCTAATCATCTAAGTGATCATGTGATCCATATCAACTAAACCATGTTCGATCATCACGTGAGATGGAGTAGCTTTCAATGGTGAACATCACTATGTTGATCATATCTACTATATGATTCACGCTCGACCTTTCGGTCTCATTTTTCCGAGGCCATATCTGCATATGCTAGGCTTGTCAAGTTTAACCCTACTATTCTGCGTGTGCAAAACTTGCTTGCACCCATTTTATGTGAACATAGAGCTTATCACACCCGATCATCACATGGTGTCTCGGCATGATGAACTGTAGCAACGGTGCTTACTCAGGGAGAACACTTATACCTTGAAATTTAGTGAGAGATCATCTTATAATGCTACCGCCAAACTAAGCAAAATAAGAGGCATAAAGGATAAACATCACATGCAATCAATATAAGTGATATGATATGGCCATCATCATCTTGTGCCTTTGATCTCCATCTCCAAAGCACCGTCATGATCACCATTGTTACCGGCATGACACCATGATCTCCATCATCTTGATCTTTATCAACGTGTCGTCACATGGTCGTCTCGCCAACTATTGCTTTTGCAACTATTGCTATCGCATAGTGATAAAGTAAAGCAATTATATGGCGCTTGCATCTTATGCAACAAAGAGACAGCCATGAGGCTCATGCTAGTTGCCGATAACTTTAACAAAACATGATCATCTCATACAACAATTTATATCTCATCACATCTTGACCATATCACATCACAACATGCCCTGCAAAAACAAGTTAGACGTCCTCTACTTTGTTGTTGCAAGTTTTACGTGGCTGCTACGGGCTGAGCAAGAATCGTTCTTACCTATGCATCAAAAACCACAACGCGGTATAGTGATTGCTTTTTGATCTTCAGAAAGAACCCTGTTCATTGAATTGGAGAAATGGACACCCACAAGCCACCTTGGTCGAACCAGTCTCACGTAAGCGTACACGTAATGTCGGTCTGAGACGCTTCATCCAACAATACCGCTGAATCAAGAATCAACTAGTGACGACAAGCAATATGTATATACCCATGCCCACGACTCCTTTGTGTTCTACTCATGCATATAACATCTACGCATAGACCTGGCTCGGATGCCACTATTGGGTAACGCAGTAATTTCAAAAAAATTCCTACGCACACGCAAGATCCATCTAGGTGATGCATAACAATGAGAGGGGAGAGTGTTGTCTATGTACCCTCATAGACCAAAAGCGGAAGTGTTATGACAACGCGGTTGATGTAGTCATACGTCTTCATGATTCGACCGATCCTAGCACCGAAGGTACGGCACCTCCCCGATTTGCATACGTTCAGCTCGGTGACGTCCCACGAACTCTAGATCCAGCTGATGTCTAGGGAGAGTTTCGTCAGCACGACGACATGGTGACGGTGATGATGAAGCTACTGACGCAGGGCTTCGCCTAAGCACTGCAATGATATGGACCGAGGTGGAAATCTGTGGAGGGGGGCACCGCACACGGCTAAACAATCAACTTGTGTGTCTATGAGGTGCCCCCTCCCCACGTATATAAAGGAGGGAGGGAGGAAGAGGCCGGCCTAGGAGGAGGCGCACCAAGGGGGCGGGGGGGGGGGGCAATCCTACTCCAAGTAGGTTTGGCCCCCCTTTCCTATTCCTACTAGGAGAAGGAGGAAAGATGAGGAGGGGAGAAGGAAAGAGGGGGCTGGCTCCCCAAACCCTAAACCAATTCGGTTTGGGCCTTGGGGGTGTGCCCCACACCTTGTTTGCTGCCCTCTTTCTCCACTAGGGCCCAATAAGGCCCATAGACTCCCCGGGGGGTTCCGGTAACCTCCCGGTACTCCGAAAAATACCCGATACACTTCGGAACCCTTCCGGTGTCCGAATATAACCTTCCAATATATCAATCTTTATTTCCCGACCATTTTGAGACTCCTCGTCATGTCCGTGATCACATCCGGGACTCCGAACTACCTTCGGTACATCAAAACACATAAACTCATAATACAGATCATCATCAAACATTAAGCGTGCGGACCCTACGGGTTCGAGAATTATGTAGACATGACTGAGACTCATCTCCGGTCAATAACCAATAGCGGAATCTGGATGCTCATATTGGTTCCTACATATTCTACGAAGATCGTTATCGGTCAAACCGCATAACAACATACATTGTTCCCTTTGTCATCGGTATCCGGGAGTTGCATAATCTCATAGTCATAGGAACATGTATAAGTTATGGAGAAAGCAATAGCAATAAACTAAACGATCAAAGTGCTAAGCTAATGGATGGGTCATGTCAATCACATCATTCTCTAATGATGTGATCCCGTTCATCAAATGACAACTGTTGTCCATGGCTAGGAAACTTAACCATCTTTGATTAATGAGCTTGTCAAGTAGACGCATACTAGTGACATCTGTTTGTCTATGTATTCACACATGTACTAAGTTTCCAGTTAATACAATTCTAGCATGAATAATAAACATTTATCATGATATAAGGAAATATAAATAACAACTTTATTATTGCCTCTAGGGCATATTTTGTTCAATAAATATGCAGTCACAACATCCATATGTTTGATAGAAAATTTCATTTTCATGGCTAGTGATACTAAATATCATAAAATTGTTCCACTCATAACAGGAGAATATGTTTCATCATAATCGATTCCGGGTCTCTGGTGAGCCCCTATGCTACAAGCCTTGCCTTATATCTCACCACCTATTGTTCTCGTTCCTCTTACGAATGAAAATCTATTTTGCTCCCACAGGGAACACATGCTGAGGAGTGGGTATTACTGCAGTAAATACCCCTCTTTTTATGAGCGAGCGGAATTCATCCTCAATTGCTGCCTTCCGTTTTGACCAGTCTGAGTTCTTCATGCACTCTGCCGTGGACTTAGGTTCGCAATCCAAATCAAGCCCTTCTGCAATTCTAGAGGGGAAATAAATGTCAACAACTATAGTCTTTCTAGTATATGATTCTCCTGAGTCAATATAGTTAATGGATATCTCATCAATACTTTTTGATCCTTGGTGATTTCCCTCAACAATTGGATCAAGGTCTTCCGATGTCCTAGCACCAAAATTTGTGCGCACACTCGTGATGTGTTCTAGATGTCAAACACCCTTCAGGTGTCCACACAACAAAATTGCCGCAGATGGGAAATACTTGGCTGGTTTCCACGTACTAATTGCAATGGGGAGAATATATGATATGCAGTTGGTCGATTTTGTATCAACTCTATAGCATGTAAAACTGCATGACCCCAATATGAAGCTAGAAGATTACTATTCTATTGGAGTGGTCTTGCTATCAACTTGATCCTCTTGATAAGTGATTTTGCAAGACCATTCTGGGCATGTACATAAGGTACCGAGTGCTCCATAGAAATGCCAAAGCTAGGCAGTAATCATTAAATGCCCATGAACTAAATTCTACAACATTATCCATTTTGATGGTTTTTATCCTATGCTTATGATGATTTTCACTCAAGTTAATGACCCGAGCAATTAGCTTTGCAAAAGCATGGTTCCTTGTTGACAGTAGACACACATTTGACCATCTCGTTGATGCATCAATTAGGACCATGAAGTATCTGAATGGTCCAGATAATGGTTGTATTGGACCATAAATATCTCCTTGAATGCGTTCAAGGAAATCAAGTGGCTCATCCTTTAATTTCATATAAGATGGCCTTGTGATCAATTTCCTAGTTGCGCATGCTGCGCATACAAAATCCGATCATTTTGGGAACTTTCTATCTGTTATGTTGTGTCCAACAAAACTATCAACAATTTTTCTCATCATCCCAATACCAGGATGACCCAGGCGACCATGCCAAATCTTGAACTTATCAAGATTCTGAAAAACTATCTTGTACGCCATATGCGTCTTTGGTTTAATGTATGTATAATACAACCCGGAAGATAGAGAAGGCAAATTCTCAAGGACTTCCTTTTGAAATCCCTTTTGCTGAGTTATGAGTAGGCATTCAGCCCCACTCTCTTCATTAGTTTCTGTATGGAAACCATTTTTGTGGATATCCTTAAAACTCAGCAAGGTACTAGTAGAATCTGGATACAGTAGAGCATCCGGGATTATTAATTTAGTACCCATAGGGAGTGTAATTGTGGCTTGACCAGAACCAATAATTAGGGTGTCTCGACCAGCAATTGTCATGACACTTCCATTACTCTTCTTGAGTGTCTGGAAATACTTCATCTCCCTAAGTTAGTTCATTATATAATCAAACTCATATAGAATCATTACATACATTACAAACTATATATGTCTTGTACTTATTACAAGCCCTATGTCACACGACATAGCTAACACATTATGTCTAAGGACATAACTTATTTTACAACACATGTAATGTGTCTAATAACATCGTTACAATATATAGGCAAATGAGACTAAATTTGGTCTCCATATATGTCACTAGAACCAAATTCCACTAGCATGTCATCGACATCTAGTATTGGATCTTTCACTTGTTGATTCTGCTCCTGGTTGTCCATGTTTGGAGAATCATCTCGAGAACCATCAATCATAGGGGCACCATCTTCATTTCTAATGAAGTGTGCTTCATACTAGTTCCCCTGAGCCTTCTTGCCCTTTCCAAGTGACTACTGGTACAATTCCACCAAATGCTTCAAAGTGTAACACTTCTTTGCAGTGTGTTCCTTACAAACACACTTGAAGCAACCAGTGTTGCTAGCCCTTTCATTCTTCTTGAAAGGACCTTTGCCCTTTTGGACTCCGTACTTATTCTGCTTTTCATTACGCTTCCACTTTCCATTGAATGTCCTGTGGTTCTTTTTGAAACCGTTGAACTTTGAGTATTCTTAGAGTTGAAGTGTGATTCAGGCAGAGGCATCGTTCCTATTGGACGAGCCAAGTTGTTCTTCTCAAGAAGCTCATTGTGCTTCTCTGCATGAGGCAGCGAGTAAATCAAGTCAGAATACTTCTTATACTTTTACTGACGATATAGTTCAGCAAGTATCCTCATAGAGGGATGGAAAGTAGAAAGTGTCTTCTCAATTTGATCAGCATCAGAAATTGCACTAATGCAGAATCTCAACTTGGACTTGATCTTATGAACAACAAAATTGCATGCAGCTATAGACTTAATGTCTTGGAATTGGACTAGCGTCCATTCCCGCTGTGTTCTCGGTAACATCACCGCCCTTTGTTGATCATACCTCTCCTTTAAGGAGGTCTAGAGTGTCAGAGGGTTCTCCTCCATCAGAGACTCTGTCTTTAGGTCAGGGTGAAGATGATGTCGAATGAAGTGCAACGCGGAATACCTTGTTATGTCTGTTATAGACAAAGTCCCTTGGCAGGCGTGGTTATAGTGGAATTGAGTCCCTTGGCCATCAAATTGATTTTGACATCCATTGCCCATGTCATATAGCTAGAACCATCGACGACAAGTTCAGCAAACTCTTTTTCAGATATGTCTGCCATATCCTGCATGCAATCATCACGCATATTAATTCACTCTCATAGAAAATTAATTGTGTTGTAAATAAAACAATGCATGTATATTGATCAACATATATCAATTGCCAAATTGCCGGAACATATACGTTGACATACATTGTACTTGTACAATACACTAATATTCACTAATTACTGAACAATACAATATAGTAATTTACAAAAATTACTAAATGACTACACACAACTTAAAACTACTAGTTAAAGAACTAAACAGAAAAAATGAAAAAATGGTCCTGGGTGGCAACAGATAGACCCAAACCAGTAGCACAACCCACTGCTACAGTACTACTACCGTAAATTCCATTTTTTTCATTTCTCCTTCTTTTTCTGGCTCAGACCAATGCGTGGATCGAAGCCCATCCGGCCTTTCAGCCCAATAGCCCGGCGCTGCTTTATTCGCTGGATAAATGGGGTCGACGGTTAGGGTTTCCCTTATCTCCCCCAATCCCCATTCCACACGGCGCCACTCTCCTCTGTTCCTACCGCCGCACTGGACACGTGCTCACCGGCGAGCCATCGGTGGTGAAGGGGCGAAATACTTCTTGTGTGACGAGGGGTTGTAGTCAGGGATGTCCACTCCATTTCGGAGTCCATTGGCGAGGCCGAGCGACGCCGGGTTCCATGCTCCCGGATGGTGTACGGGACGAGGTCGATGGCGGTGACGGAGCGACCGAAGAGGAGAGGGCGGCTCGTGCCGGTGTCGGGCAGACCCGCACTACGGCTCGTGCCAGCAACGCCCGTGTCGGGCATCCCACCAGTGCTGAAGTGGAAGGTGTTATACTCACCGGGAGTAGCAGGGGAGCGGTCGAACGCCCATGGGGTGCTGCTTGTACCTGCGGCGTCCACACCAAGCCCCGGACCGATGCTGCCACTTGCTCTGGTAGTGGTGATCGTGCTCGCGGTGGACATGGCGCGTCCTGGAGTCGGGATGAAGACGAGGTTGTCGCCTTTGGCATTGGCGACATGCATTGGAGCCGGGCTGTAGCCGCGAGCAGGTACGTCGACGAAGATCTCTCGTTCTTCCTCCTCTGCCAACGTGGTTGACGGCAGGAGTGTGCCAGCGGAGCGGGCGGGGCACGGGCCATATCCATGCACACGACACCTCCATGGTGTGGATGGAGCCGCAAATGCAGGTTCTGGCGTGCCCATCTCGGCGTTCAACGGCGGCGGCAGTGCACTTGGTCCGGCGACTAGCCCTGGGTCCAGACCCTGGTGGTTGTCCACCGACGTGGCCAGACGTCGATTCACCAGCGTGGCGCACGGGACGGCGTGGTCTAGACGATGCGTGATGGCGGTGTCTACCAGTGAAGTTCTGGCGGCGATTAACGTCAAGGCCAGAAACTTGTGGTGGTGCCCCCCATCGATGGTGGGCGAACCAGCGACGTTGCTGGGAAAGGAAGTGGCGGCGACCTTCTTCCCAAAGAAGACCAAGGAGAAGGGAGGCGAGGGAAGGCATCCTCATCGTTTCGATTTTCTCCGGCGAGTTTGTGGCCTAGTGCTCTCCATGGAGAGACGTGCTGATAACGTATACAGAAATTGTATGTGAATAGTAATGATTGATCTATATTGATGATGATGAATAGTACATTTATATTCCCTGAAAAGGCACATCGCACATATACGATGGGTTAAAAGCGACATGATTAAAGGACGCCTCGGTTAGGATAAAGAGAGACGGAAGGATGTATCCCTTTGATGAGAAAACTGCACATGTATGTCGGTTTGGAAAATCTGGGATTTCCTTTTAATTAAATTAATTAACTAAATCTTTTTTGCAAGGAATTAACTAAATCTTAACAGTAATGATCCATGCATCCCTTTAAAGTAGGAGTACATGTTACTAGTAGATAATGCGCGCTTCGCTGCGCCATTTTCAGTCATAGGGTCCACATATTTTTTTTCCTTCCCACGCGTTCTTTGTCGCTCTGTGTAATGAGGCGTCTAACTCACGTGTTTTTTAGAATCTCTTCAATGAATTATTGTATTATAATGTGCCTAGGTGATGTCCATATGTAGATTATGAGGGAAAATGCACTTCAAACTTTAAACAGACGGGAGCGGCGACCTGGTCAGCGTATCCCGCCCCGCTAGCTGCCAACATCCTGCCTCCTCATGCACCTGCGCGCCTTCTGGAGACTGGCCCACACCCCCAGGAGGATCCTGAGGGAGTCCCCTCACCTGGCCTGCTCCTGCTTTGTGCGGCCCCACTGGAGATCATGATCCACTCCCTCGCCAATCCGGATGGATGCAGTAGCGAGCCGCGCATCTCGCCCCCCGCTGGACAGCTGGCCTTGGCCGAGCGCGTGACGGGCCCAGCTACCCCCTTGGATGGCCCCGCCACTGATCCCCACACCGCCCCTCCTAGGATCCCACTGTGCGCGATTCGCCCACACTGATCCCGAGTGATCCGGATCCCACGCTCCCTGATTCCTCCCATGCAGCCACTCAGGGCATGCCACTTGGCGCGCATGGAGACGTCCAGCCCTTAGAGGCGTTTGTGCAGTCCATCCAGCGGCCAATTGAGCAGATTCTTCCCGCCCCTTCCATCCGCAGTCAGCGCAAGGAACTACCATCGAACTTCACGCCCCGGAGGAGCGGCCGGATCGCCAAAGTAGACTGTGGGTTCAACTCCGATCTCAAGGCCAAGAAACTCCTTCTGCGCCGCCTCGGGCTCGTCTCGGACGACGCCCCCATCTCTGTGGAAATCCTGAAGAAGTATGAGTGCCTCTTTCAGAGACCACTAGTGCACGATGTGGTGCAGGCTTTCGCCGATCTTTTTAGCTGGCGCATACCCGAGCTCCTCGACCCACCTGCCAGCTCGCTCTCCCCGCTGCCTCGCGCTGTCGAGGCCTAGCGGCTGCCCTGCCCACCCCAGGACCCAAGCTTTCCTCATGGATCACAATCTACGAATTGTATTTTGGAACGTGCGTGGCCTAAATGCCCCAGCCAAGCGCACTGCCGTCTGCAGCGTCATCACCGCTGCTTCCCCATGTATCGTTTGTATCCAAGAAACCAAGATGATTTCCCTTTCGTACTCGCTCGTTGCTGAGACGCTCGGCCCGGCCTTTTCCGAGTTCTTCCTTCTCCCGGCTGACGGGACACGCGGAGGCATCCTACTTGCGTGGCGTCTGGACTTGATCGCGCTTTCCGATCCCTATCTCGGCGAGCACCAAATCACCGCCCTGGCCTCCTCCCTCGATGGTGAGCATCACTGGTGAGTACCGGTGTCTATGGCTCGCAAGGCGACGATGACAAGATCGCCTTCCTTGGCGACCTCAGCGAGGTCCGCTCGTTGCGTGCTGGCCCCTGGATCCTAGGGGGCAACTTCAACATGATCGCCGGGGCGGCGGACAAGAACAACTCCCGTATCAACCATCGTGTCATGTCCCGCTTCTGCCGCTTCCTCCCCGACGAGGAGCTGGGCGACATCTACCTCCACGGAAGGCGGTACACCTGGTCGAGTGAGCGCGACACTCCGACCCTGACGTGCACCGACAAGGCCCTCTGCAACTCTGCTTGGGAGGCGCTCCACCCGCACTGTCTGCTTCGTTGTCCTCTCCTCCGTGGTGTCTGACCACGCGCCCCTCCTCCTGGACTGCACCGCGTGCTCGCCTGGCACCAGGAGGTTCCATTTTGAAAGATTTTGGCCACGCACCGACGACTACATGCAGGTCGTGCTTGAGGCATGGGCCACCGGGACCGACGAGCCGGACCCCTTCCGCCGTTTTGTGGTGCGGCTTAAGGCCACCGTGCGGCGCCTCCAAAGCTGGAGCGTGAAGAAAATTGGAGATGTATATCGGCAGCCCTTGATTGCTCGCGAGCTGATCACGCGCCTAGATGCGGCTCAAGATCTGTGACCTCTCTCTTCGGCCGAGGCCTGTTTACGTCGACGCCTAAAGGGGGCCTATCTGGGCCTCGCTTCGCTCGAGCGCTCGAGCTCGCGCCAGCGTGTCAGGCTTTCCTGGCTGCGGGATGGCGACGCGGGCCAGAAGTTCTTCCGTGTCCATGCCGCACACCACAAGTAGAAGAACCGTATCTTGGAGCTGCAGGTGGGCGATCTCTCCATTTCCGCCCCGGTCGTGCTCGCTGAGGCCTCCTACCAGCACTTCTCTGGAATCCTTGGAACGGCGGTGGCGCTCCCTTTCTCCATTGATTTGTCTGCGATCCATGCTGGCCCTTTCGACCTATCCAGCCTCAACGCGCCCTTCTCCGAGGATGAAATCTGGGCCGCTATGAAGAGCCTGCCACTTGGGAAGGCACCAGGCCCCGACGGATTTACCGCCGAGTTTCTCCGAAGTGCTTGGGATGTGATCAAACATGACATCTGCACTGTCTTCCACAAGCTTTATCCGTTCAACGGGCGTGGATTCCAGTGGCTTAATGATGCGCTCCTTACCCTCATCCCTAAGAAGCAGGATGCGGTATCCCTCTTCGACTATCAGCCTATCAGTCTCATTCATCTCATTGCGAAGCTGTTCGCGAAGGCGCTCTCCCTCCGACTAGCACCGCATCTGGGCAAATTGGTTTCCACGAACCAGAGCGCGTTGCTACCTCTTAAGCACTGCGTTGGATTTCCCCGAAGAGGAGAGGATGATGTAGCAAAGTAGCGTAAGTATTTCCCTCAGTTTTTGAGAACCAAGGTATCAATCCAGTAGGAGGCTACGCGCGAGTCCCTCGTACCTACACAAAAACAATAGCTCAACGCAACCAACGCGCTTAGGGGTTGTCAATCCCTTCACGGTCACTTACGAAAGTGAGATCTGATAGAGATGATAAATAATATTTTTGGTATTTTTGGTATAGAGATGCAAAGTGAAAAGTAAAAAAAAGCAATAATAAAGTGATGGATATTGATATGATGAGAAAGATACCCGAGGGCCATAGGTTTCACTAGTGACTTCTCTCAAGAGCATAAGTATTCTACGGTGGGTGAACAAATCACTGTTGAGCAATTGACAGAGTTGAGCATAGTTATGAGAATTTCTAGGTATGATCATGTATATAGGCATCACGTCCGAGAGAAGTGGACCGACTCCTGCCTGCATCTACTACTATTACTCCACTCATCAACCGCTATCCAGCATGCATCTAGAGTATTAAGTTAAAAACAGAGTAACGCCTTAAGTAAGATGACATGATGTAGAGGGATAATTTCATGCAATATGATAAAAACCCCATCTTGTTATCCTCAATGGCAACAATACAATACGTGCCTTGCTGCCCCTTCTGTCACTGGGAAAGGACACCGCAAGATTGAACCCAAAGCTAAGCACTTCTCCCATGGCAAGAACAACCAATCTAGTAGGCCAAACCAAACTGATAATTCGAAGAGACTTGCAAAGATAACCAATCATACATAAAAGAATTCAGAGAAGATTCAAATATTATTCATAGACAGACTGGATCATAAACCCACAATTCATCGGTCCCAACAAACACACCGCAAAAATAAGATTACATCGAATAGATCTCCATGAGAGAGGGGAGAACATTGTATTGAGATCCAAAAAGAGAGAATAAGCCATCTAGCTACTAACTATGGACCCATAGGTCTGAAGTAAACTAATCACACTTCATCGGAGGGGCTTGGATGATGATGTAGAAGCCCTCCGTGATCGATGCCCCCTCCGGCGGAGCTCCGGAACAGGCCCTAAGATGGGATCTCGTGGATACAGAAAGTTACGGCGGTGGAATTAGGTTTTTGGCTCCGTCCCCGATCGTTTGGGGGTACATAGGTATATATAGGAGGAAGAAGTACGTAGGTGGAGCTTGGAGGGGCCCACGAGGGAGGGGCGTGCCCTAGGGCGGACGCGCCCTCCACCCTCGTGGCCGCCTCGTGGCTTTCTTGACAGAGGGTCCAAGTCTCCTGGATCTTATCTGATGAGAAAATCACATTTCCGAAGGTTTCATTCCGTTTGGACTCCATTTGATATTCTGTTTCTCCGAAACACTGAAATAGGCAAAAAAATCAACAATTCTAGGATGGGTCTCCGGTTAATAGGTTAGTCCCAAAAATAATATAAAACTTGAAAATAAAGCCCAATAATGTCCAAAACAGTAGATAATATAGCATGGAGCAATCAAAAATTAAAGATACGTTGGAGACGTATCAAGCATCCCCAAGCTTAATTCCTGCTCGTCCTCGAGTAGGTAAATGATAAAAACAGAATTTTTGATGCGGAGTGCTACTTGGCATAATTCTAGTGTAATTCTTCTTAATTGTGGTATGAATATTCAGATCCGAAAGATTCAAGACAAAAGTTCATATTGACATAAAAATGATAATACTTCAAGCATACTAACAAAGCAATTATGTCTTCTCAAAATTAACATGGCCAAAGAAAGTTCATCCCTACAAAATCATATAGTTTAGTCATGTTTCATTTTCGTCACACAAGAATGCTCTCATCATGCACAACCCCGATGAAAAGCCAAGCAATTGTTTCATACTTTAGTAATCTCAAACCTATAAACTTTCACGCAATATATGAGCGCAAGCCATGGACATAGCACTATAGGTGGAATAGAATATAATGAGGGGGGTTATGTGGAGAAGACAAAAAGGAGAAAGTCTTACATCAACGAGGCTAATCAATGGGCTATGGAGATGCCCACCGATTGATGTTAATGCAAGGAGTAGGGATTGCCATGCAACAGATGCACTAGAGCTATAAATGTATGAAAGCTCAACAAAAGAAACTAGTGGGTGTGCATCCAACTTGCTTGCTCACGAAGACCTAGGGCACTTGAGGAGGCCCATTGTTGGAATATACAAGCCAAATTCTATAATGAAAAATTCCCACTAGTATATGAAAGTGATAACATGAGAGACTCTCTACTATGAAGATCATGGTGCTACTTTGAAGCACAAGTGTGGTAAAAGGATAGTAACATTGTCCCTTCTCTCTTTTTCTCTCATTTTTTGGGCCTTTTTTATGGCCTTTCTATTTTTTTGGGACTTCTCTTTTTTATGGCCTTTCTCTTTTTTTATATTCCTCACTTGGGACAATGCTCTAATAATGATGATCATCACACTTCTATTTATTTACAACTCAATGATTACAACTCGATACTAGAACAAAAGATGACTCTATATGAATGCCTCCGGCGGTGTACTGGGATATGCAATGAACCAAGAGTGACATGTATGGAAGAATTATGAATGGTGGCTTTGCCACAAATACTATGTCAAGTACATGATCATGCTAAGCAATATGACAATGATGAATGTGTCATGATGAACGGAATGATGGAAAGTTGCATGGCAATATATCTCGGAATGGCTATGGAAATGCCATAATAGGTAGGTATGGTGGCTGTTTTGAGGAAGATATAAGGAGGTTTATGTGTGAAAGAGCATATCATATCACGGGGTTTGGATGCACCAGTGAAGTTCGCGCCAACTCTCATTGTGAGAAAGGGCAATGCACGGTACCGAAGAGGCTAGCAAGGATGGAAGGGTGAGAGTGTGTATAATCCATGGACTCAACATTAGTCATAAAGAACTCACATACTTATTGCAAAAATCTACAAGTCATCAAAAACCTCGGCACTACGCGCATGCTCCTAGGGGGGTAGATTGGTAGGAAAACACCATCGCTCGTCCCCGACCTCCACTCATAAGGAAGACAATCAAATAACACCTCATGTTTCGAATTTGTTGCATAACGTTTACCGTACGTGCATGCTACGGGACTTGCAAACCTCAACACAAGTATTTCTCAATTTCACAACTACTCAACTAGCACGACTTCGATATTATTACCTCCATGTCTCAAAACAATCATCAAGCATCAAACTTCTCTTAGTATTCAACACACTCATAAGAAAGTTTTATTATTAATCTTGCATACCAAGCATATTAGGATTTTAAGCAAATTACCATGATATTAAGACTCTAAAAATAATCTAAGTGAAGCATGAGAGATCAATAGTTTCTTTAAAACAAATCCACCACCGTGCTTTAAAAGATATAAGTGAAGCACTAGAGCAAAACTATAAAGCTCAAAAGATATAAGTGAAGCACATAGAGTATTCTATCAAATTCCAAATCATGTATGGCTCTCTCAAAAGGTGTGTACAGCAAGGATGATTGTGTTAAACTAACAAGCAAAGACTCAAATCATAAAAGACGCTCCAAGCAAAACACATATCATGTGGTGAATAAAAATATAGCTCCAAGTAAAGTTACCGATAGAAGTAGACGAAAGAGGGAATGCCTTCCGAGGCATCCCCAAGCTTTGGCTTTTAGGTGTCCTTAGATTATCTTGGGGGTGCCATGGGCATCCCCAATATTAGGTTCTTGCCACTCCTTGTTCCATAATCCATCAAATCTTTACCCAAAACTTGAAAACTTCACAACACAAAACTTAAAGTAGAAAAACTCGTGAGCTCCGTTAGCGAAAGAAAACAAAAGACCACTTCAAGTTACTGTAACGAACTCATTCTTTATTTATATTGGTGTTAAACCTACTGTATTCCAACTTCTCTATGGATTATAAACTATTTTACTAGCCATAGATTCATCAAAATAAGCAAACAACACACGAAAAACAGAATCTGTCAAAAACAGAACAGTCTGTAGTAATCTGTAGCTAGCGGAATATCTGGAACCCCAAAAATTCTAAAATAAATTTATGGACGTGAGGAATTTATCTATTAATCATATTAAAAAATAATTAACTAAATATCACTTTCCAAATAAAAATTACATCAGTTCTCGTGAGCGCTAAAGTTTCTGTTTTTTACAGCAAGTTCAACAAGACTTTCCCCAAGTCTTCCCAACGGTTCTACTTGGCACAAACACTAATTAAACACAAAAAACACAACCAAAACAGAGGCTAAATAATTTATTTATTACTAAACAGGATCAAAATGCAAGGAATAAAAATAAAATTGGGTTGCCTCCCAACAAGCACCATCGTTTAACGCCCCTAGCTAGGCATAACAAGCAAGAATAGATCTAGGTATTGCCATCTTTGGTAGGCAATCCATAAGTGGCTCTCATGATAGATTCATATGGTAATTTTATTTTCTTTCCAGGGAAGTGTTCCATGGCCTTTTTTAATGGAAATTTAAATCTAATATTCCCTTCCTTCATATCAATAATCGCACCAACCGTTCTAAGGAAAGGTCTACCAAGAATAATAGGGCAAGAAGGATTGCAATCTATATCAAGCACGATAAAATCTACGAGCACATAATTCCTATTTGAAACAATAAGAACATCATTAATTCTTCCCTTATGTTTCTTAATAGTGGAATCCGCAAGATGCAAGTTTAGAGAGCAATCATCAAAATCACGGAAATCTAGCAAATCACACAATGTTTTGGGAATAGTAGAGACACTAGCACCCAAATCACACAAAGCATAAAACTCATAATCTTTAATTTTAATTTTAATAGTAGGTTCCCACTCATCATAAAGTTTTCTAGGGATAGAAACTTTCAACTCAAGTTTTTCTTCATAAGTTTGCTTCAAGGCATCAACGGTATGTTCGGTAAAGGCTTTATTTTGACTATAAGCATGAGGAGATTTTAGCAAGGATTGCAATAAGGAAATACAATCAATTAAAGAGAAATTTTCATAATTAAATTCCTTGAAATCCAATATAGTGGGTTTAGCATCATCTAGGGTTTTATTTCTTTTAATCCCACTTTTATCAATTTCACCATCAAGATCTAAATACTCCGAATTTTTAGAATGCCTTCTAGGTAAAGGTGGATCATATTCATTCCCATCATTATCAAGATTAATATTGCAAAACAAAGATTTAATAGGGGACACATCAATAAATTTTAGATCTTCATCATTATTTTCATAGGAATTGGAAGAACACACTTTAATAAAGGCATCTTTCATAGCACGCATCCTAGCAGTTCTTTCCTTGCACTCATCAATGGAAATTCTCATGGATTTGAGAGACTCATTGATATCATGCTTAGGTGGAATAGATCTAAGTTTGAAAGAATCAACATCAAGAGCAATTCTATCAACGTTCCTAGCCAAATCATCAATCTTAAGCATTTTTTCTTCAATCATAGTATTAAAATTCTTTGCGAAGTAATAAATTCTTTAATATTAGATTCAAAATCAGAGGGCATCTTATTATAATTTCCATAAGAATTGTTGTAGGAATTACCATAATTATTAGAGGGATTACTAGGATAAGGCCTAGGATTAAAATTTCCTCTGTATGCATTGTTACCAAAATTGTTCCTACCAACAAAATTCACATCCATAGATTCATTATTATTATCAATCAAAGTAGACAAAGGCATATCATTAGGATCAGATGAAACACTCTTAGTAGCAAATAATTTCATGAGTTCATCCATCTTTCCACTCAAAACATTAATTTCTTCTATCACATGCATTTTTTTATTAGTGGATCTTTCAGTGTGCCATTGAGAATAATTGACCATAATATTATCTAGGAGTTTAGTAGCATCTCGTAAAGTGATTTCCATAAAATTGCCTCCCGCGGCCGAATCTAAAAGATCTCTAGAAGCAAAATTCAATCCGGCATAAATTTTTTGTATAATCATCCACAAATTCAAACCATGAGTAGGGCAATTACGTATCATTAATTTCATTCTCTCCCAAGCTTGTGCAACATGTTCATGATCAAGTTGCTTAAAATTCATAATATCGTTTCTAAGAGAGATGATCTTAGCGGGAGGAAAATTCTTAGAGATAAGAGCATCTTTGCACTTGTTCCATGAATCAATACTATTTTTAGGCAAAGATGAAAACCAAGCTTTAGCATGATCTCTAAGCGAAAAAGGAAATAGCTTCAATTTAACAATATCATTATTGACATCTTTCTTATTTTGCATGTCACACAAATCAACGAAGCTATTAAGATAGGTAGCGACATCTTCACAAGGAAGGCCGGAGAACGGATCTTTCATGACAAGATTAAGCAAAGTAGCATTAATTTCACAAGATTCGGCATCGGTAAGAGGAGCAATTGGAGTGCTAAGGAAATCATTATTGTTGGTATTGGTGAAGTCACACAATTTAGTATTATCTTGAGCCATCGCGACAAACAAGCAATCCAACACACGAGCAAACAAAAAGCAAACGGGCAAAAAGAGGCAAATAGAGAGAGAGGGAGGATAGAGAGAGGGCGAATAAAACGGCAAGGGTGAAGTGGGGGAGAGGAAAACGAGAGGCAAATGGCAAATAATGTAATGCGGGAGATAGGGATTGTGATGGGTACTTGGTATGTTGACTTTTGCGCAGACTCCCCGGCAACGGCGCCAGAAATTCTTCTTGCTACCTCTTGAGCACTGTGTTGGATTTCCCCGAAGAGGAGAGGATGATGCAGCAAAGTAGCGTAAGTATTTCCCTTAGTTTTTGAGAACCAAGGTATCAATCCAGTAGGAGGCTACGCGCGAGTCCCTCGTACCTACACAAAAACAATAGCTCAACGCAACCAACGCACTTAGGGGTTGTCAATCCCTTCACGGTCACTTACGAAAGTGAGATCTGATAGAGATGATAAATAATATTTTTGGTATTTTTGGTATAGAGATGCAAAGTGAAAAGTAAAAGCAAAGTAAAAGCAAAGCAATAATAAAGTTATGGAGATTGATATGATGAGAAAGAGACCCGGGGGCCATAGGTTTCACTAGTGGCTTCTCTCAAGAGCATAGGTATTCTATGGTGGGTGAACAAATTACTGTTGAGCAATTGACAGAATTGAGCATAGTTATGAGAATATCTAGGTATGATCATGTATATAGGCATCACGTCCGAGACAAGTGGACCGACTCCTGCCTGCATCTACTACTATTACTCCACTCATCGACCACTATCCAGCATGCATCTAGAGTATTAAGTTAAAAATAGAGTAACGCCTTAAGCAAGATGACATGATGTAGAGGGATAATTTCATGCAATATGATAAAAACCCCATCTTGTTATCCTCAATGGCAACAATACAATATGTGCCTTGCTGCCCCTTCTGTCACTGGGAAAGGACACCGCAAGATTGAACCCAAAGCTAAGCACTTCTCCCATGGCAAGAACAACCAATCTAGTAGGCCAAACCAAACTGATAATTTGAAGAGACTTGCAAAGATAACCAATCATACATAAAAGAATTCAGAGAAGATTCAAATATTATTCATAGACAGACTGGATCATAAACCCACAATTCATCGGTCTCAACAAACACACCGCAAAAAGAAGATTACATCGAATAGATCTCCATGAGAGAGGGGAGAACATTGTATTGAGATCCAAAAAGAGAGAATAAGCCATCTAGCTACTAACTATGGACCCGTAGGTCTGAAGTAAACTACTCACACTTCATCGGAGGGGCTTGGATGATGATGTAGAAGCCCTCCGTGATCGATGCCCCCTCTGGCGGAGCTCCGGAACATGACCCAAGATGGGATCTCGTGGATACAGAAAGTTACGGCGGTGGAATTAGGTTTTTGGCTCCGTCCCCGATCGTTTGGGGGTACGTAGGTATATATAGGAGGAAGAAGTACGTCGGTGGAGCTTTGAGGGGCCCACGAGGCAGGGGTGCGCCCTAGGGGGGCGCCCTCCACCCTCGTGGCCGCCTCGTGGATTTCTTGACGGAGGGTCCAAGTCTCCTGGATCTTATCTGATGAGAAATCACATTTCCGAAGGTTTCATTCCGTTTGGACTCCGTTTGATATTCTGTTTCTCCGAAACACTGAAATAGGCAAAAAAAACAGCAATTCTGGGCTGGGCCTCCGGTTAATAGGTTAGTCCCAAAAATAATATAAAAGTGGAAAATAAAGCCCAATAATGTCCAAAACAGTAGATAATATAGCATGGAGCAATCAAAAATTATAGATATGTTGGAGACGTATCACGCGTTCATTGCTGGCCGGAGCATCCACGACAATTTTCTCCTCGTTCAACAAACGGCTAGACTCCTCCACAACCTCAAGATGCCACAGACGCTCCTCAAGATCAACATCACGAGGGCGTTCGACTCGGTGGCCTGGCCTTTTCTGCTCGAAACGCTCCGGCACCTTGGCTTTGGAAACCGCTGATGCGAGTGGATCTCTATTCTGCTCTCCACCGCGTCCACGCGCGTGCTCATCAATGGCGTTCCTGGGCCGCCTATCCTTCACTCTTGCGGGCTGCGACAAGGGGACCCTGTCTCTCCGATGCCCTTCGTCATTGTCATCGACGTGCTAAACTCGCTTCACCAGCGAGCCGTCGAGCGTGGCCTCCTCTAGTGGTTGACCACGAGACACCTGGCCTCGAGTGTCTCCCTCTATGCGGACGACGTTGTCATCTTCTGCCACCCCGACACCCACGACCTACACACCATTCGCTGCCTGCTTCATATCTTTGGCAAGGTCTCTGGGCTCCGCACAAACTTCGCCAAGTGCTCGGCATCGCCCATCCGATGCACCGAGGAGCACGTGGCCATGATCGAGACGGAGATGGCATGCCTGATTGCCTACTTCCCGGTGAAGTATCTCGGCCTCCCGCTATCCATTCGCAAGCCCTCCACGACTGACCTCATGGCGCTTGTCGACAAGCTTGAGAGGAAGCTCTCCACTTGGCTTGGGTCCATGCTCTCCCTTGGCGATCACCTTGCGCTCTGCAGACACGTTTTCTGTGCCATGCCCATTCACATCCTCATCGCCATCGCCGTCAACAAGGCTATCCTCGCGCGGATAAACCGGATCATTCGCGGCTTCCTTTGGATTGGCCGCAAGGATGCGCGCAGCGGGCAGTGCCGCGTCAATTGGGACTGCGTGTGCCGCCCCACCTCCCTTGGCGGCATGGGGATCTGCGACCTGCAGCGCACCGTTGTTGCCTTGCGCGCCAGATGGCTTTGGCTCCAGCGCACTGACACCTCGCGTCCCCGGAGCATGCTTCACCTCCCCCACGACCCGATGGCCGCGCAGATTTTCAGAGCCTCCACCACCTGGGAGGTGCGAGATGGGCGTTCTTGAAAGTTCTGGACGGACCCCTGGATCGAGGGCAAGTCCATCTCTGAGGTCGCGCCCCTGGTTTTCTCTGTGGTCTCTCGATGGCATCGCCACGTCCGGACGGTGGCTGAGGGCCTCCCCGGGCAGGCGTGGGTGCGAGACATCGCCGACGCGCTCGGCCCCACCGCCCTTGTCCAGTACATCGATCTCTGGCGCGCTCTCCAGACCAAAGCCCTCGCGGTCGGGCACGATGTGCTGCGCTGGAGGTGGACCGACTCTGGCGTCTACTCGCCCAAGACCTGCTACCTTGCGCTCTTCCACGGCTCTATCTCGGATGCATCCTGGAAGCTCACCTGGAAGACATGGGCCCCCCTTCGCATTAAGCTTTCATCTGACTGGCCCTACAGGATCGGTGCTGGACGGTCGCTCGCCTCGCCCGCCGTGGCTTACCGCACGACGACCGGTGCGTGCTCTGCGACCAGGCCACCGAGGACATGCACCATCTATTCACTGCTTGCCCCTTCTCCCGCCAAATTTGGCACGAGGTTCTATCTTGGTGCAGATCGACCGCTACGATCCCGGTCCCAAACACGCCTTTCGCGGATTGGTGGATCAACGCGTGCTCCACATAGCCCGCTGCTCTACGGAAGGGTCTAAACTCCATCATTGCCCTCACCGCCTGGGCTATCTGGAAGCACCGGAATGTGTGCGTCTTCGACCAGCTGCACCCCTCCATCGCAAGCTTGCTTCGGTCTATTCAGGAAGACACTTGCCTTTGGGCTAGCGCCGGCGCCAACGGCTTGGCGACGATGATCTCTGAGAGATAGGCTATAGCTTGATGTATCGGGCATGAGCAGCCCCTACCCCATCTGCTCCTGCTACTTGTGCCCGCGCCAACCTGTGTACGTGTGGCCGTTGTAGCATTCACTCTATGTATTTTTTCACCCCTCCTATCAATGCAATGATACGCAATCTTTGCGTATTCGCTAAAAAAAGTTTAAACAATCGACCAAAATGGCATCGCCAACAGGAGATGAGTCCATCATAATAATCTAATAAATTACATTGGTCACAATGAGCCATAGCCAAACTACTTCGCAAAAATCATATAAGCTTTATCGGTGACCAACACACAGTTATGTTCGCGAAAATCATAGATCATGCATAATGGTTTTTGTAGACATTATCCCCCTTATACTTCACAAAGGGCAAAACACCACAAATCAGGACTTTGGTATTCACTAGCAAAAAAGCCCGTGCATTGCAACGGGGGAGAAAACATAACACACGCTCTTAACTCAACAACCATCACTCAAGATCACAATAGGTCCATCTCCTTTATTCTTGCGAGGCATCATATTTGTGTTGCCGCTTATGATCCTTCTCACCCTCGCCGGCGATGGCCTCGGTGTTCACACAAAACAACAGAAAACGTGTATTGAATATAGTTAATCCTAAGGCGTCTCTCTCTCGCTTTATCTCACTCTCGCGATGAGAAATCTGTTGTTTTCCCTTATGACATTTTTCAGAGGTATGCATGTGTAGTTGTCGATGTTTTCTTTTCCATATATGGTTATAGTGGGGTGTTTATTTGCAATCCGGATCGCCGCCGGTACGAAAAAAACGAATCTTGCGCTATAAATTATAAGTTTGCTTCCATAACAATATTTTAAAAATATTAAACAGGTAAAATTAACATCATATTTAGATTCCACACATTCTTCTAATAAAATTTCATATATAGTATGTTAAAATCGAAGTTACGGTTTAAAAGATACAAATAATTTAGAAAATCATTTGGTTTGACTCAAATATATTTCAAAATAATATTTAAAAATACTTAACAGGTAAAAATAATCTCATATTCATATTCTACATATTTTTCTAATCAAATTTCATATATAACATGTTTAAATCGGAGTTACGATTTAAAAGATATGGATGATTTTAAAAAACATTTGTTTGACTTAAATACGATCCGCGGATGAATTACCTAAAACATCAAGGGGGTTTTCGAAAAATGTAAAATAACGGTTCGGTTGTGACTTCAATCCGGATGGCGGATTGATTTCAAAAAAGATAGGGACTTTTGTGTAAAATATAAAAATAACGATTCATTTTAACTTAAAACAGGACCGCAGATTGAATTCTTTAAAATAGAGGGACTTTTCTAAAAAATGTCATGATGGACGAAAGAAACCCAATTACTTTATTATTAGGTAAAGATAAATATACACGTACTGTGCGTCGGTCTAATTAAACCCATAGATGTTTGACGACATAAAATCTCAAACCATCAGCTAAGAGAGGAGACAATAACAATCAAACCCCTAGATGTTTGACGACATAATACCCCGGCCCTGAGCTAAGGGATGAAACATAAATCTAAGCAGCTGTCTCACTCAACTGAAAGAAGTGTATATAACCTGATGTACTTTCTCGGTCTACATCACCCCAAAATCAAAAACTGGCCATTTAATGCCCCAAAGTCTGCTGTACTGGACAAAATACACCTAAGTTTCCCACGGTGTTTTTGCTGATGTGGCGGCGAGGCGAGATGGAAAAGCGTCACTGCGGATAGCCATTCCGGCGAACACTTCATGTGTGCCCACGAGGAGGTCGGTATCCGCGCATTGATCGGCTAGCTAGCTAGCTTACTGAAATCAATAACGTATTATCTCACTCTCAGCTTGTCATTGACGTGCGCTAGGCCAAGGAGCACTGCACGGAGTGGACGCTAGGAGTGCCATTGTGCCATGTCGCTACCGTCGCTGTGGCGCACCAGCAACGACCCTCTCGCTGTAGGCCAGGCTGCAGCTAGCACCGCCGCTGTGCCCGCCTTTACGCGTCGACCAGACAACCACCAGGAAGTCCACGCCATTCAGCTCTGCCATAGCTTGGTCCGCGTGCCCGGCAAGGTTCATCGACGGCGCAACAAATGCCGCATGAGCCCTTGTCCGGGAGCACACAAGCGTAGAAGCCCAATCGATGGCTGAGGGTGAGGCTCGTGGTGGCCTCCTGTGCCCCATCGACGTCTGCGAGGGTGATGTTCTTGGCGGCCTTCAGTACGCCCAGCGGTGCCAGCGAGGGTACGGCTCGTGGCGGCCTCCCGTATGCCAAGCGACGGAGGCGAGGGCGAGGCTCTTGGCAGCCACCTGTGTGCCGAGTGGCGGAGGCAAAGGTGAGGCTTTTGGCGGCCTCCCCTGCGCTAAGTGACGACAGTGAGGACGGGTTTCTTGGCGGCCTCCTGTGGCGTCGTGAGTAGCAGCCTCATGGGAAGGACCAGCGCGTCATGGACGTCCCATGAGGGTTAGCTTGCCAGTGAAGAGTGTAACGCCCCGATCTAGATCGCAGGCGACCAGAGTAGGCTCGAGGAAGGATCTGGAGAAGGGGATGAGAGAAATTTGGAGAAGGGGATGAGCAAGGGGAAAGGTTAGGTGAAATTTCAGAATTCAGTTCTTACAACTCTCAACCCACGCACACGCTTCGCAAGGCTTTAGTACACGCCCCAGCCTCAGCCAGCTGGCTACTCACACACGCAGACCCACACTTGGGCCCACTTATCAGTCACACGGTGGTGTTGACACTGCCGGTGTGACATTCTCCCCTTCTTGAGAAGGAACTCCCACCTCAGCTAGCTCCTCGCTCCAGATAGCCGCTGTTGGGTGACGGCGACGTAACACTTCGCGGTCTTCCCAAGTAATTGTTGGAGGAGTCGTGTCCTGTTGCACTTGGAGTTGCACCACAGGTGTGTCGCCCAGCTTCAGCATCTTTCTGTCCGGAATGGTTGTTGGAGTGGCATGGACTGCAGTCAAGTCTGTAGTACTCGGAAGTTCAGAAAACACAGGTGTATAGTTGGGGGGTGAAAGGCTTCAACTGGGACACATGAAAGACAGGGTGTATACGGCTGTCCGAAGGCAGGTCGAGCTTATAAGCTGCAGGTCCAATCTTGGCGAGAACTTGGAACGGCCCGAAGAATTTGAAGGCCAGCTTGGCGCAGGGACGGCTGGCAACTGACCGTTGCACGTAGGGCTGTAACTTCAGTAACACTTCCTCACCCACCTGGAAAGAGCGCTATGTGCGGTTGGCATCAGCAAACTTCTTGTATTTGGCCTGGGCTCGCGCTAGTTGTAGATGGAGGCGCTCCTTGTGTACTGCCCAGTCCCATACCTCGCCGTCCGGCATGGTAGGTGGCGACGCGGGCCAGGTAGCCATACTGCCCATGCTTGCTTCCACCCCATAGAGAGCCTTGAACGGAGTGCATCCGGGGAGGAGTGGAAGGACGAATTGTACCAGAATTCTGCCGAAGGAAGCCAGCGACGCCAGTGCTGTGGCGTGTCATGGACCGCGCACCGCAAGTACATCTCCATGCAGTGATTCACCCTCTCGCTTTGTCCGTCTGTCTGTGGATGGTAGGCGAAGAAATACAACAGCTTAGTACCAGCCCCGGCAAACAGCTCCCGCCACAGTGCACTGGTGAACACTTTGTCGCAGTCTGAGACGATGGACGCCGGGATCCCGTGGAGCTTGACAATGCTATCCCAGAACGCCTTGGCCACTTGAGATGCTGTGAATGGATGCCGAAGTGCGACAAAGTGAGCAAATTTGGTGAAGCGATCCACCACCACCATGATGGTGTCACAGCCCTCAGATTTAGCGAGGCCTTCGACGAAATCCATTGTCAAATCCTACCAGGGTGCTGTTGGAATCGGCAGAGGTGCCAATTTGCCTGCAGGTTTACGCAACTCGTGTTTTGCTTGCTGGCAGACGGTGCATTGCCTCACATAATCCTCCACAGCCAGCTTCAGGCCCTTCCACTCAAACAGCTTCTTGATGCGTTGATAGGTTGCCATTGCGCTGGAATGCCCCCCAATGGCGTTGTCGTGTAGAGCGCTGATCAGTTTGGTGCGGAGCGCGGTATTTGCACCAATCCACAGGCGGCCATGGCGATGTATCATGCCATGGTACAGTTCATAGCCGCTGTCATCTGGGCTATGCACCGCAAGTTGCTACATCATCTCTTGGGCTTCAGGGTCTGTCTCATATGAATTGGCAACCTCTTGAATCCAGACGGGCTGACAAAGGGATAGGGCGTTGGTGCTGAAATGGTTGCCCACACGTGACAGTGCGTCGGCGGCACTATTATCCACGCCGCGCTTGTACTGGAACTGAAATTGCAACCCGACGAGCTTGGACATGGCTTTGCGCTGTAACTCGGTCTCTAGATGTTGATCGCCCAAGGTGCAGAGACTTTTATGGTCCGTGAGGATAGTGAACGGACCACGCTGCAGATAAGACCTCCATTTGTCCACGGCCATCATAACCGCTAGGAATTCTTTTTCATAAGTGGAGAGCTTCTGGTTGCGCACTCCGAGTGCCTTGCTGTAGTACACGATCGGGTGGCCTTCTTGAGCTAGGACGGCGCCAATGCCAGTGTCGCACGCGCCTGTTTCGATGGTGAATGGCTTGTCGAAGTCGGGGAGGGCAAGGACGGGCGTGGTCACCATTGCCTGCTTGAGTGTCTCGAACGCGCGCTGGGCCTGCTCGGTCCAGACGAATCCCTTCTTGGTGAGTTGTTGTGTCAACGGCTTGGCGATGATTTCATAGTGTGGGACGAACTTGCGGTAATATCCTGTGAGGCCGAGGAACCCACGGAGCTCAGTGGCATTGGTTGGTGTTGACCACTGCTCCATGGCTTGAATCTTCTCGTTGTCTATAGCGACACCCTCCTTGGAAATGACATGGCCCAAGTAGTCAATGTGGTCTTGAGCGAACGAACACTTGGACAACTTGGCGTAGAGCTGGTGCTTGCGGAGGAGCTCGAGAACGATCCGCAAGTGCTCCGCGTGCTTCTCCAATGTCTCATTGAAAACCAGAATGTCGTCAAGAAAAATGATTTACAAACTTACGTGTATACTTGGCGAAGATCGCATTCATCAAGCATTGGAACGTGGCCGGCGCGTTCGTCGTGCCAAAAGGCATGACTCTGAACTGAAAATGCCCATGATGCGTCTTGAATGCCGTCTTGTGTTCGTCTTCCTCTTTCATGCGGATTTGGTGGTAACCTGCCCGAAGATCCAGCTTAGAGAAGTAAGCTGCACCAGACAGCTCGTCCAATAGCTCGTCCACGATCGGCAATGGAAATTTGTTCTTGACGGTGATGTCGTTTAGGCGTCGGTAGTCAATGCAAAACCTCCAGGAGCCGTCCATCTTCTTGACCAATAGCACCGGTGCTGCGTACGGACGGACAGAATGAGTAATCATCTCTGAGTCCAACATTTCCTTCACTTTCCGCTCAATTTCGTCCTTCTGAAGGGGTGAGTAGCGATAAGGGCGCATGTTTGCTGGCTGCGCTCCCTCGACCAAGGTCACCGCATGGTCATACTGGCGATGAGGAGGTAGGCCCTTTGGTGCTGTAAACACGTCAGTGAACTCTTCCAGAAGATCACTAATTGGAGTGAGTGTAACGCCCCGATCTAGATCACATGCGACCAGAGTAGGCTGGAGGAGGGATCTCGAGAAGGGGATGAGGGGAATTTGGAGAAGGGGATGAGTAAGGGGAAAAGTTAGGTGAGATTTCAGAATTCAGTTCTTACAACTCTGAATCCACGCACACGTCTCGCAAGGCTTTAGTACACGCCCCAGCCTCAGCCAGCTGGCTACTCACAGACGCAGACCCACACTTGGGCCCATGACTTGGAATCCCTTGCCAGAGCCGGACCTCACCCCCTCCCCACGCCGCCCATGATGGGTTGGATGGGACGCGTGTTACCACCCCAAAGCGTAGCAATCCAGCAAACGGTTGGTTCAAGGCGGTTCAGAATTTGTCAACACAGGCTGAAAGAGGGGTCCCACACACTCCCCAACGCCCCGATTCACCCTAGCGCTGTATTTCGAGGGAGCTTAGTAACTTTACTGATTCAAAAAAAAAACTGGGAGTACATGTAACTTGTCTCGTACTCTGTATATATCCCATACAGAGTCGGATCGGAAGCCTATCTATTTTTTCGACACGACATGTTCGTGAAACTTAAGGCAGGGGTTACGTGGACTTCTTTGGTCGGCAGCGGAACTGTGTATGCGCCACCCGCCTAGTCAGAAAACCAAACGCAAGTCTAACCGAACATACTCTTTCTCGATCGTACCCGTTCCGGACGGCGGCTGCAGCCGCGGCTAGATGGCGGAGGAGCACGTTACGACCCAGCCGCCGGCCGGCGGCTCTCCACTTCCACGCATGGGGAACGACACCACGGAGGAGACGCGTAAGCGTCCGGCGGATGAGGACGCGGAGCGGTCGGCGAAGCGGCCGTCGCCGAAAAAGCTGCACGAAGAGGTCATGCAATCTCTTGGTGACGTGCGCGAGGCGCAGGCCACGCTGTACGATCCCAAGCGAAAGTGCTTCGACTGCTGCCGCGGCTTTGAGTGGTACATGCACGAGCCCGCAGTGTTCGACCACGAGGAAGAGTGTAAGATCTAAATCTTATTATATCCCCTCTCTCTCTCTCTCTCTCTCTCCAAAATTAGTGTTCACGTTCAAATTAAATCTCTTTAAACCGACAGAGGTTTGCACAACATTCTAAATTTTTTTGAGTTGCTTCTCTTGAGCTCGCAGCAACGGCTCGGTTCTCAAGGCCGCTGGACGAAATCCCAGAGTCTCAATTAGACTTCCTGAAGATCGCGTTGAATGTGATTCATGTGAAGGTATTGGCCTCCGATGTAGGTTTCCCGATCAGCGTGTTTGGGAATGTGTTGATGAGAGATGGCTTGGACTTCAAATGCATCCACCTCTTCCAACGTGATAGAGACAACTGCCAGGTCATCAACTCACCGGTTAGTACTACTCCTAGTATTAATCAGTCATTGGATCGTCAAGCTACACGTATATACGCACATTGCATGCCTATCATATGGTATTCATTGGTGCATACATACATACATACATACATACATACATACATACATACATACATACATACATACATACATACATACATACATACATACATACATACATAGATTGTCTACATACATCAAGCTATACATACATAAATTGCGGAAAAATACCAATAATTTCTTCATTAACTAGATGATTATATAACCACACACAGACTCTTCTGAAATTATCCCCTTTTAATCCCGGCCGTCTGTTGCAGGATGAAATGCTAAATTTGATAGGGCCCAATCGAGGACCCGCAGAAGCTGTTGTTTTCTATTTTGAGGTCAACCTAAAGATCAGGGGCGAAGAACCTGCTATGGATATGATTTTCAGCAGGACCTTGGTGGATGAAAATTATCCTCTTGATGCATGGACTAAGAAACAAGAAGTTTCAAGTTGGCTGAGTACATTAGAGTTTTCATACAGATCTGTGCACTATGCGGTGGAAGCCACCGTTGGGATCAAAATTCTGAGAGGGCCACGATTCTTGCATGGCAGCCTGATAGCTTCCACCTCCGAAGAGCCTAGTGAGATGGTGCTATATGACAGTGAGCGCTGGGGTGCCAATACCAAGCTTGCTGTGGATGGGTCGGTGAATCTACCTCGTTGTCTAGTAATTCTACGCGAAGACGAGGATTTATTCCTAAAAGTTTGTGTTTTTGGCCGTCGCCATAGAAGAGCTAAGCCCAATACCATTGTCCTTACAGTTGAACATTCTGATAGATCATTCGATATAAAACTAGGTTGTTATCACTTACAAGTCACCGTGTCCTGGTCAGGCATTTTGTTGCGCTAGATACATCTGTTTGAGATACATCTGTTTGAGCGACAAATAATATGAATTAGAGGGAGTAGTACATTTTTTGTAATTGTGATACATCATTCGAATAAAACAAGGTTGTTTTTTTACCGGTTGAAGTTTCATGAAGAAAACTAATAATACAAAACCATGAAAAACCACCTAATCCATTTTTCATGGAGGGGCGACTCGGCTGTGCCTTCCACCATTCCCCGCACGACCATGGCAGCGCCGCCGACCAGATCCTGGAACAGCTGCATGTTGTGCTTTGGACTGCTGCCGTGGATTTTTTTTGAAAGATCCAGCTTGGCTGGCATTCATTCCATTAAGCAGAGAGAGGGCGGAAACAATTGTTGATCAAGTGATCATGGGGTTAAAAGAAGATTACAGGCCTCCGCGTTCAGGCAGGGGTGCTCATATACGCGATCTTTCACGGTACGTCCCCGAACGGGTGCTCCATGCATTTTGCTCCAGCGATCCTCCATTGCTCCATGTCCCGCCTGCAAGCTTCAGTGATGCTCCTCACGCTTGCTATCTTTCCTCTGAATGTGCATGCATTGCGCTTGATCCAAATCTGCCAACATACAAGAGCCATCAGCGATCTGGTCCCTCTGCAGGTGCTTGTGGAGGTGTGGTCGATGATCCTTTGAACGCGGTCGCCTGTTGTGACGCCCCCGATTCAATCATACACTAATCATACACGCAAACGTGTACGGTCAAGATTAGGGACTCACGAGAAGATATCATAACACAAATGTACAAATAAAATAAGTCATACAAGCATCATATTACAAGCAAGGGGCCTCGAGGGCTCGAATACAAGAGCTCGATCATAGACGAGTCAGCGGAAGCAACAATATGTGAGTACAGACATAAGTAAACAAGTCTGCCTTAAGAAGGCTAGCACAAACAGGGATACATATCGAAAGAGGCGCATGCCTCCTGCCTGAGACTCTCCTAAACTACTCTTGGTCATCGTCAGCGGCCTGCACGTAGTAGTAGGCACCTCCAGAGTAGTAGGAGTCGTCGTCGACGGTGGCATCTGGCTCCTGGACTCCAACGTCTGGTCGCAACAACCGGGTATAGGAAAGGGGGGAAAGGGGGAGCAAAGCAACCGTGAGTACTCATCCAAAGTACTCGCAAGCAAGGAACTACACTACATATGTATGCATTGGTATCAAATGGAGAAGGGATAACATATGTGGAGTAAACTGCAGAATGCCAGAATAAGAGGGGGATAGCTAGTCCTATCAAAGACTACGCTTCTGGTAACCTCCATATTGCAGCAGAAGAAGAGAGTAGATGGTAAGTTCACCAAGTAGCATCGCATAGCATAAACCTACCCGGTGATCCTCCCCTCGTCGCCCTGTGAGAGAGCGATCACCGGTTGTATCTGGCACTTGGAAGGGTGTGTTTGATTAAGTATCGGGTTTTAGTTGTCATAAGGTCAAGGTACAACTCCAAGTCGTCCTGTTACCGAAGATCACGGCTATTCAAATAGATTAACTTCCCTGCAGGGGTGCACCATATTTCCCAACATGCTCGATCCCCTCTGTCCGGACACACTTTCCTGGGTCATGCCCGGCCTCGGAAGATCAACACGTCACAGCCCTACGTAGGCACAACAGAGAGGTCAGCACACCGGTCTAAATCCTATGGCGCAGGGGTCTGGGCCCATCGCCCACCTGCACGTTGCGAACGCGTCCGGAAGCAGACCTAGCCTCCCTAATACAAGAGCAGGCATTACAGTCCATTTTGGCGCGTGCCGCTCAGTCGCAGACGTCACGAAGGCTTCAGCTGATACCACCACGTCGACTGCCCATAACTGTTCCCACGTAGTTGGTTAGTGCGTATAGGCCAGTGGCCAGACTCAGATCAAATACCAAGATCTCGTTAAGCGTGTTAATTGATGTAACCGCGGACACCGACCAGGCCAGGCCCACCTCTCTCCTAGGTGGTCTCAACCTGCCATGTCGCTCCGCCACAAAGTAACAGTCGGGGGCCGTCGGGAACCCAGGCCCACCACTACCTGGGTGGAACCACCCGCCCCTTCAGCCCCAACATCGGAATCACTTGCGGGTACTCTACGAGCCGACTCGACTTTAGTCACAACATGTATCATGTGTAATATGTATAGTATATACCCGTGATCAACACCCGACGTGATCACGACCCGATAGTATAGCATGGTAGACTGACAAGAATGTAGGGCCACGAATGATAAACTAGCATCCTATACTAAGCATTTAGGATTGCAGGTAAGGTATCAACAACTGTAGCAACAATGACATGCTATGCAACAAAATAGGATTAATCGAAAGCAGTAACATGCTACACTACTCTAACGCAAGCAGTAGAGAGAAGAATAGGCGATATCTGGTGATCAGGGGGGGGGCTTGCCTAGTTGCCCTGGCAAGGAGGGGTTATCTTCGATGTAGTCGAACACACAAACATCGGCAGCGGTCTCGGAGTCTACCGGAAAGAAGTAACGGAGGGGAACACAATAAATAACAAAGCAATCAAATGTAACGCAAAGCAAGATGCGGCAATTCGCTGTGCTAGGGGTGACCTAACGCAGGGATAGGTGATGCCGACAAAGGTGGGAAAAACATCCGGGAAAGTACTCCCGGTGTTTGACGTTTTCGGACATACGGACCAGAGGGGGATGGTTGCAAGTTCGCTATGCTAGGGACGTGCGGCGGACGAACGGACTGTATATTCGGATTCGTCTCGAAATTCGAAGCAACTTTCATGTATAAAGTATTTTCATCTGACTTACGGTTTAGTTTCTATGATTTGACAAGTTTTTAAATCATTTTCTGTAATTATTATATTTAGTTTAATCCGAATTGACCAGGTCAATTTGACTAGTCAAAAGGGCAGGTGTGGCCCACATGTCATAGACTATTTACCTAAACAAATAAATAAACCTAACTTATTTGGCCAACATGTCATCTACTACTACTAGACTAATTTAGCACTAATTAATACTAGCTACACCTTGTGTAAAACTAATCTAAGCAGTACTAATCTAAGCAAGGGCCGGCTACACTCACGCACACACACAACACACACACTCAGGCTCACACACACAGCACACTGGCCATGGCCATGGCCAGCCGTAGGAGCAGAGCAACTACATATAGCAAGTATTAGCGAATATCAGCAGTAGTGGTTAGGAGCAGTAGCAGCGTAGCACATCAGCAGCAGCAAGAAGAGCAGCAGTAAACGGCAGCGGCAGCAGCGATGCTAGCAGCCAGCGAGCGGCAGCAGGTAAGAGGAGAAGCAAGCAGCGGCGGCTACGGACGGATGCGGCAACGACGCGCGAGGCCACGCGCGAGCACGGCCGGCCGAGCAGGAGGTAGCGGCGGGCGCAGGGCTGCACGGGCAAGGCGAGCAGCGGCGAGGCGCGGCCACAGGCGTGGACGCGCGCGCACGCGGGGCGGCCGGCACGCGGGCTGTAGGGGTCTGGGGGCACGGGCAACGCACGGCACGGCGCGCGCTTGCGCGTACGACGAGGCGCAGGGGCAGGCAGAGTTCGACGGACGGCTGTTACAGGGCGACGGCGGAGCTCGGAGGCGGCTAGCGTCAGCTCCAGCTCGAATCTTGAGCTCGTACAGAAAGGAGAAGGGTGCGGGTGCTCACAGCGGAGCTCGGGGAGGGGGTCGGGGGAGCGGGGGGTGGGCAGTGCCGTGTGTCGGGGACTTAAATACCTATGTACTGCTGTATATTGTAATCTGAGCCGTGTGTAGCCATGTAGCCACTGTAAGGAAAAAAATGATTGGGGCGTTCGTGCGCCCGTGACGGCGTTCATGCGCCGGCCGGAAAATCTTGTGTCCGTGTTCTTCTTCTTCCACCTCCGTTCGAAGGAGAGGAGAGGTATCTAGAGGGCTGCGGTTCTAACAATTGGTATTCAGAGCCACAAGGTTCGAGGGGCGGCCGTGGCGCGCGATGGCATTCGCGACGGACGCGGCATGCGCGGCCGACATGGAGGCATCGGCTGCGGCGCGCGGCGAGCGCGTGGCGACGGCGACGCGCGGCTAGTCCGCGACTGTGCGGTGTGATGTCGTGCGCGTGAAGAGCACGGTGGTCGCGGAGACGAGGAGATCGCGAAGGACCTGCGTGGTGGCGCAGAGGTCACGGCGGCTCGGCGCGACAACCGTGGAGGCGCGTGGCACGGAGCCGCGGCGGCCGCGGCGGACCTGCGTGGTGGCGCAGAGGCAGTGATGGCGCCGCGTGGCGGCATGGAGGTGCTGCGCTGCGGTTGAGACCGCAGCGATGCAGGGCAATAAGCCGCGGCGGTGAGCCAGGCGCGACCGGTGCGTGTTATGGGTGCGCACTGGACGCGTCGGGCGCGACGGGACCGCGGGCGCGCGTACGGGCATGCGCTTGACGTTGGGAGGTGAAGGAAATATGCCCTATAGGCAATAATAAAGTTATTATTTATTTCCTTATATCATGATAAATGTTTATTATTCATGCTAGAATTGTATTAACCGGAAACATAGTACATGTGTGAATACATAGACAAACAGAGTGTCGCTAGTATGCCTCTACTTGACTAGCTCGTTGATCGAAGATGGTTATGTTTCCTAACCACAGACATGAGTTGTCATTTGATTAACGGGATCACATCATTAGGAGAATGATGTGATTGACTTGACCCATTCCATTAGCTTAGCAGTTGATCGTTTAGTTTGTTGCTATTGCTTTCTTCATAACTTATACATGTTCCTATGACTATGAGATTATGCAACTCCCGTTTACCGGAGGAACACTTTGTGTGCTATCAAACGTCACAACGTAACTGGGTGATTATAAAGGTGCTCTACAGGTGTCTCCGAAGGTACTTGTTGGGTTGGCGTATTTCGAGATTAGGATTTGTCACTCCGATTGTCGGAGATGTATCTCTGGACCCTCTCGGTAATGCACATCACTTAAGCCTTGCAACTAATAAATTAGTTGCAGGATGATGTATTACGGAACGAGTAAAGAGACTTGCTGGTAACGAGATTGAACTACGTATTGAGATACCGACGATCGAATCTCGGGCAAGTAACATACCGATGACAAAGGAAACAACGTATGTTGTTATGCGGTCTGACCGATAAAGATCTTCGTAGAATATGTGGGAGCCAATATGAGCATCCAGGTTCCGGTATTGGTTATTGACCGGAGACATGTCTCGGTCATGTCTACATAGTTCTCGAACCCGTAGGGTCCGCACGCTTAAAGTTTCGGTGACGATTGTATTATGAGTTTATGTGATTTGATGTACCGAAGGTAGTTCGGAGTCCCAGATGAGATCGGGGACATAACGAGGAGTCTCGAAATGGTTAGACGTAAAGATCGATATATTGGACGACTATATTCGGACATCGGAAAGGTTCCGAGTGATTCGGGTATTTTCGGGGGTACCGGAGAGTTATGGGAATACGAGGAAGAAGTAATGAGCCTCATGGGCCAAGTGGTGGAAGAGAGGAGGCAGGGCGCGCGGCCCCCTAGCCCAAACCGAATTGGACTAGGGGGCCGGCCCCCCTTTCCTCATTTTCCTCCTTCTCCTTCCTTCTCCTTCTCCTCCTTCATTTCCTCCTCCTAGTAGGAGTAGGAAAGGGGAGTCCTACTCCTACTAGGAGGAGGACTCCTCCTGGCGCGCCCATAGAGGGCCGGCCGGCCTCCCCCCTTGCTTCTTTATATATAGGGGCAGGGGGGCACCTCTATACACACAAGTTGATCAGTTGGTCTCTCCCAGCCGTGTGCGGTGCCCCCCTCCACCATATTCCACCTCGGTCATATCGTAGCGGTGCTTAGGCGAAGCCCTGCGTCGGTAGAAACATCATCACCGTCACCACGCCGTCGTGCTGACGAAACTCTCCCGTGAAGCTCTGCTGGATCGGAGTTCGCGGGACGTCATCGAGCTAAACGTGTGCTGAACTCGGAGGTGCCATGCGTTCGGTACTTGGATCGGTCGGATCGTGAAGACGTACGACTACATCAACCGTGTTGTGCTAACGCTTCCGCTTTCGGTCTACGAGGGTACGTGGACAACACTCTCCCCTCTCGTTGCTATGCATCACCATGATCTTGCGTGTGCGTAGGAATTTTTTTGAAATTACTACGTTCCCTAACAGGAGGAGGCATATGTCACCATTGTGCTCGAGTCCGTGCTCGAGTTCGGCTACATCCTTCCGGCATTTTATCGCTGGCGGCTGCCATGGCGGACGCGGAGGCGGTGCACGGTGATCGTCTGGTGCGGTCGGGCTCGTCGGGCACGTCGGGTGCGCGCGGGACGTGCGGGACACATTGGTGCGGCCGGGCTCGTCTGGCGCGTCGAGTGCGCGCGGGACGAGCAGGGCACAAAGGGACGCTAGGCGTGTGTTGCCGGCGGAGAAGGAGCTCGACGTATGTCGCCGGGTCGTGACGAAGCACGGTGCGACCGGCGTCAGTGCGCCAGGTCAGGTCCGTGGCAGTGCGACCGGCGTCGATTCGCCGAGTCGGGTCCGCGGGCTGGGTCACGGTCGTGACGACGACAATAACATGAGCTGCAACAACTCCGACGACGGCGAGATCATGGCTTAGGGGGGAGAATGTTAGGCAATAAGACATGGCTCAGGACGGGTCAGGCGTGGTGCGTGTACGTGCGTGCGGTGGCCGCATCGGGTCCGACCATGGTGGGCTCGGGCGAGGGTGTGTGCGTGCACTCTCGTGTGTTAGTGCAAGTTTGTTAAATCCATGCATGCATGGGTTTGTTAGCCCGCATGACCAGGCTAGGTGGCCGTTGAGGAGAGCTGCACTAGCGGCAGACGTAGTGCGCGTAGTTAGCGCGGCCGGCTGAGCATGCAGGTCGTGCACACGTGAGTAGGAGGGGTGGGCAGTGCCCTGTGTGAGTGTGCCGGGGACTTAAATACCTCTGTACTATTGTATATTTGTAATCTGAGCCGTGTGTAGCCATGTAGTCACTGTAAGGAAGAAAATGATTGGGGCATTCGTGTGCCCGTGGCGGCGTTCGTGCGCTGGCCGGAAAATCTTGTGTCCGTGTTCTTCTTCTTCCACCTCCGTTCGAGTGCGAGGAGAGGTATCTAGAGGGCTACGGTTCCAACACCGGGGAGGCATCGGGGCGGCGATCTTTGGAGCAGATCGACGGCGGACGAAGCAGTGGGGAATGGCTCGATGCCGGGGATGCAGGGGGATCCGGCTTGCTCCAGTGGATGTGGATGACGAGGACGACCACGCCGGAGCTTCGGTGCAGCCATTGGGCGTGGGGGTGATAGTGGCTACGAGAACGATGGTGGCGTTGCGACGGCCGTGCTCAGGCGGTTGCAAGGAGAGGGAGAGAGCGGCGCGAGGTGGGAGAGAAGGGGGGGCTTGGGGTTCGCAGGGATATTTATAGATGTTTGTCCGACGCTGTAGCATCGCCGTGGCATCATGAAAGTGCGTTATATCGACTAGAGGGGGGGGGCGTGAATAGGCGATTTTTATGAGAGTCTTCAAAACGTGGAAGTTATGAAGACAAATAGCAGAAATATGCCTATTACTATGCAGCGGAAGGTAGACTACACTAGGCAAGCCATGGTCAAGTATCAACAGAGTGAAAGCACAGGGACAAATGGCTGCAGTGTGATAAGGATCAGGTAGGAAGATATTATGAAGCCAAACAGATCATACACTCACGTTGTGAAGACAAAAGATAGAACAGACATGCAATGACTTCACAATGAGTAATCAGTAAGTAAAAGGAAGTGAAGATGAAACCAGTGACTCGTTGAAGACAATGATGTGTTGGACCAGTTCCAGTTGCTGTGACAACTGTACGTCTGGTTGGAGTGGCTAGGTATTTAAACCTTAGGACACACAGTCCCGGACACCCAGTCCTGAACACGCAGCTCAGGACACCAAGTCCTCACCGTATTCTCCTTGAGCTAAGGTCACATAGTCCTCGCCCAATCACTCTGGTAAGTCTTCAAGGTAGACTCCCAAACCTTCACAGACTTCGTTCACTGGCAATCCACAATGTCTCTTGGATGCTCAGAACGTGACGCCTAACCGTCTGGAGGATGCACAGTCCTCAAGTGTAATAAGTCTTCAGATCACACAGACAAGAAGACTTAAGTGATGCCCAATTCTCTCTGGCTCTGGGTGGTTAGGGATTTATACTCACAAGGAATTCTCTCTCAAAGGCTTCAAGGTGGGTTGCTCTCAAACGACAAAAGCCGTACTCTCAATCTGAGCAGCCAACCGCTTATGGTTGTAGGGGGTGGGCTATTTATAGCCACTTGGCAACCCGACCTGATTTGTCCGAAATGACCCTGGGTCACTAAGGAACTGACACGTGTTCCAACGGTCATATTTCAAACTCACGCGACAACTTCACTTGGGCTACAAGCAAAGCTGACTTGTCCGGCTCTGGACAAGATTCGCTCTCATTGTCTTCACTCGAAGACATAGGTTTTTGGTTTAGGCATCACTTCAGTCATTCTGACTGGTTCTCCTGGACCCCACTTAACAGTACGGTGGTTCCTATGACTCAACACAAGAGAAAAAGAATTACGAAAGATCTAAGTCTTCGAGCTCCAATGGCTTCATATCGTGTCTTCTCTTGTCATAGACTTCAATGTGAATATCTTCATATACCACCTTTGACTTCAATGTCTTCATATAATTTTAGGGGTCATCTCTGGTAGTAAAACCGAATCAATGAGGGACTTCTACCTGTGTTATCCTGCAATTCTCACAAACACATTAGTCCCTCAACTAGGTTTGTCGTCAATACTCCAAAACCAACTAGGGGTGGCACTAGATGCACTTACAATCTCCCCCTTTTTGGTGATTGATGACAAACTAGTTGAAGTTTTCAACGGGGAATATAGTCTGTGAAATTGTAAAGGATAAGGAATTGTCTTCATAAGTTGCAAGGGCTCCCCCTGAAGATGTGCATATAAATTAATTTGCTTTTGGAATGCAAATGCACATGGCAGGTTGTACTTGTGGAGATCCACTTCAGCTTATGATGACAATCCACTATGCATGTGAAAGTATATGAAGATAATGACATGCATAATGGAAAATGGACGTCTGCAGAATGAGATAAGTGCGGAATTTATCGTCGCACATGCGGAATTTATCTTCGCAAAACAGGGTGGAAAACAAGTAGCAGACGACCATCTGGTTTAAGTGTTACAACTCATAAGAACCAAATGTAGCAAAAACGAGAGTTGTAAGCACGAAGCAAAATATAAGGCACCCGCCCATATGAACCCGCTTGAAGACTATCAATATCTCATATGCTTCTCCCCCTTTTGTCAGTAATGACCAAAAAGGGTTGAAGACTTAGAGTCTCTACTCGTTCCCATGAGGAGTACGTGAAGTAGCAGGGTTGTTGGTGTTGGTTGGCGGTGCAGAAGAGCTTGGAGGTGCTGAAGCATATGGAGGCGAAGTAGCATCGTCTTCTTCCTCAATGATTCTGGCAGTGACTGTGGCGGCAGAGGAAGAGAACTCAGAATCTTCAAGGGATGGAGTTCCCAGCAGCACAGCTCTTCGAGGAGGTGTGGAGTCAAACTTGAATCTTTCAGTGAAGCCATCCTCTTGAAGATCAGCTTCAGAAAGCATCATCATTAGCCCTTTCCATGTGCGGCGACAGGTTTCATGGGCAACGAAAGCATTCTTGGTGGCAAGATTTCGGATGCGATTTACATCCACTAAGAGGCTTTTCATCTGTCTCTTCAACCAGTCATGATGCCTATCCTGCTTTTGATGAAGGGCCACAAGAAGCTCTCGGTCGTTGAGAACACGAGTGCGCTTCTTGGGTCTTGAAGCAGTTGCACTGTCAGTGGCTTCATTTGAAGCAGGGTGTGGTGCACGTGTAGTGCCAGCCAAAGGATACACCCTGGAGGTGGCTTCAACACCTTCAACGTTTTGAGTGAAGCTCTGGTGTTCTGCATTCTAAAGACTCAGAGGTTGCTTGGCAGGTTCAGGATAGATGGCTTCAGCAGAGGTATCCACATCAGGCAAGAAGATCCGATGGTTGCGGGCTGAGGGCTGATACGAGATGGCAGAGTGAAGTTTGATCAGCCTCATTACCCAAGGAGCATAGAACTTTAAACCAAACAGATCTGAGCCTGATGCAGCTAGTTGGCGTATGAAGAAATCCTTTCCGTTGAAGCATTTGCCATGAAGGATACAAAATATCAGAGTCTTCATTGCACCCTCGATCTTGGCATTTGGAGAGTGTCCTTTAATGGGCCAGAGAGTCCGCCGGATGATGTGATAGATGGTCCTGGGCAGGTACTCAAGGTCTTCAACGAAGAACTCTGTGGGATAAGGAGCATCGTGGGGCAATGGCTTCATCATGGAGAGCATCTGACTCATATTCGGTTCAGGCCTCTGAAATATGCTCTCAATAGCTTCAGTGTGTAGCCGACAGCCTTGCTCGAAGAATTCGCCTGGAGTGGGCAGGCCAGTGAGCTCAATGATATCAAATGCATTGGCTTCGTGATGAACGTTGCCGGTCATCCACTCCAGGACCCAAGTCTTCGGATCTCTGTTGTATCCTTTGATGTGCAGTGTGGCATAGAATTGTAGCAGGAGCTCTTCGTTCCAATGCTCTTCATCAGTGACAAACTGCAGCAGACCCACTTGTTTGAAGCAATCCAACGCTTCCTCTAGACAGGGCAGACTAGCAATAGCTTCAACATCAAGGCGCTTGTGTGGGAAAATGCGACCTTGGTTGTACAGTATGCAAGAGTAGTAGCTGCGCTGAGGATAGCTCCAGAACCTATCTGATGAAATCCTTTCCCTTGAATAGGGGTTCTTGGAGCTATTGAAGAAAGTATTATCTGCCCTGAAGCCAGTGATGTTGAAGGAGCCAGGTGCTGATACAGGACCTGGAAACCTTGGCAGTCTTGGGATTGGCTTCTGGACCTGAGGCCTGTGCTCAACATGATAGTTGAATTGGGGACCGGCAGCAGACTCAGGAACAGAAGTGGTGGGTTCAGTGGCTTCGCTGTCTTCAGAAGCTTTTGCTGGGGAGGGCTCCACATTAGCTTCGTTGTTGGTTGTGGCAGCCTCAAGATTTTCATCCTCCGCTTGACTAGCAGGAGGGTCTGTCACAAGCACGTTCTCCTGGAGAACTGCATCTTGGTGGAGCTGGTGAGTGGGATCTTGTGGAACTTCTTCTGCGGCTGATGCAGCCGGAATGTCTTCAGCAGAGACTTGAGGCCTTGGACCTTTGCGAAGCCTGCGGAATGCAGACGACGCCTGTGGGGTTGGAGTGGGCTGGGCCTCATAGTCTTCTTCCTCTTGAGGGCGATCCGCCCATGAAGCATCCTGTGCAATTGGCGTCGGTGGACGACCAACGCTGATGAGTTCGCTGTGTTCTAACTGAGGAAGGGCTGCATCATCTGCTACATTGTCACGATGACCAATGTCTTCAGCAGCGATGGGATCAGCTGCTGGAATATCTTCAGCGTCAGGAGCCTCTGTGGAAGCAGGCTCATGAACCGTCAGTTGACGTTCTGCATCAGGGTGAACCATAGAGATGGGTTCAACTATCAAGGGCTCTGTGGGAGCAGCCCGAGCTTTCTTGATCTTTCGCTTTTTCTGAGTGGGGGCAGAAGGAAAGGCTTCAGAGTGTTTCCTCTTCCTGGCTTCAGCCTCTGCAGTTCTTGTCTTCTTGAGCTCTGAAGCTGTTGACCGGCTCTTTGGCTTCGAGCCAGTCGTTGCAGTTGGGAAGACAAGCGGAACTGCTTCCTGCCTTGGTGCCTCCGGTTCAGCTGGAACAGTCTTCTTCTTTTTCTTTGTGGCCATCTTGGGGTCGATGCCAGGACGCCCAAGTGCCTTGCGCTTCTCAGCCTCATTATAGGCTTGCACACATCTGTCAGCCAGAGTCTTCATCCGCTCACGTGAACCCTGAGCTTCTACATGCTTCTTCAGAAAGTTTTCCTTTAGCTCATGCATCATTGTCTTGAAGTTCTTCACTTCCTGCACGCTGAGCTTGGCCATGTGCTTCTTGAACTGAGCCTTTTCTTAGTCAATCTTCTGCTTCAGTTCAACAATGCGCTGGGCAATTGCAAGTTCTGAAGCAATGGCGCCTTGGAAGGCGACACTGAGGCCAATAGGTAGCTGCAGATCTTCAAAGCTGATGTTTGGCGTGTCAAACCACTCGTCAATGAAGCTGTGGATGATGGCGACATCAAAGAGAGGCAGATTATTGAAGATTTCTGCTTCTTCTTTGCTCTTGATGAGCTGCTCAAGAGCGTCATTTGCAAGATCTTCATCACTTGACAGATCAATGGCTTCGCTGCGCAGGATGGCAGCAGCTGTGAGCTCTTTGCCAGTGTGAGACAGAGGCATCTTGGCCTTCTGGTGCCTTGAGACGCGTGATAAGTCTTCAGACCGCACACTGTCTTCAGGAGGTGCAGTCGCCAATGGCTTCGCCTTTGAGATTTTTGGTGAAGGGGCCGGCTTTGAAGCTTTTGGCTTCTTCAACTGTTTTGGCTTCGGCACTGCAGGCACTGCAGGCGCTTCATCAGACTCAGTGTCAGCTGCAGGCTCATTCACTGCAGTCCCTTGAACCAAGATGTAGGTGATGAGGTCTTCAAGGTTGGCATGCGGACCGATGACATTGGGCTCTGCTTCTCGTGTGCCATCTGCCCTTGGTGCTGAAGGACCAGGGTTGAAGTCTAACCCAAATTTCTTCTTGTTCTGCTTCGCTGAGTTTTGGGCAAACTAGAAGTTGCGCTTGAACAGATTGTCGTCACGACACCAGAGTAGTGACGACGGATGTGCATCATCAGGCTGTGGCCCACGAACCATGCATGGATAGAAGCTTTGGGCAATAGCTTCATCTCTGGACCTGGGTACAAGGTTCTTGAATAAGATGTCTCCCCACGGTCTTTTGATGGCACTCTTCTCAGCATACTCTTGGGTTGTGAAGCGGTACTTGAACCATTGTTCTGCCCAATAGCATCGAATCCATTGGATTCGGGTCTTGCGCTGACCATAATTCTCTTCAGGATCTGTTTTATACATTTCTGCCAGTTCATCAGGCAGATCTTTGGATGTTCCTCCACGTCGTTGTCTGCCCCCCTTCCTTGCTGCTGTTTCTGAAGCCATAAACTTTAACTTGAAAGGCTTCAAGACGTTCAAAGGCTTCAAAGGCTTTTTCTTGCTGGACCAACAGGAACTGGCTTCAGGAGAATTTATGTGATGCTGTAGGAATTCTGCAAATGAATGCAGACTATGAGAACCAAAGGATTCTCCCACGGACATGTACCTGTGACAGCATTAAGGTGCGAGGGAAGGGGAAGAGGTCATATGCATTCTCAGAAGATTTTGAAGATAAATCAGTTTAGAAGACATTGACCTCGTCGTGCGAAGACATTCACTCATAGATAAGAAGTTGGTTCCAGATTTGTACGAATCCACAAATCAGTACAAGTGAGGAATCTAACTATTTTTTGAAGCACAAGTGAATATTCTAGGCATGTTATGAGATGTAGTTTGAGAGAGATCTAGTTTGTGTGAGCAGAAACTGCTTGTGGTAGAATGTGACAGATCAATAGGATCAACGGTGCTATAAAAAGGGAGTTTTATTTACCACACTGAGAACTGCTAGACGGAGTGGGAGATGAGGCCGAGCAGTTCACTCGTCCGTGCCCTAACTTGGCGATGGAGGAGACCTACGGCGACGGCGGAGAGGAGATGTCCGCGGTCGGCGTGAAGACGGCGTCGGAGAGGTTGCGGCAGCAAAGCGCTTCGTCGCCGGCGTCGTCGAGATCTAACGGTGGCGCTAGGGTTCGTGCGAGGGTGGAAGAAGAGATAGTTACCGCTGTGAGTGTGTATTTATAGGCACAGGGGCGGCACTGTGCTATTACACAGGTGCCCCTGGCGATTCGCATCTGAGGAACGCGTGGCCAGTTTGCGGAAGTTTGGGGTTTGTTCCACGTCCCATGCACGCCTGGATTGTCGGGTGGTCATTCCTACTTCTCCGGATTTTATGTGGAGGAATGAGCATTGAAAACAGACTTAATGGTTGTCTCTGTATCTTCTGCTGACAAGGACGCAGTGAAGACATTCGACAGTTTCAATAGAATGCATATGACTTGGAGAGATAGAGTTTGAGATAGTAAGCATAGAGAAGTTGGGGTCCGATCACATTCACTTAGTTCAAAAGATTCAACACGAAGACATAGCTATAAGTGAATGCTGTAGAGGACAGAACACTAGCATATATATATATATATATATCTATAATCAACATAGTGAAGATAATCATGAATATATGTTGAGTTCGAAGCCAAACCAAATGTGAAGACATTGCAAGGTAACCCCATGAGAGAAACACTTCAAAATAGAATGTTTGGTGGTGGCGTTACCCATCGTATAGGAAGTATTAGACCCAGACACGGCGCACAATTATCGTGGCGCTCCAAAGTCAAATTCCACATTAATGTATTCACACTTAGAATGTATGTCTTCATTGATTGAAGATATACTTCACTTCGTGTGTTGCACATGTAAGTCATCAATATGCATAAGGGTTAGGATGTGTGCCTGATCACAGGACATTTGAGGATTCCAGGATATTTAGCTCACACCGTAACTTGCAAAACCTCTTCTCATCCAAGGGCTTGGTGAAGATATCTGCCAATTGCTCTTCAGTGTTGACGTGTATGATATCAATGTCTTCCTTCACAACATGATCTCTGAGAAAGTGATGACGAATTTCAATGTGCTTTGTCTTCGAGTGCTGAACTGGGTTGTTGGCAATCTTGATGGCGCTTTCGTTGTCACAGTAAAGTGGCACTTCCTTCAGATGAATGCCATAGTCCTTGAGTGTTTGCTTCATCCACAGAAGCTGAGCGCAGCAAGATCCAGCAGCAATGTATTCAGATTCAGCAGTGGAGAGGGATACACAGTTTTGCTTCTTTGAAGACCAACATACAAGTGATCGTCCCAGAAAGTGACAAGTGCCTGATGTAGACTTGCGATCAACCTTGTCACCAGCATAATCAGCATCCGAGAATCCAACCAAATCAAACTCTGAGCCCTTTGGATACCAAAATCCTAGAGTTGGGGTGTGAGCCAAATATCGAAGAATTCGCTTCACAGCTAAGTGATGCGACTCCTTTGGTGCCGCTTGAAATCGAGCACACATGCAAACACTAAGCATAATATCTGGCCTAGATGCACATAGATAAAGTAAAGAACCAATCATGGAGCGGTATACCTTTTGATCGAACTCTTTACCATTGTCGTCAGGACCCAGATGATGTTTGGCTGGCATTGGTGTTGTGAAGCCTTTGTAGTCTTGCATACCAAACTTCTTCAGGCAATCTTTGAGATACTTCTCTTGAGATATGAAGATGCCATTGCATTATTGTCGTATTTGAAGACCAAGGAAGAACTTCAGCTCCCCCATCACGGACATCTGATATTGCTCTTGCATCATATATCCAAACTCTTCACTGTACTTCTGATTGGTGCAGCCGAAGATAATGTCATCCACATATATTTGGCACACAAACAGTTCACCATCATATGTCTTCGTGAAAAGAGTGGGATCTAGGGAACCAGGTACGAATCCTTTGCTCTTCAGGAAGTATTTGAGTGTGTCATACCAGGCCCTAGGGGCTTGTTTGAGTCCATACAGTGCCTTGTTGAGCTTGTATACCATGTCAGGATGTTTTGGATTTTCAAAGCCAGGCGGTTGTGCAACATACACTTCTTCTTCAATCTTGCCATTGAGAAAGGCACTCTTCACATCCATTTGATATAGAAGTATGTTATGATGATTTGCATAGGCCAGCAGTATGCTTATGGCTTCAAGCCTAGCCATAGGAGCAAATGTTTCATCAAAGTCAATGCCTTCCACTTGAGTATATCCTTGAGCAACGAGACGAGCTTTGTTTCTGACAACTTGACCATGATCATCTTGCTTGTTGCGATATATCCATTTGGTGCCTATTATGTTGTGCTTCCGTGGATCAGGACGCTTAACTAGTTCCCATACATTATTCAGCTCAAACTGTTGAAGCTCTTCTTGCATAGCTTGAATCCATTCAGGTTCCATGAAGGCTTCTTCAACTTTCTTGGGTTCTGATATTGAGACGAATGCGAAGTGCCCACAGAAATTTGCTAGCTGAGTTGGCCTTGAACGAGTGAGTGGACCAGGTGCATTGATGCTATCAATTATTCTTTCAATCTGCACTTCATTGGCAACGCGAGGATGTACAGGGCGAAGACTTTGCTCTTGCTGTTCATTGTCGTTGTTGGAAGGAATGTCTTTAGGCTGAGCATTGTCTTCATGTTGATCAGGTGCTGAAATGATAAGTTCTTCTTCAAGATGAGCTTCAGAAGGTATAATTTCTCCAGTTCCCATTAGCTTGATTGATTCACTGGATGGAACTTCATCTAGCACACTTGGCAGCTGTTCTCTTTGTGATCCGTTGGTCTCATCGAACCGCACATCCACTGTTTCAACCACTTTGTAATGAAAGAGATTGAAGACTCTGTAGGAGTGCGAATGCTTTCCATATCCAAGCATAAAACCCTCATGTGCTTTTGGTGCAAATTTTGAGGTGTGATGTGGGTCCTTGATCCAGCACCTTGCGCCAAATACTCTGAAGTAACTGACATTTGGCTTTTTGCCAGTAAGGAGCTCATAAGATGTCTTGTTCAGAAGCTTGTGAAGATAAACATGATTGATTGTATGGCATGCAGTGTCAATGGCTTCAGTCCAGAATTTTCTTGGAGTCTTGTATTCATCTAGCATCGTTCTGGCCATCTCAATGAGTGTTCTGTTCTTGCGTTCGACGACGCCATTCTGCTGTGACGTGTACGGAGCTGAGAATTCATGTGTGATGCCCAAGGTACAAAGATATGTATCAAGGCCAGTGTTCTTGAATTCAGTGCCATTGTCACTTCTGATGTGCTTTATCTTGGCGCCGTAATTGTTCATAGCTTGATTGGCGAAGCGTCTGAAGACATCCTGCACTTCAGTCTTGTAAAGGATTATGTGCACCCAAGTATATCTAGAGTAATCATCAACAATGACAAAGCCATAGAGGCAAGCAGTAGTAGTAAAAGTTGAGTAGTGAGTGGGACCAAAAAGATCCATGTGAAGCAGTTCGAAGGGTCGAGTAGTGGTCATGATTGTCTTCGAGGGATGTTTTGCCCTCGTCATCTTCCCTGCTTCACAGGCACCGCATAAGTGATCTTTCTTGAACTTGACTCCCTCGATGCCTATGACATGTTTCTTCTTCGCAAGGGTGTGGAGGTTCCTCATGCCAGTATGCCCAAGCCTCCGATGCCAAAGCCAGCATTCTGAAGCTTTTGCAAGAAGACATACTGCAAGTTGTGGCCCTGCTGAGAAATCTACCACATACAAATCATCTTTCCGATACCCTTCAAACACTAGAGACTTGTCAGATTCCATTAGTACAAGGCAATGATATTTTCCAAATATTACGACCATGTTCAAATCGCAAAGCATTGAGACAGACATTAAGTTGAAACCAAGGGATTCAACAAGCATGACTTTATCCATGTGTTGATCCTTTGAGATTGCAACTCTACCTAGACCCAATACCTTACTTTTACCAGTGTCAGCAAATGTGATGTGTCTCTTGTCGCATGGACGTAAGGTTGAGTCCATAAGAAGGTTTCTTTTGCCAGTCATGTGATTTGTACACCCACTGTCAATAATCCATTCTGAAGACTTTGAAGACGCTGGTGTCGTACCCTACAGTGCAGTTAGGGGGATAGGCTTCACGAAGAGAATTGTGAAGCAAAAACATTCGACGAACCAGTGGGTTATGAAAACTTAGATCCAGATTAGGACTAATAGGGAGAGTAGCATGCGATTCAGGAACAAAGTACATAATGATGCCATTCGGGCATTTTATCTTGCGCCCTACAAGATTTTTAAGGTCCCCAGCAATAGCGTCAGAAGATTTTGGTTTTCTGCTAGAGACCTTTCCCTGCAAAAGAGAGTTAAGCTTCTTTAACCACCCACATCTTCAAGGGTGGCTTAGAAGCAATAAGTCTAAGTGCAGCATCTGAGAATTTTGGCTTTGGAGCCCTAGCAAACAGTCTAGCAGGCAGACAATAGTGCTCATAAGAATAGGCAGAATAGTTCTTGGTCATATGAACATGACGGTTTGATGAACAACTCTCATATTCATATGCCTGAGTATGGTTTCCCTGCAAAACATTTGCGTTAGTGCGACTCAGGTGAGTCCTCTGTTTGTATGAAGCCTTTGGACCGTATGATGCCTTTGGTCTGAGGTTTGTCTTCTTCATGTGAGGTGTCATGAAGACATTCACAGGAAGATCTTCCAGACACGTTTTCGGAACCCAGATCTTCTTCATAGGCGGTCCATTCCTGCAGTTAGTACCAATGTACCTGGCAAAAACTTCACCATTCTGATTCTTAAACAGTTTATAGTTTGCATCAAAGGATTCATCAATGATAATGGGGTTAGCACAAGTGAAGCCAGATAAATTGGATAGATCTGCTGAAGGTTCCTTTCCAGCAACCCATGTGGTTTTGGGGTACTGCTCAGGTTTCCAGTAAGAGCCATCTGCATTTATTTTCCTTATGAACCCAACACCCTCTTTCCTAGGGTTTCGGTTCAGAATCTGCTTTTTGAGGACATCACATAGTGTCTGATGCCCTTGAAGACTTTTGTACATCCCTGTTTCAAGCAATGTCTTCAACCTAGCATTCTCATCAGCAATAGCGGTGGTATCCTCAACAGAGGGGTTAGTTACCGCATCAATAGTTGAAGATATTGCAAGAGCAGTAGCAGTAGAACATTCAGCAACAGAAGTAGCATTATCACGCTCAATGCATTTAAGACATGGTGGTTCAAATCCTTCCTGGGCGGGACTGATTTGTTTGGTGCGAAGTGACTCGTTTTCCGTTTGAAGATCTTCATGAACCGCTCTCAATTTCTCAAGATCTTGCTTCCTTTGAAGATAATCATAGGAAAACTTTTCATGAGTTGTTGAGAGAGTTTCATGACGACTTTCAAGTTCCTGATACTTAACGTGAAGATTTTTTATGTCTTCAATTAAGGATTCAGATCGAGTCATTTCAGCACCTAACAGATCATCGCTTCTGTCTAACAGTTTTTGAATGTGTTCCATAGCTTTCTGTTGTTCAGTTGCAATTTTAGCAAGTGTTTTGTAGCTAGGTTTTGAACCACAATCAGAGTCATCGTCACTAGATGTTTGATAGTGAGTAGTGCGCATGTTTACCTTGGCACCGCGTGCCATGAAGCAGTAGGTAGAAGCGGAGCAGTCCTTGTCATTTGCATCGGTGTCGGTGATGAAGTCATTGTCTTCAGTGTTGAAGATGGACTTGGCAACGTCTGCTGTAGCCAGACTAGCGACGCCTGAGTTGGATTCCTCTTCAGACTCCACCTCCGCTTCTTCAGAAGCAGACTCCTCCTCTGAATCCATTTCCTTGCCAACAAACGCACGTGCCTTGCCAGATGAGCTCTTCTTGTGTGATGAAGACTTTGAGGAAGACTTGGAAGAAGACTTTGGGTATTTCTTCTTCTTCTTCTTCTTGTCGTCAGAGTCATATTCCTTGCTCTTCTTCTTCTTTTTGTTCTCATTGTCCCACCGTGGACACTCAAAGATTAAGTGGCCAAGTTTCTTGCACTTGTGACATGTTTTCTTCTTGTAATCATGAGCAGGAGCTTCATCATTCCTTGAACTTGATTGGGAAGACTTTCTGAAGCCTTTCTTCTTGATGAATTTTTGTAACTTCTTGACAAGCATAGCAAGTTCCCTTCCAATGTCTTCAGGGTCATCAGAACTGCTGTCAGATTCTTCTTCAGATGAGGAGACAGCTTTTGCCTTCAAGGCATGAGTTCGCCCATAGTTTGGACCGTAGATCTCTCTTTTCTCCGAAAGCTGGAACTCATGTGTGTTGAGCTTCTCAAGTATGTCAGACGATTCGAGTGTCTTGAAATCAGGACGTTCTTGAATCATCAGGGCCAGGATGTCAAACTAACTATCAAGTGATCTCAGCAGCGTCTTGACGATTTCGTGTTTGGTAATCTCAGTGGCGCCAAGGGCTTGAAGCTCATTTGTGATGTCAGTGAGTCGGTCAAATGTGTGCTGGACATTCTCATTGTCATTTCGCTTGAAGCGGTTGAAGAGATTGCGAAGAACACTGATTCTTTGATCTCTCTGGGTTGAGATGCCTTCATTGACCTTGGAGAGCCAGTCCCAGACTAGCTTGGATGTCTTTAAAGCACTCACACGGCCATACTGTACTTTGGTCAGATGACCACAGATGATATTCTTGGCAGTAGAGTCCAGTTGAACGAATTTCTTGACATCAACAGCAGTGACACCTTCTCCAGCCTTGGGAGCGCCGTTCTCGACGACATACCATAGGTCGACGTCAATGGCTTCAAGATGCATACGCATCTTATTCTTCCAGTAGGGATATTCAGTTCCATCGAAGACGGGGCACGCAGCAGAGACTTTAATTATCACTGCAGTCGACATAGCTAAAACTCCAGGTGGTTAAACCGAATCACACAGAACAAGGGAGCACCTTGCTCTGATACCAATTGAAAGTCCATTATATCGACTAGAGGGTGGGGGGGTGAATAGGCGATTTTTATGAGAGTCTTCAAAACGTGGAAGTTATGAAGACAAACAGCAGAAATATGCCTATTACTATGCAGCGGAAGGTAGACTACACTAGGCAAGCCATGGTCAAGTATCAACAGAGTGAAAGCACAGTGACAAATGGCTGCAGTGTGATAAGGATCAGGTTGGAAGATATTATGAAGCCAAACAGATCATACACTCAAGTTGTGAAGACAAAAGATAGAACAGACATGCAATGACTTCACAATGAGTAATCAGTAAGTAAAAGGAAGTGAAGATGAAACCAGTGACTCGTTGCTCGTTGAAGACAATGATTTGTTGGACCAGTTCCAGTTGCTGTGACAACTGTACGTCTGGTTGGAGCGGCTAGGTATTTAAACCTTAGGACACACAGTCCCGAACACCCAGTCCTGAACACGCAGCTCAGGACACCAAGTCCTCACCGTATTCTCCTTGAGCTAAGGTCACATAGACCTCGCCCAATCACTCTGGTAAGTCTTCAAGGTAGACTCCCAAACCTTCACAGACTTCGTTCAACGGCAATCCACAATGTCTCTTGGATGCTCAGAACACGACGCCTAACCGGCTGGAGGATGCACAGTCCTCAAGTGTAATAAGTCTTCAGATCACACAGACAAGAAGACTTAAGTGATGCCCAGTTCTCTCTGGCTCTGGGTGGTTAGGGCTTTATCCTCGCAAGGAATTCTCTCTCTCAAAGGCTTTGAGGTGGGTGCTCTCAACGACAAAGCCGTACTAAATCTGAGCAGCCAACCGTTTATGGTTGTAGGGGGTGGGCTATTTATAGCCACTGGCAACCCTACCTGATTTGTCCGAAATGACCTGGGTCACTAAGGAACTGACACGTGTCTAACGTCAGATTTCAAACTCACATGCGACAACTTTACTTGGGCTACAAGCAAAGCTGACTTGTCCGGCTCTGGACAAGATTCGCTCTCATTGTCTTCACTCGAAGACATAGGTTTTTGGTTTAGGCATCACTTCAGTCATTCTGACTGGTTCTCCTGGACCCCACTTAAAAGTACGGTGGTTCCTATGACTCAACACAAAGAAAAAGAACTACGAAAGACCTAAGTCTTCGAGCTCCATAGGCTTCATATGTGTCTTCTCTTGTCATAGACTTCAATGTGAATATCTTCATATACCACCTTTGACTTCAATGTCTTCATACAATTTTTAGGGGTCATCTCTGGTAGTAAAACCGAATCAATGAGGGACTTCTACCTGTGTTATCCTGCAATTCTCACAAACACATTAGTCCCTCAACTAGGTTTGTCGTCAATACTCCAAAACCAACTAGGGGTGGCACTAGATGCACTTACACCTTACACATCATCTACGCGGCTGCGCGCACGGGCACACGCCCTGGACGGCTGTGCGTGAGAGCTTGAAGATAGTGGCTGTGTGGGCTGGGCCACGTACTGTCCACATCGAAGCCCACCTGGATAGTGCTCCTTTGCTCTCTAACTTTGATTATTTTTCGATCTGTTTTCTATTAAAACAAATAGCAATTAAATTTTTTTGACAATGAAATTTGGCACATAATTATTAGTCATAATTTTGGAGAGGCTCACAAAGTTGGAGTCAAATGAGATTGTATAAATATTTGTTTATTTCAAACAAGCAGGTATTTTATTTGTTGTTGGACCACTTATTAAATCCTAGGAATTAACTTATGAGTCAAATGAGGTTGGTTCCATCATGAAAATGACCAGGGCAATTTATAGAATACTGTGAACATTTTAGACTTATTGTTTGAAAACTTTTATTGTTTAACTTTATTTTAAATTTGAATTCAAACGAGATTTAAATCATCATGAGATTGACAATAGTAATCATGGTGACGTGGCATCATTAGTAGAGGTTCACTGTAGCTTAATTATCCGGGCGTCACAAATCTCCTCCACCACAAGAAATCTCCTCCCGAGATTTAAGAGGTAGAGTAAGGCGAAAGATGTGGTTACAAAAATCTATTGAGTCTTCTCGGTCTTGGTTGCTCTTCTCGAAGAGGACGTTCTATTGCGTTGATGCGTCATGATGAAGCTGCCATCCTTTCTTTGGGGTCTTCATCGTACTTATGAAAGGTCAAGGGGTAAATTCGGAAAATGGACCTCTACACGGGTGCTTATCTAGGAGATAACTCAGGGAAGGTGGTGAAAAGTAACTCTCGAATCGAAACTTTTAAGAAAATTTCGAGAGCAAAGTAAGAAGGTACCACGAGAAGTTTCAAATGGATAGACGATCGTTCGATGTCTGGAACAAAGTGTGAAAGGGGTCCAGAGTAATGAGAATAAGTATTGCATCTGATACCAGAATAGATCACTAGGCAGGTGGCCTATGAATTACAAACGAAGTCAAGAGCGAGGAATAACTTTGGCAACAGGGTGTGCAGGAGAGTCAGGTTTCGATCCTGTGGAACTGTGGGTTAGGAGCCCACCATGTGGTTAAAAGTGGGAAGGGCGTTGACATCTTGAACGATCATGATAGCAAGACATGTCAGAGTGTAGCCTATCAGTTATGTCAGCAACAATGTCGGTTCCAAGGGTGAGGGGCAGAGAGAACCACTTTCATGCTCGTTGAACGAGGCGGACCAATAGGAAAAGTTCTCGTCCATCGGTGGTTACCAGAATGTCATCAACAAAAGCAATAGGGTCTTACTGACAAAATTGTACACCGAGGTGTTTACATAAGTAGGAGAATATTATTGCTTAGATCATATAGATCAGAAGAAAGGTTAACCCAAACAATGGAAAGCAAAATGTGATCATTAGATTAAATAGAACAATGAAAAGGAAAATGTGCTTAAACACATAATTCAGGGGTATATCTTTCCCAAGGACAAGCAGAGCATGATATCCATGACAGGATATAACGTAGAAAACCCTTGAGGGAAGGGGAGAGAAATATCATGACATTACCCATACAACGGTGTTTGGGGTAATTAATAAAGAAATTTTAGCATTGTGCTTCAAATGTTCTTATTGAAAATCGGAGTACCACATACATGCTTCGAGATAGCGTTGACATGGTCTTTAGACAAAAGGTTAGACTTTGGATACACAAAGGATCCATCAGGAACAACTGGTAGAATAAGCCTTGCCATTTCCTCATGGAAGAATGGATAACCTTGTTAAGAGGAAACTATATCAATAGGGCCTTCGGCCAGGGGTGAGAGGCATGACACCACCTTACCGGCTCATAAAAGAGCAGTGATATAACTCTTGGAATTATGTTCCAACTAGCATATCCGACCGAGATTCAGATCTGATTGGTGTGAGGATACATCAGACTCGGGATGCCTGAGAAGAAAAGGTGCAACACAATTTGACGAGATGACATAGCAAGTTTCTTGGGAAATGAACTATGGAAGCGAGTTCCGAAACAAGAGTTCATCATTAAATCAAGGAGAGGATGAGGAGGTGGCTAATGGACTCAGCGATAATTCATCGACATTTCTAAAATGATGGATTTCCACAATTATGTGAACAAGGAGATAACATTTGTCAGATCAAACAATATAATGAAGTATGCTCGAGGAAAACATACACAAGTAAACATTGGTTGAAAGGTGCACCCGAAATATGGGCTTAGGTAGCACCATCAATGTTAGAATGGTGATTCGTTATCCAATAGTCTAAGAATGAACTGTCGACCATTAACTCCAAAGAAATAGGGTTTCTAGGAGTATAGAATCCAAGCAACACCGTTCACTTGTTGGTATTCCGGTTAGAATCAACTTTGTGACCAAGAAAGAATGGTGATGTGAGAAGTATCACTATACTAAGAAATTTTTAAGAGGCGGAGCAATTCTCACGACCTTCTTGACATAAAAGATGGTAATACTCCAAGGTTAAGAAGAACAGATGTTGGATAGCAAGGAACTCAAGATTCAATCCAAAACATGAAACCGTTTGTGTCGAGGGAAGACAAGGATGTGGTCGATGATAGCACAAATCATCGAGGGGCGAGGATGGTATTTCTCAACATGAATTCGATCGATATCCTTGAAGAGCTCAGAATGTTGATGATGAACATGACACATTGTCGAGAGGTTTCATGAAGATATAATTGTCCGGCGATGACATCAAGTCAAAGGAATGATGAAGCGATATGTTATTGGAAGTTTGGAACCATGGGTACGACACAAACTCAAAATCAAGTTTGCTGTTCCAGGAGAAATGATATGACGAGGAAGATCGACGTAAGATTAGCTCACCATCGAAATTTGTGCTCACGGAAGAAGGACCAGGTAGTACAATTAAAATTAGCATGATAATGATGTAGCCGATCAGGCTAAGAATGACATGATGGAGTATTAAACTTGTAAGCAATGAAGATTCCTAATACTTGTTGAATCGCAGTGTGGATTCGATTCCGTTATCGGTGTCCTCAAGTATCTAACAACTTGGAACCCGGGGAAAAGTTGGAATCAGTGAGAAATAATAGTAGATGAAAAACTCATAAGGAGTTATGTAGTTTCGTGATAATATCGGGATACCATAGGGTAATACTCGAAGGCGGATCAGAATAGAGGTTGGAGTGGTATAGTTATCGGCGGAAGACATGTGCCTTTCAACTTGTCTGAGAATTGAAATCGAAGGAGAACAATATGGCTGGGGCCACATTTGTAAATCCTCAAACCATAGATATAAGACGAATTTCTAATAAGGGGATAACTACTATTATGATAAGCTCCCATGATAAGCTCTACATCGTTTCCATGGGCATGAACACAAAGTTCAAGGTCGACTCCCACTTCTCCAATGCGTAACCTATCATTCACCTCTCATTTTCGATGGAGTTGTAGTGTTGAAATTTTATCTGGTAAATCACCAGGAGAATATGACTCGTGAAAACTCTCGGGTTTGCATAGATTAGGGAAGGCATTGGCCCAACCCACCGGGTATCTTAGGAACATATATTACAAAGTTCAGAAGTAAATAACTCAGCTCGAAAGCAGAGCATCGTTACCCATATCAGAGAATAGGATTTACCAATGGCATTATGTATCAGGGAAAGAACTTCTCGAGGTTTTTGTACACAAAGGACACTGTTGGATGATAATTCAACAAAGGATTTGACGGTCCACAACAGAGCTGATGTGAGCATCGGCACACAATCAGAAGAAGAAACAATGCAATGAGATCATATTATAGAAACAACTGACTAACTCAAAGCTCAAATGCAAAGGAATTATGAATTCCAAGACAAGGGATCAGAAGAAATGCTCTGATTAGGGATGGATAAGTTGAATAGCCTTAGGGGTACAATCGATGGTAATTTGATTGGTCGAGATCCATCTCATGTTTAAAATGTCGTTTGAGCAGGAAGGATGAATTCTAGGGTCTGATTGAGGATTGCGGGCATTCGCAACATATTGAATCAGCGGACTCAATATGATAATGACAAAGGATGCCAATAAGATTACCAGACTTATGGGATTATCAATAATGTAGGCAAGCAAGAATTTCAAGAGCAATAGGTTGCTAAGGATTTTCAAAAGATTGAATAGCATTTCAAAGACTTTTGTGAATAGATGAACAACTGGGGAGAAACAAATCCTCGGTAAGTGTGAGGATTAATTTGTAGGTGTATTCAAGCGACAAGAAACTACAAGGCAGTAAGCACAAAGTTTTCTCAGAGCAATAGAGAGAAGTTCGGGGTATCTTGTAATAACAAGTCCAATTGGGAATAAAAGTAAGAATGGCAAGTGTGTAGTTATCCATAAGGGTTAACGGTGGAAGGGAATTGCAAACGCAATGAGCACAAGTTCTCGAGATAACATCGAAGAATATCTTCGAAAACTTCTGGTGCAGTCGGCGATCATCTGGACTGAAGGGGCTCTCTGGGAGAAAGTGTTTTCGAGAACCTAAAGTTAGATTTTAGAAAATCTTTTGACCCGAATAGAAGAGAGATCAGAATCCTAGAGTATAGAAAAGGAATAAAAGATCCTAATACCACCCAATGGCGATGTGGGCCCGTAAGCCACACAACCATGTTAGTAAAAGTTTTGCAATGACTAGACTCAACTTCGGCCAAGGAGTTGGAAAGAGGGATTCCTATAGACAGTCGGCTCTGATACCAACTTGTGACGCTCCCGATTCAATCGTACACTAATAATACACGCAAACATATACGATCAAGATTAGGGACTCACGGGAAGATATCACAACACAACTCTACAAATAAAATAAGTCATACAAGCCAGGGGCCTCGAGGGCTCGAATACAAGAGCTCGATCATAGATGAGTCAGCAGAAGCAACAATATCTGAGTACAGACATAAGTAAACAAGTCTACCTTAAGAAGGCTAGCACAAACAGGGATACATATCAAAAGAGGCGCATGCCTCCTGCCTGGGACCGTCCTAATCCAGGACTCCCTCAGTGTGTTTTATTAAGTATCTGGTTTTAGTTGTCATAAGGTCAAGGTACAACTCTAAGTCGTCCTGTTACCGAAGATCATGACTATTCGAATAGATTAACTTCCCTGTAGGGGTGCACCACATTTCCCAACCCTCTCAATCCCCTTTGTCCGGACACACTTTCCTGGGTCATGCCTGGCCTCGGAAGATCAACACGTCGCAGCCCTACGTAGGCACAACAGAGAGACCAGCACGCCGGTCTAAATCCTATGGCGCAGGGGTCTGGGCCCGTCGCCCATTGCACACCTGCACATTGCGAACGCGGCCGGAAGCAGACCTAGCCTCCCTAATACAAGAGCAGGCGTTCCAGTCCATTCCGGCGCGCGCCGCTTAGTCGCTGACGTCACGAAGGCTTCGGATGATACCACGACATCGAGTGCCCATAACTGTTCCCGCATAGTTGGTTAGTGCGTATAGGCTAGTGGCCAGACTTAGATCAAAAATCAAGATCTCGTTAAATGTGTTAATTGATGTAACCGCGGACGCCAACCAGGGCTAGGCCCACCTCTCTCCTAGGTGGTCTCAACCTGCCATGTCGCTCCGCCACAAAGTAACAGTCGGGGGCCGTCAGGAACCTAGGCCCACCACTACCTGGGTGGAACCACCTGCCCCTTCAGCCCCCAACATTAGAATCACTTGTGGGTACTCTACGAGCCGACCCGACTTTAGTCACAACATGTATCATGTGTAATATGTATAGTATATACCAGTGATCAACAGCCGACGTGATCACGGCCGATAGTATAGCATGGCAGACTGACAAGAATGTAGGGCCACAGATGATAAACTAGCATCATATACTAAGCATTTAGGATTGCAGGTAAGGTATCAACAACTGTATCAACAATGACAGGCTATGCAACAGAATATGATTAACCGAAAGCAGTGACATGCTACACTACTCTAATGAAAGCAGTAGAGAGAAGAATAGGCGATATCTGGTAATCAAGGGGGGGGGGGCTTGCCTGGTTGCCCTGGCAAGTAGGGGTCATCTTCGATGTAGTCGAACACACAGACATCGGCAGCGTTCTCGGAGTCTACCGGAAAGAAGTAACGGAGAGGAACACAATAAATAATAGAGCAATCAAATGTAACGCAAAGCAAGACACGACAACTCACTGTGCTAGGGGTGACCTAACGCAGGGATAAGTGATACCGACGAAGGGGGGAAACATCCGGGAAAGTATTTCCGGTGTTTGACATTTTCGGACATACGGACTAGAGGGGGATGGTTGCAGGTTCGCTATGCTAGGGACGTGCGGCGGACGAACGAACTGCATATTCGGATTCGTCTTGAAATTCTGAGCAACTTTCATGTATAAAATATTTTCATCTGACTTACGATATATTTTCTATGATTTGACAAGTTTTTAAATCATTTTCTGTAATTATTATATTTAGTTTAATCCGAATTGACCAGGTCAATTTGACTAGTCAAAAGGGAAGGTGTGGCCCACATGTCATAGACTATTTACCTAAACAAATAAATAAACCTAACTTATTTAAAGGGGCCTACATGTCATCTACTACTAGACTAATTTAGCACTAATTAATACTAGCTTCACCTTGTAAAACTAATCTAAGCAGTACTAATTTAAGCAAGGGCCGGCTACACTCACGCACACACACACAACACACACACTCAGGCGCACACACACAGCACACTGGCCATGGCCATGGCCAGCCGTAGGAGCAGAGCAACTACATCTAGCAAGTATTAGCGAATATCAGCAGTAGTGGCTAGGAGCAGTAGCAGCCTAGTGCATCAGCAGCAGCAATAGCCAAAGCAGCAAGAAGAGCAGCAATAAATGGCAGCGGCAGCAGCGATGCTAGCAGCCAGCGAGCGGCAGCAGGTAAGAGGAGAAGCAAGCAGCGGCGGCTACGGACGGATGCGGCAACGACGCGCGAGGCCACGCGCCAGCACGGCCAGCCGAGCAGGAGGTAGCGGCGGGCGCAGGGCTGCACGGGCAAGGCGAGCAGCGCCGAGGCGCGGACGCGCGCACGCGGGGCGGCCGGCACGCGGGCTATATCAGCGTGGACGGAACGAGCGAGCTTTGCAGCCCGCTCGTGGCCCGTTTAGGACCGTCCCGTACGATTCAGGCCTGATAGGAAAATATGTCGGTCTGAGCCCAGCAAAAGAGACCGAAAAAAATTTGACCCGGTCCGGTCTTTAACCGGGCCGACCGAGCGAATCAATGGCGCAAGGCCCGTCAACTGTCTAATACATCGAGGCCCCGAGCCCCCGAGCCGAGCAACCCCCCTCCCCTCGTTCCATTCCCCTCTTCGCTCGATTCGGCAGCGCCTCCTCCTCTGTTCTTCTTCTATCCCTAACCCTAGCCCTAAAGCGACGGCGCCATTGCCCGCGGCCTCTCCCTTCACCGACGGCGCCATCTCGTTCGAGTCCAAGATGGAGGAGCACGTGTACATCGGGGAGGCAGCAAGGCCAGCACGCCGTCGGTCCGTCCTTCCCTGGTTCCTCACCGAGCGCCACGAAGAGAAAGAGGTAATCTTTATCTAACCTGTACCATGGGATGTGGACTTACGATTGAGGGAGGCTGCTGCGGATGGTACATGCCTGGGAATTGTGCATGAGAGGATTGAGCTGTAGTATTGGAAGATGCATTCCCATGATTTGGCATATAGGCATCAGGTGTTGCTTGACCTGATAAGTTGTAATACGGGAGGCACTGCAAAGTTGGGATCTCTCTATTCTGAATCCAGATATCAGATGTCTCTACCTGTAAAGGATACCCAAAATATTAAATCAAGTAGGCCATGTATGAAATTTTGTGAGTGAACTCCCTAAATACAAGTAGAATTATGTACCCATATAAAATTCAGACTAAATGTGAACTCCCTAAATACAAGTAGAATTATGTACTCCAGGAGTATGTAACAAGCAGAAAATAATTATGTACTCCAGGAGTATCTAACAAGCTGAAAATAATTTTAATCAATATAAATTTCAGACTCCACATCCATGATTTGTACCTGTTTGATGTGCTGTTTTTTTGTAGATAATGGTCAGGAGATAATTATGTTTATTTGCACTAGTACTAGATGATTTTCTATGCTACAAAAAGAAGAAGCTGAAGTATTTGCACTTGATTGATGTACTAACTGCAGATATTATGTGCTGTTTTTTGTGGATAATGGTGAAGGAGAAGGGGAATGAGAAGGGAAAGGGTGCTGGTAAGGAGAATGCGAAGGCGAAGGCAAAGGAGAAGAGCGTGAATTACCTAATTAGGCAAGATTCGGCGCTGCCTCCGCCGGTTCCGAGGAAGAAGAGGAAGCCTAAGGTGCAGATTAGGAAGGCGAAAGACTTTCCCAATGCCCCAACGGGAGAGTTGATTTGTAGGTTAAAAAAACACCCTCCACCTCCTCCGCGTCTCCCCAACCGTACCAGTGCCGGCGTGCGTGCCGCGGAAGCCGTTGCCTCTGGCTCTGCAACCTGCTCCGAGCTGCCTCATGCATCTACTATTGTAAGATTGCTTTACTTGATGCTTGATGTAGCCATATTTCCATATAACCATATAGGTGTTGTTTGCTTATTTGTGTGCTCATGTGTGTTAGGTGGGAGATGACGAGGAGAAGGAGAAGGAGGACGACGAGGACGTGGACATGGATGAGGACAAGGACAAGGACGATGAGGAATATGAGGAGCAAAATTTGTTTATAGTCCCGCCACAACCGAGTGCTGATATGTCGGATGATGATACATCAGAAGGGTATAAGGAATCAGCTGATGAACTAGAAGGTGACACTATGTCCGAGGAATCATTTGTGCATGTTGTCTCTAGTGAGGAGGAGGCAAGAGAAAGGAAAAAGAAAAAGAACAAGAGGCTAAGAGCCAATGCTCCTGTTAGGATGTCATCGGATGTTTGGGCCCATTTTCACAAGGTCAAAGAGCCATCGACGGAGCATCCCGGAGAGATTGTGTTGAAGGCAGTTTGTAATTATTGTCCCAAAAAGAAGTATGCGTATACGCAAGGTGGCAGCACCTCAACTATTGGAAGGCATATTTTAAAATGTGAAGGTTTAAGGGACAAGATGGCTCGGAATGCCATCCAAACAACTCTTGAACTGCGCAAAATCAATGGTCCAACAAGTGGTCCAACAATGCACCCCTCTATTGAGTACAACCAAGGCATCGTCAAGGAGCTTATTGCTAAGATGATATGTGTGCAAGAGTATTCATTTAGAATGGTTGAACATGAGTGGTTCAACATTCTAATGAAGTGCATGAATCCAAATTATAAACCCATTGGAAGGAAGGCAATATGAGCCGAGTGCATGAGGGTTTAAAAGAACGAAAAAGAGGTGCTTAAATCTCTCCTAAAGGGTGTGAGCTCCATATGTCTAACTACAGATTTGTGGACAAGCAACCAAACCTTATCTTACATGTGTGTGGTTGCACACTATATAGATGGGAATTGGAACTTACAAACCCATGTGCTTGCTTTCATAGAGTTGGATCCTTCTCACTCTGGAAATGTCATTGCGGATGCTCTCTATGCGGTTGTGACAGAATGGAATATTGAGACCAAAATTATGTCCATCACACTTGACAACGCTTCAAACAATGATGGTGCGGTTGAAGCTTTGAAGGCCAAGTTCTTGTTTCAGAGAGGTATGATTCTATCATGTTTTTTTCTCACATGCTTGCTGTGTTTATGCTCATATGCTTGCTGTTTTTTCTCACATGCTTGTTGTTTTTGCTCACATGCTTGCTATTTTTGCTCATATGCTTGCTGTATATGCTAATATAGAAGCTATTTATGCTCATATGCTTGATGTTTTTGCTCACATGCTTGCTGCTTTTGCTCATATGCTTGTTGCTATGCTCATATAGAAGCTCTTTGTGCTCATATGTTTGATGTTTGTGCTCATATGCTTGCTGTTTTTCCTCACATGCTTGCTATTTTTGCTCATATAAAAATGGTCTTTTGTAGGTAAGGACTTCGAAGGACAATATTTTCATATCCGTTGTTGTCCACATATCCTCAACTTGGTCGTGCAAGATGGGACAACGATCTTAGATAATTTGATAAACAGCTTGAGAGAGACGGTGAAGTACTTCAAGAGGTCACCTTCTCATCTCCATGCTTTTGTTGCCACTTGCAAAAGCTTGGGTGTCAAAGTTGGTAATCATTTACACCTGGATTGTAAAATAAGGTGGAGTTCAACCTTTAAGATGATTAGCACTGCCCGTGGATATAAGGAAGCCTTGACCTCTCATGCTGGTTCGAATGCCAACTATGCTTGGGCACCGACAAACGCAGAGTGGGACATGTATGACCTTATCTCTCCATTACTTGAGAGTTTGGCTGAGGTGACAAAAGCATTTTCAGGAAGTTTATATCCCACCTCGAACATCTTCTACCCATACATTGTTGGCGTCAAGCTTGCAATCGAACATGCAATGGCTAGTGATAGTGACCACTACAAGGAAATGGGTGAAGCAATGTTGGAGAAGTTTGACAAATACTGGGAAGAAAAGAACAATGCAATGGTGATCGCAACCATCTTTGATCCACGGTAAATGCTTGCTGTTTTTACTCCAATGGCTGCTGTTTTTACTCATATGGTTGATGTTTTTACTCATATGCTTGTTGTTTTTACTCATATGCTTGTTGTTTTTACTCGTATACTTTCTAATTCACTCCAATGCTATCATCTTTGATCCTAGGTACAAGATGGGTTACATAGAGTGGTCCTTTGGAGAACTATATGGAGAAGGAAGTACGATGTAACATCCCAAATTTCTAAATTTTGGAATGTTATAATAAATAGATAGATTGATTGATTGTTTGATCGTTGTGTGATTGATTGCGTGAAATTGAGTGAAATTCGAAACCTTTTTGAAAGTTAAATGAGAGGAAATAAAAGGACTTTCCCAAACTTTCATTTTGCATTCGTGATCTCCGTGAATTCAAATTATTTTCACCACGAAACCCTGGAGAGAAGATGACATGACTTCTTCCATTTATTTAAATGACAAGGGGTGTTGAAAATATTTGAATTTCATTTGAAAATATTTTCAATTATGAAACTTTATGCAACTCAATGATTTTCACGAGAGAAGATAAAATGACTTCTTCAAACATATGAAATATGAGTTGGGAGTTTAAAAGGACCAAAATTTAAAATCCTTTTGAAATTATTTTCAATTTGGAGTTATTTGGGTTTTATTCAAATTATTTTTCTCCAAAAACAAAATACATGGAAAATAGGGTAACATGATTCTCTAGAATAGAAAATTGGAGAGAAATAAATTTGAATTCATTTTGGCATTTTAAAATGTTTTTAGTAGATTTTATTAGAGCAGCAGCACTGTTTGAATTATTTGAATTTTTTTAGAATTTATTTGGCGTTAGTAAAATGTTCATGTCGTAGAAAATATTTTTCTGAAAATTTTGATATATTATATGCCTATATGAATTTTATTTATTTATTTTGTTTTATTTTATTTTCTGTTGTCTGGAAAATCTTAAAAAAAAAGAGAACTCCTGCCGACTGGGCCGGCCCAGCTCTCCCGCCAGGCCCAGCCCAGCGCGCAGCTCGTCCCCGACCTCGAGCGGAGTCCGCCGCCCGCACGGCTCGCCGGCGACGCCGTGTCCGCCCCGGCCTCCTCTGCCCACTCGTCCACGCCTCTCCTCCCCCTATAAAGTCACCGCCCCGGGCCCCGTCTCTCTCTCTGCCGCACCGCGCCGCCCTTTCCGCAGATCGCCGCCGCCGCTGCCGCAAGCGAGCCGCCCCGCCGCCTAGTCCGCCGCCCAGCCTCGCTGCTCGCCGCCGCACCGTCGCCCCGCGCAGCCGCCGTCGCCCGCCACCTCGCCGGAGTCCGTTCGTCGCCGGCGCCGGCGCCGGTTTTATTTGGCAAACCGGTAAAACCCGCACAAAACCCGATCCGGTTTTTTTTCGGTTTTTCATCTTAGGCCGGTTTTTCCTTTTAGTTAGATCTAATTAGAAAACGTTCGCTGGTTAGGTCTTCCCAGCGAACGAATTCGTTATTTTTGTTTCTGTAGCGAACGTTCGTTAGATAGTCTTTTTCTTTTTCTTTTTAATTTTCGGTCAGGGACTCTTTTGTGAATATTTTATTTATAGATTGGCCCCTATTTTTCAAACGGTCACTACTTTTTACTCGTTTGTCCAAATCCAACGAAAACAACGCTCACGTCTTCGTTATGATCCCCTCTTTCCAGTAATCCAACTCAAACATGTTTTTTGAAAGTTTTAAAATTTGAATTCAACCAGATTTGTATTTGAACTTCGTTTGATCATAACTTGAGTTTCGTAGCTCCGTTTCAGTTGATTCTTTTTGCAAATCGAAGCTCTTGATCCAAACATTCTAATAAGGACAAATTCACATAATTTTGGTACTGTTAGAAATTGTTTTATGTTTCAAGAGTTATTTGCTTGGTTTTGAAGTTTTCCGAATCGTCTTCTTCGTTCTTTCTGATCTTTTGAGTGATTGCTTATGTGTGGTTACTATTGCTTGCTTACGATAGATTGACCGGAGTGTGACGAGTAGAACTATCAAGAGTTATGAGTGCGAATCATCTTCATCAACATTGCAGGCAAGTTCACACTTTGATCATACCTCTTTCATACCCAGTTTTTATTGCATTAGATCAAACCTCCAACATTACATGATTAGGATCTAATTAAATTGTGGGAGGGGAAGTAGTTGAGGTAGTACCTATTACCTGTTTATTATCAAACCCTTGGGAGTTACTATTACGTTGTGCTTATATTCCCATGCTATGCTCGTAGACGTGGATTGGGTTTTGAGAGTATTCATGACAGATGGTGAGATTGTTAATTAATGGTTTACTTAAGGTGGCAACTTAAACACACATCTGGGTGGATTGAGGCACCTGGGTATTCCAGGATTGCCTGTCTAGGCACCTGGGTAGACTAGGATTGCCTGTTTTTTTTATGGACCGCCACCCAGGCTCAACGGGATCATGAGATTTTTCATACTAGAAACTTCCGTGTGCAGCCACAAGCTATTATGGGCTCTAGCATAGTTGATTAAGTCGTGCGAACTCTTACAGGGTAGACTAGCAGATGTAGGGGAAAGTAGGTGTAATGGTCTATCCATCGTAAGGTGCTAGCACTTCTGAAAGACTATATATCGGTCATCCGTTTCTCAAACACCATGTAGTGCGAGAAATCCAACGGAGGGGATCGAGTCTTGTGGGGAAAAGTGCGCAAACCTCTGCAGAGTGTATAAACTAATCATGATTAGCCGTGTCCCCGATTATGGACGTCTTGAGTATCTAGTACCTGGATTATCATGTGAATCTCATCACGTTACTTTAAATGAATATTGTTGGGTTTTAAATGATGATGCTTAATTGGGATTGAGAATGCTGTCAACCATTCTCAATGTTTAACAACCACCTTGATAGTTAAATAAAATTTATTTCTTTGCAGTAGGGAAAAATTGGCTTTACGCAAAACTATAACCATAGAGCTTTTCCACCAGCCAAATATGCATGTAGTGATAGCCTTTATTCATCATTCTCTATGGTGTGAATTTGCCAGTACATTCAATGTACTGACCCTTTGTGGCTGCAACGTCTCATGTTGCAGGATTTCTTACGACGAGTAAGTGATACGTTAGGGTTACGATTTCTACACTCAACTTTGCCGTTGGTGTTGATGGGAATCCACAACCTTGTTACTTCTGCTATTTTGGATTGAGGTAATAGTATTTACGTTACTTTTACATGTGATTTACCTCTGTTATAAATCCTCGAGTACTGTGTGTGTCAGCATACCGATCCAGGGATGACACTTAAGCATAGAGATTTGACCGTCTGAGGTCAGTTCACTACAAGATGGTATCAGAGCACATGTTGACTATAGTACGTGACCCTAGAAACTGGCAAGCCCATAGCAAAGATTTTTCTCTACAACTTTCCCTTTCAAAAATACCTTTTACCTCTCTTCTCTTATGAGCTTATTCAAAAATTCCCTTTAGTGAGACCATACCCCTTTCCCCTTTTGACCACTCGAGGATTCGACTGATGAGACCACTCCAAGAAGTACAAGATATCGGACAACTATGACCACTTCGGAGTGAAGAGTATTTTTCGTGCATCTGAATAATGGAAACTACAACGGTTGAAGACCGAAGACAAGTAGAATTTGAAGGCTCTGAAGAATTCCCAGATTTGTATGACCTAGGAAGGCTACCCTTATGGAACTTGGCAGACTATGGAAGTTGTCAATACCCGAGATCAAGGTGTATCGGAGAAAGACTGAACCAAGGAGCATGAGAACTCGAAGTTTTGTCAAAGAAAACCCTAAGGCAGGAGATATCAACTATGGAATGATAGCTCATGGGAATGACAAGAGCAGAAACACGGTTATCCGTGATGTCATCGTCCGCTGATGCTATTGTCACCGTGCTGAGTTAAGGATGCATGTCTTCAGAATGGATTTGATGGAAGAAGGCTGATGGAGCACCTATTACTAAGATGAAGTTTTAACCTTAGCCGGTGTATCACCAGGATCTGGAGTAGTACATCAAGAAGTTTAAGGTGAAGCTCCATGAAGCCGTATTAGACAAGGAAGCATTTCGTGAAGAACTCAGGAACCAAAAGCTGAAAGTAGCCAAGCTGGAGGAGCAAAACCTCGAGATACCGGAGATTCGACAGGAACTGAAGGACAGTAGGACCATGGTTCATGCGAAGGATGTTGAAACCAGAAGTTTGGAACGCAACTCGAGAAATATTAAAGGACGTCATGATAGACCTTGCGCCAACAGAGATGATCTGGCAAAAGAACTTGAGAAGGACAAGCATGATCGGAAGAAGCCGTTGGAGGCATGAACAAGACTTGAAGAGTTTGATGACTTTGAAGATTTATTAACCTTTAGAAGACCCAACCCCTGTTATCTACCTATGTTAGATGCGACATTTGTGAGCTGTCATTTGTTTGATGTTTTTTCCCGACAGCCACAAATAAAATCTGCCTTTTCAAAACTTTTTTGTTTGTATTGTGTGCATCCCTCTATCTCTCTTATCTCACCCCAAACCCATGGACCCAATAGAGGATGAATGAAGTGAGCTTATATTTTCTGGACCGATAAGTCAATTGGAGATGGACCGATTGCTTCAGAACAAGGAGGATCACATGGAGAATAACCCTATAGTTGGAAACAATATGACCCAACATGCTCTTCAGTGCTTTGAAAGAGGTGCTGCTACTTGGTGGAGAATGTACCAAACCATCAATGGATGGCAAGGAGTAACCACTTGGAAAGAATTTAAGTTGACTTTGCCAAAGTCTCGGTTTGTGTCCCAGAAGTTGAAGCCTTATGGAAATGGATATGAAGAAACCTTGTGCATGCAAGATTTGTGGAGAAATAGGACACACCCATAAAGAACACAAGGATGAATACCCTAATTGTGAAGGAAGTCACCCAGTTGAAGAATGCCCAATTAGGCAGATTACTTGTTTCTTGTGTGAAGGGACTACCCACTATCCTGCTCAGTGTCACATTTACCCCATGGTACAACGAACCATCCAGCAGAAGAAAGAAGAAATGAAAGGAGCCCTCATGGAAATTTTAGAAGAAGCTGTGATGGAGGACACACCTAAAGAAGACCCGAGTAAACCCTAGTCTTGCTATTCATGTGGAGAAGAAGGACACATCTCCCAAAATTGTCTAAATGGAGATCTAGTAGAATTCCCGACAAAGGAAGTAGAATATGACCCAAAGGAAATAGAAGCCCTGATTGGAATGGAGAAGTCCAGGAAGAGAAACCGATTGGAGCCCAGGAGGGACCTGAGTCATATCACCTGTTACAGGTGCAAGGAGTCAGGGCACTACCTCAACAGTTGCCCAAAAAGGAAACCTCGAGACTTGTCAGAAGTAATATGTTTTAGTTGTAATGGAGCTGGGCACTTTGCCAGAGAATGCCCCAAGGAGAAGGAAACTTGTGCTAGATAGTTGAGTTTGCAACAAAAGAAATGGAGTAGTAGAAGTGAGAACATTTTCTTTTATATTGAGGTGTTGAGTTGAGACATGTAATGGAGGAGCGAGAGATGGTAATCATTTGAGAATGAATAAAGTTAGCATCGTTGGTACTGATATGGATTTTATGAGTTGTTACTCTATGAAGAAGGATTTTGACCATTTTTGAGGATATGAGAAATATGTTCTATGAAAGATTTGTGCATTTTAAGGGTGGTAGTACCCTATAAGAACCCTTGACTCTTGGAAAAGATAAGGATACTCCACTGAGTGGATTTCGGACAAAATGAATACGAGTTTTGTCTCGATATGTGTGATACCCCAAGAGTATGTGGGATGAAGTTGGAGACCGTCAGTTGTTTGGACGAAATGTGATCAAGGAGTCAGAAGAGAATGTTAAGTTGATTCGAGATAGACTGAAGGTAGCTCAGTCCAGGCAGAAGAGTTATGCAGACTCAAAAACTCAAGGAGGTAGTCTATGAAATTGGAGACAGAGCATGTCTTCGTGTGCCCCCTCTGCGAGGAGTTAAATGAATTGGAGTTAAGGGAAAGTTAGCCTCGAGATTTGTAGGACCATACCAAGTTTTGGAGCGTACGGGAGAAGTGGCCAACAAGTTGGAGTCACCCGAAGGACTGTCAGGAGTTCATGATGTGTTTCACATTTCCCAGTTGAAGAAGTGCCATGCAGAGATGGCCAACATTCCCCTGTAAGAATGCTTGACCCTGAAAAGGAAAATGATGTTCCACGAAGTGGAATATGGACTTCATAAGTATAAGTTTTTATCTCGGTATGAGGGATATCCCACGAGGATGAAGAGATAAATTACTATTGGATATAAAGGAGGTATGATGTCAGAAATATGGATCAATGGAAACTCCATGATGAGTCTTAGTAAACATGTCCTAGTTTGGTGCCAATAGAAGGAAGGAAGACAGTAAAATTGGATGGATTTAAGAATACTAGGAAGTTGGAAGTTGGAACAATGATTAGTTGCCCGATGATAAGTTCAAGGACTACAAGTGATGAGATGGGCCATAACCCACAGGCCCCAGGACCTGCCAAGAATGCAAGCACATCCTTGCTGAAGGAAGAACCCTGGAGGAAGATACGACGTTTATTGGCAGACAATTTTATAGGAGTAACGCAAAACCTGAGAGTTGTGAAGGAACGATAGATGTTTGTTTGGCTTGCAGAATCTATGGATTTATCCGAACTTGGTTCGTCGACAAGAGAAATTCTGCAATACTTGTGAGGATGACCGAGTGTTAGAATGCGAGATTCGCTAAACCGTATACAAGGTAATGATTTGTGTGCGGGATGGATTGATCACCATACCAACTTACTCTTATTATTCGCCTTGCTATGTGGGATGGTAAATCTGAGTGACTTACCTATAGTAAAGAGACGACGATCAAAACCCTGTCTAAACTTAGAATGGTATAAGTATTTTTCCCTTGTACACGGCAGTTGTTGCCAACCGTAGGTTATACGGCGAGGTTCAACCCAGACCCATTTCCTGCAGGAGAAACCATAAATTGTTGACCACCATGAGATATCGATAGTTGTTTAGTTTTGGCGCCAGACCCGTCAGCTAAGAAGACCCAATCTCGGAATAACCTTACCAAGAGGAAAGGACAGAAGAATTGAGGAAAAGGTTATGCCACTACTTGAAGTGCCTAGAGAAGGAATTATCCTTACGATCTGAAAAGACCGACACTGTCAAGAATAAGGGTGGAGTATATGAGTTTTGATGGAACCGTAACCATGCTTCTAAGGGTGGTAGCCCCCCAGACCCCTTGTGATGATCGATGGATTTTGAGAAGACCCCAAACCTAACCTATTTCTTTCTAGCCTCTCTGAATCTCGAGGACGAGATTCATTTTAAGGGTGGTAGGTTTGTAACATCCCAAAATTCTAAATTTTGGAATGTTATAATAAATAGATAGATAGATTGATTGTTTGATCGTTGTGTGATTGATTGCGTGAAATTGAGTGAAATTCGAAACCTTTTTAAAAGTTAAATGAGAGGGAATAAAAGGACTTTCCCAAACATTCATTTTGCATTCGTGATCTCCATGAATTCAAATTATTTTCACCACGAAACCCTGGAGAGAAGATGACATGACTTCTTCCATTTATTTAAATGACAAGGGGTGTTGAAAATATTTGAATTTCATTTGAAAATATTTTCAATTATGAAACTTTATGCAACTCAATGATTTTCACGAGAGAAGATAAAATGACTTCTTCAAACATATGAAATATGAGTTGGGAGTTTAAAAGGACCAAAATTTAAAATCCTTTTGAAATTATTTTCAATTTGGAGTTATTTGGGTTTTATTCAAATTATTTTTCTCCAAAAACAAAATACATGGAAAATAGGGTAACATGATTCTCTAGAATAGAAAATTGGAGAGAAATAAATTTGAATTCATTTTGGTATTTTAAAATGTTTTTAGTGGATTTTATTAGAGCAGGAGCACTGTTTGAATTATTTGATTTTTTTTAGAATTTATTTGGCGTTAGTAAAATGTTCATGTCGTAGAAAATGTTTTTTTGAAAATTTTGATGTATTATATGCCTATATAATTTATTTATTTATTTTGTTTTATTTTATTTTCTGTTGTCTGGAAAATATTAAAAAAAGAGAACTCCCGCCGACTGGGCCGGCCCAGCTCTCCCGCCAGGCCCAGCCCAGCGCGCAGCTCGTCCCTGACCCCGAGCGGAGTCCGCCGCCCGCACGGCTCGCCGGCGACGCCGTGTCCGCCCCGGCCTCCTCTGCCCCCTCGTCCACGCCTCTCCTCCCCCTATAAAGTTGCCGCCCCGGGCCCCGTCTCTCTCTCTGCCGCGCCGCGCCGCCCTTCCCGCGGATCGCCACCGTCGCCGCCTGCTCCAGCTGCCGCCGCCGCAAGCGAGCCGCCCCGCCGCCTAGTCCGCCGCCCCGCCTCGCTGCTCGCCGCCGCACCGTCGCCCCGCGTCGCCCCGCGCAGCCGCCGTCGCCCGCCACCTCGCCGGAGTCACGCCGCCTCGCCGGAGTCCGTTCGTTGCCGGCGCCGGTTTTATTTGGCAAACCGGTAAAACCTGCAGAAAACCCGATCTGGTTTTTTTCGGTTTTTCATCTTAGGCCGGTTTTTCCTTTTAGTTAGATCTAATTAGAAAACGTTCGCTGGTTAGGTCTTCACAGCGAACGAATTCGTTATTTTTGTTTCTGTAGCGAGCGTTCGTTAGATAGTCTTTTTCTTTTTCTTTTTAATTTTCGGTCAGGGACTCGTTTGTGAATATTTTATTTACAGATTGGCCCCTGCTTTTCGAATGGTCACTACTTTTTACTCGTTTGTCCAAATCCAACGAAACCAACGCTCGCGTCTTCGTTATGATCCCCTCTTTCCAGTAATCTACTCAAACATGTTTATGAAAGTCTTAAAATTTGAATTCAATCAGATTTGTATTTGAACTTCGTTTGATCGTAACTTGAGTTTCGTAGCTCCGTTTCAGTTGATTCTTTTTGCAACTCGAAGCTCTTGACCTAAACATTCTAATAAGGCCAAATTCACATAATTTTGGTACTGTTAGAAATTGTTTTATATTTCAAGAGTTATTTGCTTGGTTTTGAAGTTTTCCGAATCGTCTTCTTCGTTCTTTCTGATCTTTTGAGTGATTGCTTATGTGTGGTTACTATTGCTTGCTTACGATAGATTGACCGGAGTGTGACGAGTAGAACTATCAAGAGTTATGAGTGCGAATCATCTTCATCAACATTGCAGGCAAGTTCACACTTTGATCATACCTCTTTCATACCTAGTTTTTATTGCATTAGATCGAACCTCCAACATTGCATGATTAGGATCTAATTAAATTGTGGGATGGGAAGTAGTTGAGGTAGTACCTATTACCTGCTTATTATCAAACCCTTGGGAGTTACTATTACGTTGTGCTTACATTGCCATGCTATGCTCGTAGACGTGGATTGGGTTTTGGGAGTATTCATGACAGATGTGAGATTGTTAATTAATGGTTTACTTAAGGTGGCAACTTAAACACACATCTGGGTGGATTGAGGCACCTGGGTATTACAGGATTGCCTGTCTAGGCACCTGGGTAGACCAGGAATGCCTGTTTTTTTATGGATCGCCACCCAGGCTCAAAGGGATCATGAGATTTTTCATACTAGAAACTTCCGTGTGCAGCCACAAGCTATTATGGGCTCTAGCATAGTTGATTAAGTCATGCGTACTCTTACAGGGTAGACTAGCAGATGTAGGGGAAAGTAGGTGTAACGGTCTATCCATCGTAAGGTGCTAGCGCTTCTGAAAGACTATGTATCGGTCATCCGTTTCTCAAACACCATGTAGTGCGAGAAATCCAACGGGGGCGATCGAGTCTTGTGGGGAAAGTGCGCAAACCTCTGCAGAGTGTATAAACTAATCATGATTAGCCGTGTCCCCGGTTATGGACATCTTGTGTATCGAGTACCTGGATTATCATGTGAATCTCATCACGTTACTTTAAATGAATATTGTTGGGTTTTAAATGATGATGCTTAATTGGGATTGAGAATGCTGTCAACCATTCTCAATGTTTAACAACCACCATGATAGTTAAATAAAATTTATTTCTTTGCAGTAGGGAAAAATTGGCTTTACGCAAAACTATAACCATAGAGCTTTTCCACCAGCCAAATATGCATGTAGTGATAGCCTTTATTCATCATTCTCTATGGTGTGAATTTGCCAGTACATTCAATGTACTGACCCTTTGTGGCTGCAACGTCTCATGTTGCAGGATTTCTTACGACGAGTAAGTGATACGTTAGGGTTACGATTTCTACACTCAACTTTGCCGTTGGTGTTGATGGGAATCCACAACCTTGTTACTTCCGCTATTTTGGATTGGTATTTACGTTACTTTTACATGTGATTTACCTCTGTTATAAATCCTCGAGTACTGTGTGTGTCAGCATACCGATCCAGGGATGACACTTAAGCACAGAGACTTGACCGTCTGAGGTCGGGTCGCTACATACGTGGTTTAGGACTGAGATCAAAATCATGGAGAAAGAGTTGGCGGCCTTGTATGAAAAATGTGTTGCTCAATATAAGCGAGCTGGAAATGGAGAAATTTCATCTTCCTCTACAAACATTCCTAGTATCCCGGTTCAAGCTGGGTACGAGTCCTTCTTATTGTCCCGTTCAACAAGAATATCAAAGAGTGAGTTGAGGAACTACTTAGAGGATGAGGTTGCCCCTCGCAACAAGGCTCTTGATCTTCTTGGTTGGTGGAAAGACAATGCTCCTAGGTACCCAATTATGGACAAGATAGCCAGGAGGTTCCTTACTATCCCAGCTACCTCGGTGTCTTTGGAATCTATCTTCAGCACGACCGGAAGGATTTTAGGTATGTCAACTCGTACTACTGAACTTTGGATATAAACTTGTCAACTTCTCATCCTCAAACTAGTTTGTCAACTTGTGTCGTATTAGATGACTATAGGAGTTCTTTAAAACCGGTTATGGTGGAGGCATTAGTTTGTGGTGCAAGTTATATCAAGGGTGCTCATGTTGACTTGAATCTGGTGGTATGTTTGCCATCTTTTCCTTACCTTTCTTTCTTTCTTTTTTGTTCTTGTTGTATGTGATGTGAGTGAGCATTTGTCTAACTTCCACACTTGTAGCAGAGGGATGAGAATGAAGAGGATGATGTTGAGAACATCAAGTTACCCAAGTTACCCATTGTGGTAGAGGAGATCAACGATTGGTAACTATTCTTCCTACATGTTTCACTTGTCATACGATACCAAATATTATTTATGTGAATGTTGGTTGTCTTACTTGCAGACGTTCATCATGTCGATGTTGATCTTGCTATTTTGGAGATGAATGTCAAAGTGATCTTTCTCATGTGAAGGCTACTTTTGCATTTCTGTTATGTTGGAACCTTTCAAGTCATGAACTATGAATTGTCACTGCTAGCTTGGAGATGAACCTCTCATTTGTGTTATGTTCAACTTGTCAATTGACATGGACTTGGAATTGTCATTGCAAGTTTGTAATCGTGTCCTTCAATGATGATAAGACCTTATGTTTGTGGATGTGATATTTGTTCTTAACCTAATTTGTGCCATCTTTTCTGTCAAAATCAGTTTGTGGATGTCCAAAAAACAAAGGAAATGCTGTCCAAATTTAGTTATTCTTGCTGTCCAAATTTGTCTAGTGCTTGCTCTCCAAATTAGTTGTTTGTGGCTATGATATTTCTGCTGTTTCGGTCCAAACTTATCTGAAAACTGTAGTGATCAATGTTTGTGCATGTGATTTTTGTGATATTGTTCCTCTCAAAATCAATTGTTTTGATGTCCAAAATTCAAATAAAATGCTGACCAAATTTAGTTATGCCACACAAGTCATTGGACAGAAACAAAGCACTCATAGGAGCAACTTAGTATGACTGTATGACATAGCTAATTTGGACAGCCTAAACTGTGGCAAAAAAGATCAACATGGCACTCCCAGGATAAGCCACGGTCTAAATAGTGGCCAAAAAGCTGAATAGATTAGCTACAGGGCAGCTACAGTCTAAACAATGACACTACAGGGAAGCTACAGTCTACAAATGACACAGTAGCCTAAACAGTGGCCAGCAGAGCACTCCCAGCCATTGGTCCCATTCGGTCCATTCGGGCTGACCGAGCTTTTGATGCTTTGGGCCGGTCCTAGAAAACAGGCCCGCTGGCCACCTTGGTGCAGTCCGGACCGGACCGGCCGCGGCCGGCCCAAAGGCTGGCTCGATCAAAGCCCGGACCGGACCGGACCACGCCCACCCTGATGGCTGTAGGGGTCTGGGGGCATGAGCGAGGCATGATAGGGCACGTGCTTGCGCGTACGACGAGGCGCAGAGGTAGGGAGAGTTCGACGGATGGCTATTACAGGGCGATAGCGGAGCTCGGAGGCGGCTAGTGTTAGCTCCAGCTCGAATCTTGAGCTCGTACAGAAAGGAGAAGGGTGCGGGTGCTCACAGAGGAGCTCGGGGAGGGGGTCGGGGGAGTCGGGGAGGCACCGGGGCGGCGTCCTTTGGAGCAGATCGACGACAGACGAAGCGGTGGGGAACGGCTCGATGCCGGGGATGCAGGGGGATCCGGCTTGCTCTAGTGGATGTGGATGACGAGGACGACCACGCCGGAGCTTCGGTGCAGCCACTGGGCGCGGGGGTGATAGTGGCTACGAGAACGATGGTGGCGTAGCGACGGCCATGCTCAGGCGGTTGTAAGGAGAGGGAGAGAGTGGCGCGAGGTGGGAGAGAAGGGGGGCTTGGGCTCCAAGGGGTTCGCAGGATATTTATAGACGTTTCTCCGACGCTGTAGCATCGCCGTGGCATCATCTACGTGGCTGCGTGCGCGGGCACACGCTCTGGACGGCTGTGCGTGAGAGCTTGAAGATAGTGGTTGTGTGGGCTGGGCTACGTACTGTCCACATCGAAGCCCACCTGGATAGTGCTCCTTTGCTCTCTAACTTTTATTATTTTTTGATCTGTTTTCTATTAAAACAAATAGCAATTAAATTTTTCTGACAATGAAATTTGGCACATAATTATTAGTCATAATTTTGGAGAGGCTCACAAAGTTGGAGTCAAATGAGATTGTATAAATATTTGTTTATTTCAAACAAGGGGGTATTTTATTTGTTGTTGGACCACTTATTAAATCCTAGGAATTAACCTATGAGTCAAATGAGGTTGGTTCCATCATGAAAATGATCGGGGCAATTTATAGAATAATGTGAACATTTTAAATTTATTTTAAATTTGAATTCAAACAGGATTTAAATCATCATGAGATTGACAATAGTAATCATGGTGACATGGCATCATTAGTAGAGGTTCACTGTAGCTTAATTATCCGGGCGTCACACTTGTAATCGTCCCCGTACTCTAGCAGGAGTGAGCTAGGGCGTTGCAGCCTTGCCATGAGGCCACCTTGTCCCATACCTGGATGGCAGTCGGGAACTCCCAGAAGTGGTGGGAGGAGGTCTCGAGATTCCTGAAGCATAACTGACAGAAGTAGTTGTTGGTCCAGCTGCAACGTTGCAGTCTGTCACGGCACCAGAGCCTGTCCAAGTGCAGTAGCCAGAGCAAAATCTTGATCTTTCTTGTCGCCAAATTTTCCAGATCGATCCTCTAAAGTTGATCTCCACTATTGTTGTTGGGAACTAGATGTCATAGGCTGAGCGCGCCGAGTACTGGCCAGAGTTGCTGATGGTCCATCTGATCGTGTCCTCCACTCCGTCTTCCATCGTGATTGTCGGTGTCAAAACCGGCGGATCTTGGGTAGGGGGTCCCGAACTATGCGTCTAAGGCGGATGGTAACAGGAGGCAAGGGACACGATGTTTTACCCAGGTTCGGGCCCTCTTGATGGAGGTAAAACCCTACGTCCCGCTTGATTAATATTGATGATATGGGTAGTACAAGAGTAGATCTACCACGAGATCAGAGAGGCTAAACCCTAGAAGCTAGCCTATGGTATGATTGTATGTATCTCTATCGACTAGCCTGGCCTCAGTTTATATAATGCACCAGAGGCCTAGGATAACAAGATTCCTAGCTGAATACGCCGGTGGGGAGAAGTCCTTGTCTTGATCGCCAAGTCTTGTGGAATCTTCCTTGTATGCGGCAGCTGTCCAAACTGGCCCATGAGTATACGGCCATGGGGGTCATCTGCCCAATCTAAGAGATCGGGAGATGACGTGGTGAGTACCCCCCTAGTCCAGGACACTGTCAGTAGCCCCCTGAACCGTTCTTCAAGTTAGGGACGCTCCTCGATTCTTCCGAACTATTCTTCATCTTCGGTTGTCGGTCTTGAAAACTGGTTCAACAAATCTTCTCATCTTCGATATTGAGGATCGCCGAAATGCATTCGACAAGTTTATACGTCGGGTATCCGACGAGCCCCTTTAAGTTTCCGGCATTTATCAATGCCTTGTTATTTTTATGCCACACCTCGGGTTTGAAGTTGTTCCCGGGAGGCAGTGTCCTCTTGCGTCCGAGCTCCAACGCCAGACTACATTCAAGGTATCTTTTGCAGCCGAGCACCAATGTCGGACTGCTTCCGAGCTCCAACGCCGGACTGTGTCCAAGATCCAACGTCGGACTATATCCAAGATGTCATAGATCATCTTGGTCCAAAAAAGTTGAAGGAGTTTAGCCGAGCTTAATGCCGGAAATGACCTCTATGGAGCCAGCCACTAGTGCCCGAGCTTTATGCCGGACTGCTTCCGAGGTGGTCCACCACCCCGACTGTGGGCCGATTTTTTGTCAATATTCTTTATTGGTGCAATTTATTCTCTACCGAGATATACAACCAGTAGCCCTCAAGGTGTGTATCGGTCTAAAACCCGAGATGCACCTGAAGGATGACGTAAGATCGGTGATCCCAGTAGCTGCTGAGACTCGGGTTGATTTGCAAAAATCAGCCTGAGGATCAAGTCCTAGCTCGGAAGAATACTTCGGGACACAAAAAGCGGCATGCTCAGTCCTCGAGACTCAGGTTGGGTGCGGCCGACCAACCTGAGGATCAAAATCTCCTCGGAAACTATATTGCACATAAAATTTTCTGCATTGGACAGGCAATGCAGTAGCCCCCGAGACACTGGTCGGGTGGCAACACCAGACCAGGGGATCAATGTGCCCCTTTAATATTTGTAAATAATAAGCCCAAAGCCCAGTAGCCCCCGAGCCTTAATGCGGGCACGGGTGGCCGAATTAAGGATCGATATCCATAGTAAAATCACAAATTATGTGTGATGACTCTATGTATCCAAGTACTTTACATCCTTAATGTTCGGATCCGCATTGTACAAAACTTTGTTGACCGACCATCGGCTTCCACCTCCTCGGCTAGTAGCCGAGGAGTGTTTGTCCTACTTTATAAAGCCTTTATGAGGGAAAAGATTTACGACAAACAAGGCAATCTGGCCATACGGTTTTATAAACAAAGGTACGCAGAGAGATATGTTATATTACTGTTTAACATAAGAAATGTCTTCTAAAGAAAATAGTCCCGCTATCGGTTCCTTTCTTTGAGTTGTCATGCTAAGCATGATCATGAAACCTCAGCTCTAATGTAAGAGCAAAATATCGAGGATTTAGTTTGGGAGGTAAGTTAATAGCCCCGGGTAGTGTTAGGCGACAGTCGAGGTCAAGCCGTAAACACTTCGGCCATTTTTATGAATGGACCGTCATTTAACACCATCATCGGATCACTGACCAGTTTACGCTTATTGTGACAGTCAGTTTTCGGCTTTCTCCACCGAGGTGCTTAACCATGTGAGCTGGAAGCACAATCGCAGTGGTTCTCCCTTTGCACACCTAGCTGAACAAAGCGGAACGTAGGAGGCAAGCGCAGGAGCCGGGCAACCCAACTATTGACCGAAGACACAATTCGAAACCAATGCATATATAGTGAGATCCGAGAATGTTTTTGCCGAATCTATAAAGGTGTCTGGCATTGCACTGCGAGACTTGTGCTGAAAACACACAAATAGTTTAAAAGTGCCAAAAGCTTGGAAAGCCAAAAAACGTCAGTTAAAACTTGGCGTTCGAACAAGATCAAGTGCTCGGTGCCAATCCGAAAATTGGAAAAAAATTGTGCTTCTGTCGTGCTTTAACATGACACATCCGATCTCAAGACTTCACGCGGGTCAGCCTACGACTTCTATCCGGCTATTGACCATAAACTCGAGTCGAAAAAGGAGCGGTAGAAAAAGACTTTGCAACGACCAAGAAGAAAACACATTTACTATAAAATAGCTCATATAAATTTTAAGAGCCCCCAAGTGACTTGGGTAAAAGAATTTTATGTATAATGATTGTATGTACCGAAGTACTTATATCATATCTGTGTTCACCCGAACTTTAAACGCGTCTTAACCGACCGTCTGCTTCTCCCTCTTCGGCCAAGGGCCAAAAAGTGTCATGTACTCCACCTGTCGAGAGTATCAACGGTGTTTCCGATGACCAGGCAATCAGGCCATAAGGCTATAACAGACAAAGCGCGCTCAAGGAACTTATGCTATATTACTGACGAAGTGTAAGAAGCATCTTTGAAGAAAATAGTACCCCCACTGATACCTTTATGCGGTGCTCATTATTACTATGAGACTTGTGCAATAGATTTTTTGTACTCATGAGTTCCGTTGTGTGCCGACCATGATTGAAAACAATAAGAGTGCTAGCTTTCGGCTTCACCCAGTCTGAGGTCAGAGCTCGGAGGACCCGGTCATGACAATCGCAGAGGTGCTCCCTTTACTCCCTAGACGAACAATCGGGAACGTAGGGTTAAGCACAGGAGCCAGGCAACCCAGCTTGCAAATCGCTTAAGTCAATATGGTGCATATTGTGGCGTAATACACGAATAAGGAACAAAGCCGTACACTATAATCATATGCAAGAGGAAAAAGCTTCATGAAGGAAGCCCCCAAGTAAACGGGGTATTTGAATTTGCATGTCACAAACAAAGTTTTGACAAGAAGATTTTTTACAAGCAACTTTTTTCCAAAAAAGTATAATGCTTGGTCGAATCGAACACAAGTTAAAAATTAAAACTTTGAGCTTGAAAGCGACTTAGCTGATTAATGTGTTCAACATTGATGACGCGGTCCGAGCTTGATGCGGGACAAGGTTCCATCCCCCAAGCCGGTCCCGAGGTGGCGGAGCGGAGAGCTCGACACACCGAAGTGGTGACATAGCACGGTCAATGCAGGCCGGCAGAGTGATGCCGAAGTCCCCGGCATGGGGTAATGAAGTGTTGACGAAGCCCCCCGTCTAGCCGAGGTGGCGTGCTATGTCAATACGCCGAGTTGACGATAATGCCCAACCCAGATCATTTTCCTGTGCACAAAAAGTGATGCAAACCGGAGATAATAGTATAAAAAAATCGTTGCATAATAAATAATTTATGCAAAGTGAGTAATAAAAGAAATATGGCCTGGCGCCGAAGTCAATGTCGATGCAGCGCGTCGGTGTGATGCGGTAAGGGCGTGGCAAAGTCTGAATTCACAGGTCGGTCCATTTGATAGACCTGTGTACAGATGATGGACAAACCACAGTAATAATTCCTCGGAAAAATAAACCCAAACAAGCAAAAAATACTAGGATTAATAGCATCTGGTTTATTTGTTGTAGCAATCCGAAGAAAGGTGATTCCCAAAATTGGGACTCGATCCGCACACCCATTGCCTGATGGGCGATAAAGCGACGGCATGGCGATGCTGGCAAAGCCTGGCTCGCCGAGGTAAAGCCCTCGGTCCAGCTAACGCGACGGAGCTGGTCGGCTAGTGACGCCGAAGTCTCCGGAGTAGGTTGATGAAGAGATGGCGAAGCCCCCGGTCCAGCCGAGATGTTGAAGCCTCAATGTCAGCCGATGAGTCGAGGTAGGTCGGCGTGATGGACACCGGCTTGAAGGAGCAACAATGCGGCCCTGCCGATGCAGGTCGTGGCGTGGTCAATGTCGGCTTGATGAAGTGACTATGCGGCGATGCCGGTGTGCCCGCTCCGGGTAATCCGTGGGGCGGCGATGTTGGTGATGATTTATCCTTCGCGATGTCGAACTCTTGTTTGGCTTGCCGAGATGATGATCCGAAGAAGTTGAGCTCAGCTCAACAAAGTGACGACGTGTCTAGCGCAGGTCGGCAGCCGTGGAGCAATATTGTCGGACTGGTTTGACACCAGCATGATATTGAAGATCATGTTCGAAAGATCTTAAAGTTAGTGGGCTGTGTTCGGGAACAAAACACAATACCCCATACAAAACTTCCTTCAAAAGGGATGTCCGAAATCCCGTTCATAAAAAAGACGAACTCGGGTCGGATTCGTTTTCGCGTAGAAAACAGATCCGAAAAGTGATGCACTAGTCGGAATGTTCCCGGAGTTTGGACGGTCGGATCGAGCTGAAATTTTGAGAGGTGGTAGATATAGGAACTCCACAGCCGATCAACGGTTGGATCTTCCAAAGGACGTCCGAGCTAGAAGCTGGACACCACGCCCTAAACTCGTCCAGATTCCCGTCCAGATTTGACAGGGCTCCGGTATATCGTGGATTGCCAGAGATTCCTCCATCGGAACTCGACGAAATTTTCCAGTGTTGTTGTAGACTCAATTCCGCACAATTCCACCGAAGCAATCGTTAAAAAGACACTTGAGGAGGTGGTGGTGGCGGACACAAGTTCCCTGTCCAAAAAAACAGTACGGTCGCCCGAGGGCAATGTTAACGTTGAGCCCCCGGGCTCCCTGGATGATCCCTCCATGATCTTGATAGAGATCGGAGTCGATGTTTATAAAGGCCCTCATCCAAACATGACGATCGAAGGTAGGTCGCAGTCCTTGGTCGAACCAAGCTGACCAGTCGAGCTGGTGACGAAGATGCCGAAGTCGCAGTTGATCTGCAGGCGAGCCATTGATCCTTTTGTCGATCACAAAGCGGAACTCTCAATGAAAGCACCAATGTCGGTGTCAAAACCGGCGGATCTCGGGTAGGGGGTCCCGAACTGTGCGTCTAAGGCGGATGGTAACAGGAGGCAAGGGACACGATGTTTTACCCAGGTTCTGGCCCTCTTGATGAAGGTAAAACCCTACGTCCTGCTTGATTAATATTGATGATATGGGTAGTACAAGAGTAGATCTACCACGAGATCAGAGAGGCTAAACCCTAGAAGCTAGCCTATGGTATGATTGTATGTATCTCTATCGACTAGCCTGGCCTCGATTTATATAATGCACCAGAGGCCTAGGATAACAAGAGTCCTAGCCGAATACGCCGGTGGGGAGAAGTCCTTGTCTTGATCGCCAAGTCTTGTGGAATCTTCCTTGTATGCGGCAGCTGTCCGAACTGACCCATGAGTATACGGCCATGGGGGTCCTCGGCCCAATCTAAGAGATCGGGAGATGACGTGGTGAGTACCCCCTAGTCCAGGACACTGTCAGTGATGCTAGCTGCGTGGATCTCCCTGGCTAGCTGCAGCACCAAGTGCATGATGCTTGCGTGGTCGCCGTGGCGCAGGTCCAGGATCCACCTACCTTCGTGTAGCGCCTCACGGACCGAGCGGTTCTTCCTGATGGAATGCGCGAAGACCTCCGCGAAGGCCTGGTAGAGCAGTCTTCCACCTAGCCAGGGGGAGAGCCAGAAAGAGGTCGTAGCGCCATTGCCGATGGTGATCGCTGTGCAGGCCGTGAATAGGGCTTGGTCTGAGGCGTCGCATGGAGTGCCTGAGCCGACCCAAGGACGGTGCGACCGTGTCCATGAGAACTAGAGCCAACGCAAGCGCAGTGCCCGTGCGAATTTGTCAAGGTCGTGAATGCTCAGCCCACCGTTGCGCTCCGGCGAGGTGATCGCCGACCAGCGCACCTTGCATTTTCCTCCTGAAACCTCTTCGTCTTGCGCCCATAGAAATTGCCGTCTTTCCTTGTCGACGCCCTTGAAGAACCGCTTCGGTGACCGTAGAGCCGTGATGGCGAATGTGGGCATGGCTGAGAGGACGCACCGCACTAGCACCGTTCTGCCCGCGATGTGCATGAGCCGTCCTTTCCATTCAACCAGTTGCGCTCGGATCCTATCTAATATAAACTGGAGATGAACTAGCCTAAGCTTGCCGACTGTGATTGGCAGCCCTAGATATCTAGCGGGTAGACCTATGATGACCCCACTAAATTTTAGTAGAACCGTGGCGATGTCTACTCCCTCGCAGGCTATGGGGATGATCAAGGATTTTTCCAAGTTTACTCGCAGTCCTGTAGCCTCGCCGAAATGGTGCAGGATGGTCAGGAGCTCATCGAGTTTGTGCCTGACAGGGTTGATGAATATGACGGCATCATCAGCGTAGAGGCTGGTGCGCATGCGCGCACCCATCCCGGGCACCGCAGATAAGAGCCCCGCGCTAGTTGCTGCTTGAAGAAGCCGGTGCAGAGGATCTATGCAGAGTATGAATAGCATTGGCGAGAGGGGGTCGCCCTGCCTCAGCCCGCGTAGGTGAATGAACGCGGGGCCTGGGACACCATTGAGGAGGCAGGACGATGAGGCCGTGGAGAGGAGGAGGGTCACCCAATCTCTCCAGCGCGTCGAGAAGCCCATCTTGTCAAGGAGCTCGAGGAGGAACTCCCAGGAGATGCTATCAAAGGCCTTTGCGATATCGAGCTTCAGCAGGAGAGCAGGCGTTTTACGGCGATGCAGAGCACACACGTTGTTCTGGACGAACAGGAAGCTGTCATGGATGCACTTTTCCCTCTGGAAAGCAGACTGCACAGGGGAGATAATCGTCTCGATGATCGATGCCAATCTCATGGACAGCACCTTGGCGACCAGCTTGGCGATCGAGTGAATGAGACTGATCGGTCTGAAGTCATCCATGCAAGTAGCCCCATCCTTCTTTGGCTACAGAGCGATCATGGTAGAATTCAAGGCTGAGAAGTTGCCCCCGCCAGGCTGTAGAAGTGATCAAACCCCGCCATGATATCATGCTTAATGGTGATCCAGCAGGTACGGAAGAAGTTGCCTGAGAACCCGTCGGGGCCTGGTGCCTTATCAGCAAGCGAAGCAATGACAAGAACCCATAACTCTGGTTTAGTGAATGGGTTATCCAAGCCAGCATTGCTGACGGAAGGCAGGTCGATCGCGTCCTAGTTTATGGCATAGCCGCGGTCCCGCTTGGTGCCCAGCAGGTTGACGAAGTGATCGTGGGCGATGGATGCTTTATCTTCATGCGAGGTTGCCGTGCGTGAATCTGTCTGCAAAGAGTGGATGAAATTCTTCCTCCATATCGCGTTGATCTTGGCCTGGAAGAATGCAGTTTTGGTGTCTCCGGCCCGGAGCCATGTGATTCCAGCAGCTTGCCTCTTGCGCGCGCGCTCGATCACGGCCAAGCCCACGATCCATTGCTTGAGCTGCTTGCGTAGGTTGAATTCTGCCGTGGCCAGCTGGCGCTTTTCTTGGGCGATGTCGAGCCTAAGAATAATTCATGCTGCCAGCTGAAACTGAATCTTGGCATCGCTGAATAAGGACTTGGACCAAATCTTCAAATCGTGGGCTGTTTGCTGCATCTTGATCTTCATTCTAGCCATGGGACATGTGCTGTCCACTGACCGGAGCCAGGCCCGCTCGACCGTTTCTCTGAAGTATGGAAAACCATGGCCAGAAAGACTCGAATCTGAATGAAGCCTTCCAATGGAGTGCGGCTGCGTCAGCCAGGAGGAGCGGGCAGTGGTCGGAGCAGGCAGTTGACGCGGTCATGAGCATGTGCGAGGGGAAGAGGTCGTCCCATTCCGTGTTGCAGAACACCTTGTCGATGCTCACCATCGTCGGATTTTCCCTCTCGTTTGTCCAGGTGAGCCGCCTGTTCTTGCATTTGATCTCCTTTAAACCCGCTGAGTCTATCGCTCTCCTGAACCGCCCCATGATCATTTTGTTTATATTGAGGTTGCTCTTGTCTCGGGCTTCGTAGATGATGTTAAAATCTCCATTGATTAGCCATGGTTGTCGCGGCGGTGGAGCCACATGAACCGGTTCTGCTAGGAAGGAGTCTTTGAGGGTGTCGTCGACAGAGCCATACACCATCATCAACCAGAACGAGCAACTTCACTGAATAACTGAAAACTTGGTCGTGATTGAGAAGACGCCAACAACGTGCATGGTCAGATCCAGCGGCTGCTTGTTCCAAAAGATTGCTGCGCCGCCGCGGGTGCCTATAGCCGGCAGGACTGCGCAGCCGTCCAAGGTGTGTCCACCCAACTCGCGCACGATTTCTGCAAACCACGATTCAAGCTTTATCTCCTGAAGGCATAGGATGCAGGTCCTGTGAGATTCAACTAGCTCCTGGACAGTGGATCTTCTTGCCGGTGAATTCAATCCCTAACGTTCCAACTCATGATGGAAATGGGTGTGCTAATCATTGGACACAAGCACACTCTCCAACAGCATTTAAATTTCATTGATGCAAATCAAATATAGGTACACTTCCAGCCTAACACGGGTGCGCTAGAGACCACCAACAGGCCCCAAGAAACTTCGCTTATGTGGAGAGTAATAAAAATTCTATGCTTTTAGATCATGAAAAGAATGCTTTAGGTGCTGGTTATATTGTTGAATTCATTCATGATTCTACTGAAAATTATTATGAGGGAGGAATATATGCTTGTAGGAACTGCAATAATATCAAGTTTCCTCTCTATGTGCTTAAAATCTTGAAGTTATGCTTGTTTTACCCTCCTATGCAAGTTGATTCTTGTTCCCATAAGTTGTTTGCTCATAAAATCCCTATGCATAGGAAGTGGGTTAGACTTAAATGTGCTAGTCATATTCTTCATGATGCTCTCTTTATGTTTCAATTCCTATCTTTTATGTGAGCATCATTGAAATCATCATGCCTAGCTAGGGGCGTTAAACGATAGCGCTTGTTGGGAGGCAACCCAATTATACTTTTGTTTCTTGCTTTTAGGTTCTGTTTAGGAATCAATAATACGTATAGCTTCTGTTAAGATGTGGTTTTATGTTTTAATTAGTGTTTGTGCCAAGTAGAACCTTTGGGAAGACTTGGGTGAAGTCTTTATGATCATGCTGTAAAAATCAGAAACTTTAGTGCTCACGAGAATTGCTGCCGTTTTTATTTGGAGAGTGATATTTAGTTAATTCTTTTTGAATATGATTAATAGATAAATTACTCAGGTCTACCTATTTATTTGAGAATTTTATGCGTTCCAGAAGTATACGTTTGATCCAGATTACTACAGACTGTTCTGTTTTTGACAGATTCTGTTTTTGATGTGTTGTTTGCTTATTTTGATGAATCTATGGCTAGTAAAATAGTTTATAAACCATAGAGAAGTTTGAATACAGTAGGTTTAACACCAATATCAATAAAGAATGAGTTCATTACATTACTTTGAAGTGGTGATTTATTTTCATATACTAACAGAGCTTATGAGTTTTCTGTTAAGTTTTGTGTTGTGAAGTTTTCAAGTTTTGGGTAAGGATTCGATGGACTATGGAATAAGGAGTGGCAAGAGCCTAAGCTTGGGGATGCCCAAGGCACCCCAAGGTAATATTCAATTACAACCAAAAGCCTAAGCTTGGGGATGCCCCGGAAGGCATCCCCTCTTTCGTCTTCGTTCATCGGTAACTTTACTTGGAGCTATATTTTTATTCGCCACATGATATGTGTTTTGCTTGGAGAGTCATTTTATTTCATTATGTTTTGCTTGCTGTTTGAATAAAATACCAAGATATGAAAATCTTAAATGTTAGAGAGTCTTCACATAGTTGCATAATTATTCGACTACTCATTGATCTTCACTTATATCTTTTGGAGTAGTTTGTCGTTCGCTCTAGTGCTTCACTTATATCTTTTTAGAGCACGGTGGTAGTATTATAGAAATAGATGAACTCTCATGCTTCACTTAGATTATTTTGAGAGTCTTAAATAGCATGGTAATTTTCTTAAAATCCTAATATACTAGGTATACAAGATTAATAATAAAACTTTCCTATGAGTGTGTTGAATACTATGAGAAGTTTGATACTTGATAATTGTTTTGAGATATGGAGATGGTGATATTAGAGTCATTCTAGTTGAGTAGTTGTGAATTTGAGAAATACTTGTGTTTAAGTTTGTGATTCCCATAGCATGCACATATGGTGAACCGTTATGTGATGAAGTCGGAGCATGATTTATTTATTTGTTGTCTTCCTTATGAGTGGCGGTCGGGGACGAGCGATGGTCTTTTCTACCAATCTATCCCCCTAGGAGCATGCACGTAATACTTTGCTTTGATAACTTGTAGATTTTTGCAATAAGTATGTGAGTTCTTTATGACTAATGTTGAGTCCATGGATTATACGCACTCTCACCCTTCCACCATTGCTAGCCTCTCTAGTACCGCGCAACTTTCGCCGGTACCATAAACCCACCATTTACCTTCCTCAAAACAGCCACCATACCTACCTATTATGGCATTTCCATAGCCATTCCGAGATATATTGCCATGCAAATTTCCACCGTTCCGTTTATTATGACACGCTTCATCATTGTCATATTGCTTTGCATGATCATGTAGTTGACATCGTATTTGTGGCAAAGCCACCGTTCATAATTCTTTCATACATGTCACTCAGGAGTCATTGCGCATCCCGGTACACCGCCGGAGGCATTCATATAGAGTCATATCTTGTTCTAAGTATCGAGTTGTAAGTAAATAAAAGTGTGATGATCATCATTATTAGAGCATTGTCCCGGTGAGGAAAGGATGATGGAGACTATGATTCCCCACAAGTCGGGATGAGACTCCGGACGAAAAAAAGAGGCCAAAGAAGCCCAAAAAAAGAGGCCATAAAAAAGAGAAGGCCCAAATCAAAAAATATATAAAAAAATGAGAGAAAAAGAGAGAAGGGGCAATGCTACTATCCTTTTACCACACTTGTGCTTCAAAGTAGCACCATGATCTTCATGATAGAGAGTGTCCTATGTTGTCACTTTCATATACTAGTGGGAATCTTTCATTATAGAACTTGGCTTGTCTATTCCAATGATGGGCTTCCTCAAAATGCCCTAGGTCTTCGTGAGCAAGCAAGTTGGATGCACACCCACTAGTTTCTTTTGTTGAGCTTTCATACACTTATAGCTTTAGTGCATCCGTTGCATGGCAATCCATACTCACGCACATTGATATCTATTGATGGGCATCTCCATAGCCCGTTGATATGCCTATTTGATGTGAGACTATCTTCTCCTTTTGTCTTCTCCACAACCACCATTCTATTCCACCTATAGTGCTATGTCCATGGCTCACACTCATGTATTGCGTGAAGATTGAAAAAGTTTGAGAACACCAAAAGTATGAAACAATTGCTTGGCTTCTCATCGGGGTTGTGCATGATTTAAATATTTTGTGTGGTGAAGATGGAGCATAGCCAGACTATATGATTTTGTAGGGATAGCTTTCTTTGGCCATGTTATTTTGAGAAGACATAATTGCTTAGTTAGTATGCTTGAAGTATTATCATTTTTATGTCAATATAAACTTTTGTATTGAATCTTTCAGATCTGAATATTCATACCACAATTAAGAGGAATTACATTGAAATTATGCCAACTAGCATTCCACATCAAAAATTCTGTCTTTATCATTTACCTACTCGAGGACAAGCAGGAATTAAGCTTGGGGATGCTGATACGTCTCCAACGTATCTATAGTTTTTGATTTCTCCATGCTATATTATCTACTGTTTTGAATGTTTATGGGCTTTATTATGCACTTTCATATCATTTTTGGGACTAACCTATTAACCCAGAGCCCAGTGCCAGTTTCTATTTTTACCCTATTTTAGGGTTTCGAAGAAAAGGAAAATTAAACGGAGTCCAATTGACCTGAAACTTCACGGAACTCATTTTTGGAAGGAAAGAATCCCAAAAGACTTGGAATGCACGTCGGGGGCTCTGCGAGGAGGTCACGAGGCAGGGGGGCGCGCCCACCCCCCTGGGCACGCCCTCCACCCTCGTGAGCCCCTCGTGCCCCTCTGACGTACTTTTTCCGCCTATATATCTCCATATACCCTAAAAACATCCGTGAGCACAATAGATTGGGAGTTCCGCCGCCAGAAGCCTCCGTAGCCACCGAAAGCCAATCTAGACCCGTTCCGGCACCCTGCCGGAGGGGGCAATCTCTCTCCGGTGGCCATCTTCATCATCTCGGTGCTCTCCATGACGAGGAGGGAGTAGTTCTCCCTCGGGGCTGAGGGTATGTACCGGTAGCTATGTGTTTGATCTCTCTCTCTCTCTCTCTCGTGTTCTTGAGATGAGACGATCTTGATGTATCATGAGCTTTGCTATTATAGTTGGATCTTATGTTTCTCCTCCCCCTCTACTCTCTTGTAATGAATTGAGTTTCCCCTTTGAAGTTATCTTATCAGATTGAGTCTTTAAAGATTTGAGAACACTTGATGTATGTCTTGCCGTGCGTATCTGTGGTGACAATGGGATACCACGTGATTCACTTGATGTATGTTTTGGTGATCAACTTGCGGGTTCCGCCCATGAACCTATGCATAGGGGTTGGCACACGTTTTCGTCGTGATTCTCGGGTAGGAACTTTAGGGCACTCTTTGAGGTTCTATGTGTTGGTTGAATAGATGAATCTGAGATTGTGTGACGCATATCGTATAATCATACCCACGGATATTTGAGGTGACATTGGAGTATCTAGGTGACATTAGGGTTTTGGTTGATTTGTGTCTTAAGGTGTTATTCTAGTACGAACTCTAGGGCTGTTTGTGACACTTATAGGAATAGCCCAACGGATTGATTGTAAAGAATAACTTTGAGGTGGTTTAGTACCCTACCATAATCTCTTCGTTTGTTCTCCGCTATTAGTGACTTCAGAGTGACTCTTTGTTGCATGTTGATGGATAGTTATGTGATCCAATTATGTTATTATTGTTGAGGGAACTTGCACTAGCGAAAGTATGAACCATAGGCCTTGTTTCAACGCATTGCAATACCGTTTATGCTCAATTTTATCATTAGTTACCTTGCTGTTTTTATATTTTTAGATTACAAATACCTTTATCTACTATCCATATACCACTTGTATCACCCTCTCTTCGCCGAACTACTGCACCTATACAATTTACCATTGTATTGGGTGTGTTGGGGACACAAGAGACTCTTTGTTATTTGGTTGCAGGGTTGCTTGAGAGAGACCATCTTCATCCTACGCCTCCTACGGATTGATAAACCTTAGGTCATCCACTTGAGGGAAATTTGCTACTGTCCTACAAACCTCTGCACTTGGAGGCCCAACAACGTCTACAAGAACAAGGTGAGGCCTCCGTGGCAGCACAGTCGGCCACGGGAGGCAGGAGCAGATGGCATGACCGGCGCTGATTTGGGCGGTTGGAGCAAGAAGATCAGAGATTGAAGAAACACGACGCTCGTTCGATTGACATCCAATGGTTACGTCTTCTAGAATCGTTTGTTGACGTATATAATAAGTAAGAAAATCTTGCATACACGTCAACTTAATAGGCCCACAAGTCAGACCATTCCCTATTTTTTTAATAATTTATATATAACTCATTGCTACGTCTTATGCAATTTATTGCAGTCAGTTTTTTCTGTTGGCCAGGGCCAGGGTTAAAAATTTAAACGAAATTTCGCATATTTCTATGGGTTCCAAACTATTTTTAATAACGAAATGTCGAGCCAGATTTAAAGTACTTTGAAGATATATTTAAATTAGGTTAAAGCCTAGTGAAACTGGAATCTGAAAATGTGAAAAAATCCAGAAATTATAAAGTAATTGCCAATTTGTCATCTGTTTTTACATTTACAACCCATTTCATATCACTTTCAAGATTTGCAGGCGTCTTGAAAGAGTTGCAGCCCATCAGGGTGTAGAAAAATAAGTAGGCCTGGATTGGGTATTCTTCAGAAAAAATAAACTGGGCTCATTTTCACAAAGAAAAAAATAGCTGGGCTGGTCATGCGGTGAACATAAAATATAAGCCTGGCTAGACTGGCCACAGCCCAGTTGAAACCCTGCTCCGTCTCAACAATAACAAAAAAATATACTGCTCGAGCAGCTACGTCCCAGGTGTCAGCCGATCTTGTGCTATTCTCTTGTCTATTGACTATATACGCTGACAATGTCGTGGGTCCCAGATGTCAGGAAACCACTAGGAGGAAGCATTTTCTTTTTCCATACACTTACAATGGAGTATATATAACAAAAAATGAGGAACTTCATTGCGTTCGGCCATGGACATGGTGGGCCCATACTGCCATCCTCTCCACGTACAGGCCCACAACTTACTTTGGCCTATATTCGGCCCAAATTTTTGTTGGGCCTTTTGTGGACCCAGCGCTTAGTTTGACCCATGTAGCTTTGGGCCATTAACAGGCTGAATATTCTGCTGGCCTCTTACGGCCTAGAAGGAACCATGGGCCTTTAGCAGGCCGAAATGCATGTTGGGTCTCAATTTTCACTAGTCGTCAATGGGCCCTCAGCAAGCTGAAATGTAGACCAGGCCTTTTTTGGCCCAGTTATGTGACGGGCCTTTACTAGGCCGAAACATATCTCGGGCCTTAGTTGGCCCGCTGATATCATGGGCCTTTAAGAGGCCGAAAGCTTAGTACAGGCATCAACGGGCCGAATTATACGACAGGCCTTTAACAGGCCCAAAGTCACGTTAAGCTGAACTGTTGCTACCTTTATCACGGGCCGTTAGTGGGCCGGATGTCGCGTCGGACCATATATGGCCCATGGGCAGCACGGGCCATTGTCAGGACAAAAGACACACTGGGCTGAAATGGGACCATGCCTACATCAGGCCTCTAAGAGGCCGAAAGTCATTGAGCCGTAATTGGGCCCAAATATTCGGCAAACAATTAACGGGCCAGATCTGGCTTCGGGCCGTAAATGGGCCATGTTTAAACAAGTCGTTATTGGACTGGCCCACTAGTACCTGAGTAAGTACTACGTGCCTTTGATTGGGCCGGCCTTTTAACCTATATGGGCCTCTGTTGGGCCCTGCCATGTGTCGACGTATGATAGGCATGTCTCCTCCATTAGACAGACGACATCTGGCCCATCGAGGAGCCGGCACGTGTTTCCTTCAACCAATGATGATTTTACACATGGAAAATGCCCACTGGTCCGGGCTGTTAACGGGTTATCGGATCTAAACCGGAACCCGACAGCTTAATGGCGACCCATTATGGTGGATTCTACGTGTCGGTCACCCTTGACGAAAGCACTTCTATGACGCACGATTTATCATCATAGAAGTGGACACTTCTGTGATGATAATTTTGGTAATGTCAAGGAACACTTCTACGACAACACAGGTATGACTATCTTGATTCTGTCATAAAATCGTCATGGATGTACATGCATGACAAAAAACGTGACCTACTGTGACAAACACGTATAATCACGGAAGTGTATTTTTTGTAGTGGCAGTTGCAGCAACTCCGTTTGGGCCGACCATGCAGCCGGTGATGCATAGCGCCTCCAGGTCGAGGCGGGTGAGCTTGGCGATGACCGAGATGTCATCGTCGGTAAGGGGCTCGTCGAAGTGCTTGATCAACGCCTCGGCAACCTTGGCAGTCATGGCCTCCTTTGGCCCCAGCAGACCCAGCTTCTTCATGAGCAGAAGGGAGGCGCGTTGCGCCACCGACACCTTGGAGTTGGTCGCGGCCTTCCGTGCGCTCTGCCTAGATGGGGTGGCGCACACCCAAGCCTTAGAGGCGGAGGAGCGTTGGCTGGGGCAGCGAGGCTGATCGGGACCGGGGCGTCGGCGAAGAGGGTGCTGCTTGGCCTTGCTGCGTCGACGTCGCCGCCCAGCTAGAGCCGAAGCACCTGCTGGGTAATCGCGCTGACCTGGAGCCTGGTGGAGATGGCCATTGGAGGGGCCTGGCATGCTACGGTGGTGGAGCCGGTTGGGAACTCGAGGGGGGCGACAAGCATGTCGACGATGACTTGGTCTATCTCCTCTATGTTGCTCCTGCTGCTGCCGGCACAGAGAAGTGGTGGGGGGACGTGATTAGCCGAGTCGAAGAAGGCCACGACAGGATCCACGGGCCCCGCTGGCCTACGACCGCCAGCGGGCGCCTCCACAGGGGTGGGAGAGGCACTGCGGTGGCTACTGCCAGCGGAAGCCTGGCCGGAGAGCAGAGGTAGAGGGGGTGTGGCCTTGAGGTTGAGTTGCTGCCACGGGAGCTGCGGTGGTTCTCCTTGCCCTGGCGCTGGCTGATCAACATGCGGCTACGATGGCGGGGGGGGGGGGGGGGGGTGCTCTTCGTCGGAGCTGCTGTGGCTTCGACTGGTACATGCACGAACCCGCCATCTTCGACCACAAGGAAGAGTGTAAGATAAATCTTATTATATCCTAACTCTCTCTTTCTCTCTCCAAAATTAAATGTTCACGTTCAAATAAAATCTCTTTAAACAGATAGAGGTTTGCACAACTTTTTTTTGAGTTGCTTCGCTTGGTTCTCAAGGCCGCTTGACAAAATCCCGGAGTCTGACTACCTGAAGATAGCGCTGAATGTGATTCATGTGAAGCTATTGGCCTCCAATGTAGGTTTCTCGATCAGCTTGTTTGGGAATGTGTTGATGAGAGATGACTTGGACTTCAAGTGCATCTACCTCTTCCAACGTGATAGAAAAAATTGCCAGGTCACCAGCTCACCGGTTAGTACCAGTATTAATCAATCAATGGATTGTCAAGCTACACATATATACATTGCATGCCTATCATATGGTGTTCATCGGAAGATGGTAGCAAGTCAAAATTATGACAAAATTCTTAGTAATTGTTTCTTGAACTGATAGGAAAATTTGCAATTAAATATATATAGAACATACGTGCTCATCCATTAGTATCGTGTCTAGGTGTTTGAATAGGGACTACGGCACAAGCAATCCCTGCTCCTAGCCCCCGCTCCCAACCCCCGCCGGTGGCCACCCCGGCCCCGACATCCACCATCCTATTCAACTTTCGCCGGTGTTCGCTCCCACACTGACGACCCCTATGCTCCGATGACGCTCGCCGATCTGAACTTTGATAGAGGTCAAGACTTTGCATCCGAGATTTGGAGAAAATGGGGTGTCCCCATTAACTTTGAGGAAGGAAAGGACATGGAAGAATTTTTCCTGGTGGCAGAGTTCACTAGATCACGAATCAGACTCATTGAAGAATCAGTAAGCATTGTTCTGCTCTCATGCTTTGGAGGCCATGCATCACTATTCAAAGCTAAGCTTCTGCAAAATTGGTCTTTTAAGTTCTCTGTTTCCTCCAAGGAAATTGGTTTCTCAATTATCAAGGGAGGTAACATCACTCTGCCCCAGCTCAATGTTAATTCCCTTCTTTGGGGCAATGGTGGACCTAATTCATCTTGGGAGTTGGATCAATATCTCAAAGAAAAATAGGATGCATTGACTCATATATTTAGACGCCATCCTAGCAAATCCTATCTGCAAGCCCTTAGATCCCGTGTTTTTTTAAATTCGAGCAATTTAGATCTTCAATCATACCAGCCCTTCAACGATCATGCCATGGCTCCATCATCGGGAGCTGATAGATGTACTGGCGTTAATGCCATTAATGTGGTCGTTTCTGGTCACAGGGCGGGATCGTCTCTAGTTCAAAATGGCCCACGGGGCTCCTTCTGTGTGCGCTGTTTACTAACGGACCACAGCAGGCCGGAGTGCCAAAATAGGATCAAATGCAGAAAATGCAAATGTTGGGGCCATATTGAGAGAGATTGCTTCTCCAACGCCCAACCAAGCCCAGTCCACGAGCCCAACACATAGCTCCGCCCGACGGTCAAAATTTCGAGGCAACTTTCCACTGTTCCCGCGATTGTGACTACCTATGTTGTTTCTTTGCCGACCAATCAGGCAAATCAGGTTAATGCTCCGCTGCAATCACTCCGGGTTGGTAGCCATAGTCTTGGGTATTCCCAAAACTCCATTGCCCATAGACTCCAGGAGGCGATTATCCTGCCCGCCCCATCTCCGTAGTTCCAAGCCCCCATCCCGCACCAATGGCGACCTTGCCGTTCGATCCCACCCCTTTCCTTCCTCCTAATCACCACACCATTGAGGTAGATGGCAGGCCAGCCAGAATCAAGATCATCAATGGAGCAGCACCAGTTACCCATGAGGAATGGGCGATTGCATCCATTGTTCTGATGCCAAACCTTCTTGTGGCATCCAACAATGTCAAAGAGGTACTTTCAGATTTCCTCAATGAGAAGCAACTAGGTTTTTCTGAGATTGAGCCATGTCCGTTTGGTCAAGCGTATGTTAAGATGAATAGTGTCTTTGACAGAGATGAGTTGGTCACCACCAGTCCACATTTGTTTACTAATGTCCATGTTATCTTTCAAAAGCACAGTAAGGGTATGAACTGGAGAAGATTGGTGCTTAATATAGAGGCATGGATTTTATTATGTGGTTATCCATTGGATAGAAGAAACATTCAGGAGGTCAACAATGTTGTTAGCAAGTTTGGGATATTTTTATAGTGGGACGGAGTCAGAAGCTCTCGGGCCAGCCTTATGGTCAAAGTGAGGGTAGAGGATCTTAGAGACATTCCAACTAGCATTGTATTTCGTGAAGGATATGAATTCCAAACAGATTCTCTCAATGTTCCTATTGTGATCCTTCAACAGTAGATCATGGGAGAGGAAGCACCTGATGAGGACCCCATTGGTCCTCAAGGAACCCACATCCTGTTCCTCATCAACAGAATTACCATCCAAATAAACACAATTTATTCATGGGTCATCTACAACAGCATGAACAAGATGATCATCAGGTTCCAAACCAGAAACAAGCTCCACATCTTAACCTACAACGTGCTCTCAATGTGGTGGCGCAAGATGAGCAACTTGATGACAACCTAGAAGCAGAGGATGAGCAGGAGGAGATGCTAGGTTGGGGGTACTGGGCTATGCCTCAAGATGAAGATCAGGAGCTTCATGCTAGAGAATTTCTGGCCCTACAAGATATCCTAAACCAATGGAAGAAGAGGTTAACCCTGCTCTAGGTGCCAATAGTAGCATTATTGTACCTGAGATGCCACCAGATAACAGTGCTAGTTCATATGCTTCAGTTAATGGACCTTTGGCGCCACAACCACAATACCTACCAGATTTAAACTTTCTCCTCCAGCCCAATGGGCCTCAAGATCCACCTCAGGCCCAAGAGTTAAATCATGAAGTGCAGTTGCCACCATCGCAACCCACCATAATGCAACATGACATGATTCTCAACCAATAGTACCAGATGGGACCTGACCCAATTCTGGAGACCACCACTCAGCAGTCTGAAAGTCATCAGAGGGAAATATTGGCTGATCCTATGATAACTGAGTTCCTTTCTCTTGCTAATAACATTACCCAGGAAAAATAGAGCAGCACTACAGTCTCTCACACAGATCTCATCAGACCTGCCCAAGAGACTGATGCTAAGGAGGATAGAGAGACAGATACAGATGGAGGTTTGATAACCACTCAAAATAATTCAGCTCTTGATGCTATCCAAGTTCTAGGTGAGGACCAACAGTCTGACACAACAGCCCCACCAGGATTTCCTATTCCTGCATTTCTTAACTAGGCTCATACTACTTTCCCAGGTCCTCTATATCTTGAGCATGCAGATGTAGTTAACCTAGAGAACACTAATTATTGCAATGTGAGCAAAGAGGAAGCCTTGCTTGGGAAAGAAGGTGCTATGGTTTGGAAAGAGCACTTTGCACCTACCAAAGACAATACAAATATCATCCAGGTACCATCTGAATGGGTCAATTTTTCGTCAGACACTCTACTTTCCCCAGATAAATTTGATTGGGCAAAAAAAACATCACCTTAAAGTCTGGGAAATCATCTCATCCAACTCTAAAACTAATGCATCCATGCCATTTGTGATCCCAGATAAGTGTCCTGCTGCTAGCTCACTAGATTGCATGCTATACTCTCATTCCCAGGGCCCTCATGAACAAGAAAACGCTTCCCCTGCTGAGAAGTCCATATCTGAAGCTATGTTAGCATCCTCCACCTCTGCTTTGCACAAAAGCAAGAAGAGGAAGGACAAGATCCCACTGGTGGAAACTGAGGTAAGAAGAACCTGCAGATTACAGAATTGTCAAAAGGTTTTAGGAAAGCTGTATGCAGAGATAGAGATTTTCCTGCTTGTCATTCTGCTCCACCAGTTTTACCTGCAAAGATCATTAAAAGCTTAAACACCACTTTTTGCAAGGTTTCTGACAAGGACACCACAGAAGAAATTTTAAGCAAGAAGGCCAGAAAGAACAAGGGAGGCAGCACTGCAGCAGAAGGCACCAAAGGTGCAAATGACAAGAGCAAGAAGTGGATTTGACCACTGGTAGTTTCTGTCAAGGTAGAACTTTTGTGTTAAAGTGCTCAATTTTTAAGAAAGCTATGACAGATGGTCTGTAAGACTTTTGAAGCTCTTTTGCCTCATTGTCATGATGACAATTGCCTAGGCTGTAAATGTGCTCTTAAAATCTACTCTTTGCTTCCTGGGTTATATCAGAGCATTCTATCTCTCTTGAGTTGGCCAGTTAAGCTCCTTCTATCAAATGAAGAGAGACCGGAACATTCTTAATTGGAATATTAGAGGTCTCAATGACCCAAAAAATGGGCAACTATTGCTAACAAGACTGAAGAAACCAAATGCTCCATTATATGCTTACAAGAAACCAGGAAAGAAGACATTGATTCTAAATTCATAAAAAATTCTATCCCTGAAGAATCTCAAAATTCCATTTCCTTCCTTCAATTGGGGCATCTGGAGGCCTGCTTATAGCATGGAATGAACAATTTTTTTTAGGACAACTCTTTCATATCAATAACTTCTCCATCTCCATCCACTTCACCTCTAAACACAATGGTGACACCTAGATACTAACCAATGTTTATGGTCCTTGCCAACAAAGTGAGAGACACAATTTCCTTCAGTGGGTGGAAAACTTCACAATGCAAGCTGATACAGGCTGATTAATAGTGGGAGACTTCAACTTTATCAGATACCCAAATAATAGAAGCAAAGATGGAGGCAATATTTGAAGGAAATATGCCCTAGAGGAAATAATAAAGTTCTTATTTATATTTCCTTATATAATGATAAATGTTTATTATTCATGCTAGAATTGTATTAACAGGAAACTTGATACATATGTGGATACATAAACAAAACACAGTGTCCCTAGTAAGCCTCTACCAGACTAGCTCGTAAATCGAAGATGGTTAAGTTTCCTAACCATAGACATGTGTTGTCATTTGATGAACGGAATCACATCATTAGGACAATGATGTGATGGACAAGACCCATTCGTTAGCCAAGCATAATGATCGTTAAGTTTTATTGCTATTGCTTTCTTCCTGTCAAATACATATTCCTCCGACTATAAGATTATGCAACTCCCAGACACCGGAGGAATGCCTTGTGTGCTATCGAACGTCACAACGTAACTGGGTGATTATAAAGATGCTCTACATGTATCTCCAAAGGTGTCTGTTGGGTTGGCATATATCAATATTAGGATTTGTCACTCTGAGTATCGGAGAGGTACCTCTAGGCCCTCTCGGTAATGCACATCATATGAAGCCTTGCAAGCAAAGTGACTAATGAGTTAGTTCCGGGATGTTGTATTAAGGAACGAGTAAAGAGACTTGCCGGTAACGAGATTGAACTAGGTATGAAGATACCGATGATCGAATCTCAGGAAAGTAACATATCGATGACAAAGGGAACAACGTATGTTGTCATCGCAGTTTGACCGATAAAGATCTTCGTAGAATATGTGGGAGCCAATATGAGCATCCAGGTTCCGCTATTGGTTATTGATTGGAGAGCTGTCTCGGTCATGTCTACATAGTTCTTGAACCCGTTGGGTCCGCACACTTAATGTTCGATATCAATTTATATTGGTTGAGTTATGTGATTTGATGACCCAAGATAGTTCGGAGTCCCGGATAAGATCACAGATATGACGAGGAGTCTCGAAATGGCCGAGAGGTAAAGATTGATATATTGGACTATAGTATTTTGACACGGGAAGTTTTCCGGGGGTATCGGGTACATATCGTAGTACCGGGGGGGGGGGGTTCTGGAACCCCCTGGGGGAAGATATGGGCCACATGGGCCATAGGAGGGGAGGCAAGGCAGCCCACAAATTGGACTAGGGGAGGGGGCACGACCCCCCTTTCCTTCCCCTTTCCCCTTTCCCCTTCCGGTAAAAGGAATGGGGGGGAATTGGATTAGGAGTGCAAGTGGGACTCCTCCCACTTGGCTCACCCTAGGCCGGCCTCCTCCCCTATCCCTCCTTTATATACGAGGGAGGGGGCACCTCCAAGGACACACAATTGTTCCAAGCCGTGTGCGGCGCCCCCCTCCATAGTTTACACCTCCGGTGATATTTTCGTAGTGCTTAAGCGAAGCCCTGCGCAGATAACTTCATCATCACTGTCACCACACCGTCGTGCTGAAGAAACTCATCTTCCTCCTCAATGCTCTACTGGATCAAGAGTTCTAGGGACGTCATCGAGCTGAACGTGTGCAGAACTCGGAGGTGCCGTACGTTCGGTGCTTGATCGGTTGAAACAAGAAGACGTTCGACAACATCAACCGCATTAAACTAATGCTTCTGCTTTTGGTCTATGAGGGTACGTGGACATACTCTCCCCCTCTCATTGCTATGCATCTCCTAGATAGATCTTGCACGATCGTTGGAAATGTTGTGAAATTGCATGCTACGTTCCCCAACAGTGGCATCCGAGCCAGGTCTATGCATAGATGATATGCATGAGTAGAACACAAAGAGTTGTGGGCGATGATTGTGATACTGATTACCACCAATGTCTTATTTTGATTCGGCGGTATTGTTGGATGAAGCTGTCTGGACCAACCTTACATGCCGCGTTCATGAGACCGGTTCCACCGACAGACCTGCAACTTGTTTTTCATAAAGGTGGCCGGCGGGTGTCTATTTCTCCAACTTTAGTTGAATTGAATTTGACTACGGCTGGTCCTTGTTGAATGTTAAAACAATAAACTTGATGAACCATCGTTGTGGTTTTGATGCCTAGATAAGAATGGTTCTTGCTAGAAGCCCGTAGCAGCCACGTAAAACTTGCAACAACAAAGTAGAGGATTTTTAACTTGTTTTTGCAGGGCATGCTGTGATGTGATATGGTTAAGGCATGATGTTATATACGCTGTTGTATGAGATGTTCATGTTTTGTAAGTTATCAGCAATCGGTAGGAGCCATATGGTTGTCTTTTTATTGTATGAACTATGATTGCTATGTAATTGATTTACTTTATCACTATGCGTTAGCGATAGTCGTAGAAGCAATAGTTGGCGAGACAACTACGATGCTACGATGGAGATCAAGGTGTCAAGCCGGTGACGATGAAGATCATGACGGTGCTTTGGAGATGGAGATCAAAGGCACAAGATGTTGATGGCCATATCATGTCACATATTTATATTGCATGTGATGTTTATCTTTTATGCATCTTATTTTTCTTAGTACGATGGTAGCATTATAAGATGATCCCTCACTAAAAATTTCAAGCTATGAGTGTTCTCCCAGAGTATGCACCGTTGCGGCAGTTCATCGTGCCGAGACACCCCATGATGATCGGGTGTGATAAGCTCTGCGTTCACATACAACGGATGCAAGACAGTTTTGCATGTGCGGAATACTTGGGTTAAACTTGACGAGCCTAGCATGTACAGACATGGCCTCGGAACACTGGAGAGCGGAAGGTCGAACTTGAATCATATAGTAGATATGATCAACATAGAGATGTTCACCATTGAAAACTACCCCATCTCACGTGATGATCGGACATGGTTTAGTTGATATGGATCACGTGATCATTTAGATGACTCCAGGGATGTCTATTTAAATAGGAGTTCTTTAGTGATATGATTAACTGAACTTAATTTATCATGAACTTAGTCCTGATAGTTTTTGCATATCTATGTTGTAGATCAATGGCCCGTGCTACCGTTCCCTTGAATTTTAATGCGTTCCTAGATAAAACTAAGTTGAAAGATGATGGAAGCAACTACACAGCCTGGGTCCATAACTTGAGGATTATCCTCATTGCTGGAGAGAAGAATTATGTCCTTGATGCACCGCTAGGTGACAAGCCCCCTCCCGCTAATGTTGACGCTTTGAACGTCTGGCAAACGCGGTCTGATGACTACTCTATAGTTTAGTGTGCCATGCTCTATGTCTTAGAATAGGGACTTCAAAGATGTTTTGAACGTCATGGAGCATATGAGATGTTCCAGAAATTGAAGTTGATATTTCAAGCAAATGCCCGAGTTGAGAGATATGAACTCTCCAACAAGTTCTATAGGTATGCTCTGTGAACACATACTCAGAATGTCTGGGTACCACAACCACTTGACTCAGCTGGGAGTTAATCTTCTGGCTGATAGTGTTATTGACAAAGTTCTTCAGTCACTGCCACCAAGCTACAAAGGCTTCGTGAAGAACTATAATATGCAAGGGATGAATAAGACAATTCCTGAGCTCTTCTCTATGCTCAAAGCTGCGGAGGTAGAAATCAAGAAAGAGCATCAAGAGTTGATGGTTAACAAGACCACTGGTTTCAAGAAAAAGGGCAAGGGAAAGAAGGGGAACTTCAAGAAGAATGGCAAGCAAGTTGTCGCTCCCGGGAAGAAGCCCAAGTCTGGACCCAAGCCTGAAACTGAGTGCTTCTACTTCAAAGGGACTAGTCACTGGAAGCGGAACTACCCCAAGTATTTGGCAGATAAGGAGGATGGCAAAGCGAACAAAGGTATCTTTGATATACATGTTATTGATGTGTACCTTACGAATGCTCGTAGTAGCGCCTGGGTATTTGATATTGGTTCTGTTGCTCATATTTGCAACTCGAAACAGGGGCTACGGATTAAATGAAGATTGGCTAAGGACGAGGTGACGATGCGCATCGGGAATGGTTCCAAGGTCGATGTGATCGTCGTCGGCAAGCTACCTCTACATCTACCTTCAGGATTAGTTTTAGACCTGAGTAATTGTTATTTGGTGCCAGCGTGGAGCATGAACATTATATCTGGATCTTGTGATGTAAGACGGTTATTCATTTAAATCAGAGAATAATGGTTGTTCTATTTATATGAGTAATATCTTTTATGGTCATGCACCCTTGATGAGTGGTCTATTTTTGTTGAGTCTGGATCGTGGTGATACACATATTCATAATATTGATGCCAAAAGATGCAAAGTTGATAATGATAGTGCAACATATTTGTGGCACTGCCGTTTAGGTCATATTGGTATAAAGTGCATGAAGAAACTCCTTGCAGATGGAATTTTGGAATCACTTGATTATGAATCACTTGATGCTTGTGAACCATGCCTCATGGGAAGGATGACTAAGACTCCATTCTTGGGAAGAATGGAGCGAGCAATAAACTTATTGGAAATAATACATAGCGATGTATGCGCTCCGATGAGTGTTGAGGCTCGCGGCGGGTATCATTATTTTCTAACCTTCACAGATGATTTGAGCAGATATGGGTATATCTACTTAATGAAACACAAGTCTAAAACATTTGAAAAGTTCAAAGAATTTCAGAATGAAGTGGAGAACCATCGTAACAAGAAAATAAAGTTTTTACGATCTAATCGCAGCGGCGAATATTTGTGTTATGAGTTTGGCATTCATTTAAAACAATGTGGAATAGTTTCACAACTCACGCCACCTGGAACACCACAACGTAATGGTGTGTTCGAACGTCGTAACCATACTGTCGGCGTTCTGGGAACGGGGGTCCCAGACTTGCCTTCCTGCGGCCTACGGCGTGGCTCAAAAGGGGGCCCAGCACGGCCCATCTTCATCAACACAGACCCAAGACCCTCGCGAGGGGCCAGGCCTCGTGGGGCGGACGACACGGAGCTTCCTCAGGCACGGCCTCATCAGGCTGGCTCGCGAGGAGGCGGAGAGATCAAGGCGGGGTACCTCACGAGGTGCCCGTGACGCAAGCCATGACGACCAAGGGTGCCAGGCGGGCGCCAGCCCGCGCAGTGTCCTCCTTTCCTCTTTGGTGCAAAGGGAGCAAGCGCAGGCGAGAGCATCAAGCAAAGGCACCCGTTTCGGTGCAATGAGGCCAATACCAGTCCAACGGCAGGGAGGAAGTCATTGTGAAGCCCAAGCCAGCGTCACCACCAGAGCCTTTGGCAGGCGAGGACCAACTTTAGTCAGGATAAGTGTACCAGATGTTCCCCTTCAAAATGGCCAATTGTTGGCGCCCTTCCTGCTCAATATTTAGGAAGAGGCCCAGGGCCTTTGCCTATAAATAGGACTAGCCACCCCCAGGGGAGAAGGATGGAAATCAGATCGGAATCGGAAAGGGATCAAAATCAGAGAGAGAATCAAGAAGAGAGAGAGAGAAGGGTGACTGAACTCCTCCTAGCAGTTCATCCCCCCAGCCAAGAACAGACCCTCGCGACTGTTCTTCCTTGTATTGCTCATCATCATCAGCCCAAGAGGCAATCCACCACACCACACACTCGAGTAGGGTATTACACCAAAACGGTGGCCTGAACCAGTATAAACCCTGTGTCCCTTGTGCTGTTCTTTCCATAGCTTAGATCTTAGCGAGGCGGAGGGGTGCAGGTAGGTAGAAGGTGAAATCTCCGTGCGCACCCCAGTGTTCAAACCTCAAGGGTCTGCCAGAACCCGAAATCCGACATTTGGCACGCCAGGTAGGGGTGCGCCGGAATTCGTCTTCCACCACCCCGTTCTCCTCCGACCATCGCGTCCATGTCTGACGCTCGTCGGGCCCGCGCCGAGCGCCGGGCTGCTCTCGCTTCCCGCGTCGCCCAGACGGCTCCTGTCGGCAGGCATCCTCGCCGTTCCCCGTCACCTGCCGTCAACGCCGCCACCGGCTCGGCGGGGGACGAGCAGCAAGCGTCGTCTCAGCATCCGTCCGTGCGGCAAGACGGCCGCACCGCTACTCCCTCGCTCACCCCAGCTGGTTCTTCGTCCCGCGCGCTCCGCGCACCCATGGAGGCTCGACCTGCGCTCATCGCGGCAAACGAGCTCCTGCGCTACGTCCCGTCGACGACGTCTACGAAGAATGGCTCGACCGCGTCGCCGAGCTCGTCCGCGCCGCAGGGGGCTCTCCTGCGCCGTCCGTTCCGCTGCACCGCACCCCGCCCCGCGCGGGCGATGAAGCTCCGGCGGCGCCCCAGCCACCTCCTCCTCAAGAAGGCGCCGTGGCTCCAAGGCGCGTGGCCCTTGGGCAGAACCCGCTCCGTCAGGTGCCAGCGCGGCAAGAGCAGAGCTGCCAAGAAGTCCCTCGCCCGCAAGAAGCTTCCGGGGCGCTCCCTGCTCCAGCACGTCGCGACCATGCTCCTGCTCCCGCATGTCAAGACGCCGTGCTGCTCCCAGCTGCAACGCGTGGGGACATGCAAGACCAAGCTCTCCGCCACCCAAGGCCTCCCATGGCCACAGCAGGCTGTCGTGCCTTCACCACCGAGCTACGCAACGTCGCATGGCCCGGAAAGTTCAAGCCAGACCTGCCTCCTCGTTACGACGGCACGGCCGATCCTACGGAGTTCCTCCAGCTCTATGAGCTAGGCATCGAAGCTGCCAACGGAGACGGGAAGGTCATGGCGAACTGGTTTCCCATGGAGCTCAAGGACGGGGCCCGCACCTGGCTCCTGAACCTGGCTCTAGGCACGATCTCCTCCTGGGACGAGATGCGCACCCGCTTCATCGCCAACTTCCAAGGTACTCGCGACCGGCCACTGTCGGATTTCGGGTTCTGGCAGACCCTTGAGGTTCGAACACTGGGGTGCGTGCGAAGATTTCGCCTTCTACCTACCTGCATCCCTTCGCCTCGCTAAGATCTAAGCTATGGAAAGAACAACATAAGAGACACAGGGTTTATACCGGTTCGGGCCACCGTTGTGGTGTAATACCCTACTCCAGTGTGTGGTGTGGTTGATTGCCTCTGGGGCTGATGATGGACAGTACAAGGGAAGAACAACCTCCTGAGGTTGAGGTGTTCTTGTGCTTCCGGACTTGTGTGTATGTCTGGGTCCGATCCCCCCTCTTCTCTATCCTTGATCCTCCATCTTCCTACCCTGGGGGTGGCTAGTCCTATTTATAGAGGCCCTGGTCCTCTTCCAAAATATCGAGCGGGAAGGAAGCCAACAATGGCGGGCTAATTTGAAGGGGGACAGCTAGTACCAGCTATCCTGACAAAAGTAGTCTTCGCCTGCACAAAGCTCTGGTGGTGACGCCGTCTTGGGCTCCACGATGACCTCCGTCTTGCAGTCCTCTTGGTCTTGGTCTCGTTGCACCGAAATGGCAACCTTTGCCTGATGCCTCGGTACTCCGTGGTTGCGCTTTCTCCCTTTGCACCAAAGAGGAAAGGAGGACACTGCGTGGCTGGCGCCCGCCTGGCGCCTTTGGTCGTCATGGCTTGCATCACGGGCGCCTCGTGAGGTACCCCGCCTTGATCTCTCCGCCTCCTCGCGAGCCAGCCTGATGAGGCCATGCCTGAGGAAGCTCCGTGTCGTCCCCCCGCAAGGCTTGGCCCCTCGCGAGGGTCTTGGGTCTGTGTTGATGAAGATGGGCCGTGCTGGGCCCCCCTTTGAGCCACGCCGCAGGCCGCAGGCAGGCAAGTCTGGGGACCCCCGTTCCCAGAATGCCGACAGTAGCCCCCGGGCCCAAGGCGCGCCCGGACTTGGCCGTGCAGGGAGGCGGAAGGGCAAGAGCGAAGCGCCGCGGGCCCTAACAGCCTGCGGCCTTGGGCGCCGCATGGCGGTTGATTGGACGTGAGCGCCTTAGCAACCGCGTGAGTTGATAAAGGAGCGGCATCCGCCTAGGCCTTGCTTTTTGCTTTCTCCGGTTGCTGCTCAGATCCCCTTTCTTGCGCCTCTCCTTCCTCCAAAATTTCCAGATCTACTCCGACCGCGTGACCTAGGAAGCCATGGCGCCTCGTCAGTCCCCGGCCGTAGCTTGGTACTCGTCTGCCCTGGACTCGCCGAACGTGTCGGAGGCGAGCCTCGCCCGGTTGTGCCGGATGGCGGCGGCGCGGGGCATTGATGGGGCGAAGGTGTTCAAGGCCGGCTCCGCCACCCCTGAGGGTCAAGGGAGCACCTTCTATCCGTTCTTCGTAAGCGCCATTGCTGCTGGCCTGGTGCCTCCCTTCTCCGAGTTCTTCTTCTCTGTCCTCCACCATTATAAGCTGTAGGCTCTGCGTCTCCACCCCAACTCCGTCCTTCTCCTGGCAATCTTCGCCTATTACTGCGAGGCTCACGTAGGGGTGCAGCCCTCAGTGGCCTTGCTGCGCCACTACTTCTACCTCCGGACATCTCGCGGTCCTGCTTCCACGTGCGCGAGCTTCATCGCGTACGGTGGCGCCATTGCCATTTCGAACCCCGGGAAAAGGATTGAGGGCTTCAGGAGCAAGTGGGTCTTGGCAGATGCTGGGCGCATCCACCCTCGGCTGATCTTGCCCACGGAGCAACCCAGGAGCTCCAGCGATTGGGGTCGAGCGGAGCTCGCGGACCCCCGCGTGAAGCTGGTGTTGGAGAAGATGGACGCGGATCTGAGGCCGGCCAACATGGCGGCGGCGAAGCTGACTGGCGCGTCGCTGCTGAGGGAATTCCTGGAGCACCAGCTGGCTCCTCTTCGGCAGTACTCACTTCCGATGTGGAGGCCCCATCCGAGCCCCGCGGCCTTGGCCGACGGAGATCTGGCTGCGGTCCTCCAATCTCTGGTCGGGGGCGATGTGGCGAGGTTGGAGGGCGCTCCTTGTTCCTCCGCGACGACTGGGAGCAGGTAGTGGAGTCCATGCCCGTCTTCAACGGGGACGGGCCGTTCCCATGGAAACTCCCGGGGAATCGGTGGACGTGTCCTCCGACGACTCCAGCAAAGAGGAGGAAGGAGGGGAGCGGGAAAAAGGGCCTGACTCCGAGGCGACTGACGGAGAGTCGAGGGCTCCCCTCCCCCGGCGCAGGTCCCTCGTTCTCCGCCTCTCTCCGAGCGATGACGACGAGGATGATGACAAGCAGGACGGCGGGAGCTTGCCCTCGATCCCGAAGAAGGACAGGACCGGGCTGATCTTCCGCGGGTCTGCCCCGGCCTTGAGGCGGGCCGCAGACTCGCCTTCCCGCTTCCAAGCTTCCCGAGGTTGACCCTTCTAGCCGGCTTTCAGGCTTCAAATTTGGCCGGAGGCCGCTTGAGCTCACTGGCGACGACCCGTAAGCGCTTGATTCTTGTCTTTATTTCTTTTTCTGCTTCTGAGGCTTGACGTCCGCATCTCTTGGATAGGCTGGCGCCCGCAGCAATGAAGCCGAAGGGAGCTCCTGAGGTTCCATCCGTGGCAGCGCCTCTGCCCGCGAAGGAGGGTGACCGCGACGCACGGGCTTCTCCTGCCCGGTCGTCCTCGCAAGGCCTGGCTGAGTCGGCTGGGGCGAGCTCAGCCCCCATGGCCCAAGTGACTCCTGAGGTGCCTTTGCTTGCTGCCGCCACTACAGCCGTTGGGGCGCAGCAGGCTCCGCCTCAGGATGATGTGGTCGCGCTGCCGCCTTCTCCTCCTACTCCACCGGCTGCTGTCTCTCCGACTCCTCCTGCCGTTCTGGATCGTGCTGCTGCTGAGCTGGACCGACTGCGGCAGGATCTTCTTGGCGCCGACCCTCGCTTGTTGGCCGGGCGCTTGGAGCTGGCTTTAGGATGGGTTCGCTCCGATGATTCGATTCGGGCGGCGCTGGTCCAGGCCTCGACGGCTTGTGATGAGGAGAGGCAGGCCGTCCTTGAGGCGAAGGCTGCTCGTGACGCAGCCCTGGGGAAGGTGGTCAACGTCCGTGGTCACTGCAAGGCACTGGAGGACGAGCTGCAAGGCCTGCGGGACCAGCTCGCGAAAGAGGTCCGCCTTCGCCAAGAGCAGGAAGAAGGCATGAAGGCTCATGAGGCTGCCGTCAAGGAGAGGGAGGTCAAGCTCAGGAAGCGCCGCGACCGCCTAGGCGCGCTGGAGCAGGAGTTGGGGGCGAGGAAGGCCGAGCTGGACGACAAGGCCCTGGTTCTTGCCGAGGGTCGCGTGGCCTTCACGGAGATGGAGGCGAAGGCTCGCTTCTCGCTGAGGACGCTTTACGACAGCAGCCTGGAGAGCCCGCTGGCTAGCGCCGAGGACGGCCCCGCCAAGCTGCTTCCCTTCCTGCTTCATGCTCTTGAAGATGTCGCCCTTGGCCTTGGCCCCACGTCCGAGGCCGAGGCGCGTGTCCTGTCTTCTGCAGCGCTGACGCGGGTCCTCACCCACATCTACCTTCACGACCCCGGCGTCGACCTCGACAGCCTACTGGAGCCAGTAAGCAGCGAGCGTGCCGCTGCCGCTGCCGAGGCCATGAAGGGTCGCGCGGAGGCTCTGCTGGGGAAGTTCCGGGCCTTCAGCACCAAGCCGAAGCAAGGCGCTGCCGACCCCACTGCTCCATGAGGCGAACCCACTCCGCGCTGCTCCACCGCCGACAAGTGACTCCGTTGTGGCTCCTGTCCTGCCTTTAATTCCTGCACATGTATCATGCCTCGGGGAGGCACTTAAACTTGCGTTTGGCATTGAGATAACAGTGTGGACTGTAATATTTTCTTTTTAATTCCTTGAAATTTACGCTTTTCCTTCCTACTTGCTTATGTTCTACGCCGGCAGAGCCCGGCCCCGCGCATACCTCAGCCGCCGTTAGCCCCGACCGGAAACCAGGACGGGACCAAGGAGTGAGGGGCTACGTGACAAGTTAGGCTCCTGAGTCGTGATGCTCAGGAGTCCCCCTTGGCGCACGAACAACAAGTAGGGAGGTGTGATGTGGGTGGATCTACCGTTCTACGTCTGCAGAGCCTGGCCGCGCACATACCTCAACCGCCGTTAGCCTTTCGGAACTAAGGAGTGAGGGGCTACGTGACCAGTTAGGCTCCTGAGTCGCGATGCTCAGGAGTCCCCCTTGACGCTCAAACGGCCTTCGTACCTTGGCTCCGCTCGGGGAGAGACGCGTGACGAACCAGGCCCGGGGGGGCCTGGCTGGGCGGCGTGCGTCTGGGCGTGACCCAGGCGCAACCCCCGTGCCCAGCCCCGTCGCATGGCACTCCCAAGGGGAGGCGTTACGATGAGGCTAGACACTGAGCTCTGGGCTCCCTGAGGTTAATGCGGCCCGGGGGCCACCCTCAGTTGTTTATCACCAGCGCGGAGCATAGCGCTTCCGTATGTGTACGGGCATAGCCGCTCCTCGGCAGTGTCGTCAGCCAGCGCGGAGCATGGTGCTTCCACTGGTATGTGGGAGGGGGCTCCCCTCCGGGAGGAGCCCCCGGGGCGTGTACAGCCCCGCCCTGACATGTGGCTGGCACAGTAGGGCCTGGCGAGGTGTATCTGGGCACCCGTGAGCCAGCGCGGGACTCACGGGGCCCTACCTCTAGGCGGGTTGCGCCTGGCACTAGGCCTTATCTTGTGATGTGTCCCTGCAAATTTTGTTAGATGCCGGCACTCTACGTCCTCGGGTCCCGGCCCTCGAGCTGGTCTCAGCCATCACTGGTATGCCAGGTCGCGATGCCGTGGACAAGGCCAAAGGGTGAGGGCTGGAGAGCCAGTAAGAGCCCTGAGTCGCGATGCTCAGGTACCCCCCCTTTAACGTGCAAGTGGTCGGCATGAAGAAGAAGAGGTGCCGTGGACCGGCATCAAATAACCAAGCATGGTGGGTCGAACGCATAACCAGAAATAAACGCAAAAGGGATACATGCTGCTGGGTCTGGCCCGAGCGACTTGGGGATGATGCAGCCCGAGGGGCGCCCCCAAAAAGTAAGCTAACAACATGAAATAAAAGGGATACATGCCGCAGGGACGGACCCACGCGGCCTGGGAATAATGCAGCCCTGGGGGGGCGTTCCCAGCTGGAAATGAAACTTGAAAGATGTCACCTGATGATGTTGAGGACGAAGGAGTGTTGGTGTAGCAGACTCGGCGGGCTGCGGAAGCCGATCCTCATGAGCCCCCAGGCCCAGGGGCCTCGGGAGGCTCCGGAGGCGCTGGTGGCTCCTCGCGGACCATCTCCATCTCCGCCAGGGCTGCGGAATGCCTGGCCTCTTGAGCCTTCATGATGTCCCTCATGAGGCGCTGGTTCGTGGCAGCCGCTTTCGGCAAGCCGTAAGGCATGCGAACCTAGCTGTGGGGTGGACTTTCGCAGCGCCCCACTCGCGAGGGCCAAAGGTGCTCCAGAGAGGCGACTCAGTCGAGGCCTGGTATGTCGATGCAGACGCGCAGCCCACCATCCTCGCCTGGATGGGGAGCCACAGCTGGTAGGCGGCGGCCGCCTTTCATGACTCTTGACTCCTGCAGCTCCTGAATGGCCATGCTGACGAACTCCTGAGGGTCTGGCTCTCCTTGCCTTACTCCTTCTTGAGGGAAACGTGCTTCGAAAAACGCCTCCATGTGGTGCCCAAGAGCCTCCCTCGTGACCCTAGCCAGGTCGGTGGCCCTCCAGGGGAGAGCCCCCGAGCCCTGCCCGAGGAGGGCTCCGGGCACGCTTTCCTATGCGATGGAAGGAGGTTCCCCCTGTGCAGGCGCGGGCCCAGAGGGGCCTGCCTCCTGAGGGGCCGGGCCGGACGATGTCTTCTTCTTGGGAGCGGTCTCGAGAAGCCTCCTGCTCTCGCGATCCGGGTCTTCCAGTGATGCGGCCTGGAAGGCTCGCTCCAGGGAACATACCGCGTCCTTCTCTTCACAGGGCACCGTGATGACTCTGCCACTTCCTGGCATCTTGAGGACGTTGTAGCCGTGGTGAGTTACGGCCATGAACTTGGCCAGTGCTGGGTACCCAAGGATGGCGTTGTACGGCAGGAAAATGTGAGCGACGCCGAAGTCGATGAGCTCGATGCGGTAGTTGTCGCGTGCCCCGAAGGTGATAGGGAGGCGGACCTGCCCAATCGGGACCGTGGAGCAGTCGGTGACTCCGGAGAAAGGCTTGGTTGGCTGAAGCTGGTTGTAGGGCACTTGGAGATTGTTGAATGTTTCCACGGACTGGACATTGAGCCCTGCCCCGCCATCGATGAGGGTCCTGGTGACCACCACGTTGCTGATGATTGGGGAACAAAGCATTGGGAGGACTCCGGCTGTAGCCGCACACTTGAGCTGATCTGTTGAGCTGAACGTGATGGCGCACACCGACCACCTGAGAGGGCGCGTGGCTTTGAGCTTGGGGAGGACTGCATTCACTTCGCGGGCGAACTGCTTGAAGATGCGTTGAGAGGATGGGGCTTGAGCCCCGCCCAGGATGCAGGCGATCGCATGTGGCTCCTGGATGCCCCCAGCCCCCTCGTCCTGGTGGTGGTCCTCGTTTCTCCTTGGCTACGGCGGCAGCGGAGGGAGGCCTGCGTTGCCTTGCAGGCGATTCTCGCGAGGCTGATCCCTCCAGTCTCCCTCGCGAGGCGGGTCTTGCCAGCGATCCTCGCGAGGTTGATCGCGCCACCCTTGGCGCGGGCCACAGTCTTCCCAGCGTCCTGCGTTCCTTCCTCCTCGACCGTAGCCCCGGTCACCGCGGTCGGGGCAACGGCCGATCCTTCCTTCTCGCACGGCTCGGAGCTCTTGACATTCGTTGGTGTTGTGGGTGTGGAGGTCGCGGTACACACAGTACCGACTGCCCTTGGAAGGTTTGGGCTGATCTTTGCCCCGCTTGGTGTCTGGTTCTGCCGCGAGTACGGCAGCCCCCTTGCGCTTCACATCCATGGCCTTGGGCTTCTTCTCTTCTGGGTCTGCGGCAAGCAGCTCGAGGAGGGAGAGACGCCCTTCCTTGGCCCTGGCGCACTTGGTTGCCACGTTGAACAGCTCCAAGGAAGTGCACATGTCTTCATGCATCGCCAGCTCCTCCTTCATCTTGACATCGCGCACGCCGTCGGAAAAGGCTGAGATGATGGCCTCCTCAGTCACCTTGGGTATCTTGAGGCGTGCGTTGTTGAAGCGCTGGATGTACTTCTGAAGGGTCTCTCCGGGTTATTGCTTGATGCGGCGCATGTCGCTCACGGCGGGTGGCCGGTCGCGAGTACCTTGGAAGTTGGCGATGAAGCGGGTGCGCATCTCATCCCAGGAGGAGATCGTGCCTGGAGCCAGGTTCAGGAGCCAGGTGCGGGCCCCGTCCTTGAGCGCCAGGGGAAACCAGTTCGCCATGACCTTCTCGTCTCCGTTGGCAGCTTCGATGCTTAGCTCATAGAGCTGGAGGAACTCCGCAGGGTCGGCCGTGCCGTCGTAACGGGGAGGCAGGTCTGGCTTGAACTTGCCGGGCCACGCGACGCTGCGTAGCTCGATGGTGAACGCACGGCAGCCTGCTGTGGCCACGGGGGGCCTTGGGTGACGGAGAGCTTGGTCTTGCATGTCCCCACGCGCTGCAGCTGGGAGCAGCGCGGGGTCTTGACGTGCGGGAGCAGGAGCATGGTCGCGACGTGCTGGAGCAGGGAGCGCCCGGGCAACTTCTTGCGGGCGAGGGACTTCTTGGCAGCTCTGCTCTTGCCGCGCTGGCACCTGACGGAGCGGGTTCCGCCCAGGGGCCACGCGCCTTGGAGCCATGGCGCCTTCTTGAGGAGGAGGCGGCCGGGGCGCCGCCGGAGCTTCGTCGCCCGCGCGGGGCAGGGTGCGGTGCAGCGGAACGGATGGCGCGGGAGAGCCCCCTGCGGCACGGACAAGCTCGGCGACGCGGTCGAGCCATTCTTCGTAGACGTCGTCGACGGGACAGTAGCGCAGGAGCTCGTTTGCCGCGATGAGCGCAGCTCGAGCCTCCATGGGTGCGCGGAGCGCGCGGGACGAAGAACCAACTGGGGTGAGCGAGGGAGTAGCGGTGCGGCCGTCTTGCCGCACGAACGGATGCTGAGACGATGCTTGCTGCTCGTCCCCCGCTGGGCCGGTGGCGGCGTTGACGGCAGGTGACGGGGAACGGCGAGGACGCCCGCCGACAGGGGCCATCTGGGCGATGCGGGAAGCGAGAGTGGCCCGGCAATCGGCGCAGGTCCGACGAGCGTCAGACATGGGCGCGATGGTCGGAGGAGAACGGGGTGGTGGAAGACGAATTCCGGCGCACCACTACCTGGCGCGCCAAATGTTGGATTTCGGGTTCCGGTAGACCCTTGAGGTTCGAAAACTTGGGTGCGCGCGGAGATTTCGCCTTCTACCTACCTGCACCCCTCCGCCTCGCTAAGATCTAAGCTATGGAAAGAACAACATAAGAGACACAGGGTTTATACTGCTTCAGGCCACCGTTGTGGTGTAATACCCTACTCCAGTGTGTGGTGTGGTTGATTACCTCTGGGGCTGATGATGGATAGTACAAGGGAAGAACAACCTCCTGAGGTTGAGGTGTTCTTGTGCTTCCGGACTTGTGTGTATCTCTGGGTCCGATCCCCCCTCTTCTCTATCCTTGATCCTCCATCTTCCTACCCTGGGGGTGGCTAGTCCTATTTATAGAGGCCCTGGTCCTCTTCCCAAATATTGAGCGGGAAGGAAGCCAACAATGGCGGGCTAATTTGATAGGGGACGGCTAGTACCAGCTATCCTGACAAAATTAGTCTTTGCCTGCACAAAGCTCTGGTGGTGACGCCGTCTTGGGCTCCACGATGACCTCCGTCTTGCAGTCCTCCTGGTCTTGGTCTCGTTGCACTGAAATGGCAACCTTTGCTTGATGCCTCGGTACTCCGCAGCTGCGCTTGCTCCCTTTGCACCAAAGAGGAAAGGAGGATACTGCGCGGCTAGCGCCCGCCTGGCGCCTTTGGTTGTCATGGCTTGCGTCACGGGCGCCTCGTGTGGTACCCTACCTTGATCTCTCCGCCTCCTCGTGAGCCAGCCTGATGAGGCCGTGCCTGAGGAAGCTCCGTGTCGTCCCCCCTGCGTGGCTTGGCCCCTCGCGAGGGTCTTGGGTCTGTGTTGATGAAGATGGGCCGTGCTGGGCTGCCCTTTGAGCCACGCCGCAGGCCGCAGGCAGGCAAGTCTGGGGACCCCCGTTCCCAGAACGCCGACAGCCACCCGCCGTGAGCGACATGCGCCGCATCAAGCAACAACCCTGAGAGACCCTGTAGAAGTACATCCAGCGCTTCAACAACGCACGCCTCAAGATTCCCAAGGTGACCGAGGAGGCCATCATCTCAGCCTTCTCCACGGCGTGCGCGATGTCAAGATGAAGGAGGAGCTGGCGATGCATGTAGACCTGTGCACTTCCTTGGAGCTTGTCGGAGTAAATGGCCATGGGTAGCCTAGCCGGCTTCCCCTGGCACTTCTGCAAAAATTACGAGCCAGCCCGGCTCTCAAGAACCCAAGACATGGGGCCGCCTTCCCCTAGCCGGCTGCGATCAAGGCCGGCTTTCGGAAGGCGGTCTGACTTTAGCCCTCATGAGAGGGCCGACTCCAAGAAGCCGGCTGTGAGAAGGCCGGCTCCTTCGAGCCGGCTCCCCGTAAAGTAGTCAAGACCGTACCCCAAAAGTTTGCACCCACCTAACGGCGGTACGATGGGGCGTGGCTACAGAAGAGCCTGCCACCCTCGAATCCCGGGGCGCGCCTGGCACAGTGCGCCATACGGGGTAGGCATGGCCCGTCCGGCGCAGCACTGTTGCCATGTTGACCCTGGCCTCACCCACGACGAGCCGCCGGCGCGGCCCACAGGAGGTGGGCCCCTTGGAGCAGAGAGACGGCTGAAGGCGGCCACGCTTCCAACCAGCCGGCCCAAGACGGAGCCGGCTCCCCGCAGCCGGCTTGCCGCCTCCCTCGAAGAAGACGCCCCATTAAGGAGACAAGACGCAGTAAGGCTACAGCAATCGCCCGGCAGGCGGCGGTACTGTAGCCGCGCTTACCACGATGAAGCTCACGTCACCAAGATGAAGCCACAGTGAAAGCCGTTGACCTGGCCCCGGATGGTGGGGCCTGCCAGTCGACCAAGGAGTTGACAGCCGGCGGGGCCCACCAGTCGGCGGGCCCCAGTAGCCGGCGCAGAAGCCGGCGGGTGCAGTCACAGACGGCTGGGCCCCATGCCCAGCCGGATTACCATTGTACCCCCGGGGGGTAGGCCTATATAAACCCCCCGGGGCGCCCATGCAAAGGGTTGGACCCCCTACTAGTTTTACACATCATACAAGGAGAAGAAGCAGGCTTGTCGTGCCCTTTCTTCCTCCTCCCCCCCCAAAAACAGCTCAAGGAGCGTCGTGTAGCTACTCGATTCATCTAGTGAGCATGCGGAGACCCCGCAGAGCAGCAGTAGGGGTGTTATCTCCTCGGAGAGCCCCGAAGCCGGGTAAGATCCGCCGGCGTGCATGTCTTCGCCTCATCCCGCTTCCAGGCACCGGCGATGTCTTACTGGTTCCCACAAAGATAAGCCACCCGTTGGCATATGTCGCACCCACCACCCGACATTTGGCGCCCACCGTGGGGCCAGGCGCACCGTCGTCCAGAGACCTGTTCTGGACGGGAACCCTCTTCCTCCCCAGCGAGCGTAGCCAGCCCGGCACGCCCGATGGCGCTTGCCACGACGCGCTGCAAGGCGTCACCAGCATCTGCGCGGCAAGCAGCCTCGCCGATCTCCCCAACGAGCTCGCCTCCGATGCGGGAGCTGACCGCCTCGCCAACCTTCTCGGCCAGCTCCATGTCTCAAGCAAGCCCGCTGCGGACCTGGAGTCGGTTGGTTCCACCGACCCGATGCCTGTCGACTCCGACACGGCCTCCTACGACGCCTTCCCCACCAACGTCGCGATCTACAATGACCCGCTTCCTCGAGCCGACGGCCACGATGCTGTCGCCGCCGAAGTGATGGTTGTCGGCCACGGTGGCCCGGCCGACGAGAGCGCCCGCGATGCCTCGCGCGTGGCGGCCCACGACTTGTCCGCTCCTCTCCCGGCCGACGCCAACGACGAAGCACTGGAAGCACGCCGCCTCGCTCTCCTCGCAGAGGGCCGGAGGCTGGCCTCCGTAAGACGCCTCACTGAGGCCTACCGGCGCGAGGCTGACCGCGCCGCCTTCGGCACGCCGGCCTCGGGCGGGCCAAGCCGGGCCGGCCTTGTCAAACAACGCGGCGCCGTCATCGCCGACACGCTGGGAGTCGACCGCCCGGTCTATGCCACTCCGCTCAAGAACTTGCGTGCCGCCCAGGCAGTCGTAGACGAGCTGGACGGCCTGGAGGCCGAAGACCTTCCCCACATGACCCGGCGCATCCAGCAATTGATTGACGCCGCCGCGTAGCGGCACGAAGCCGACGCTCGCGCAGAAAGCCTTCCCCCACGCCGGGAGCATGGCGCGACATCCCGGACGCCGGCTACGAGCAATACCCGCGCGCGACGCGAGAAGGAGCCGGCTACCAGCCGCAGCCGGACCCGGATCTCCATCGAGCGGGACGCGGACGGTCATCCCCGAGCCATGGAGTGGCGGGGTGACCCGCCTCCGCCTCCACCCCGTGGAGAGAGATATCCCACCTCACCGCCAGTGGCGCACCCGACTTTCAGCGGCCGGCTGGGCCGCCGCGAAGGAATCGGCGAGAACGACGCCCGTCATCGGATCGACCGCCTGGCGCGATCCCTGGCATTGGAAGAAGAAGACGATGTCGGCCCGCCTTGCTTTGGCCCCCGCATCCGCGACGAGCCCTTTCCCAAAGGGTTCTCGCTCCCAAGAGACACGCCCAAGTACAACGGCTCCGTGAAGCCGGAAGACTGGTTGATCGACTACTCCACCGCAGTTAGCATAGCCAACGGCAATCGGCGCGTCGCCGTGAAGTACGTGCCCCTCATGCTGCAGGGCACGGCGCGGACTTGGCTCAACAGCCTCAAGCCGCGTAGCATCAACAGCTGGCTAGACTTCACAGAAGCCTTCATCCGCAACTTCACCAGCACCTACAAGCGGGCTCCCAAGCCCAGACAGCTCTCCTTGTGCGTGCAAGGCCCCGCCGAGTCCACTCGCGATTACCTCACGTGTTGGGCCGAGCTCCGCAACTCCTGTGAAGGGGTGCATGAGGTGCAAGCCATAGAATACTTCACAGCCGGATGCCGAGAAGGCACCCTCCTCAAGCACAAACTCCTCTGCGACGAGCCGGCTACCCTCGACGAGCTTTTGGACATAGCGGACAAGTACGCCACCTTCGACTCCTCGATGAAGACCGAGCTTCGAGTTGACGCGTCCGGAAAGGTGCTCAACCTGGCGCCCAAGACGCCGGCTGGAGAACCCGGCCGACACCCCAACTCGAACGACAACAAGCGCAAGGGCCCGGCGCCGCCTCCCGCTAGCCGGCAGGTGGCCACGGTCGAAGATGCGCCGCCTGAAGAACGACCGACGCCCAAGAAGCCCAAGGGCGGCAGGCCGGCTTGGCAGCCCGCCTTCTCCTACGAGCAAACCCTCGACGCCCCTTGCAAGTTGCACAGCGGCGCGAAGCCATCCAACCACACGACCCGGAAGTGCAACTGGCTCACCCGAATCTCTAAGGGCGAGGGGCTCTTGCCACCCCCGCCTGCCGGCCCGCCGCCTCCGCCTCCGCCGCCTCCGGCCGCTCGGCCCGCAGTCGGGGCCGTGCATGACGAGTTCCCGGATGAGCAAGCAACCTACGTCGTCTTCACCAGTCAGCCCGAAGACCGGCGCAGCAGACGTCGAGAGCACCAGGAAGTCAGCGTGGTCGCTGCCAACCCCCCTAGACACATGCATTGGTCAGAAAAGCCCATCAGCTGGAGCCGGGCCGACCATCCGGAGGTGATGCCGTCTCCTGGCTCTTACGCTCTGGTCCTGGAAGCCACCCTTGCAACGGACAGACGCGCTGCCCGCTTCTCTCGTGTGTTGATAGACGGCGGGAGCAGCATCAACATCTTGTATCGTGACACCCTGGAGAAGTTGAACGTCAAGACAAAACAGCTCATGCCCAATCGGACAGTGTTCCACGGCATCGTACCCGGCCTGTCCTGCGCCCCCATTGGCAAAATCAAGATTGATGTTCTTTTTGGGGACAAGGAGCATTTCCGCCGAGAAGCAATCTGGTTTGAAGTGGTGGACCTGGAGAGCCCTTACATTGCATTGCTGGGCCGACCCGCCTTGGCCAAATTCATGGCGGTTCCCCACTATGCATACCTCAAGATGAAGATACCAAGAACCAAAGGCGTCATCACCGTAGCCGGCGACTACAAGAAGTCCTCCGAGTGCGCCGCGGCCAGCAGCCGGTTGGCCGAGTCCCTTGTGATCGCCGAAGAGAAGAAGATGCTGGACCGAGTCGTGGCCATAGCCGGCAAGCAGTAGGCCGTGTCCCCCGACCCCAAGGAGCATGATGCTCAAGGATCTTTCCAGCCGGCCAAGGAGACGAATAAAATACCCCTTGACCCCGAGCATCCAGAGAGGTTTGCCGTCATCGGGGCAAACTTGAACAACAAATAGGAAGGCGAGCTCGCCGATTTCCTCCGTGAGAATCGGGACATCTTTGCGTGGTCCCCCAAGGACATGCCGGGTGTTCCGAGGAAATTCGCCGAGCACAAACTACATGTTCGAGAAGACGCAAAGCCAGTCAAGCAACCCCTTTGCCGGCTGTCGGAGGAGAAACGCAGGATTGTAGGGGAGGAGATAGCCCGGCTCTTGGCGGCCGGCTTTATCATGGAAGTTTTCTTTCCAGAGTGGCTCGCCAACCCGGTCCTTGTGCTGAAGAAGAATAACAAGTGGCGCATGTGTATAGACTACACAAGTCTCAACAAGGCCTGCCCCAAAGATCCTTTTGCCCTGCCAAGGATAGACCAAGTGATAGACTCCACAGCCGGATGCGAGCTGTTGAGTTTTTTGGATGCTTACTCCGGATATCACCAGATAAAGCTAGACCCGGATGACCGCCTGAAGACCGCCTTCATCACGCCGTTCGGAGCCTTCTGCTACCTGACTATGACATTCGGCTTGAGAAATGCCGGTGCCACCTTTCAGCGTTGCATGCAGAAGTGCCTCCTCAAGCAGCTCGGCAGGAATGCCCACGTTTACGTGGACGACATCGTAGTGAAGACGGAGAAGCGTGGCACCTTGCTGGAAGACCTCAAGGAAACATTCGAGAACCTGTGCCGATTCCAAATCAAGCTCAACCCCGAGAAATGCGTGTTCGGGGTGCCAGCCGGCCAGCTCCTAGGCTTCCTGGTCTCCGAACGCGGCATCGAATGCAACCCAGCGAAGATCAAGGCCATCGAGAGAATGGCGATCCCCACCAAGCTCCGAGACATCCAGAAGTTCACCGGGTGCTTGGCCTCCCTGAACCGCTTCATGAGCCGGCTCGGAGAGAAAGCTCTCCCCCTCTACCGCCTCATGAAGAAGAGCACTCACTTCGAGTGGAACGACCAGGCCGACCAGGCTTTTCACGAGCTAAAGAAGATGCTGGCCACACCGCCTGTCCTCGTGGCGCCGACTGAGAAAGAGCCCATGCTCCTTTACATCGCTGCAACCAGCCGGGTGGTCAGCACTGTCATCGTAGTCCAGCGCCCGGAAGAAGGCCGAGCCCATCCGGTCCAGAGGCCGGTGTATTATTTGAGCGAGGTGCTGTCCGCCTCAAAGCAGAACTACCCGCACTACCAAAAGATGTGTTACGGCGTGTACTTCACCGCCAAGAAGCTGAATCCCTACTTTCAAGAGCATCCCGTCACGGTCGTATGCACTGCCCCGCTAGCCGAGATCATAGGCAGCCGGGATGCATACGGCTGGGTCGTGAAATGGGCAATCGAGCTGGCCCCCTACACGATCTTCTACCAGCCCCGCACCGCCATCAAGTCCCAAGCACTGGCCGACTTCCTCATCGACTGGGCCGAGACCCAGCACCTGCCGCCGGCTCCCGACTCCACCCATTGGCGCATGCACTTCGACGGGTCCAAGATGCGCACCGGCTTGGGAGCCGGCATCGTCCTTACCTCTCCTAAAGGCGACAAGCTCAGATACACGCTCCAGATCCACTTTGCCGCCTCCAACAATGTGGCCAAGTACGAGTCGCTCATACACGGGCTCCGGCTTGCCAAAGAGCTTGGCATTCGCCGGATCCTATGTTATGGCGATTTGGACCTGGTAGTCCAGCAGTCATCCGGCAACTGGGATGCCAAGGACGCGAACATGGCGAGCTACCATTTCCTGGTCCAACAACTCAGCGGATACTTTGAAGGATGCGAGTTCCTCCACGTACCTCGAGCCGACAACGACTCAGCCGATGCCCTGGCTCGAATAGGCTCCACTCGGCAAGCAATTCCAACCGGCGTCGCTCTACAACGCCTACTCAAGCCGTCTATCAAGCCGTCTCCGGAATCCGATTCCATCTTCGTGCCGCCTGACCCCGATGCGGCCAGGTCCGGCTCAAAGAATCAAGTAGCCGACCCCAAGACCCCCGCAGCCAGCCCGGCGACTGAGGTAGCCGGCTCGGGGACTGCGGTAGCCGGCCCGAGGACTGCACCAGCACTACAGCCGGCGGCCGACTCCAGCACCTCACCGCCCAGCCCACCCACCCTGGTGGCAGTAGCCATTTTGGCAGTAGAAGAAGTTGCGGCTCTGTCATGGGCTCAGTCCATCCTCAACTTCCTAGTAAACCAAGACCTGCCGGTTGACGAAACAGAAGCAAGACAAGTCCAGCATCGAGCCGGAGCATACACAATCGTCAACAGAGAACTACTCAAGCGCAGCGTCACCGGAGTCCTCCAGCGATGCGTCGAGCAAGAGAAGGGCATTGCAATCCTCGCAGACATTCACCAAGGAGAGTGCGGCCACCATGCGGCCTCAAGATCACTTGTCGCCAAAGCCTTCCGCCATGGTTTCTTCTGGCCGACTGCTTTGGACGACGCCAAAGAATTAGTCAAGCATTGCAAGGTATGCCAGCTTTTCAGCTCCAAGCAACACATGCCGGCTTCGGCACTCAAGACCATTCCCCTCACTTGGCCCTTTGCCGTTTGGGGACTGGACATGGTGGGCCCATTCAAGACGGCGCGCGGCGGCATGACGCATTTGCTCGTCGCCGTGGACAAATTCACCAAGTGGGTTGAGGCGAAGCCGATCAAGAAGCTGAATGGGCCGACTGCTGTGACGTTCATCGCGGACATAACAACTCGGTACGGCGTGCCGCACAGCATCATCGCCGACAATGGCATGAATTTCGCCAAAGGAGCCTTGGCACGTTTCTGCGCAGCCCAAGGTATCCGGCTGGACTTAGCGTCCGTCGCCTACCCGCAGTCAAACGGCCAGGTCGAGCGAGCCAACGGCCTCATCCTCTCCGGCATCAAGCCCCGACTGGTTGTGCCTCTGGAGCGTTCAGCCGGCTGTTGGCTCGATGAGCTGCCGGCTGTCCTCTGGAGTCTGCGCACTACACCAAACAAGTCAACCGGCTTCACCCCTTTCTTCCTTGTGTATGGTGCCGAGGCGGTCATCCCAACCGACATCGAATTCGACTCGCCTCGAGTAACCATGTACATGGAAGCGGAGGCCAAGGAAGCACGAGAAGACGGCGTCGACCTGCTGGAAGAAAGCCGGCTGTTAGCTCTCAGCCGGTCTGCGATTTACTAGCAGGGTTTGCGCCGCTACCACAGCCGGAAGGTCAGGCCAAGATCTTTCCAAGAGGGCGACCTTGTGCTCCGGCTGATTCAGCGAACAGCCGGCCAGCACAAGCTCTCAGCACCTTGGGAAGGCCCTTTCGTCATCAGCAGAGCTCTAGGCAACGACTCCTACTACCTGATCGACGCACAGAAGCCGAAGGCACGCAAGAGAGACGACTCCGGCAAGGAGTCGGAACGGCCATGGAACGCCAACCTCCTTCGAAGATTTTACAGTTGAAAGGCAGTATGTATCACGCTAACTTTTGTATTAAGTACAAGGAAAAAGGCTCCCCGAGGAGAGCTCGGGGACTGCCATCCCTTATTTATGAAAGAAAAATATCATGGTTATGACCTTGTTGTATCATTTACTTATTCCGTCCGGCACCGAGTTCGACTAGTCGGCTCGGGGACTGGCCGACTGAAGTTATATTAGAAGTCCTACCCGCAGTCAGACAAGTAGTGTGCCGGCTCTCAAGCCTTCCCTTGCCAAAAGTCGCAGTTCGAAGAACCGGCTGTCCGGCTGGCAAGAGTTGAAGGTAGGAACGACCGCCCACACGAAAAACGGCTAGGGACTAACGGACTAATATAACAAAAGCCGGTCTCTTCCCACGCCGCCGACTGGCTACCAGAGTAGCCGGCCGGCCGGTTTCCGTTCACTTTACCTTAAATCCAAGAAAGCTCAAGTACTTGCCTCCCCAAAGAGGGAAGGCGGCAAAGGAAAAAGCCTAAGGATAAACAAGCATATGCGAATGGAAACCAAACATGCACATGATAATATTTACATTAAAGACCCCCTAGAGGCCAGCATTCAACATAGTTTGGATACACCCCCAGTGGGTGGAACTGCGAAACTTAACAAGAGATTGTTCAAAGACAACAAAGCAGGAAAGATAAAGACGGCAGGTCAAGCTGGCGGAGCGGCCGACTGGTTGGCGGAGACGGTCGCGCCGGCTGAAGGACCGGCCGGCTGGCGAACTTCGGCTTGGTCGCCGCCTCCCGCAGAGGGCGCGCTTCCACGCGCCTCGTTGCTGGAGGCACGGTCGGCCTGAGGTCGGCTGGTTGTTACACCAGTCGGCTCGATGTCTCCGCTGTCGACGTCTTCATCTTCTTCGCCCTCGTCGCTGGAGGCGATCTCCTCCGCCGAGTCCTCGCCCACCGCCGGGTTCAGCCCGAACCACTCCTCCGGCTGCGCGACACCGTCATCATCGATTTCGGGTGCGAAAACGCTGATGTCGGTGCACTCGGCGATCGTTGAAGCCCGCTGGGCGATAGCCGGCCTCACCGCCTCCAGCTCCGCATCGGCCTCCATCCGCCAAGTGCGCAGCTGGTCCAGGCTCAGCCCTGGGTACCAAGCCCGGACGAATTCAAATGCCCGCCCGGCTCCGAGGCGGGGCGCTGACGCTTTCCAAGCTTCGAAGCGACCAACTGCGACTTCCAGCCAGTCGGCAGTTCGGCTCGGAGTGCGGGGGATCGTCTCGCCGGGCCAGAGGGCGGCCAGCACTTGCGCCCCGGCACGTTGGAGCCGGTGAAGCATCCGATGAGCCGGCTGCAACCGTGCCTGGACAGCCAGAAGCTGCTCCTCAAGGGTCCGGTTTGCGTCCGGCGCGATGTCGGCCCCCTCTTGCCGGCGCGCCTCGCGATGGGCCTCAATGCTTTGGGCGGCGAAGGCGGAGTAGCCCGGGAAGTAATCTGCAAGAAACAACAAGCAACAGCTCAAGATAAGTCAAAAGATCCAGGCGGCAAGAGGCAGGAGAAGGGCCGAGGAAGGCAACTTACTGTCGATCAAGTCCTCGATCCGGCCGAAGCCTTCGTCCAGGGCTCGCCGGGTCTCAGACCAGCTCGCCGCCTCCATCTCATACTCTGCCAGCAAGGTGGCTTCACTTTCCCGCGCCGCCTGCAGGGCCGCTTTGTGGCTTTCCTCTTGGTCGGCCAGCTTCTTGGCCAGGCGATCCCGTTCCTGGGCCAAGGCAGTGCACTCGGCCTCTTTGGCGTAAAGGGCGGCCTTCGCTTCGCCAAGCTCCTTCCTCAAGTCGGCGTTGGCCCCTGAAGACAAAGAAAGAAGAAAGATCAATAAGAAAGAGTCATCAAGAAAGATCCGACCCGACTGCGCAGTAGTTGGCCCGAATCTCGGCGACTACACCCAGTGGGTGCGCTGACGCGCCCCCACAAGGGATAAGCAAAACCAAGTACTTACTTCGGCTGTCGGCCAGGTCGTCGGTCCGCCGGCTCAACTCTCGAGCCTGGGAGTCGAAGGCGGCAGCACGAAGGTTGTGGTATTCCTGAAAGTTTAGAAAGAAAGCAAAGTAAGGTAGCCGTCGAGAAAGATCCGACCCGACTGTGCAGCAGTCGGCCCGGATCTCGGGGACTACACCCAGTGGGTGCGCTGACGCACCCCCACAGAAGAAATCAAGAAAGCAAAGCAGCTAAGAGCGAAGGACTCACCCGGATAGTGGTTCACGTTGACAAGAACTCTTGGTTGAGCTGTTGCAGCAGGGAGGCTTGAGCTTGTAGCCGGCTCCGGACCCCTTGAGCCGCCGCATCCAGCTCGCTGGTCCCCCCGCTGGGAGTCCACTCGGACACGGCGGTGCTGGCCGCCTCCAGATCTCCAGCCGGCTGGCCTGCGACCGCGGCTCGGCGCAACTCCGGCGGAGCAGCGCCTCCCCCAGCACGCCGGCCCGTCGCCAGCTGCACCTTGAGGCCGGCCCTGCTCTCCGGCTCACCTTCGGCCGGCTCCTCTGGCACCGCTGATGATCGACCGCCTTGGCCCGCTCTGGTTGGCGCCACAGGCGGCGCTCTCCTCGCCAAGGCCACGGGGTCCTCCTCCCTCTCCAACAGCGGCGGGTCTTGGATGATCTCCTCCGCCATGGGCAACGGGGTGTCGGGGGCCACGGCTCGGAGAGGAACGGCGAGCAGCGGAGGCTGGCTGCGCGAGCTTTCCGCCTCCGTCTCTGCGGGAGCCGCCTCCCTCTGGGCCTTGGCGACCGCTTCAGCCTACCCCTTTGCCACCTGGGCGGCCGCCTTCTCCGCCGCCTCGCGCTCTTCCCGCGCTTCGCGGACGTTCCGCTCTGTGGCCTTCCTAAGATCGGCGCGGGGGTCCACACGGCGGGAGCTCGAAGACCCTCCAACCGGCCCCACGACGGAGCCGCCCGGGCCCCACTCAAAAGAAAGCGGCGCCCTGTCCAGCAAGCGAAGAAATTTAAGAAGACATTCGAAGAAAAGAGAACAACGACGAGACCGCGGCAAAGCAATTAAAGACTTACACCGAGACCGCCTGGGGCTGTTTCACAGCCTTGCAGAAGCGGGCCGCCTTCGCGGCCGCCTCATCCCGCTTTGTCGCCGCGGCGGAAGGCTTGGACTTCTTCGGCCGACTGCAGAAGAGGCCCAGAGCGGCCCGGCGTTTCTGCGCGCTGCCGGCAGCCGGCGCGACAGACGAGCCCGCGCCCTGTTGGTCGGCCGCCGGCTGGCGACGCGGAGCGACTTCGGCTTCGAAATCGTCCGGCCAGTCCTCGAAGCTCGCGGTGAACTTTGAGCCTCCGGGCTCGGCGCTCTCCCGCACAACGGCGTCTTCCATGGCAGCCACCCCCAAGTCCGGGTCGTCAACATCATCCACCGTGCGGTCGGGGGCGTATTGGCGTTCGATCCCGGCCGCCCCGGCCGGCGGCGCAAGAAGAGGGTTCTGCACAGAGAATCGCCTGGTCAGAAGCCGGCTGTCACGAAGCCGGCTGACGACGAAAAAGAGGATAAAGAGAGAAACTTACCATGGGTGGAGGATTCGCGCGAGAATACGGCGCCTTGCCGTATTGCCAGTCCCCACTGAGCTTGAAGTTGGCAATGTAGTTGACCATAAGTGCCACCTCCGCATGGGGCATCTCCCATGTGCTCAGCCGGCTTGGGTCGAAGCGGCCGCTCATCTGACACATCATATGGGGCCGGCTCTGGAGAGGAAGGATCCGGCGCTCCACGAAGGTGGCCACCAAGTCGGCTCCGCGCAAGCCTTCCGACTGAATCAGCACCCGAAGCCGGGAGATGGCGGCGTTCCCGGCCGGAGACAAAGACCGGGATCGGAAGCTCCACGAGGGCTGCCTCCAAGCCGGCGGACCGACTACATAGGCTGGCAGGTTGATGTAGTCTTCTCGCTCGGCGACGTTCTTCACATAGAAATAAGATCTCTGCCAGACCTTCACCGACTGGATCAGGGGGATGGGCGGGAACGGATTGTTCTCGCTCGCCCTCCTCATGGCGATGAAGGCTCCACAGGGGGCGGGAACGCCGGCGACGACTGTGCCGAGCTTGCTCTGGAAGAACTCTCCCCAGAGCTCCAGCGTGGGGAGCAGCCCCAAGAAGCCTTCGCAGAGGGAGACCAAGGCCGACAGCAGCATCACCGCATTGGGCGTGAGGTGATGCGGCTGGAGGTTGTAGAAGTCGAGGAAGGAACGCAGAAACCCGCTCGCCGGGAGGCCGAAGCCGCGCAGGCAGTGCGAGCGGAAGACGACCCGCTCGCCCTCCTCCGGCGCCGGCGAGATCTCCCTCTCGGGCGCCAGGAGGACCTGAATGCGGTCGGCGCCGGGCAGGCGCCGGGTCTGGCGAAGGAACTCCACGTGATCCTCATGGACGTTAGAGCCGTCCCAGGAGCTTGACAATGCCATGGGAGCGAGGTGGCGTGGAGATGCGACGGCGCAGAGACGGGAGGCTGTGGCGGCAGTGAGAGGAAGAAGACGAGAGCTAGGAGGGACAGAGTGGGAGGGAGCGCGCGAACTTCTGTCGCTCCCCCTCCTCCCCCTACTTATAGGCTCACGCGGCGGAGCCGAGGAGGCGTGGCTTGGGCAAGCGTGGGGGTCGATCGTGCCCACTTCCCACGCCCCGCGATTACCGATCCTTAATGGCGAGATGAAAACTGCCTTGAGAAGGCGAGCGGCCCTGTGGGCCACGGGAGATCCGCGCTCGGACCGAGGCTCGCGAGTGGCGGGCCCGGGCCTGCGGCGGCGTCCCATCGCGCGCGTGCGCTCGCAGGATCCTGCCGCCACGTGGCCGCGAGAGGGCCCGTGGTCAGCATGCAGGCCCCCTCTCCTCCCGCCTACGCGGGGTTATCTGAAGTCGGCGTACGCCCGCGAAACCGGCTCTTCAGGATAGGAAGCTGACCAAGCTTCTCGTCCCCTTGTTCACCTCGGAGCTCGATCAGCTTCGGGGACTACTGTGGGAGTAAATGGCCATGGGTAGCCTAGCCGGCTTCCCCTGGCACTTCAGCAAAAATTACGAGCCAGCCCGGCTCTCAAGGACCCAAGACATGGGGCCGCCTTCCCCTAGCCGGCTGCGATCAAGGCCGGCTTTCGGAAGGCGGTCCGACTTTAGCCCTCATGAGAGGGCCGACTCGAAGAAGCCGGCTGTGAGAAGGCCGGCTCCTTCGAGCCGGCTCCCCGTAAAGCAGTCAAGACCGTACCCCCAAAGTTTGCACCCACCTAACGGCGGTACGACGGGGCGTGGCTACAGAAGAGCCTGCCACCCTCGAATCCCGAGGCGCGCCTGGCACAGTGCGCCGTACGGGGTAGGCATGGCCCGTCCGGCGCAGCACTGTTGCCATGTTGACCCTGGCCTCACCCACGACGGGCCGCCGGCGCGGCCCACAGGCGGTGGGCCCCTTGGAGCAGAGAGACGGCTGAAGGCGGCCACGCTTCCAACCAGCCGGCCCAAGACGGAGCCGGCTCCCCGCAGCCGGCTTGCCACCTCCCTCGAAGAAGACGCCCCATTAAGGAGACAAGACGCAGTAAGGCTACAGCAATCGCCCGGCAGGCGGCGGTACTGTAGCCGCGCTTACCACGACGAAGCTCACGTCACCAAGATGAAGCCACAGTGACCAGCCGTTGACCTGGCCCCGGATGGTGGGGCCTGCCAGTCGACCAAGGAGTTGACAGCCGGCGGGGCCCACCAGTCGGCGGGCCCCAGCAGCCGGCGCAGAAGCCGGCGGGCGTAGTCACAGACGGCTGGGCCCCGCGCCCAGCCGGATTACCATTGTACCCCCGGGGGGTAGGCCTATATAAACCCCCGGGGCGCCCATGCAAAGGGTTGGACCCCCTACTAGTTTTAGACATCATACAAGGAGAAGAAGCAGGCTTGCCGTGCCCTTTCTTCCTCCTCCCCCCCCAAAAAACAGCTCAAGGAGCGTCGTGTAGCTACTCGATTCATCTAGTGAGCATGCGGAGACCCCGCAGAGCAGCAGTAGGGGTGTTATCTCCTTGGAGAGCCCCGAAGCTGGGTAAGATCCGCCGGCGTGCATGTCTTCGCCTCATCCCGCTTCCAGGCACCGGCGATGTCTTACTGGTTCCCACAAAGATAAGCCACCCGTTGGCATATGTCGCACCCACCACCCGACAGAGCTGTTCAACTTGGCAACCAAGTGCGCCAGGGCTGAGGAAGGGCGTCTCTCCCTCCTCGAGCTGCCTGCCGTAGACCCAGAAGAGAAGAATCCCAAGGCCAAGGATGTGAAGCGCAAGGGGGCTGGCATGCTCGCGGCAGAACCAGACACCAAGCGGGGCATGGATCAGCCCGAATCTTCCAAGGGCAGTCGGTACTTTGTGTACCACGACCTCCACACCCACAACACCAACGAATGTCAAGAGCTCCGAGCCATGCGAGAAGGAAGGATCGGCCGTCGTCCCAACCGCGGTGACCGGGGCAACGGTCGAGGAGGAGGAAGGAACGCAGGACGCTGGGAAGACCGCGGCCCGCGCCAAGGGTGGCGCGATCAACCTCGCCAGGATCGCTGGCAAGACCCGCCTCACAAGAGAGACTAGAGGGATCAGCCTCGCGAGGATCGCCCGCAAGGCAACGCAGGCCTCCCTCCGCTGCCGCCGCAGCCAAGGAGAAACGAGGACCGCCATCAAGACGAGGGGACTGGGGGCTTCGACGAGCCGCGCGCGATCGCCTGCACCCTGGGCGGGGCTCAAGCCCCAGCCACTCAACGCATCTTCAAGCAGTTCGCCCGCGAAGTGAATGTAATCCTCCCAAAGCTCGAAGCCATGCGCCCTCTCAAGTGGTCTGTGTGCGCCATCACGTTCAGCTCAGCAGATCAGCTCAAGTGTGCAGCTACAGCCGGAGTCCTTCCGATGCTTTGTTCCCCAATCATCAGCAACGTGGTGGTCACCAGGACCCTCATCGACGGCGGGGCAGGGCTCAATGTCCTGTCCGTGGAAACATTCAACAATCTCCAAGTGCCCTACAGCCAGCTTCAGCCAACCAAGCCTTTCTCCAAAGTCACCGACGGCTCCACGGTCCCGATTGGGCAGGTCCGCCTCCCTGTCACCTTCGGGGCACGCGACAACTACCACACCGAGCTCATCGACTTCGACGTCGCTCACATTCGCCTGCCGTACAACGCCATCCTTGGGTACCCAGCGCTGGCCAAGTTCATGGCCGTAACTCACCACGGCTACAACGTCCTCAAGATGCCAGGAAGTGGCGGAGTCATCATGGTACCCTGTGAAGAGAAGGACGCGGTGTGTTCCCTGGAATGAGCCTTTCAGGCCGTATCACTGGAAGACCCGGATCGCGGAAGCAGGAAGCTTCCCGAGACCACCCCCAAGAAGAAGAAGACATCGTCCGGCCCGGCCCCTCAGGAGGCAGGCCCCTCAGGGCCCGCGCTTGCCCAGAGGCAACCTCCTTCCATCGCATAGGAAAGCGCGCCCGGCGCCCTCCTCAGGCAGGGCTCGAGGGCTCTCCCCTGGAGGGCCACCGACCTGGCTAAGGTCACGAGGGAGGCGCTTGGGCACCACATGGAGGCGTGTTTCGAAGCACGTTTCCCTCAAGAAGGAGTAAGGCAAGGAGAGCGAGACCCTCAGGAGTTGGTCAGCAAGGCCTTTCAGGAGCTACAGGAGTCAAGAGTCATGAAAGGCGACCGCCGCCTACCAGCTATGGCTCCCCATCCAGGCGAGGATGGTGGGCTGCGCGTCTGCATCGACATACCAGGGCTCAATCGAGGCGCCTCTCTGGAGCGCCTTTGGCCCTCGCGAGTGGGGCGCTACGAAGGTCCACCCCACAGCTTCGTTCGCATGCCTTACGGCTTGCCGAACGCGGCTGCCACGTACCAGCGCCTCTTGAGGGGTATCATGGAGGCTCAAGAGGCCAGGCGTTCCGCAGCCCTGGCGAAGATGGAGATGGTCCGCGAGGAGCCACCAGCGCCTCCGGAGCCTCCCGAGGCCCCTGGGCCTGGGGGCTCGTGAGGATCGGCTTCCGCAGCCGACCGAGTCTGCTACACGAACACTCCTTCGTCCTCAACATCATCAGGTGACATCTTTCAAGTTTCATTCCCAGCTGGGAGCGCCCCCAGGGCTGCATTATTCCCAGGCCGCGTGGGTCCGTCCCTGCGGCATGTATCCCTTTTATTTCATGTTGTTAGCTTACCTTGTTGGGGGCGCCCCACGGGCTGCATCATCCCCAAGTCGCTCGGGCCTAACCCAGTGATGTCCGCCTTCCCAGCATCTATTTGAATGAATCCACTCCTTCGCGGCTAATGTGTTTGACCTAGTTGCCCGCTCAACTGACGCCAACTGATAGAGCTGCTCCCAAACGGCACGACGCTTGCGCATGGGTTCGTCCCTGCAACGCCGACAAACCTGAATGGCTGAGCTCTGGCCACGGCAGCCCCGCATGGCGCCACCTCGTCAAGCCTTCAGTGTCTCATCGCCCCTCGGAAGCAACCAACGGCTGACTGTCAATTGTCATGGCAACCCCTCGTTCTTTCTATGATGTGTCTACAGGATCTCCTAAAGGAGCTGTGTCAGGCGAGGCCCTTGCAGTGTCTCCTTCACTCTCATCCGCGCGAGCCACTTGCACGTTAAAGGGGGGGGTGCCTGAGCACCGCGACTCAAGGCTCCTACTGGCTCTCCAGCCCTCACCCTCTCGCCTTGTCAACGGCATCACGACCTGGCATACCAGCGACGGCTGAGACTCGCTTGAGGGCCGGGACCCGAGGATGTAGAGCAGAAAGGGGAGCAAAGGCGAGAGGGGAGGGACACGCGAGGACCTCGCCGAGCAACCTCACGCCTGCCGATGCACGGACCCCGCGACACACCAGAGAGCGGTCCCTGATTCTCGAGATAAGTCACCACCCGGAAGCACCAGCTACCGTGGCACCATCCCCGCACCTAATGCAATCCCGTGTTAGCGACGCCGCTCTCCTTTCTCACCGAACGACGGCTGCTTGAGCGCCAAAGGGTACCTCCTGAGCATCGCGACTCAGGGGCTCTTACCGGACCCCTGGTCGCTCACCTCCTGGCCTTGACCACGGCATCGCGACCTGGCATACCAGCGACGGCTGAAGCTGCCTTGGGACTAGGACCTGTCGGCGCAGGGCACCAAGCCCTCGTGAGGTTCGAAAGGGAGAACTGAGCTAAGGCGGAATGAGCAACTCGCACAATTCTACGACAAGGGTTATATTAACAAAACAGGATCACAGGCACCTTACAAGCTCCCACGGGACGCGTCTTTGATTCCTCGCAGGGAACAGATCCTAAAAGGACGCTAACTACATGCGCCCCTGCAAAAGACGCCATCATCAACAGTGGGCCATCAAGCACCGGAGCCAACCCCATCCAGATCAGAGTCGGCGACGGCCTGATGAGCCCGCCCTGCTCCAGGAGCGGCGCGGGCTCGGGGGCTCGTAGCTGTCGTCGCTCATCTCTGGAGTCGCGAAGAGCTCGCCGGAGTCGCTGGAACCTCCGACACCTCCGCTGCCTGAGGAGCCGCCAAGGGAGCGGTCGGCGGGCCCAGTCCTCGCCGCAGCAGGCTCCCGACCACCTCTCCCGGGGCAGCACTCCAGCCGGCGCCCGTTCGCATCGAAGACCTTGAAGAACATCACCGAAGCACCGTCGTACTCCAAGTGGATCGCGAAGGCGCCTCTTGTCCTGCAAACCCGGGCGATTTAGCTCCGGCCTCGAGTCATGAAGACCTCGTCCGGGGCAACGACCGCGACCTCTGCCTCGGTCGCGAGGGTGCTGCAGCTGGCGTGCTGCAGCCAAAGCTCCAGGAGTTCTCCCTGCGGGATGATGGAGGCGAAGAAGGGAGGAAGGCGAATCCAAGACCGAGGAGGCATGGCAGCGTGGAGCACGAACTCTCGGGAGGAGCCCTCGGTGTGGACCCCAGGGGGGACAACCCACACCTTTGTGACCCGTCGGCGCCGACGGCGGCGCCGCCCATGGCGATCGGCATCGACTCCTTCAGAGCCCTCGATGTGGGCATACAAGCGAAGCGGGAACCCCGGCGGTGGCCGCTCGCACCAGTGCCTCGACACCACCTGATGGGCCCCCTCGTCCCGGTCTCGGAGGGCGAGCCGTTTCTTCGGCGGGAGCGGGTCTGGTTCCTCTCGGGGAGCCTTTCCCTTCTCCGCCGTCGAGAACCGGCGGATCGGAGCCATCGCAGCAAGATGGAGCAAGGACCGGGAAGAAGGAGAAGCAAGAAGGGATGGACTGGAAGGGCGCGCGCCGTTCCGTACTTATGGCCGGCGAAGGCCAACCACCAACCTCCACGATCGCAGGTTATCATGACCCGCTTTGCATGCAGGGACTTGTCCAATCCGTGCAGTTGCCGAGGCGCCGTGGGGAAGTGGAGGCGCTCACGTCCAATCAACCGCCATGCGGCGCCCAAGGCCGCAGGCTGTTAGGGCCCGCAGCGCTTCGCCCTTGCCCTTTCGCCTCCCTGCACGGCCAAGTCCGGGCGCGCCTTGGGCCCGGGCGCTATTGTCGGCGTTCTGGGAACGGGGGTCCCCAGACTTGCCTGCCTGCGGCCTGCGGCGTGGCTCAAAAAGGGGCCCAGCATGGCCCATTTTCATCAACACAGACCCAAGACCCTCGCGAGGGGCCAAGCCTCGCGGGGCGGACGACACGGAGCTTCCTCAGGCACGGCCTCATCAGGCTGGCTCGCGAGGAGGCGGAGAGATCAAGGCGGGGTACCTCACGAGGTGCCCATGACGCAAGCCATGACGACCAAGGGTGCCAGGCGGGCGCCAGCCCGTGCAGTGTCCTCCTTTCCTCTTTGGTGCAAAGGGAGCAAGTGCAGGCGAGAGCATCAAGCAAAGGCACCCATTTCGGTGCAACGAGACCAAGACCAGTCCAACGGCAGGGAGGAAGTCATTGTGGAGCCCAAGCCAACGTCACCACCAGAGCCTTTGGCAGGCGAGGACCAACTTTAGTCAGGATAAGTGTACCAGATGTTCCCCTTTAAATGGCCAATTGTTGGTTCCCTTCCCGCTCAATATTTAGGAAGAGGCCCAGGGCCTTTGCCTATAAATTGGACTAGCCACCCCCAGGGGAGAAGGATGGAAATCGGATCGGAATCGGAAAGGGATCGAAATCAGAGAGAGAATCAAGAAGAGAGAGAGAAGGGTGACTGAACTCCTCCTAGCAGTTCATCCCCCCAGCCAAGAACAGACCCTCGCGAGGCTGTTCTTCCTTATATTGCTCATCATCATCAACCCAAGAGGCAATCCACCACACCACACACTGGAGTAGGGTATTACACCACAACGGTGGCCCGAACCAATATAAACCCTGTGTCTCTTGTGCTGTTCTTTCCATAGCTTAGATCTTAGCGAGGCGGAGGGGTGCAGGTAGGTAGAAGGCAAAATCTCCACGCGCACCCCAGTGTTCGAACCTCAAGGGTCTGCCGGAACCCGAAATCAGACACATACTTTATTAGATATGGTGCGATCTATGATGTCTCTTACTGATTTACCGCTATCATTTTGGGGTTATGCATTAGAGACAGCTGCATTCACGTTAAATGGGGCACCATCTAAATCCGTTGAGATGACACCGTATGAACTGTGGTTTGGCAAGAAACCTAAGATGTCGTTTCTTAAAGTTTGGGGTTGCAATGCTTATGTGAAAAAGCTTCAGCCTGATAAGCTCGAACCCAAATCGGAGAAGTGTGTCTTCATAGGATACCCAAAAGAAACTGTTGGGTACACCTTCTATCACAAATCCGAAGGCAAGATATTTGTTGCTAAGAATTGATCCTTTCTAAAGAAGGAGTTTCTCTCGAAGGAAGTGGGTGGGAGGAAAGTAGAGCTTGATGATAGAGTTGTACCTCCTCTCGAATTGGAAAGTAGCACATCACAGAAAACCGTTCATGTGAGGCCTACACCAACTAGTGAGGAAGCTAATGTTAATGATCATGAAACTTTAGATCAAGTTACTACCGAACCTCATAGGTCAACCAGAGCATGTTCCGCACGAGAGTGGTACAGTAATCCTGTTCTGTAAGTCATGTTACTAGACCATGACGAACCTTCGAACTATGAGGAAGAGATGATGAGCCCAAATTCCACAAAATGGCTTGAGGCCATGAAATCTGAGATGGGATCCATGTATGAGAACAAAGTCTGGACTTGGCTTGACTTGCCGGATGATCAGCAAGCCATAGAGAATAAATGATCTTCAAGAAGAAGACTGACGCCGATGGTAATATTACTGTCTATAAAGATCGACTTGTCGCGAAAGGTTTTTGACAAGTTCAAGGAGTTGACTACGATGAGACTTTCTCACCCATAGTGATGCTTAAGTCTGTCCGAATCATGTTAGCAATTTCCGCATTTTATGATTTGAAATCTGGCAAATGAATGTCAAAACTGCATTCCTTAATGGATTTCTTAAAGAAGAGTTGTATATGGTGCAACCAGAAGGTTTTGTCGACCCTAAAGGTGCTAACAAAGTGTGCAAGCTCCAGTGATCCATTTATGAACTGGTGCAAGCATCTCGGAGTTGGAATATATGCTTTGATAATGTGATCAAAGCATATGGTCTTATACATATTTTTGGAGAAGTCTGTATTTACAAGAAAGTGAGTGGGAGCTTTGTAGCATTTCTAATATTATATGTGGATGACATATTGTTGATTGGAAATGATATAGAATTTCTGAATAGCATAAAAGGATACTTGAATAAGAGTTTTTCAATAAAAGACCTTGGTGAAGCTGCTTATATATTGGGCATCAAGATCTATAGAGATAGATCAAGACGCTTAGTCAGACTTTCAGAAAGCACATACCTTGATAATTTTTTGAAGAAGTTCAAAATGGATCAGTTACTACTGCAGGATGGTCCAAACGCGACACTACAATTAGAGACCCTTCGACGAAACTGTGTGCGATGCCATAATCACAAACGGTAATGTAACAAACCATCAAAAAAGGTGGAAAACATTTGCGATGATAGATTTATCTAACACGGTTCAGATTTTAGTTACGTGTGTGGTGCAGGGCATACGGTTCAGTTCAATTAACTGTTTGGGATGAGGAGGAACAAAAGAAACGGGCAGCCAGATGAAGGCGTGTGCGATATATAGCATACGGTTCACTAGGATGAACTGTGTGTGATTAGGCAACACAATGGAAACGACTCAACTGAACAAGATGTGTGTGATACACGACAAACAGGTCCATAATCTGAAATGTGTGTGAAGACCAATAATAATATAGACGATTGCTGCTAATAAGCCGTGTGATTTGCTGTCTACAGTAGAATAACATGTGTGTATATATATATAGGACAACACTATTCTAATCCCAGGATTCGAATAACTATTTGAATCACGATAGGCACTAAAAGGGCGTGCGGAGAACTTCCGGAACTAAACCAGCAAGTCGAACCGGTATGGAGAAAAAAACAAAAAAGTAACCCACCCACCTCCGCGTCTTCAACCTCACACCCCACCCACCCCGACCCGCACGTTTCCACCAGGAGGTCACTGCCGCCGCCCCACCCCGCGCTGCCTGAAGGAAATATGCCCTAGAGGCAATAATAAAGTTATTATTTATTTCCTTATATCATGATAAATGTTTATTATTCATGCTAGAATTGTATTAACCGGAAGCATAATACATGTGTGAATACATAGACAAACAGAATGTCACTAGTATGCCTCTACTTGACTAGCTCGTTAATCAAAGATGGTTATGTTTCCTAACCATGGACAAAGAGTTGTTATTTGATTAACGGGATCACATCATTAGGTGAATGATCTGATTGACATGACACATTCCATTAGCTTAGCACCCGATCGTTTAGTATGTTGCTATTGCTTTCTTCATGACTTATACATGTTCCTATGACTATGAGATTATGCAACTCCCGTTTGCCGGAGGAACACTTTGTGTGCTACCAAACGTCACAACGTAAATGGGTGATTATAAATTTGCTCTACAGGTGTCTCCAAAGGTACATGTTGGGTTGGCGTATTTCGAGATTAAGATTTGTCACTCTGAATGTCGGAGAGGTATCTCTGGGCCCTCTCGGTAATGCACATCACATAAGCCTTGCAAGCATTACAACTAATGAGTTAGTTGCAAGATGATGTATTACGAAACGAGTAAAGAGACTTGCCGGTAACGAGATTGAACTAGGTATTGAGATACCGACGATCGAATCTCGGGCAAGTAACATACCGATGACAAAGGGAACAACGTATGTTGTTATGCGGTCTGACCGATAAAGATCTTCGTAGAATATGTGGGAGCCAATATGAGCATCCAGGTTCCGCTATTGGTTATTGACCGGAGACGTGTCTCGGTCATGTCTACATTGTTCTCGAACCCGTAGGGTCCGCACGCTTAAGGTTTTGATGACAGTTATATTATGAGTTTATGCATTTTGATGTACCGAAGTTTGTTTGGAGTCCCGGATGTGATCACGGACATGACGGGGAGTCTCGAAATGGCCGAGACATAAAGATTGCTATATTTGAAGCCTATATTTGGATATCAGAAGTGTTTCGGGTGAAATCAGGATTTTACCGGAGTACCGGGAGGTTACCGGAACCCCCGGGGAAGTATATGGGCCTTAGTGGGCCTTAGTGGAAGAGAGGAGAGGTGGCCAGGGCTGGGCCGCGTGCCCCTCCCCCCTAGTCCAAATAGGACAAGGAGAGGGGGCGGCGCCCCCCCCCTTCCTTCTCTCTCTCCTCTTTCCCCCTTCCCGAATCCTATTCCAACTAGGAAAGGGGGGAATCCTACTCCCGGTGGGAGTAGGACTCCTCCTGGCGCGCCCTCCTCCTGGCCGGCCGCACCCCCCCTTGATCCTTTATATACGGAGGCAGGGGGCACCCCATAAACACAAGTTGATCCTCGTGATCATATTCTTAGCCATGTGCGGTGCCCCCTTCCACCATAATCCTCGATAATATTGTAGCGGTGCTTAGGCGAAGCCCTGCGACGGTAGTATATCAAGATCGTCACCACGCCGTCGTGCTGACGGAACTCTTCCCCGACACTTTCCTGGATCGGAGTCCAGGGATCGTCATCAAGCTGAACGTGTGCTAAAACTCGGAGGTGCCGTAGTTTCGGTGCTTGATCGGTCGGGCCGTGAAGACGTACGACTACATCAACCGCGTTGTGCTAACGCTTCCGCTGTCGGTATACAAGGGTACGTAGATCACACTCTCCCTCTCGTTGCTATGCATCACCATGATCTTGCGTGTGCGTAGGAATTTTTTTGAAATTACTACGTTCCCCAAACAGTGGCATCCGAGCCTAGGTTTTATATGTTGATGTTATATGCATGAGTAGAACACAAGTGAGTTGTGGGCGATATAAGTCATACTGCTTGCCAGCATGTCATACTTTGGTTCTACGGTATTGTTGGACGAAGCGGCCCGAACCGACATTACGCGTACGCTTACGCGAGACCGGTTCTCCCGACGTGCTTTGCACAGAGGTGGCTAGCGGGTAACAGTTTCTCCAACTTTAGTTGAACCGAGTGTGGCTACGCCCAGTCCTTGCGAAGGTTAAAATAGCACCAACTTGACAAACTATCGTTGTGGTTTTGATGCGTAGGTAAGATTGGTTCTTGCTTAAGCCCGTAGCAGCCACGTAAAACTTCCAACAACAAAGTAGAGGACGTCTAACTTGTTTTTGCAGGGCATGTTGTGATGTGATATGGTCAATACATGATGCTAAATTTTATTGTATGAGATGATCATGTTTTGTAACCGAGTTATCGGCAACTGGCAGGAGCCATATGGTTGTCGCTTTATTGTATGCAATGCAATCGTGCTGTAATGCTTTACTTTATCACTAAGCGGTAGCGATAGTCGTGGAAGCATAAGAATGGCGAGACGACAACGATGCTACGATGGAGATCAAGGTGTCGCGCCGGTGACGATGGTGATCACGACGGTGCTTCGAAGATGGAGATCACAAGCACAAGATGATGATGGCCATATCATATCACTTATATTGATTGCATGTGATGTTTATCTTTTATGCATCTTATCTTGCTTTGATTGACGGTAGCATTATAAGATGATCTCTCACTAATTATCAAGAAGTGTTCTCCCTGAGTATGCACCGTTGCGAAAGTTCTTCGTGCTGAGACACCACGTGATGATCGGGTGTGATAGGCTCTACGTTCAAATACAATGGGTGCAAAACAGTTGCACACGCGGAATACTCAGGTTATAGTTGACGAGTCAAGCATATACAGATATGGCCTCGGAACACGGAGACCGAATGGTCGAGCGTGAATCATATAGTAGATATGATCAACATAGTGATGTTCACCAATGAAACTACTCCATCTCACGTGATGATCAGACATGGTTTAGTTGATTTGGATCACGTAATCACTTAGAGGATTAGAGGGATGTCTATCTAAGTGGGAGTTCTTTAAGTAAATTAATTGAACCTAAATTTATCATGAAACTTAGTACCTGATAGTATCTTGCTTGTTTATGCTTGATTGTAGATAGATGGCCCCTGCTGTTGTTCCGTTGAATTTTAATGCGTTCCTTGAGAAAGCAAAGTTGAAAGATGATGGTAGCAATTACACGGACTGGGTCCGTAACTTGAGGATTATCCTCATTGCTGCACAGAAGAATTACGTCCTGGAAGCACCGCTGGGTGCCAGGCCTGCTGCTGGAGCAACACCAGATGTTATGAACATCTGGCGGAGCAAAGCTGATGACTACTCGATAGTTCAGTGTGCCATGCTTTACGGCTTAGAATCGGGACTTCAACGACGTTTTGAACATCATGGAGCATATGATATGTTCCAGGAGTTGAAGTTAATATTTCAAGCAAATGCCCGAATTGAGAGATATGCAGTCTCCAATAAGTTCTATAGCTGCAAGATGGAGGAGAACAGTTCTGTCAGCGAGCATATACTCAAAATGTCTGGGTATAATAATCACTTGATTCAATTGGGAGTTAATCTTCCAGATGATTGCGTCATTGACAGAATTCTCCAATCACTGCCACCAAGCTACAAGAGCTTCGTGATGAACTATAATATGCAAGGGATGAATAAGACTATTCCCGAGCTCTTCGCAATGCTGGAAGCTGCGGAGGTAGAAATCAAGAAGGAGCATCAAGTGTTGATGGTCAACAAGACCACTAGTTTCAAGAAAAAGGGCAAAGGGAAGAAGAATGGGAACTTCAAAAAGAACAGCAAGCAAGTTGCTACTCAAGAGAAGAAACCCAAACCTAGACCTAAGCCTGAAACTGAGTGCTTCTACTGCAAGCAGACTGGTCACTTGAAGCAGAACTGCCCCAAGTATTTGGCGGATAAGAAGGATGGCAAGGTGAACAAAGGTATATGTGATATACATGTTATTGATGTGTACCTTACTAATGCTCGCAGTAGCACCTGGGTATTTGATACTGGTTCTGTTGCTAATATTTGCAACTCGAAACAGGGACTACGTATTAAGCGAAGATTGGCTAAGGACGAGGTGACGATGCGCGTGGGAAATGGTTCCAAAGTCGATGTGATCGCAGTCGGCACGCTACCTCTACATCTACCTTCGGGATTAATATTAGACCTAAATAATTGTTATTTGGTTCCAGCGTTAAGCATGAACATTATATCTGGATCTTGTTTGATGTGAGACGGTTATTCATTTAAATCAGAGAATAATGGTTGTTCTATTTACATGAGTAATATCTTTTATGGTCATGCACCCTTAAAGAGTGGTCTATTCTTATTAAATCTCGATAGTAGTGATGCACATATTCATAGTGTTGAAGCCAAAAGATGCAGAGTTGATAATGATAGTGCAACTTATTTGTGGCACTGCCGTTTAGGTCATATCGGTATAAAGGCATGAAGAAACTCCATACTGATGGGCTTTTGGAACCACTTGATTATGAATCACTTGGTACTTGCGAACCGTGCCTTATGGGTAAGATGACAAAAACACCATTCTCTGGTACTATGGAGAGAGCAACAGATTTATTGGAAATCATACATACAGATGTATGTGGTCCGATGAATGTTGAGGCTCGTGGCGGATATCGTTATTTTCTCACCTTCACAGATGACTTAAGCAGATATGGGTATATCTACTTAATGAAACATAAGTCTGAAACGTTTGAAAAGTTCAAAGAATTTCAGAGTGAAGTTGAAAATCATCGTAACAAGAAAACAAAATTCCTACGATCTGATCGTGGAGGAGAATATTTGAGTTACAAGTTTGGTGTACATTTGAAAAAATGTGGAATAGTTTCGCAACTCATGCCACCCGGAACACCACATCGTAATGGTGTGTCCGAACGTCGTAATCGTACTTTACTAGATATGGTGCGATCTATGATGCTTACTGATTTACCGCTATCGTTTTGGGGATACGCTCTAGAGACGGCCGCACTCACGTTAAATAGGGCACCATCAAAATCCGTTGAGACGACGCCTTATGAACTGTGGTTTGGCAAGAAACCAAAGTTGTCGTTTCTGAAAGTTTGGGGCTGCGATGCTTATGTGAAAAAGCTTCAACCTGATAAGCTCGAACCCAAATCGGAGAAATGTGTCTTCATAGGATATCCAAAGGACACTATTGGATACACCTTCTATCACAGATCCGAAGGCAAGACTTTTGTTGCTAAATTCGGAAACTTTCTGGAGAAGGAGTTTCTCTCGAAAGAAGTGAGTGGGAGGAATGTAGAACTTAACGAGGTAACTGTACCTACTCCCTTATTGGAAAGTAATACATCATAGAAACCTGTTTCTGTGACACCTACACCAGTTAGTGAGGAAGCTAATGATGATGATCATGAAACTTTAGAACAACATACTACTGAACCTCGTAGATCAACCAGAGTGAGATCCGCGCCAGAGTCGTACGGTAATCCTGTTCTGGAAGTCATGCTACTAGATCATGATGAACCTACGAACTATGAAGAAGTGACGGTGAGCCCAGATTCCGCAAAATGGCTTGAAGCCATGAAATCTGAGATGGGATCCATGTATGAGAACAAAGTATGGACTTTGGTTGACTTGTCCAATGATCGGCAAGCAATTGAGAATAAATGGATCTTCAAAAAGAAGACTGACGCTGACGGTAATATTACTGTCTACAAAGCTCGGCTTGTCGCAAAAGGTTTTCGGCAAGTTCAAGGGATTGACTACGATGAGACCTTCTCACCCGTAGCGATGCTTAAGTCTGTCCGAATCATGTTAGCAATTGCCGCATTTTATGATTATGAAATTTGGCAGATGGATGTCAAAACTGCATTCCTGAATGGATTTCTGGAAGAAGAGTTGTATATGATGCAACCAGAAGGTTTTGTCGATCCAAAGGGAGCTAACAAAGTGTGCAAGCTCCAGCGATCCATTTATGGACTGGTGCAAGCCTCTCAGAGTTGGAATAAACGCTTTGATAGTGTGATCAAAGCATTTGGTTTTATACAGACTTTTGGAGAAGCCTGTATTTACAAGAAAGTGAGTGGGAGCTCTGTAGCATTTCTGATATTATATGTGGATGACATATTACTAATTGGAAATGATATATAATTTCTGGATAGCATAAAGGGATACTTGAATAAGAGTTTTTCAATGAAAGACCTCGGTGAAGCTGCTTACATATTAGGCATTAAGATCTATAGAGATAGATCAAGACGCTTAATTGGACTTTCACAAAGCACATACCTTGACAAAGTTTTGAAGAAGTTCAAAATGGATCAAGCAAAGAAAGGGTTCTTGCCTGTGTTACAAGGTGTGAAGTTGAGTAAGACTCAATGCCCGACCACTGCAGAAGATAGAGAGAAAATGAAAGATGTTCCCTATGCTTCAGCCATAGGCTCTATCATGTATGCAATGCTGTGTACCAGACCTGATGTGTGCCTTGCTATAAGTCTAGCAGGGAGATACCAAAGTGATCCAGGAGTGGATCACTGGACAGCGGTCAAGAACATCCTGAAATACCTGAAAAGGACTAAGGATATGTTTCTCGTTTATGGAGGTGACAAAGAGCTCATCGTAAATGGTTACGTTGATGCAAGCTTTGACACTGATCCGGACGATTCTAAATCGCAAACCGGATATGTGTTTACATTAAATGGTGGAGCTGTCAGTTGGTGCAGTTCTAAACAAAGTGTCGTGGCGGGATCTACGTGTGAAGCGGAATACATAGCTGCTTCGGAAGCAGCAAATGAAGGAGTCAGGATGAAGGAGTTCATATCCGATCTAGGTGTCATACCTAGTGCATCGGGTCCAATGAAAATCTTTTGTGACAATATTGGCGCAATTGCCTTGGCAAAGGAATCCAGATTTCACAAGAGAACCAAGCACGTCAAGAGACGCTTCAATTCCATCCGGAATCTAGTCCAGGTGGGAGACATAGAGATTTGCAAGATACATACGGATCTGAATGTAGCAGACCCGTTGACTAAGCCTCTTCCACGAGCAAAACATGATCCGCACCAAGGCTCCATGGGTGTTAGAATCATTACTGTGTAATCTAGATTATTGACTCTAGTGCAAGTGGGCGACTGAAGGAAATATGCCCTAGAGGCAATAATAAAGTTATTATTTATTTCCTTATATCATGATAAATGTTTATTATTCATGCTAGAATTGTATTAACCGGAAACATAATACATGTGTGAATACGTAGACAAACAGAATGTCACTAGTATGCCTCTACTTGACTAGCTCGTTAATCAAAGATGGTTATGTTTCCTATCCATGGACAAAGAGTTGTTATTTGATTAACGGGATCACATCATTAGGTGAATGATCTGATTGACATGACCCATTCCATTAGCTTAGCACCCAATCGTTTAGTATGTTGCTATTGCTTTCTTCATGACTTATACATGTTCCTATGACTATGAGATTATGCAACTCCTATTTGCCGGAGGAACACTTTGTGTGCTACCAAACGTCACAACGTAAATGGGTGATTATAAAGGTGCTCTACAGGTGTCTCCAAAGGCACAAGTTGATCCACGTGATCATATTCTTAGCCGTGTGCGGTGACCCCTTCCACCATAATCCTCGATAATATTGTAGCGGTGCTTAGGCGAAGCCCTGCGACGGTAGTACATCAAGATCGTCACCACGCCGTCGTGCTGACGGAACTCTTCCCCGACGCTTTGCTGGATCGGAGTTCGGGGATCGTCATCAAGCTGAACGTGTGCTAAAACTCGGAGGTGCCGTAGTTTCGGTGCTTGATCGGTCGGGCCGTGAAGACGTATGACTACATCAACCGCGTTGTGCTAACGCTTCCACTGTCGGTCTACAAGGGTACGTAGATCACACTCTCCCCTCTCGTTGCTATGCATCACCATGATCTTGCGTGCGCGTAGGATTTTTTTTGAAATTACTACATTCCCCAACACTGCCGCCCCCTCCTCCTCTGGCGTGCCGCCGCCCCGGCCTCCTCCAGCGCGAGGCCACCCCCTCCTCCTCCGGCGCGCCGGTGCACCCGCCTCTCCCGATGCAAGGTCACCCCTCGTCCTCCAGTGCACCGCCGCCCCCGCCTCCTCTGGCACGAGGCCACCTGCCCACAGCTAGCCTCCCCTCTGCCCTGGGATGCTCCCACCATCGCCGTTTGCATGTCACCGTCGGGTACCACGCTGTCGCCCTCGGCCACCTACTAAGGCACCATCGATGGCCGCAGATCTGAGCGCTAGCCACTCGATCCAGCGGTTGCTCACGGCGGTGCTGCTGCGGTGAGCCTCCGTCCGCAAGCGCGACGGGGACAACAGCCTCCGCCCTAACCTGCGGCGCTACCGGCGCCCTCGCCTCGCCCCCAACCAGCGCCGCCACCCTTTCCTCGCCCCCAACCGGCGCCGCCACCTCTGCCTCGCGCCCAATCGGCACAATCGCCGCCGCAGGAGATCCCCCATGCAGTCCTCGGTCGCTGGCCCACGCAGTCCCCCGCTTGCTGCAGACGCGGATGCACTGCCGCACACCCTCTCATCCAACCACCTGGGTCACTAGCACGGCCGTTGCACTGTGCTCCGCAGCGATGGATGCCCAAGAGAAAGCCGTCCTGGGTGTGCGCCTGCCAACGCCTCTCCAGGTCCCAAGCAGGGAGCTGGGCCAGCACCATCCCCGCGTGCGTGCGTGCTCTCAGTCCAACTACACCGAGTAATGCATGGGCTTGCAGCCAAGAGTGGACTGCTAGTCCACGTTCAGGTTCTGCCCTTTATGTGCATCCACCCCTGTGATTGCCGCATCTCCAGCAGACTAATCTTGTAGAACCCTGTTTCATTGGAGAATTTTTTTTACAAGTTTGGTGAAAGTTGTATTGCATTTGTACAGGGTGCCCTCAACATGTATTTATTGCAGATATGGTGCCCTCAACATGTTTGTGGTTATGTCTATGATAACTAATGTCAGCTTTTATCCTTTGACCAAATTTTGGAAGCAACAAAAATTCTTACGTGTGTAATATATAAGTTCCTATGTCAGAATACCTATACAGAGCAAGTTCGTTTTGCAACTCTTCTGGTAAGAAGTTCATATTGTACAATTATTGTGTCTTTTTTGAAGTTCATGTCAAAACCTCGAAGCTCACATAACACAGTACAGTATAGTTCAGAAGTTTGGATGACTCGGGTCTGATAAAAATTATGTGATACCTACACATCGGTAGTTCATATTATTATATTTGTGACTTTCATTATCTGTTTGGATCTGGTATTTATAGTCTATTTTTTATGAACTAGTGTTGTCTGACAGATGCCTATTATATTGTGTGTCTGAAGATCATGTTGCCAAGATCGCAGAGTTCACTTGCTGTCACCAGGGATCCTGAAAAAAAAACATGTGTGTTTGGCATGTTTCACATCCTGCAGCGATGAGCCCTGCAAGCAGCGAGCCGCCAGCGTTCCGTCCACGAATCCATGAGGGATGCGAAAGTGGTTGTGGCATCTACTCAACTACCCATAAATTATAAGCCTATTATGTTGTCCTTCAGTAGCACTTCTACATGGGAAACTGATATTTCTGGTCTAGTGCCCTCACTAGTAGAAAAAGGGCTTGTTGTCCCGGTTCGTAAGGGCCCTTTGTCCCGGTTCCTGAACCAGGACTAAAGGGTCGGTACTAATGCCCTATCCCTTTAGTCCCGGTTCAATCCAGAACCGGGACAGATGGGCCTCCACGTGGCCTGTGCGCGGAGCCCAGGCAGGAGGGCCTTTGGTCCCGGTTGGTGGCACCAACCGGGACCAATAGGCATCCACGCGTCAGCATTTCTGTGGCTGGGGTTTTTGTTTTTTTAAAGGGGGGGTGTTGGGGGTTTTGGGGGGTTAATTTAGGTGTTTCATATATTGTGTTAGCTAGCTATAATTAATAGAGAGAAGTGTCCTTTCTTATGTCCGTGCTTGGTCGACACTACGTACTATACATACCTATATAGAGGACTAGACACGCTAGCTAGCTAGTAAGCAAACGAAGGAAACAGAAGATCGTCATGAACATATATGCATACAGAGAGAAGTGATATCGACCACCTCTCCTTCCCCGAGAGATTGGTCGAATAACAAGTTCTCGTATATCTATCCGACACTACCGGCTACATATATACAATAATTATCTCTTACAAATATAATCTCCTAACATACGGACTCATGGTCCACATAGTATTCTCCGTCTTCAGCGATCATGTGGTCAAGAAAGAATGCCGCCAATTCCTCTTGAATTGCTCGCATGCGAGCTGGTGCTAGGAGTTCATCCTGCTTCCGAAACATCTAATTTCAAGAAGGGGGTCAATATATATATATATATATATGAATGAAACTCAACACAAATGATGGTAATAAAATAAAATTGTGAATGTTGTTATTTACGCACTTCATTTTGTTCGTCAGAGTAGCCCCGCTCATAGGTCGTGTGGCGGATGGACTCGCAAACGTAGTATCCACAGAAATCATTCCCTTGTTCCTGCCACAACCACTTTACAAGAAATAGAGGTCAATCAAACTGATAAGCAAGAATGCCAAATGGTATTGATGAAACTAGCGCTTGAATCAATAGGAGATGCGCGGAACATGCTACTATAGTACTTACTTTCGGGTGTCTAAATTGCAGCTTCTTCGGGAGTCCCGGAGCTTTTTTGGTGAATTTTTTCCAAACCCTGCCAGACAAAGAAAACAATTACTTGATATATCAGGAAATGAACAAAGTTGCTGATATGGTGGATAATGATCGATTTAACTTACTTCTCGAGCATTTGAGTCATGTCCGCATAGTCCTGGGGATCTCTTCGTCTTGAGTCTAAGACGGTTACTAGTGCTTGCTCAAGCTTAATCTCTAGGAGAATATAGTGGAAACTGCACACACATGCATAACTCATCAATTACATTACTATAACCTTGACTAATATATAAGAAAAACCGAATACGCACAAGACAGTAACACTCACACTAGTAGAAAAGGGGGCTTTGGTCCAGGCCGGGTAACCCCATTAGTCCCGGTTCAGTCCAGAACCGGGACCAATGGGGGCATTGGTCCCGGTTCGTGAGCCCAGGGGGCCGGCCGGGCCACGTGGGCCATTGGTCCCGGTTCATCTAGACCTTTTGGTCCCGGTTGGTGGGATGAACCGGGACCAATGGGCCTCGCTCCTGGCCCACAACCATTGGTCCCGGTTCGTGCCACAAACCGGGACTAAAGATTAGACCTTTAGTCCCGGTTTGAGGCACGAACCGGGACTAATGGGGATGAGACCTTTAGTCCCGGTTTGTGCCACGAACCGGTACTAAAGGTCCCATTTTCAAACTATACCCCCCCCCCGTGGATCGCCTTTTCAGTTTAAAAAAAAGAAAATGATGGAAATGTCAAAAAAATAAAAGAAAATAAGTTTCCCATGTGATATGTGGTCTAGTTGTTGGGAAAATTTGCAAATGTGAATTTTGACTTTATTTGCAAAATCTCTCTGAAATTTGTAAAAATGGGCATAACTTTTGCATACTAACTCGGATGAAAAAAAAATTATATGAAAAATCATCTACTCGAAAAGTTACATCCAAATTTAACCGGGGGAACATTGTTAAACATTTTCAAAATCCTCAAAAACCTAATAGAAAAAAAGTTACGGGGCTTTTAAGATCTAGAGTGAAAAAAATCGAAAAAAAATTCAAACAGTGGGCAAACTATGGTCAAACAATGGTCAAACTAATTATTCTAGAATATTAGTGTTACTGAATAATTATTTTAGTTATTTCAATTTTGGTCAAATCTGGTCAAACTATGGTCAAACAGTGGTCAAACAATGGTCAAACTAATTATTCAAGAAATATTAGTGTTACTAAATAATTATTGTTTTTTAAAACAATAGTTTCAAAATAAAACTATGAAATGTGTCACTTCATGCTCAAGCAAAATTCCTGAAGGTTAATACGATTGACATCTTAGTATTGTCAGGAAAACAACAAGTGCAGACCTGGAACGAGGGAGAATAGAACCCGGAAGTTAAGCGTGCTTAGGCTGGGGGAGTGGGAGGATGGGTGACCGTTCGGGAAGTTAGATGATTTGGAATGATGAGGGGTGATTAGAGGATAAATTGAGAAGTGATGAGGGGTGGTGATTACAGACTAGAGGTCAAAATAATTCAGAAATTTGAAAATAAAAAAAATTCAAAAAAAATTTCAAAAAAAATCATAAAATTTCCTTTAGTCCCGGTTGGTGTTACCAACCGGGACTAAAGGTGGAGCTCCACGTGGCCGCGCCCTTTAGTCCCGGTTCTGGATTGAACTGGGACTAAAGGGAGAGGCATTAGTACCGACATTTTAGTCCCGGTTTCAGAACCGGGACTAAAGGCCCTTTTTCTACTAGTGTCACTTGAAGTTGTAAGGAAAGAGTATTATATCTTTGTTTTCATTTATTACCAACGATCGTAGCAAGTTGGCCTCGGTATCTGTGGCATGAAATTTAACCTGAGTTGCATCTATGATATTTGTGTTAATGAACCCAATATCACCGATTTGTCGTTTCTTCAATTCGACGATCTTTAATCTGCATAATATAGTGAGGATAATTATAAATACATGCAATGAAAGAGCTGAGCTATATAGAGAGACTTAATGACAGAAGTAGTACTACTTACAGACAGTAGCAGGTGACCGTTGCTTTATCGAGGGCCAATTGATTGAAAAACTGAAAGAACTCCTCAAATGGAACAGGCAACAGATCAATTCCAATGAGGTCATGCTCCTTTTTAACTCTCACATACAAAGTACTCCTCCCCCCAGAATCTCTGCAGATTTTCATGTACCAATCATGCAATCTTCACATCATCGTTGATAGAGATCTTTCATCTTTGACGAGAGGCTTCCCGTACTCGTATCTTTGTATCTGCACCTCCATGAAATCATAATTTACATCGTCGGGCAGGTAATCTCCAAGATTGCTATAACTGGGCACCATCCTCGAATCATTAGCGACGATGTCGCTAGGCACCTTGAGCGGGGGGCACGATTGCTTTGCTTGTTCGCCGAGCTGTGCAATTTGTTTCACAGCTCATCGTTCTTTTAGCATTTGATCACTGACAGTACTTCCCGATCGCTCCGCTTCGGCAAATTCCTTTCCAATAATGCACTCATAGTTTCCTTTCGGCGGAGACTTGGGTGGTTTTGTCAGGGCAGCGAGAGTGCGCTTCGCTTTCACCGGATCTACCTTCTCCTCCGGAGGTGGATGTTTCTTTGCTTTCACCCCTTCAAACAAGTTCCTCACTTCTTCTCGCGTGATCTCGGCGTTCTCCTTCGGGGTCCTCTCGTATGGTAACTTCTCTGGAGTCTTCAAAGAAGGACCGAATCTGTATGTCCTCCCGCCTCTGGCTGTACTGCTAGACGCCGGCAGAGCAGACGGAGCGGTTGTCTTATTTACTTTCTTAGGAGGCGGAGGAGAAGGACTATGACGCGCCGGAGCAGCCGGAGCGACGGCAGGTCTCTTCCACCCTTGCTGACGAGGCGGAGAAGGAGGAGGCTGGCTGCTCGGGCGCGCCGGCGCAGGCGTGGAAGGAGGCGGAGTGCCGCCACGCGCCAGAGAAGGAGCCGGCCGAGTACCCTGATCGTCACTCGCCGGAGGAGGAGGCGGAGTGCGCTGACTCGGCGAAGGAGGAGGCGGAGGCGTCCAGTTTAGAAGGTTGATGAGCTCCTTCCGCCATAGACATGGAGTCTTCAGAGCAGAACCCAGCCGAGTCTCCCCTTCACTGGTAGGGTGGTCAAGCTGGAGGTCCTCAAATCCCTCTATTATTTCATCCACCATCACCCTAGCATATCCTTCTGGAATCGGCAGGCAGTGAAAAGTTGCGCCGGGTTCAGTAGGAAAAACAAAGCCAACATACGCCTTGACCTTCATATTAATCCATTGCGTCATAAGGTGGCAATTTTGAGACTCCGTGATAGCATCCACGAGATAGCTGGCAGGAGCCGTCAAGACATGCTTCGGCTGAAGCAGCTCAGTGGAAGCCACGCTGCTTCTCCGCTGAGATGGCGGGGTAGCTTCGGGGGAAGCTTCGGCAGTTCGTTTGCCGCGATTTGCTTCTCATTCCTCTATCGCTTGTACCCTTGCTTGCAGCGCCTGTATTTGGGTCTGCTGCACTTTTTTCCTCCTCTCCTGGCATTTGTAACCGCCTGCGTCCGGAAACCCAACCTTCCACGGAATGGAGCCTGGTGTGCCTCGTGTCCGTACAGGGTGCTCAGGATTCCCGAGGGCCATTGTTAGCTCGTCGTACTCTCTGTCTGGAACGAACGTCCCTTGCTGCGCTTTCTAGTCATATTCAGGCCGTGGGGGCCCAGTAGGTGGCACTTTTTTTCTTTGTTGCTTTATTTATTTTATTTTGTTTCTACTTACAACAAAATACTTATTGTTGCTATTGTTTTCCATTTTTTTTGTTTTGTTTTCTGCATTATTTATTTTCTTTTGTTTTTTGCTTTATATTTAAATTCTTTTTTGCTTTTAGTTTTAGAAAAAATTATGAACTTTCTATTAGTGCCATTAGTTTTCAAATTTGAAAACACTTTTTTTATTTTTTTTGTTTTCTTTGTTGCTTTATTTATTTTATTTTGTTTCTACTTACAACAAAATACTTATTGTTGCTATTTTTTCCAGTTTTTTTGTTTTGTTTTCTTCATTATTTATTTTCTTTTGTTTTTTGCTTTATTTTTTTTATTCTTTTTTGCTTTTAGTTTTAGAAAAATTATAAACTTTCTCTTAGTGCCATTAGTTTTCAAATTTGAAAAAACTTTTTTAGTTTTTTAGTTTTCTTTGTTGCTTTATTTATTTTATTTTGTTTCTATTTACAAAAAAATACTTATTGTTGCTTTTTTTTTGTTTTCCAGATTTTTTGTTTTGTTTTCTACATTATTTATTTTCTTTTGTTTTTTGCTTTATTTTTATTTCTTTTTGCTTTTAGGTCAGCAAAATTATAAACTTTCTGTTAGTGCCATTAGTTTTAGAAAAATTATAAACTTTCTGTTAGTGCCATTAGTTTTCAAATTTGAATAGTTAAAATTTGAATTCTTTGAAATTTGTGTGAATCACAAGTTTGTGATTAACTTTACTAAAAAAATGAACATAGATGCACCTATAGAGAAAATTCGACCTAAATTCATAGTTTTCAAATGAACTCTGAAAAAGTTGGCATAGCATACTCGTGTGTTACAAAGTTGGCATGGTATCATCATAATAGTTGCGGGAGAAAGGCTTCACTTTTTCTTCGCTTGTGTCATTTGCTTATTGTGCCGTAACCATGGATAATCTTCATCGTTTATCAGGATGCTTGGGTCAGCCTTGACATTGAAGGGAGGAATTTCATGAAACTTTTCATAATCTTCAGACATGTTTGTCTTGCCGTCCACTCCCAGGATGTCCCTTTTTCCTGAAAGAACTATGTGGCGCTTTGGCTCATCGTATGATGTATTCGCTTCCTTATCTTTTCTTTTTCTCGGTTTGGTAGACATGTCCTTCACATAGATAACCTGTGCCACATCATTGGCTAGGACGAACGGTTCGTCAGTGTACCCAAGATTTTTCAGATCCACTGTTGTCATTCCGTACTGTGGGTTTACCTGTACCCCGCCGCCTAACAGATTGACCCATTTACACTTAAACAAAGGGACCTTAAAATCATGTCCGTAGTCAAGTTCCCATATGTCCACTATGTAACCATAATATGTGTCCTTTCCGCTCTCGGTTGCTGCATCAAAGCGGACACCACTATTTTGGTTGGTGCTCTTTTGATCTTGGGCGATCATGTAAAATGTATTCCCATTTATCTCGTATCCTTTGTAAGTCAATACAGTCAAAGATGGTCCCCTGGACAACAAGTACAACTCATCACAAACAGTGTTGTCACCTCTGAGACGTGTTTCCAACCAACTGCAGAAAGTCCTGATGTGTTCACATGTAATCCAGTCGTCGCACTGCTCCGGGTGTTTGGAGTGCAGACTGTTCTTGTGTTCATCGACATACGGGGTCACCAAGGTAGAGTTCTGTAGAACTGTGTAGTGTGCTTGAGACCAAGAATATCCGTCCCTGCATATTATTGAGTCACTTCCAAGAGTGCCTTTTCCAGTCAGTCTCCCCTCATACCGCGATTTAGGGACACCTATCTTCTTAAGGCCAGGAATGAAGTCAACACAAAACCCAATAACATCCTCTGTTTGATGGCCCATGGAGTTGCTTCCTTCTGGCCTAGCGCGGTTACGGACATATTTCTTTAGGACTCCCATGAACCTCTCAAAGGGGAACATAATGTGTAGAAATATGGGACCCAGGATGATAATCTCGTCGACTAGATGAACTAGGACGTGCGTCATGATATTGAAGAAGGATGGTGGGAACACCAGCTCGAAACTGAGAAGACATTGCGCCACATCACTCCTTAGCCTTGGTACGATTTCTGGATCGATCACCTTCTGAGAGATTGCATTGAGGAATGCACATAGCTTCACAATGGCTAATCGGACGTTTTCCGGTAGAAGCCCCCTCAATGCAATCGGAAGCAGTTGCGTCATAATCACGTGGCAGTCATGAGACTTTAGGTTCTGAAACTTTTTCTCTGGCATATTTATTATTCCCTTTATATTCGACGAGAAGCCAGTCGTGACCTTCATACTGAGCAGGCATTCAAAGAAGATTTCTTTCTCTTCTTTCGTAAGAGTGTAGCTGGCAGGACCTTTATACTGCTTCGAAGGCATGCCGTCTTTTTTGTGCAAACGTTGCAGGTCCTCCCGTGGCTCAGGTGTATCTTTTGTCTTCCCATACACGCCCACGAAGCCTAGCAGGTTCACGCAAAGGTTCTTCGTCACGTGCATCACGTCGATTGAAGAGCGGACCTCTAGGTCTTTCCAGTAGGGTAGGTCCCAAAATATAGATTTCTTCTTCCACATGGGTGTGTGTCCCTCAGCGTCATTCAGAACAGCTAGTCCGCCGGGACCCTTTCCAAAGATTACGTGTAAATCATTGACCATAGAAAGTACGAGATCACCGGTACGCATGGCAGGCTTCTTTCGGTGATCTGCCTCGCCTTTGAAATGCTTGCCTTTCTTTCGGCATTGATGGTTGGTCGGAAGAAATCGACGATGGCCCAGGTACACATTCTTCCTGCATTTGTCCAGGTATATACTTTCATTGTCATCTAAACAGTGCGTGCATGCGTGGTATCCTTTGTTTGTCTGTCCTGAATGGTTACTGAGAGCGGGCCAATCATTGATGGTCACGAACAGCAACTCCTTTAGGTTAAATTCATCTTGTCTGTGCTCATCCCACGTACGTACACCGTTTCCATTCCACGGTTGTAAAAGTTCTTCAACTAATGGCCTTAGGTACACATCAATGTCGTTGCCGGGTTGCTTAGGGCCTTGGATGAGAACTGGCATCATAATGAACTTCCGCTTCATGCACATCCAAGGAGGAAGGTTATACATACATAGAGTCATGGGCCAGGTGCTGTGATTGCTGCTTTGCTCCCCGAAAGGATTAATGCCATCTGCGCTTAAAGCAAACCATACATTCCTTGGGTTCTTTGCAAACTCATCCCAGTACTTTCTCTCGATTTTTCTCCACTGCGCCCGTCAGCGGGTGCTCTAAACTTCCCATCTTTCTTCCGGTTCTCACTGTGCCATCGCATCAACTTGGCATGCTCTTCGTTTCTGAACAGACGTTTCAACCGTGGTATTATAGGAGCATACCACATCACCTTCGCAGGAACCCTCTTCCTGGGGGGCTCGCCGTCAACATCACCAGGGTCATCTCGTCTGATCTTATACCGCAATGCACCGCATACCGGGCATGCGTTCAGATCCTTATATGCACCGCGGTAGAGGATGCAGTCATTAGGGCATGCATGTATCTTCTCCACCTCCAATCCTAGAGGGCATACGACCTTCTTTGCTGCGTATGTACTGTCGGGCAATTCATTATCCTTTGGAAGCTTCTTCTTCAATATTTTCAGTAGCTTCTCAAATCCTTTGTCACCCACAACATTCTCTGCCTTCCACTGCAGCAATTCCAGTACGGTACCGAGCTTTGTGTTGCCATCTTCGCAATTGGGGTACAACCCTTTTTTGTGATCCTCTAACATGCGATCGAACTTTAGCTTCTCCTTTTGACTTTTGCATTGCGTCCTTGCATCGACAATGACCAGGCGGAGATCATCATCATCGGGCACACCGTCTGGTTCCTCTTGGTCTTCAGCAGCTTCACCCGTTGCAGCATCATTGGGCACATCGTCTGGTTCCTCTTGATCTTCACCAGCTTCCCCTGTTCCAGCATCACCGTATTCAGGGGGCACATAGTTGTCATCGTACTCTTCTTCTTCGTGCCTCGTCCAAACATTATAGCGTGGCATGAAACCCTTGTAAAGCAGGTGGGAGTGAAGGATTTTCCGGTTAGAGTAAGACCTCGTATTCCCACATTCAGTGCATGGACAACACATAAAACCATTTTGCTTGTTTGCCTCAGCCGCATCGAGAAACTCATGCACGCCCTTAATGTACTCGGAGGTGTGTCTGTCACCGTACATCCATTGCCGGTTCATCTGCGTGCATTTTATATAATTAAGTGTCCAAATTAATAGAAGTTCATCATCACATTAAAACCAAAGTACATACATAGTTCTCATCTAACAACATATAGCTCTCCAGAGCATCTAATTAATTAAGCCATACATTGAAACTGTGTAAAACATTTCAATGCGAAAACAAATGTGATCATAATCGCAACCAAGGTAACAATTGATCCAATGGCATAGTGATACCAAGCCTCGGTATGAATGGCATATTTTCTAATCTTTCTAATCTTCAAGCGCATTGCATCCATCTTGATCTTGTGATCATCGACGACATCCGCAACATGCAACTCCAATATCATCTTCTCCTCCTCAATTTTTTTTATTTTTTCCTTCAACAAATTGTTTTCTTCTTCAACTAAATTTAACCTCTCGACAATAGGGTCGGTTGGCATTTCCGATTCACATACATCCTACATAAATAAAATCTATGTCATGTTGGTCGGCATAATTTTCATAAACAATAAATGAACCAATAGTTATAAAGATAATATATATACCCCATCCGAATCATAGATAGGATGAGGGCCGACGGGGGCGGATACCAAAACCATCGCACTATATAAGATGCAATAATAAAAGTAAGAAAATAATACAAGTATCTATGTAAACATACAAGTAAGAATATTTTTCCTTTCAGAAAGAAGATAAGAACAAGAGGCTCACCACGGTGGTGCCGGCGATGAGCTCGGTGCGGGTGATCGACGTCGGTGAAGACGGGGACGGGGCATGACGGACCGCTAAATCTAGACAAATATTGAGGAAAATGGAGCTCGGAGGTCGAGCTTGGAGAGGAGAAAGCTTAAGTAGTGTGGCTCGGGCATTCCATCAAACACCTTGTGTGCATAGGAGGTGAGCTAGAGCACCACCAAGCCCTCTCCCCCTTGGCTAGAAAAAAACAGAGCAGTGTGCTCTGCTCTTATGCGAGGGGGTATATATAGGCACCTCATTGGTCCCGGTTGGTGGCATGAACCGGGACTAAAGGGGAGCCTTTGGTCCCGTTTCAAGCCACCAACCGGGACCAATGGTGGTGGGCTAGGAGCGAGGCCCATTGGTCCTGGTTCGTCCCACCAACCAGGACCAAAAGGTCCAAATGAACCGTGACCAATGGCCCACGTGGCCCGGCCGCCCCCCTGGGCTCACGAACCGGGTCCAATGCCCCCATTGGTCCCGGTTCTGGACTGAACCGGGACTAATGGGCTGACCCGGCTTGGACCAAAGCCCTGTTTTCTACTAGTGCCTCTTCGTGCTTGTTGATATGCCAATGAGTACAAACATTTTTCTCTTCAGGCTCTCGTGTAGATGTATGGTCAAGGTGGAGGAGTCCAGCACAGTTACATGCCTGATTAGATGTGTTAATGCACTAAATTAATATTTGTTTGTGTTTTGTGTTCTATACTTGCTGTTCGATAGATCCAACGTCGCTTGTGAACCATTTGATTTTATTTTCATGTGTTCATTTGAACTTAAGTGCACGCTCGCCATCGAGTGGTTGATGTTTGAAAAAACACAACTTGTGCATATCAAATGTTCATGGAATGCTTAAGCTAGAATGACAGCCAATGCTTGCTACTTTCTTCCTGTGACATGTCAACATGTGATATTTGACATTTCTATTTATTACGATCCTGCATGAATTATACAGAAATTATTGTTGTTACTTGTGTAGTACTAATCTTCTGATACAGGTACAAATTGGTGTTACTCCTATATTACTCATCTTCTGGGTGCGATTCAGCTCGTTTTTCAAATAGCGTATGTTTATTGAGAAGTTCGGCTTGGACAACCACTTCAGTTTGATGTCGCTTCAGTTTGATGTCGTTGCATAGTACGGCTATGTTATGCTCAACTTTTCATGTTCGGACAAATTTCATTTTTCTTAGGATTTGTGAGCATATGGGTGAAAAGATAACGGAGATAGGGAGCATGTGTGTGTGTGGTGCTGAAGTTCAGAAAACATGTGTGTTCTATTATTTAAACACATGAAAATTTGAAAGAAAAAACATAATTTTCATGTGTTTAAATAATCCCAAGAAGGTCAAAATGAAATAATAACTAGAAGTTCAAATTGAAATAATAGAGAAGTTCGGAGTTTACTAAAACATAGGATTTACCTGTTAAAAAAATAAAAAACACAAGCTATTTTTTGCACTTTTTAAAAACAACTCATATACGAAAAAAATGGTTGCTAGAAGTTCAAGTGCTCGGCAAGGAAAAGTTTAAAAAATTCTTGTGAGAGAGCTTCACCGTGTATTTAGATGTCGAAAATACAAAAAAGTATATGTTGTTTTTTGTGTTTTAAAATAATTCTCTCAAACCAGAGAGAAGTTCAGAGTGATAACGATCGGAAGTTCACGTACTACATGGTGTGTATTTCATATAATAAAAATACAATAAAGTGAAACTGAGTGAAGTTCAAACAAACATGTCCCAGAAGTTCAACTACTTCACGCGGTGCAAAAAACAGCACGTCAAAAAACAGAATGAAGTTCAAACAAACATGCCCCAGAAGTTCAACTACTTCACATAGTGCATTTTCGTTCGCGATGAACGCATAAATCATGATCTCACCATTTTTTAATTTACCTCAAAAGACTGGAATATCATTTGTGTAAGTTCAAGTCCTCGGTCGGAGAAAGTTAAAAAAATTATTGTTAGAGACATTTGTACAAAAGGAATATTATTTGTGTAACACTAACGAATGGATGAGAAAATTACAAACAAAAATATGTCACAGAAGTTCAACGTGAAAACAGCAGGAAGTTCAACTACTACGCTGAATGAATTTTAGATGAAAAACTTTTAAAATCGTTGCAAGTATGAAAAGATGATTAACACGGGAAACTTGCGTGCTTACAGCAGGTTTCCATCGGTATATCACCTGCTCAATTCCGGTGAATGGATGGAGAGTTACGAGCAGTGGATGGAGACCTACGAGCAAAAAAAATAACGTGAAAAACATAGTGAAGTTCAGGTACACGCGCCGAGAAGTTTAGGTTCTTCACGCGGTGCATTTTCGAAGAATCTGTTTCGCGATAAAGGCAGAATGCATGATCACGCCGTTTTCGAAATTACTTGAAAACGGCTAGGAATCAGAGAAAACCATCAACATAAAAATGTTTTGCATTTTCCGTAGCTTTTCAGCGGTATATTATTTGCCCCATTCCGATAAATTTGTACAAATTACGGTGAAAATACGTTTTTCGCCATTTTCGAAACTGACTTAAAATCGTAAAGAATTGGGAGAAATAATACATACCAAAAAGTTTCACATTGGTTCAAGCTTTCCAACGCCATATCATTTGCTGCATTCAGACGCAGTTAAAAAATAGCTCGAAAATACGAACTCGGTAGGACTTGGACCATTTTCTAAATTACTCTTAAACCATTCAAAATTAGAAAAAAACTTTCAAGATGAAAAAGTAGCGCATTTTCATAATCTTTCCAACGCCGTATCCTATGCCTCCATTGGATTAGCCGTTTAGAAATGACATCGAAAAAACGTACTCAGCTGTTCGGTTTATGAAATTTTACGTTTTTTCAAATTACTCTTTAACCATAGGGAATTAGAGAAAACTTTCAACATGTGGAAGGAGCGGTTTTGCAGCAGCTTTCCAGCGCCATATTATATGCCTCATTCCGATAAACGGTTTAGAAATGCGATCGAAAATACGATTCATGTTTTTTGTGCGAAGAAAAAACGGTTTTCAAAACTGCTCTTAAACCGCTTATATTTTGCCAAAAATTTAAGTTGGGTCATGATATTGGTGTCCATAGCTTTCTAACGGTATATCGCAAGCCCCATTTGGGCAATGTTGGCGGAAGTTCAACCTAGTTCACAGGGAAGTTCAACGTACTACTAGCGGGCCAGGTCAGGATGTGATCAGAATATTATTCTGATCTCGTGATCAGGTTGTGCACTATTCTGATCCAGGGATCAAAATAACTATTTGGATCACGTCAGGCCCTATAAGGGCCCGATGGGATGTTCCGAAACTCCCGAACCGGGCAGCGACAAACAAAAGAAAAAAAACCCACCCACCTCCCCCAATCCCGATCGAACCTCGCGCGTCGCGGCCTCTTCCCCGATCCCCTTGGCCTCCTACCTCCCCTGACCGATGCCCACCACCTGCCCCAGATCCATTCGCCGCCCGCCCCACGCCCCAACCGTCGTCGTCGGCCCCGTGCCGCCCGCACCCCGTCCCAACTGATGCCGCCGCCATCACGCCGCCTGCACCCCGCCCCAACCACTACCCCTAGCTTACCACGAACCGCCGCCGGTCGTGGAACTGACATGGACGCCACGTGCCGCCTCCAGGTCGGCGACCCCGTGCGCCGCGGCCTAGCTCTGGATCCCGTTCACCGCCCCCGGGGTCCCCGATTGAAGACGGGCAACCTCGTTGCTGCCGTAACGCAGCCTACTCCTGATGGGGACCCATCGCCGCGGCGCTCAGGCCGTTCGCCACGGCCACCTCCGGCCGTTCGCCACCACCACCTCCAGCCGTTCAACGACAGTGCTCGCAGATCTCAGCCACAAAAACACCTCTCGCCGCCCATGGATCAACTCCTCCGCCAACGTTTAAGCCCTCATCGGCCCTACGGAAGAAACTGATGGTGTGGTGTGAAGAGCCACCCAATATCATTGGTGCTGCTGCCTCCAACATAGGCATCCACTGGATGAACTGCAGTGTGTACCTCCCCTGAACCTCTTGCCACTCCGGGCTGAATGGCAGAAGTGCACTGCGGCAATTTGCTTATTTGGCTGCAACTTGCTAAATTTTGATGTTTTTCTAGGTTGGTGTTATGAGCAAAACTATTGCGGCTTGACGTGGGCGTGTGGCCGGTACCCCCTGCGCATGTGGAACCGCGCCATCGGCTGGCTATTCGCCGCAGCAGTCCTGCCTTCCCTGTGAAAGGCAACAAGTGAAAAAAATATTGTGCATATGTCCAACAAGAATGTTCCAGTATGATGCTTGTAAAATTCAGCCTGATTTGGCTTAGGAATCCTCACCGGCCAGTCACTGAAGAAACATTTTCAGTACATTTATCTATGCATCATTGGTACTATCAAGAGAAAAGTAGGTGCGCAAAGATCTGCATTAGGAGTGGCTCTCTGTTATGACAGATACATTTAATTGAAGACGACAAGTTCAAGTTGTGTCAGAATTGTTTTCTTATATTTTCGACCAGATTCTTCTTGGTGTACAAGAGCGATCATCATAGTCCTTAATCGCTTGCACTACTTGCTTCTAGCATCTTGTCCATGGAGTGAAGGCGTTGCGTGGTGTGTGATCTCAATTCTTGGATGGGGCGCCGTCACGACCCAACGTGTCTCCTCTGAGCTCCGTATATCATTTTAAAAAAAGATAGAAATTTTATATTTTTAGGAAAATTAAATTTTTCTCGTTTCTAAAAAAGAGTAAGAAGGTCAAATTAGAAAAATAGGAAAATAGTTCAATGTTTCCACAAAAAATGGAATTCAAGTTTTCAAAAAATAAACATAAAAGTTCAAATTAAAAATAATGGACCAGTTCGATGTTATTACGAACCTAGGATTCTTCCCATTACTAAACAAATATAACCAAGAAGTTCAATTTCAACAAACGCAAGAGTTCAATGTTTATAAAAAATTCAGATTTCCTTCGTTACTAAAGAATAAAACCTCAAAGTTCAATTTAAAATAATGGAGCAACTCGATATATACAAAAAAACTCAGATTCTTCTCGTTTCTAGAAAAAGTGTATCTAATTTAATTCAAAAAATGTTGTTCCATGTTTACTTAAATATATTTTTCTTTTCTAAAAATAAACTAAGAAGTCCAAATTCAAATAACAGAGAAGTTCAAAGTTTATAAAAACATAGAATCTACAAGTTAAAACAATTGTTGCAATTTTTGGCATTTTTAAAATACCCATAAAAGGTGCGATTTTGAAAAAAAATCTTCTAAAAAATAAGCAGTTCAAAATTCGTAAAAAAGGATTTTCACTCTATCTAAATAAAAAAACCCTAGAAGTTTGAATTCACATAATGGAGTAACTCGATGAATGCAAAAAAACCAAATTCTTCTCGTTTCTAGAAAAATTGTATTTAATTCAATTCAAGAAAAAAATTGTTCAATGTTTACTTAAAAAAATGGTGTCCTATTTCTAGAAATAAGATTAAGAAGTTCAAATTGAAATAACAGAAGTTCAGAGTTTATAATTTTTTTGAATTTACAAGGTAAAAAAGCCGATGCCATTTTTTGACATTTTGAAAACCTATTAATGACAACGAATTTGAGAAGTCATGAAAATTTTGCTTCTAAAAAATGTAAGCTTCCAAAAGGTATATCATACACATTATTCCCATTATATGAATTGAATGTTTTGTGCATATCATTCGAAACAAGTCTTAGCATGTTCAGAATATCCTCTTAACCCGTCATGATTTGTTAAAAAATGCTTTCCAATAGCTTTCTAATGGTATCATTTTCTCAAATTCAACGAGTGCTTTAGGATTTAGGGACAAAAAATTAGAGATCAGTTCGAATTAAAAACGGCCAAAAGTTCACGTACTGCATGGTTAGTGTTTTCATATGAGAAAATAGAACAAGAAGTTCAAGTATAAAATTTCCTTGCTAGAAGTTCAGGTACTCGGCATGGGAAAGTTCAAAACTTCTTGTGAGAGAGTAATCGACATGGTATATCATTTGTGCGATGAAAAGGTGCAGAATTCCAAACAAAAATACGTGACAAAAGTTCAAGGTGAAAACAGTGAGCATTTCAACTGCTACATGGTATGCGTTTCAGGTTAGAATAAAACAATATAAAACTAAAAGCCTAAAACGTTTGTTACAAGAAGTTCACGTGCTCGTCCCGGTGAAGTCCAAGATCTCTAGTGCGAGACGTCCGACCTTCAATTACATGTAAAAAACAGGCAAAAAACGACATTATTTTTGCCATTTTTAAAACTGCTAGCAAACGACAACGAATTTGTGACGGTGTCTTGATGAAAAATTTAGTTGCTCGAAGTTCAAGTGACCTGCCCGAGAAAGTTCAAAAAAGGATTTTCCCCATTACTAACAAATAAAACTAAGAAGTTTAAATTTAAAAAATGGTGAAGTTTGATGTCTATAAGAAATGTAGATTTTTCTCATAATTTTTCCTGTTACTAACGAAAAACCAAGAAATTCAGTTCGAAAATATCCAAGAAGTTGTACGATGTTTATTACAAAATTACCATTTTTCCTGTTACAAATTAATAACACCTAGAAGTCCAAATTGAACAAATAAGAAGTTCAATTTAAAAAATACAATAATTCAATGTATATGAAAAATATTACATTTTCCTCGATAATAAATAATAAACCAAGAAGTTCAATCTATTATATACTTAAAATAAAAGGAAAACAAGCCATCACGTTAATCCACATAGGCTTAAAAAATATGCTCCGTTGATCTAAATAATAACGAGTGATATTAAAAGATGACGCACAATATCAACCATGTACAAAAAAGTCTATGTTGACACGTTAGGCAGAAATAAAAAGGCCATTAAAAAATAAGGCCATTATTGTCACGTACAAACTTAACCAAATCTGATGTTGAAAAAAAAACCCTAACAAAATCTAACATGGACACGTAGATGGACTGGAAAGCTCTTGCCAGGAAAGGAAAGGAAACATGCACCGAAAAGGCAGGCGTGCATAAATAATTCTTCACGCACAAACTGAGTTTAGTATGGCCCCGTACAAAACCAGTTTAGCTCACATTAAAAGACGTGGACAGGTAGGAAAAAAAGAAATGGATCACGTACACACTTTAAAGAAACGTGGGCGGATCATTCAGAGAAAAAAGGCATTCCTAAATCATTACTGGGAAACTACCTCATACCCCTTCAATCTATGTATGTACGTAGCTAGCAAAGGGCAGCGACGAAAGGAAAACTCCAGCACCGACGTGTTCTATTCGACTCTCATAGATCACGACGACTAATCTAGAAGACCACCTCGACATCTGTGACATCGCCAGTAGCAATATCTACTATGGAGAGGTGGTACTCCAAGGAAGAAATCGTGAAACACTAGGTGTCTCAATTAGTACAGTGTACGTAGGGATCTGTCAAAGCCACCATACAGGCCAAGGGAGATGCACTTTTTCCCACTTTCGTACAACCGCTGGTGCATCCTGTCTACCTTGCCTTGTCGCGGGCCATGGTCTCAAGAACACCGCACAAAGAAAAGGTCATGTGAGGCGATGCTTCTAGAGTTTGCACCAATTAAGATATCAGACGGATTCAAAACAGAAAACAACAGCAGGCTGAGAGCAGATGACAATTAGACTGATGAGCAAGGATTAATCTAATTTCGACATGTCTTGGCTAAGAGCACACACGATTGTGCATTTTGTCAGGTCCGAGCCTTCTCTCTCAGTTGGGTATGGTGGATTCTCTTGGGGAGATGGAGAACAAATTACAAACTGAACTATGTATGACGAAAAGTGTCTAATCTGGCGTATTTTTGTAATTCATCGGAGACGAGAGATGCGGCATATATGTCCATGCACACGGTCAGGCCAACGCGTGGATCGGGACTTATGGACGCCTAACCCCACTATACCCGATCATAGATGCAAGGGACGTGTTGCATGCCCTCATCCAGCGTGACATGCACGCTGTGTTACAAAGCAAACTTGCATGCATGATTAAAAGGAAAAACAATGCTAAACAAGATTACATGCTGAGACATATAACCTGGCATCTAAAGTTTTATGGTTAGCCAATCAACTATCACAATGTTTTTCTCATGTAAACGGAGAAGCTTCCTAGATGATCGTGCATATAATATGACATCTTTGGATATTTATCTATGTTATAATGGGACTCCATGTGTTATGTTATTAGCCTTCTTTTTCTTCTAACAATTTTGCAGTATCAGCATGTGGTAAGGTGCTAGAAGAAAAGATAATGGGAAGGAGATCTTGGAGAAGTCGTGCTGCAACAGTTCTTAGCATCCTTCAACTTTGAATTTCAGGTCTGTTTGAGCTATTATATCTTTTATTGTGCCTACAAATTAGAATAGAAGAAGCTACTATTATAGGAGGAAATCAGCAATTAGCAAGAATATAGATTTCTGGCAAATCTTGATCATGTTTTTGTAGGGTGCGATTTCCAAACAACAATCTTGGGAACATTGTAGTTCGGGTAGCATTTGGTTGAGGGAGTAAATAAGGACTAATGGTGATAAGTAGAAGAGAAAAATACAAAGATTAATACAAAATTATACGGATGTGTTTGCAACAATAATAAAATTCAACATTGATTTCTGACGAAAGTCTAATTTGTTTCCTTGAGGTGCACATTTTGGCTATTATGTTTCCATTAATTTAAATGCTGCATCAATGCTAATGTGACGACAAAAATATATTAAATAACATTAGGACACAAGGGTGAATACTGATGGATAGAATAAAAAATATACTACAATAAGGTTCAGTGAATATAGGGAGTATTTTTAGCAAATAAGACAAACTCATGCCAAGAACGCAATGAATAGTTTAAATTTTCTGAAAGTTTCAAATTAAATGCAAAAGAAATAGGAATAATTGAAACTAACATGCTGTAAAGAGGCACAATGAGTGAAGAGTTTGGCAATTTCCACACCAGCATCACCAATTATAATGGTTTAGACTGGTATAGAAAACACATTAACAAGTAAAGATGTGAAAGCATATATATGTCCATAAACCACAAGCACAGTAAGGCCAATGACAATGTATATTATGAAACAAAATAACAAGATAAATGTACAAATACTTAATGCTTATATTCTAGCTGCCAAATTTCATAAATATATAGTAGGAGCAAAGATAAACATTGAGGGGTGATAAAAGAGAGAACAATACTACTAAAGTATTTTACATGGCGGGCCACATACACTGATTCTCTTTCTTCCAAGTCTTCACCAACCACTTTACACATTTTATGGAAATATTTGTACCAAAGTTTAATCATGCTTTCACACCTTCCAACTATTTTGCATGGTTATAATTTCCTGTGAGAATATGAAAAAATAAAATGACAAAAGAGACGTAGAAAAAATCATCAAAAGATAAATATATACATCATGTCTAGCCGCGCAAATGCGCGGGTCACGTCGCTAGTTGTAGAAAATGAAGAAGTTCAATATTTAACACAAAAACTTAAAATTTTCCCATTGCTAATGAATAAACCAAGAAGTTCAGTTCAAAATAACGAAGAATTTGTATAATGTTTATTACAAACCTAAGATTTTTTCCGTATAAATTTCGAATACAATTCTTTACTCAAAATATAAAAAGGAGAAGTTCAAATTGAAATAACAGAGAAGTTCGAAGTTTATTAAAACCTAGGATTTATCTGTTGAAAAAAACAAAAAAACAGAACACCATTTTTTCCACTTTTAAAAACAACTCATAAACGAAAAGAATGGTTGCTAGAAGTTCAATTGCTCGGCGAGGAAAAGTTCAAAAAATTCTTGTGAGAGTGGTTCACCATGTATTTAGATGTCCAAAATACATAAAAAATATGTTGTTTTTTGTGTTTTAAAATAATTCTCTCAAACCAGAGAGAAGTTCAAAAGTGGTAACAACCGGAAGTTCACGTACTACACGGTGTGTATTTCGTATAAGAAAAATACGAATAAAGTGAAATAGAGTGAAGTTCAAACAGACATGCCCCAGAAGTTCAACTACTTCACGAAGTGCGAAAAACATCACGTCAAAAAATAGCACGTCAAAAACAGAGTGAAGTTCAAACAGACATGCCCGAGAAGTTCAACTACTTCATGCAGTGCATTTCCATCCGCGATGAAGGCAGAAATCATGATCTTGTCATTTTCTAATTTACTTCAAAACGATAGGAATATCATTTGTGTAAGTTCAAGTCCTCAGCCGTAGAAAGTTAAAAAAAATTACTGTGAGAAGGGTTTGTATAAAAGGAAAATCATTTGTGCAACAGTAACAAATGGATGAGAAAAATTACAAACAAAAATACATCACAGAAATTTAACGTGAAAACAGCAGGAAGTTCAACTACTACACTGGATGAATTTCACATGAAAAACTTTTAAAACCGTCACGAGTATGAAAAAATGATCAACACGGGAAAGTTGCGTGTCTATAACAGCTTTCCATCGGTATATCACTTGCTCAATTCCGGCGAGTGGATGGAGAGCTACGAGCAGTGGATGGATATCTACGAGCAAAAAAAGCACGTGAAAAACAGAGTGAAGTTCAAGTAGACATGCCGAGAAGTTCAAGTTCTTCACGCGGTGCATTTTCGAAGAATCTGTTTCGCAATAAAGGCAGAATGAATGATCTCGCTATTTTTGACATTACTTAAAAATGGCTAGGAATCAGAGAAAACAGTTAACATGAAAAAGTTTTGCATTTTCCATAGCTTTTCAACGGTATATTATTTTCCCCATTCCGATAAAGTCTGCACAAATTATGGCAAAAATACTATTTCAGCCATTTTTGAAATTGACTAAAACTGTAAGGATTTAGGAGAAACAATACATACCAATTTTTTTTGCATTTCCTCAAGCTTTCCAACGCCGTATCATTTGCAGCATTCGGACTTACGGTTAAAATATTAGCTTGAAAATACAAACTCGGTGGAACTTGTACCGTTTTCTAAATTACTTTTAAACCGTTCAAAATTAGAAAAAACTTTCAACATGAAAAAGTGGTGCATTTTCATAAGCTTTGTAACGCCATATCATTTGCCTCCATTGGATTAGCCGTTTAGAAATGGCATCAAAAATACCAACTCGGCTGTTCGGTTTGCAGAATTCTACGATTTTCCAAATTACGCTTTAACCATAAGGAATTAGAGAAAACTTTCAACATGTGGAAGGAGAGATTTTGTAACAGCTTTCCAACGCCATATTATTTGCCTCATTCCAATAAACAGTTTAGAAATGCGATTAAAATTACGATTCATGTTTTTTGTGTAAAGAAAAAACGGTTTTCAAAACTGCTCTTAAACTGCTTAGATTTTGCTAAAAAATTAACTTGGGTCATGATACTCGTGTCCATAGCTTTCCAATGCTATATAGAAAGCCCCATTTGGGCAAAGTTGGTGGAAGTTCAACCTAGCACAGGAGGGAAGTTCAGGTCGAACAACTCAGACAGTAAAATTGCAGAAAACGCGAGTTCATCATGACCCGAGTGCAAAATCCGCCTATGAGCGAGATTCCTATTTAAAATGGGTATTTAGTTGCTAAAAATCGTTTGCAGATTACACTTACATCACATAGAACATGACTAACCAGAATAATTTGCGCGGAGAGACACGGTTGCGAAGATAGCCCGAAGGTCGGGTTCGTACAGAGGGAAGTTCAGGCGCGTTACTCGGGCAGTTCAGGTTGTGATCAGAATATTATTCTGATCCCGTGATCAGAATAGTGTTTATGTGTGTATATATATATATAACTAAAATAAACATCCAATTACATAAGTGACTATACAGATCATTCACACACACCTCAATAAACAATCGCACACATTCTAAAGTAGGAGAAACGATCGTCTGGTCATCTACTTCTAGTGACGCTCCCACCACTGCTATGTGGCTCGATCACTCGTCTAGGTCAGGAAGAAGACAACTCCTCATGTCAACGATCCGCCTATACATTTCTTAGCTTGTGTATGCGTCCATGGCCGCGTACTTGACATGTTGTTCATCCAGTCTCTCATGCCACACACTGCGCCAGGCGTTCCTGTCCTTATTGCTCTCATTCTTCATGTTCATGTAGTAGGGGTCGATGATGGCAGAGGCGATGTCAACTAGGGAGTTCAGTTTGTTTTTATCGCTACCCTAGACCTTGTAGTCGCGCAGGATGTTGACAAGATTCGGGTATTTCAAGCCCGAAACCCTTGGTGGTGTCCACCGCAGCAAAACTATAGTCGGAGCTATTGATAAACCTGGAGAAACGCTCGTAAGATGTTGTGGATAGGTGGTAGTGGTAGACAAGGACATCATGTCGCACGCACAACTGGGCAACGACAACCTTCTGATCGTGCCCAGCACGACCCATGGTGTACTCGAGGTCGAAGCCGACCACTTGGTACTTGTCGTCGGCAAGGAGCTACTCCATAGTTTGTATGGAGCTCTCCACTGAGACCGGATCGTTCGTGTACAACACCGAGAGAGCTTTCCCCCTCAGGTGGGTGTCCACAACGTGTTGCATGGTGAACTGCCCGTCGTTGTCGTCATCGGCTGCTGGGAACGCCATTCGAGCAACGGGGAGCGCCATTGGAACCGCTGGATGTCTTCTTTGTATGTGTCCTCATGGGTGTGCTTATTGTGTCGTGTGAGAAGAGAGATGTAGCTTAAGGTAAATGGCCGCATGAATAAAAGGGGGTCAGGCGGCATGGATTCTCGGCACGTCCGCATGGCAGTTTTTGCAGCGGGTAACTGCATCATCTCGCCGTGCCCGGTGCAACCGCATGAACACGAACGTGCGTGATCATGCGCCGGCCCCAAACATTGGCAGCGCACGTGGAGGGATGAGGGCGGATCACCCGGAGGGACGCGAGAGCAGAACGCGCGCCGCGGGACGCGAGCAGAGCGCGCCGTGGCTGCCTAAACCACAAGCAACCACACACATAGAGCAGTTGAACATGCAGGAAATGGTCGCCTACAAGCCGGCCGACAGTTGCGTCCCTGCGTAGAGAGCGGCCATGTGCTACCACCTCCGTCTAGTCTATAGTCCCCTTTATATTTTGTGCTAAACTTTGTCCTCAAATTTAACCAATAAAATGTTAATGCATGTTATAAAAATTATATAATTCGAAACTATGTTCAAATACGAATCCAACTATATAATCTTTGGCGACATGCATTCGTATTTTATTAGTTCAATCATACTTATGAACCAGGACGGGGGTATAGTAGGTAATTAAATCGCGAACTTTTTTATTAACCGTATGTGTACGTGGCCTTTCGTCCTCCTCTCGCATGTCTTGTCACCCCGCTGCCGCAGACGGCTTATAGCGCAAGCTTGCACAACGCGCGGGGGCGTTCTTTTGGCCAAATGGTGGTGCCAATGAATCATCGATGAACCCGTTCCCCCACAACCTCGCAAGTTCCTGCGCAAGCTTCCCGCCTGATGATACATCTCCGTCGTATCTATAATTTTTGATTGTTCCATGCCAATATTCTACAAGTTTTAGATACTTTTGGCAACTTTTTATACTATTTTTGGGACTAACATATTGATTCAGTGCCCAGTGCCAGTTCCTGTTTGTTGCATGTTTTTTGTTTCGCAGAAAATCCATATCAAACGGAGTCCAAAAGGGATAAAAACTTACGGAGATTTTTTTGGAATATATTTCAATTTTCGTAAGTGGAATCAACGCGAGACGATGACCGAGGGGCCCACGAGGGTGAGGGGCGCGCCCTGGGCTCTCGTGGACACTCCGTAAGGAGGTTGGAGCCCTTCTTTCACCACAATAAAGCCAATATCCAGATAAAATCATGTCAAAATTTCAGCCCAATCAGAGTTACGGATCTCCGGGAATTTAAGAAACGGTGAAAGGGCAGAATCAGGGAGCACAGAAATAGAAGGAAACAAAGAGAGAGAGATCCAATCTCGCAGGGGCTCTCGCCCCTCCGCTGCCATGGTGGCCATGGACCAGAGGGGAAACCCTTCTCCCATCTAGGGGGAAGGTTAATGAAGAAGAAGAAGAAGGGGGCTCTCTCCTTTCTCCTGGTGGTGCCGGAACGCCGCCGGGGCCATCATCGCGACAACGATCTACACCAACAACTTGAAGGAAATATGCCCTAGAGGCAATAATAAAGTTATTATTTATATTTCCTTATATCATGATAAATGTTTATTATTAATGCTAGAATTGTATTAACCGGAAACTTAGTACATGTGTGAATACATAGACAAACAGAGTGTCACTAGTTTGCCTCTACTTGACTAGATCGTTGAATCAATGATGATTATGTTTCCTAACCATAGACATGAGTAGTCATTTGATTAACGGGATCACATCATTAGATAATGATGTGATTGACTTGACCCATTCGTTAGCTTACCACGATGATCGTTTAGTTTGTTGCTATTGCTTTCTCCATAACTATACATGTTCCTATGACTATGAGATCATGCAAATCCCGAATACCGGAGGAACACTTTGTGTGCTACCAAACGTCACAACGTAACTGAGTGATTATAAAGGTGCTCTACAGGTGTCTCCGATGGTATTTTTTGATTTGGCATGGATCAAGATTAGGATTTGTCACTCCGATTGTCAGAGAGGTATCTCTGGGCCCTCTCGGTAATGCACATCACTATAAGCCTTGCAAGCAATGTGACTAATGATTTAGTTGCGGGATGATGCATTACGGAATGAGTAAAGAGACTTGCCGGTAACGATATTGAACTAGGTATTGAGATACCGATGATCGAATCTCGGGCAAGTAACATACCTATGGCAAAGAGAACAACGTATACCGTCATGCGGTTTGACTGATAAAGATCTTCGTAGAATATGTAGGAGCCAATATGAGCATCCAGGTTCCGCTATTGGTTATTGACCGGAGATGAGTCTCGGTCATGTCTACATAGTTCTCGAACCCGTAGGGTCCGCACGCTTAACGTTCGTTGACGATCGGTATTATAAGTTTATGTGTTTTGATGTATCGAAGGTTGTTCGGTGTCCCGAATGAGATTAGGGACATGACGAGGAGTATCAAAATGTTCAAGATGTAAAGATCGATATATTGGATGGCTATATTCGGACATCGGAAAGGTTCTGAGTGGTTCGGGTCTTTATCAGAGTACCGGAGAGTTACAAGAATTCGCCGGGGAGTATATGTGCCTTATTGGGCTTTAGGGGAAAGATAGAGGGGAGCCTGCGCGCCCCCCGAAGGCCTAGTCCTAATTGGACTAGGGGGAGGGGCGGCGCTCCCTCCTTCCTTCTCTTCTCTTTTCCTCTTCCTTCTCTCCTACTCCTACTACATGGAAGGGGGGAATCCTACTCCCGGTGGGAGTAGGACTCCCCAGGGCGCGCCATAGTAGAGGGCCGGCCCTCCCCCTCCTTCACTCCTTTATATACTGGGCAGGGGGCACCCCATGAACACACAAGTTGATCGTTGATCTTTTAGCCATGTGCGGTGCCCCCCTCCACCATAATCCACCTGGGTTATATCGTAGCGGTGCTTAGGCGAAGCCCTATTCCGGTAGCAACATCATCACCGTCATCATGCCGTCGTGCTGACGAAACTTTCCCTCGAAGCTCTACTGGATCGTGAGTTCGCGGGACGTCACCAAGCCGAACGTGTGCAGATCGCGGAGGTTCCGTACCTTTGGTACTCGATCGGTCGATCGTGAAGACATACGACTACATCAACCGCGTTGTCATAACGCTTACGCTTACGGTCTACGAGGGTACATAGACGATACTCTCCCCTCTCATTGCTATGCATCACCATGATCTTGCGTGTGCGTAGGAAATTTTGAAATTACTTCGTTCCCCAACAATGGCATTCGAGCCAGGTTTGTGCGTAAATGTTATATGCACGAGTAGAACACAAAGGAGTTGTGGCGTGGGTAAATACATATTGCTTGCCGTCACTAGTTGATTCTTGATTCAGCGGCATTGTTGGATGAAGCGTCCCAGACCGACATTACGCGTACGCTTATGCGAGAATGGTTCTACCGACGTGCTTCGCACATAGGTGGCTGGTGGGTGTCAGTTTCTCCAACTTTAGTTGAATCGGATTCGATGAACAAGGTTCTTTCTGAAGATCAAAAAGCAATCACTATACCGCGTTGTGGTTTTTGATGTGTAGGTAAGAACGGTTCTTGCTCAGCCCGTAGCAGCGACGTAAAACTTGCGACAACAAAGTAGAGGACGTCGAACTTGTTTTTGCAGGGCTTGTTGTGATGTGATATGGTCAAGACATGATGAGATATAAGTTGTTGTATGAGATGATCATGTTTTGTTGAAGTTATCGGCAACTGGCAGAAGCCTTATGGTTGTCTCTTTATTGCATAAGATGCAAGCACCAAATAATTGCTTTACTTTATCGCTATGCGATAGCAATAGTTGCAGGAGCAATAGTTGGTGAGATGACCATGTGACGACACGTTGATAAGAGATCAAGATGATGGAGATCATGGTGTCATGCCGGTGACGATAGAGATCATGACGGTACTTTGGAGATGGAGATCAAAGGCGCAAGATGATCGTGGCCATATCATGTCACATTTTTTGATTGCATGTGATGTTTATCCTTTATGCATCATATTTTTGCTTAGTTCGGCAGTAGCATTATAAGATGGTCTCTCACTAAATTTCAAGGTATAAGTTTTCTCCCTGAGTATGCACCGTTGCTACAGTTCGTCGTATCGAGATACCACGTGATGATCGGGTGTGATAAGCTCTACGTTCACATACAATGGGTGCAAGCCAGTTTTGCACACGCGGAATACTCGGGTTAAACTTGATGAGCCTAGCATATGCAGATATGGCCTCGGAACACTTGAGACCGAAAGGTCGAGCGTGAATCATATAGTAGATATGATCAACATAGTGATGTTCACCATTGAAAATTACTCCATCTCACGTGATGATCGGACATGGTGTAGTTGATTTGGATCACGTGATCATTTAGATGACTAGATGGATGTCTATCTAAGTGGGAGTTCTTAAGTAATATGATTAATTGAACTTTAATTTATCATGAACTTAGTCCTGGTAGTATTTTCATAACTATGTTGTAGATCAATAGCTCACGATGTAGCTCCCCGTTTATTTTTGATATGTTCCTAGAGAAAAACTAAGTTGAAAGATGTTAGTAGCAATGATGCGGATTGGATCCGTGATCTTAGGATTATCCTCATTGCTGCACAGAATAATTATGTCCTTGATGCACCGCTAGGTGACAGACCGATTGCAGGAGCAGATGCAGACGTTATGAACGTTTGGCGAGCTCGATATGATGACTACTTGATAGATTAGTGCACCATGCTTTACGGCTTAGAATCGGGGCTTCAAAGACGTTTTGAACGCCACAGAGCATATGAGATGTTGCAAGAGTTGAAATTAGTATTTCAGACTCATGCCCATGTCGAAATATATGAGACCTTTTGACAAGCACTTTGTCTACAAGATGGAGGACAATAGCTCAGCTAGTGAGCATGTGCTCAGAATGTCTGAGTACTACAATCACTTGAATCAAGTGGGAGTTAATCTTCCAGATAAGATAGTGATTGATAGAGTTCTCTAGTCACGCTATCACCAAGTTACTAGAACTTCGTGATGAACTATAATATGCAAGGGATAACGGAAATGATTCCCAAGCTCTTCTTGATGCTGAAATGGACGAAGGTAGAAATCAAGAAAAACATCAAGTGTTGATGGTTGACAAGACCACTAGTTTCAGGAAAAGGGCAAAGGGAAGAAGGGGAACTTCAAGAAGAACGACAAGCAAGTTGCTGCTCAAGTGAAGAAGCCCAAGTCTAGACCTAAGCCTGAAACTAAGTGCTTCTACTACAAAGGGACTAGTCACTGGAAGCAGAACTACCCCAAGTATTTGGCGGATAAGAAGGATGGCAAAGTGAACAAAGGTATATTTGATATACATGTTGTTGATGTGTACTTTACTAGTGTTTATAGCAACCCCTCAGTATTTGATACTAGTTCAGTTGCTAAGATTAGTAACTTGAAACGGGATTTGCAGAATGAACAGAGACTAGTTAAGGGTGAAGTGACGATTTGTGTTGCAAGTGGTTCCAAGATTGATATGATCATCATCGCACACTCCCTATACTTTCAGGATTAGTGTTGAACCTAAATAAATGTTATTTGGCGTTTGCGTTAAGCATGAATATGAATGGATCATGTTTATTGCAATACCGTTATTCATTTAAAGTCAGAGAATAATTTTTGTTCTGTTTACATGAATAAAACCTTCAATGGTCATACACCTAAGGTGAATGGTTTATTGAATCTCGATCGTAGTGATACACATATTCATAATATTGAAGCCAAACGATGCAAAGTTAATAATGATAGTGCAACTTATTTGTGGCACTGTCGTTTAGGTCATATTGGTGTAAAGCGCATGAAGAAATTCCATGCTAATGGGCTTTTGGAATCACTTGATTATGAATCAGTTGATGCTTGTGAAGCATGCCTCATGGGCAAGATGACTAAGACTCCGTTCTCCGGAACAATGGAGCGAGCAACAGACTTGTTGGAAATAATACATACTGATGTATGCAGTCCCATGAGTGTTGAGGTTCGCGGCAGGTATCATTATTTTCTGACCTTCAAAGATGATTTGAGTAAGATATGGGTATATCTTCTTGATGAAACATAAATCTGAAACATTTGAAAAGTTCAAATAATTTCAGAGTGAAGTGGAAAATCATCGTAACAAAAGAATAAAGTTTCTACGATCTGATCGTGGAGGAGAATATTTGAGTTACGAGTTTGGCCTTCATATGAAACAATGCGGAATAGTTTCGCAACTCACGCCACCTGGAAAACCACAGAGTATTGCTGTGTCCGAACATCATAACTGTACTTTATTAGATATGGTGCAACCTATGATGTCTCGTACCGATTTACAACTATCGTTTTGGCGTTATGCATTAGAGGCAGCTACATTCACGTTAAATAGGGCATCATCTAAATCTGCTGAGATGACACCATATGAACTATGGTTTGGCAAGAAACCAAAGCTGACATTTCTTAAAGGTTGGGGTTGTGATGCTTATGTGAAAAGGTTTCGGCCTGATAAGCTCATACCCAAATCGGAAAAGTGCGTCTTCATAGGATACCCAAAAAGAAACTGTTGGGTACACCTTCTATCCCAAATCTGAAGGCAAGATATCCGTTGCTAAGAATGGAGCCTTTCTAGAGAAGGAGTTTCTCTCGAAAGAAGTGAGTGGGAGGAAAGTAGAACTTGATGAGGTAATTGTACCTTCTCCTGAATTGGAAAGTAGTTCATCATAGAAATCAGTTCCAGTGATTCCTACACCAATTAGTGAGGAAGCTAATGATGATGATCATGAAACTTCAGATCAAGTTACTACCGAAACTTGTAGGTTGAAGGAAATATGCCCTAGAGGCAATAATAAAGTTATTATTTATTTCCTTATATCATGATAAATGTTTATTATTCATGCTAGAATTGTATTAACCGGAAACATAATACTTGTGTGAATACATAGACAAACTAAACGTCACTAGTATGCCTCTACTTGACTAGCTCGTTAATCAAAGATGGTTATGTTTCCTAACCATAGACATGTGTTGTCATTTGATTAACGGGATCACATCATTATGAGAATGATGTGATTGACATGACCCATTCCATTAGCTTAGCACCCGATCATTTAGTATGTTGCTATTGCTTTCTTCTTGACTTATACATGTTTCTGTGACTATGAGATTATGCAACTCCCGTTTGCCGGAGGAACACTTTGTGTTCTACCAAACGTCACAACATAAGTGGGTGATTATAAAGGTGCTCTACAGGTGTCTCCAAAGGTACATGTTGGGTTGGCGTATTTCGAGATTAGGATTTGTCACTCCGATTGTCGGAGAGGTATCTCTGGGCCCTCTCGGTAATGCACATCAATTAAGCCTTGCAAGCAATGCAACTAATGAGTTAGTTGCGAGATGATGTATTATGGAACGATTAAAGAGACTTGCCGATAACGAGATTGAACTAGGTATTGAGATACCGACGATCGAATCTCGGCCAAGTAACATAGCGATGACAAAGGGAACAACGTATGTTGTTATGCGGTCTGACCGATAAAGATCTTCATAGAATATGTAGGAGCCAATATGAGCATCCAGGTTCCACTATTGGTTATTGACCGGAGACGTGTCTCGGTCATGTCTACATTGTTCTCGAACCCGTAGGGTCCGCACGCTTAACGTTACAATGACAGTTTCATTATGAGTTTATATATTTTGATGCACCAAAGGTTGTTTCGAGTCCCAGATATGATCACGGACATGACGAGGAGTCTCTAAATGGTCGAGACATAAAGATCGATATATTGGACGGCTATATTTCGGACACCAGAAGTGTTTCAGGTGATTTCGGAGAAAACCGGAGTGCCGGAAGGGTTACCAGAACCCCCCGAGGAAGTATTGGGCCTTAGTGGGCCTGAGGGGAGAGAGAGGGCAGCAGCCCAGGAGGTGACGCGCCCTCTCCCATGGGGAGTCCGAATTGGACTAGGGGAGGGGGGCGCGGCCCCTCTTTCCCTCTCCCTCTCCCTCTCTTTCCTTCCCCCTTCTCTCTTCCTAGTTGGACTAGGAAAGGGGAGTCCTACTCCTACTAGGAGGAGGACTCCCCCCTCCTTGGCGCGCCCCAAGGGCCGGCCGGCCTCTCCCCCTTGCTCCTTTATATACAGGGGCAGGGGGGCACCTCTAGACACATAAGTTGATCTTCGTGATCGTTCTCTTAGCCGTGTGCGGTGCCCCCCTCCACCATAATCCTCGATAATATTGTAGCCGTGCTTAGGCAAAGCCCTGCGACGGTAGAACATCAAGATCGTCACCACGCCGTCGTGCTGACGGAACTCTTCCCTGACACTTTGCTGGATCAGAGTCCGGGGATCGTCATCGAGCTGAACGTGTGCTAGAACTCAGAGGTGCCGTAGTTTCGGTGCTTGATCGGTCGGGCTGTGAAGACGTACGACTACATCAACCACGTTGTGCTAACACTTCCGCTTCTGGTCTATGAGGGTACGTAGACAACACTCTCCCCTCTAGTTGCTATGCATCACCATGATCTTGCGTGTGCGTAGGAAATTTTGAAATTACTACGTTCCCCAACATAGGTCAACCAGAGTACGGTCCGCACCAGAGTGGTACGGTAATCCTGTTCTGGAAGTCATGTTACTAGACCATGACGAACCTACGAACTATGAGGAAGTGATGATGAGCCCACATTCCGCAAAATGGCTTGAGGCCATGAAATCTGAGATGGGGTCCATGTATGAGAACAAAGTATGATCTTTGATTGACTTGCCCGATGATCGATGAGTCATTAAGAATAAAGGGATCTTCAAGAGGAAGACGGACGATGATAGTAGTGTTACTATCTACAAAATCTCGAATTGTCGCAAAACGTTTTTGACAAGATCAAGGTGTTGACTACGATGAGATTTTCTCACTTGTATCAATGCTTAAAAGTCTGTCCGAATCATGTTAGCAATTGCTGCATTTTATGAAATCTGGCAAATGGATGTCAAAACTGCATTCCTTAATGGATTTCTTAAAGACAAGTTGTATAAGATGCAACCAGGAGGTTTTGTCAATTCTAAAGGTGCTAACAAAGTGAGGAAGCTCCAGTGATCCATCTATGGGCTGGTGCAAGCATCTCGGAAGTTGGAATATATGCTTTGATAAAGTGATCAAAGCATATGGTTTTATATAGACATGCGGTGAAGCCTGTATTTACAAGAAAGTGAGTGGGAGCACTACATCATTTCTGATAAGTATATGTGAATGACATATTGTTGATCGGAAATAATGTAGAATTTTCTGGAAAGCATAAAGGAGTGTTTGAAAAGAGTTTTTCAAAGAAAGTCCTCGATGAAGCTGCTTACACATTGAGCATCAAGATCTATAGAAATAGATCAAGATGCTTGATAAGTTTTTTCAATGAGTACATACCTTGACAAGATTTTGAAGTAGTTCAAAATGGAAGAGTCAAAGAAGGAGTTCTTGCCTGTGTTGCAAGGTGTGAAGTTGAGTAAAGACTCAAAACCCGACCACAACAGAAAATAGAAAAGAATGAGATGTCATTCCCTATGCCTAAGTCATATGTTCTATAAAATATGCTATGCTGTGTACCAGTCCTATTGTATACCTTAGCCAGAGTTTGGCAAGGAAGTACAATTTTGATCTAGGAGTAGATCACTGGACAACAGTCAAAAATATCATTAGAGGACTAAGGAAATATTTCTCGGTTATGGAGGTGATAAAAAGAGTTCATCGTAAAGAGTTATGTCGATGCAAGCTTTTTAGATCGATCCAGATGACCCTAAGTCTCGATCTGGATACATATTGAAAGTGTTAGCAATTAGCTAGAATAGCTCCGTGCAGAGCATTGTAGACATAGAAATTTGCTAAATACATACGGCTCTGAATGTGGCAGACTCGTTGACTAAATTTTCTCACAAGCAAAACATGATAACTCTTTGGGTGTTAATCACGTAGCGATGTGAACTAGATTATCGACTCTAGTAAACCCTTTGGGTGTTAGTCACATAGAGATGTGAACTAATCATATAAAGATGTGAACTATTCGTGTTAAATCACATGATGATGTGAACTAGATTATTGACTCTAGTGCAAGTGGGAGACTGAAAGAAATATGCCCTAGAGGCAATAATAAAGTTGTTATTTATATTTCCCTATATCATGATAAATGTTTATTATTCGTGCTAGAATTGTATTAACCGGAAACGTAGTACATGTGTGAATACATAGACAAATAGAGTGTCACTAGTTTGCCTCTACTTGACTAGCTCGTTGAATCACTGATGGTTATGTTTCCTAAGCATAGACATGAGTTGACATTTGATTAACGGGATCACATCATAAGAGAATGATGTGATTGACTTGACCCATCCGTTAGCTTAGCACGATGATCGTTTAGTTTGTTGCTATTGCTTTCTCCATAACTATACATGTTCCTATGACTATGAGATCATGCAACTCCCTAATACCGGAGGAACACTTTGTGTGCTACCAAACGTCACAACATAACTGGGTGATTATAAAGGTGCTCTACAGGTGTCTCCGATGGTATTTGTTGAGTTGGCATGGATCAAGATTAGGATTTGTCACTCCGATTGTCGGAGAGGTATCTCTGGGCCCTCTCGGTAATGCACATCACTATAAGCCTTGCAAGCAATGTGACTAATGAGTTAGTTGCGGGATGATGCATTACGAAACGAGTAAAGAGACATGCCGGTAACGAGATTGAGCTAGGTATTGAGATACCGACTATTAAATCTCGGGCAAGTAACATACCGATGACAAAGGGAACAATGTATACCGTTATGCGGTTTGACCGATAAAGATCTTCGTAGAATATGTAGGAGCCAATATGAGCATCCAGGTTCCGCTATTGGTTATTGACCGGAGATGAGTCTCGGTCATGTCTACATAGTTCTCGAACCCGTAGGGCCCGCATGCTTAACATTCGGTGACGATCGGTATTATGAGTTTATGTGTTTTGATGTACCGATGGTTGTTCGGAGTCCCGAATGAGATCATAGACATGACGAGGAGTCTCAAAATGTTCGAGATGTAACGATCAATATATTGGAAGGCTATATTCGGACGTCGGAAATGTTCTGAGTGGTTCGGGTATTTATCGGAGTACTGGAGAGTTACGGGAATTCGCCGGGGAGTATATGGGCCTATTGGGCTTTAGGGGAAAGAGAGAGGGGAGGCTGCGCCCCCCAAGGCCTTGTCAGAATTGGACTAGGGGGAGGGGCGGCGCCCCCTCCTTCCTTCTCTTATCTTTTCCTTTTCCTTCTCTCCTACTCCTACTACATGGAAGGGGGTGGGGGAATCCTACTCTCGGTGGGAGTAGGACTCCCCAGGGCACGCCATAGTAGAGGGCTGCCCCCCCTCCTCCACTCCTTTATATACGGGGGAGGGGGCACCCCATGAACACACAAGTTGATCATTGATCTTTTAGCCGTGTGCGGTGCCCCCCTCCATCATAATCCACCTCGGTTATATCGTAGCGGTTCTTAGGATTAGCCCTGTTCTAGTAGCAATATCATCACCGTCATCACGCCGTCGTGCTGACGAAACTCTCCCTCAAAGCTCTACTGGATCGTGAGTTCGCGGGACGCCACCGAGCCGAACGTGTGCAGATTGCGGAGGTGCCGTACCTTCGGTACTAGATCAGTCGGTCGTGAAGACGTACGACTACATCAACCGCATTGTCATAACGCTTCCGCTTACGGTCTACGAGGGTACGTAGACGATTCTCTCCCCTCTCGTTGCTATGCATCACCATGATCTTGCGTGCGCGTAGGAAATTTGTGAAATTACTTCGTTCCCCAAAATAGCTTCACCGACGTCATCACCAACTCTTCCCCCCCTCCTCTATGTAGCGGTGTAACACCTCTTTTACCCAATGTAATCTCTACTTAAACATGGTGCTCAACGCTATATATTATTTCCCAATGATGTATGTCTATCCTATGATGTTTGAGTAGATCCGTTTTGTCCTATGGGTTAATTGATGATCGTGATTGGTTTGAGTTGCATGTTTTATTATTGGTGCTGTCCTATGGTGCTCTCCGTGTCGCACAAGCGTGAGGGATCCCCGCTGTAGGGTTTGCAATATGTTCATGATTTTCTTATGGTGGGTGGCGTGAGTGACAGAAGCACAGACCTGAGTAAGTACGTTGTTTGCGTATGGGAGCAAACAGGACTTGATGCCTTATAATGCTATGATTGGGTTTTGCCTTAATGATCTTTAGTAGTTGCGGATGCTTTCTAGAGTTCCAATCATAATTGCATATGATGCAAGAAGAGAAAGTATGTTAGCTTATGCCTCTCCCTCAAATAAAATTGCAATAATGATTACCGGTCTAGTTTTCGATTGTCTAGGGATAAATAACTTTCTCGTGACAAAAAGCTCTCTACTGAAAAGTCGTGTATTTATCTAAACAACCCCTATTTTTTATTTACATGCTCTTTATTATATTGCAAACCTAGCGTACAACACCTACAAAGTACTTCTAGTTTCATACTTGTTCTAGGTAAGGCGAACGTTAAGCGTGCGTAGAGTTGTATCAGTGGTCGATAGAACTTGAGGGAATATTTGTTCTACCTTTAGATCCTCGTTGGGTTTGACACTCTTACTTATCTAAAGAGGCTACAATTGACCCCCTATACTTTTGGGTTATCAAGACCTTTTTCTGGCGCCGTTGCCAGGGAGCAATAGCATGGGGTGAATATTCTCGTGTGTGCTTGTTTGCTTTATCACTAAGTGTATTTTATTTGCTATTCTAAGTTGTTATCTGTCTTTAGTTATGGATATGGAACACGAAATACCAAAAAAATTAGGTTTACTTGCTACTCATGGAGAGGGGGAACCTCCTAAAACCCTCGATGCTCATTATGTGAAAGGTATTATGCACTACTTTAATAATCCTGAGAAAACCCCATTCAATTATATAATGGGAGACACGTTGGATCAACGTGAATACTTTAGGGATTATCGCTTGACTCAAAAAGGGAAACTATTATGGGATCAAATTTATATGTTGCATTGGTATGCTCGGCAACTATGCTTGAGATATGATTATACTTGTTGCTCTAGGATGAAGGCTCCACACCTTCCCTTTTCATGCAAATTTAATGATAATGAAACCTTAGCTTCTTATGATAATGGTATATATGATTACTATGATGTGGAACGAATATAAGAATTTGTTGCTTTTAAGGGAGCTTGTGAAATTGAATCTTTGTTTAAAGATTTTGAAGATTTTGATGATTCAGTTTATAGGCCTCAAAATTTAGGTATCCTTAAATATTGCTAGGAGAATTATAAATACAATTATGATATTGATGATTTATTGAGAAAGTCTCTGCTGTCCAAGAAGAGACTAATATTTTGCAGGAGTCTATGGAAGAAGAAATTGATGAAACTGTGAGCTCATTGGATGAAAAAGATGATGAGGAGAGCGAAGAAAAAAAGGAGGAAGATCGGATTAGCGACCTGTGCCCACCTTCTAATGAGAGTAACTCTCCAATTCATACATTATTTAATGTCCCTTCGTTCTTACCGAAGGATGAATGCCATGATAATTGCTATGATCTTGTTGGTTCATTTGAAATATCCCTTTTTGATGGACTTGATGCTTGCTATTCTTGTGGCCAATATGCCAATATGAATTATGCTTATGGAGATGAACTTGCTATTGTTCCTTATGTTAAACATGAAATTGTTACTATTGCACCCGCACATGATAGTCCTATTATCTTTTTGAATTCTCCAAACTACACTATATCGGAGAAGTTTGCACTTATTAAGGATTATATGGATGGGTGGCCTTTTACCGTTGCACATGATAATTTTGATGAATGTAATATGCATGTGCTTGCTGCTCCTACTTGCAATTATTATGAGATATGAACTACATCTCCGCCTCTCTATGTTTCCAACACGATAAAATTGCAAGAAACTTCTTATGCTATGCATTGGACTTTACTTGATGTGCATGAATTGTTCTTGTATTACATGCTGATGCATAGGAAGAGAGTTAGACTTCGTCATTTCTTGATATATGTTGCTTTGTGCTCACTAGTAAATGCCAAATCATTGCTAATTCAAATTGGCTTTGATATACCTTGGGATCCGGGTGCATTCATTACTTGAGCACCTTATGCCTAGCTTAATGGCTTTAAAGAAAGTGCTACCAGGGAGACAAGCCTGAAGTTTTAGAGAGTCATTTATTTCTGTTGAGTGCTTTTATAGAGTTTAAAAAAATAAAGAGGGGAATCCAAAACTTTTCAAAAAGGAAAGTGAAAGTGAGAGAGACAAGCATTGTTGAAGTGAGGGAGCTCCTTGAACTTTGTTCATGCTCACGGAAACTTTGTGAATCTTGATTACAGAAACTTTTGAACAAAAATAATTATCCCCTTGTAAAATTACATTGTATTATAAAAATAATGTGCCAAGATTTGCCTTTAGGATGTTTACATTGCTTGTTGGTTTGTGCGGTGCAAAACAGAAACGTTGGCTGTAGTGCGCGATTTTACATTTTTTACTGGAACGTCAAAAGGTTCTGAAACTTTTTGCACTGTCTTTCTATACAAATTGTTTATTTTCTCTAATTGTTTCAGAATTTTTGTAGTACTAGAAGTATGGTAAATGTTTAGATTACTACAGACTGCCCTGTTTAAGACATATTCTGTTTTAGATGCATTGTTTGCTTGTTTTGATGAAACTATAGATTTCTATCAATGTATTAAGCCATGGAAAAGTTATATTACAGTAGCTACAATGTAAAAACAAAATATGAATTGGTTTGAAACAGTACTTAGAGTAGTGATTTGCTTTATTATACTAACGGATCTTACCGAACTTTCTGTTGAGTTTTGTGTGAATGAAGTTATCAAGGATCGAGGAGGTCCCGATATGAGGAGAAGGAGGAGAGGAAAGAACTTAAGCTTGGGGATGCCCAAGGAACTCCAAGTAAATATTCAAGGAGACTCAAGCGTCTAAGCTTGGGGATGCCCCGGAGGGCATCCCATCTTTCTTCAACAAGTATCAGTATGTTTTCGGTTTCGTCTCGTTCATGTGATGTGTGCAAATATTGGAGCATCTTTTGCATTTAGTTTTCACTTTTATTTGATGCACAATACTGGTATGAGATAGTCCATGGTTGATTTATAGAAATCTCATTTCACTTCACTTATATCTTTTGAGTATGGCTTTATAGAATGCTTCATGTGCATCACATATATCATTTGAGGTTTGGATTGCCTGCTTTCCTACACATAGAAAACCGCCATTTGTAGAATGCTCTTTTGCTTCACTTATATCTATTATAGAATGGGCATATATTTTGTAGAAAGAATTAAACTCTCTTGATTCACTTATATCTATTTAGAGAGATGACAGGAATTGGTCATTCACATAGTTAGCCATAAAATCCTACATAAAACTTGTAGATCACTGAATATGATATGTTTGATTCCTTGCAATAGTTTTGCGATATAAAGATGGTGATATTATAGTCATGCTAGTGGGTAATTGTGGATTGTAGAAATACTTCTTTTGAAGTTTGTGATTCCCGTAGCATGCACGTATGGTGAACCGTTATGTAAAGAAGTCGGAGCATGATTTATTTACTGATTGTCTTCCTTATGAGTGGTGGTCGGGGACGGGCGATGGTCTTTTCCTACCAATATATCCCCCTAGGGGCATGCACGTAGTACTTTGTTTCGATGACTAATAGATTTCTGCAATAAGTATGTGAGTTCTTTATGACTAATGTTGAGTCCATGGATTATACACACTCTCACCCTTCCGTCATTGCTAGACTCTTCGGTACCGTGCATTGCCCTTTCTCACCTCAAGAGTTGGTGCAAACTCCACTGGTGCAACCAAAACCAGTGATATGATACGCTCTATCACACATAAGCCTCCTTATATCTTCCTCAAAACAGCCACTATACCTACCTATCATGGCATTTCCATAGCCATTCTGAGATATATTGCCATGGAACTTCCATCATCATCATATACATGACTTGAGCATTTATTGTCATATTGCTTTGCATGATCGTAAGATAGCTAGCATGATGTTTTCATGGCTTCTCCATTTTTTTGATTTCATTGCTACGCTAGATCATTGCACATCCCGGTACACCGCCGGAGGCATTCATATAGAGTCATATATTTGTTATAGTATCGAGTTGTAATAAGGAGTTGTAAGTAAATAAAAGTTTGATGATCATCATTATTAGAACATTGTCCCATGTGAGGTTATCAAAATAAAAGTGGCCAAAGAAGCCCCCAAAAGAGAGAGAGAGAGAGAGGCCAAAGAAGCCTACAAAAAAAGAAAAAAAGAAAGAACAAAATGAGAGAAAAAGAGAGAAGGGAAAATTTTACTATCCTTTTACCACACTTGTGCTTCAGAGTAGCACCATGTTATTAATATAGAGAGTCTCTTGAGTTATCACTTTTATATAATAGTGGCAATTTTCATTATAGAACTTGGCTTGTATATTCCAACGACGGGCTTCCTCAAATGCCCTAGGTCTTCATGAGCAAGCAAGTTGGATGCACATCCACTTAGTTTCAGTTTGAGCTTACATACACTTATAGCTCTAGTGCATTTGTTGCATGGCAATCCCTACTCCTTGCATCGACATCAATTGATGGGCATCTCCATAGCATGTTGATTAGCCGCGTCGATGTGAGACTTCCTCCCTTTTTAGTCTTCTCCACACAACCTCCACCATCATATTCTATTCCACCTATAGTGCTATCCATGGCTCATGCTCATGTAATGCGTGAAAGTTGAAAAGGTTTGAGAAAATCAAAAGTATGAAACAATTGCTTGGCTTTGTCATCGGGGTTGTGCATGATTTGAATATTTTATGTGGTGAAGATGGAGCATAGCCAGACCATATGATTTTGTAGGGATAAGCTTTCTTTGGCCATGTTATTTTGAGAAGGCACATAATTATTAGTATGCTTGAAGTATTATTGTCTTAAATGTCAAATGATAGAATATTGCTTTGAATCACTCGTGTCTTAATATTCATGCCATGATTAGATTACATGATCAAGATTATGCTAGGTAGCATTCCACATCAAAAAAAAAATCTTTTTATCATTTACTTACTCGAGGACGATCAGGAATTAAGCTTGGGGATGCTGATACGTCTCCGTCGTATCTATAATTTTTTATTGTCCCATGCCAATATTCTACAACTTTTACATACTTTTGGCAACTTTTTATACTATTTTTGGGACTAACATATTGATACAGTGCCCAGTGCTAGTTCCTGTTTGTTGCATGTTTTTTGTTTCACAGAAAGTCCATGTAAAACAGAGTCCAAATGGGATAAAAACTTACAGAGATTTTTTTTGGAATATATGTGAATTTTGGGAAGTGAAATCAACGCGAGGCGATGCCCGAGGTGCCCACGAGGGTGAGGGGCGTGCCCTGGGCCCTCGTGGCCACTCCCTAAGGTGGTTGGTGCCCTTCTTTCGCCGCAAGAAATCCAATATCCGGATAAAAATCGTGTCAAAATTTCATCCCAATCAGAGTTACGGATCTCCAGGAATTTAAGAAACGGTGAAAGGGCAGAATCAGGGAGCGCAAAAACAGAAGGAAACAGAGAGAGAGAGAGAGAGAGATCCAATCTCAGAGTGGCTCTCGCCCCTCCGCCGACATGGAGGCCATGGACCAGAGGGGAAACCCTTCTCCCATCTAGGGGAAGGTCAAGGAAGAATAAGAAGAAGGGGGGCTCTCTGCCCCTCTCTCCCGGTGGCGCCAGAACGCCGCCGGGGCCATCATCGCGACAATGATCTACACCAACAACTTCACCGCTGTCATCACCAACTCTCCCCCCTCTATGCAGCGGTGAAACCCCTCTTTTACCCGCTGTAATCTCTACTTAAACATGGTGCTCAACACTATATATTATTTCCCAATGATGTATGGTTATCCTATATATGATGTTTGAGTAGATCCTTTTTGTCCTATGGGTTAATTGATAATCGTGATTGGTTTGAGTTGCATGTTTTATTATTGGTGTTGTCCTATGGTGCTCTCCGTGTCGCGCAAGCGTGAGGGATACCCACTGTAGGGTTTGTAATATGTTCATGATTTTCTTATGGTGGGTGGTGTGAGTGACAGAAGCACATACCCGAGTAAGTAGGTTGTTTGCGTATGGGAGTAAAGAGGACTTGATGCCTTATAATGCTATGGTTGGGTTTTACCTTAATGATCTTTAGTAGTTGCGGATTCTTTCTAGAGTTCCAATCATAAGTGTATATGACCCAAGAAGAGAAAGTATGTTAGCTTATGCCTCTCCCTCAAATAAAATTGCAATAATGATTACCGGTCTAGTTATTGATTGTCTACGGATAAATAACTTTCTCGTGACAAAAAGCTCTCTATTGAAAAGTTTTGTCTTTATCTAAAAAAACCCTAGCTTTTATTTACAAGTTCTTTATTATCTTGCAAACCTAGCCTACAACACCTACAAAGTACTTCTAATTTCATACTTGTTCTAGGTAAGGCGAACGTTAAGCGTGCGTAGAGTTTTATCGGTGCTCGATAGAACTTGAGGGAATATTTGTTCTACCTTCAGCTCCTCATTGGGTTCGACACTCTTACTTATCGAAAGAGGCTACCATTGATCCCCTATACTTGTGGGTTATCACCCAACTTGGTGAAATCCCCCAGAATCCCAATGCTTACCGCCCTGCTATAGAAACCCTCATGCCCGGCGAGTCCTGCGTCGCATTTCCCCTCCCTCCCAGTAGCTTATCTCGTCTGCTTCTCCCACAATCGCCAATGGCACCGGTCCGTCGTCGTCGCTCAGCCACTCCATCGTCATCAGAGGACAGCTCCAGCTGGGAGCCTACATCGCGCCGGCGGCGCAGTCCCCGGCGTAGTGTAGTGCGTGTGGCGTCCCTGTTGGGTGTGTGCGGAACACCCACCACACGCTCCACCGCCGGTGCCCGTCGGCAGCTGTTGCCGGCCGCCGTTGCCGCCACACCACCGTCAAAAGCCAGGGCCATTACCCGCTCCGCCGCCATGGCCCGAAGGCGGGAGGTGGTCGTCGTGGCCGCCACCCCACTGCCGGCCACCGTGGCCATCACCCGCTCCGCCCCCGCGACCCGAAGGCGGAAGGTGGTGGTCATGGCCGCCACCCCGTCGTCAGCTACCATGGCCTCTAGCCCACCGTCGACCGTCGGGGTCATCACCCGCTCCACCACCACCGCCCGAAGGCCGGAGGCATAGGTGGATGCCCGCACGTGCGTCAGTGACCTTGCGCGCTACACCGAGTTCCTGCGGGAGGAGGAGGAGCGCCTCGTCGAGCATGCAAAGAGCCTTACCGCTGCCGTGGCCACGGCACACGCCGCCTCAGAGGCGAGGAATCAGGAGATCTACGAGGAGAACCACCGATTCGAGAGGGGTCGTCTGGAGCGCCAAAGGGCGTTCAAGGTGAGCGTCGCTGAAGCTACAACAATGGCAGGCACCGTATAGCGGTTGCCCAGCTCGTCGGTAGGCTCCTCCTCCTCCGCCTCTTACTGAGCGCGCTCGGCAGAGGAGAGGCAGCCGGAAGTAGTACAAAGGCCCTCCGTAGTAGTAGTATTTAGGGGCTATTTTGTTCAATTCATCTGACTATAGATGTGGTGGAACTATACAACATACTTAAAATTAGCTAGTATATATAGTTGAACTAGCTATTTTAGTACGTGTGTCGGTGTCAAAACCGGCGGATCTTGGGTAGGGGGTCCCAAACTGTGCGTCTAAGGCAGATGGTAACAGGAGGAAGGGGACATGATGTTTTACCCAGGTTCGGGACCTCTTGAAGGAGGTAAAACCCTACGTCCTGCTTGATTTATTCTTGATGATATGGGTATTACAAGAGTTGATCTACCACGAGATCGGAGAGGCTAAACCCTAGAAGCTAGCCTATGGTATGATTGTATGTTGTCCTACGGGCTAAAACCCTCTGGTTTATATAGACACAGGAGGGGGCTAGGGTTACACAAGGTCGGCTACAAAGGAGGAGATATACATATCCGTATTGCCTAGCTTGCCTTCCAAGCCAATTAGAGTCCATCCGGACACGGGGCGAAGTCTTCAATCTGGTATCTTCATAGTCCAACAGTCCGGCCAAAGGATATAGTCCGGCTGTCCGGAGACCCCCTAATCCAGGTGAGGGAGTCCTGGATTAGGGGTGTTCGGATAGCCGAACTATACCTTCAGCCGGACTCCTGGACTATGAAGATACAAGATTGAAGACTCCGTCCCATGTACGGAAGGGACTTTCCTTGGCGTGGAAGGCAAGCTTGGCGACACGGATATTTAGATCTCCTACCATTGTAACCAACTCTATGTAACCCTAACCCTATCCGGTGTCTATATAAACCGGAGGGTTTTAGTCCGTTGGACAACATACACATTAACAATCATACCATAGGCTAGCTTCTAGGGTTTAGCCTCTCTGATCTCGTGGTAGATCTACTCTTGTACTACCCATATCATCAATATTAATCAAGCAGGACGTAGGGTTTTACCTCCATCGAGAGGGCCCGAACCTGGGTAGAACTTCGTGTCCCTTGCCTCCTGTTACCATCCGGCCTAGACGCACAGTTCAGGACCCCCTACCCGAGATCCACCGGTTTTGACACCGACATTGGTGCTTTCATTGAGAGTTCCTCTGTGACGTCACCGTCAGGCTCGATGGCTCCAACGATCATCAACAACGATGCAGTCCAGGGTGAGACCTTCCTCCCCGGACAGATCTTCGTCTTCGGCGGCTTCGCACTGCGGGCCAATTCACTTGGCCATCTGGAGCAGATCGAAAGCTACGCCCCTGGCCGTCAGGTCAGATTTGGAAGTTTAAACTACACGGCTAACATCCGCGGGGACTTGATCTTCGACGGATTCGAGCCACTGCCGAGCGCGCCGCACTGTCCCGACAAGCATGATCTACCTCTGCCGCCAAACCGTGCCCTGGAGGCCGCACCCGCATCAGCTTCTACCCTTAATTCGGAGCCAACTGCGCCGATCGAGGATGGGCGGTTGGACGCCGCCGCGGGGGCTGCGATCCCCACGGCGATTGAGCCGAACACCAGCCCTGCGCTCCGCGAGACTCCTGACTCCAAGGAGCCGGACTCCTCTCCGGACTCCGAACCCTCCACGCCCCTGCCAATCGAATCCGATTGGGCGCCGATCATGGAGTTCACTGTCGCGGACATCTTTCAGCACTTGCCTTTCGGCGATATCCTGAAGTCACTGAAGTCTCTCTCTTTATCAGGAGAGCCCTGGCCGGACTACGGTCAGCGAGATTGGGATGCGGACGATGAAGAAATTCAAAGCCCACCCACCACCCACTTTGTAGCCACTGTCGACGATCTAACCGACATGCTCGACTTCGACTCCGAAGACATTGACGGTATGGACGCCGATGAAGGAGATGATGAAGAACTAGCGCCTATTGGGCCCTAGAACGCCACCTCGTCATATGACGTATACATGGTGGACGCACCAAAAGATGACAACGAGGAGCGGAAGGACGCACTGAAGGCTTGTTCCCTCGAAAAACAGTCAAAGCAGCGATGCAAGCGCCGCCCCAAATCCCGCCTCGACAGAAATAGCGATCACACAGACCCAGCGCTGGAGCAGGGCGAACTGCTGCCGGACAACGGCAATCCGGATAATCAAACCGAACAAACAAATCCTATCAAGGATAATGGTCCTGATGACATAACGCCGGACAAACACCCGGAGCAGCAGACTGCCCGTAAAAGGCTTGCCGCCACCGCGAGGAGCCTGAAAAAGCAGAAGCAAAGGCTCAAGGCCACGCAAGACAAACTCCAATTCAGATGGAGTAAAATACTCAGCAATGCAGCAAGGTACGGCGACAATCGCCCTCCAAGAGCTACCCAAAGCGGAAGCTGCTACCCGAATTCGATGAGGAGGCCTCAAACCCCCCACAACCAAATATCAAAGCAGCCATCTAGTCGGATAGACGACCCCTCTACCAACACAGAGCGGCATACAAAGCCGCTCACAATACAATGCGCGACCCATGCGAGGGCTCACACCCAAAGGACGGCGCAACCAGATCCATCTATGGACCACGCAAGCGTGCCCCAGCATACAATGCAACACAACAAGCATCCGAACAACGCGGTACACCCAGCTACAGGGGCGCCGCACACCCCCTATGTTTCACCGATGAGGTACTGGACCACGAATTTCCAGAGGGATTCAAGCCCATAAACATAGAGGCATACGACGGAACAACAGACCCTGGGGTCTGGATTGAGGACTACATCCTTCATATCCATATGGCTCGAGGAGATGATCTCCACGCCAACAAGTACCTACCCCTCAAGCTCAAAGGGCCAGCTCGTCACTGGCTCAAAGGCCTCCCTGAAAGCTCCATTGGTAGTTGGGAAGAGCTCGAAGATGCCTTTCGGGAAAACTTTCAAGGGACTTATGTCCGACCTCCGGATGCGGACGATTTGATTCATATAACTCAACAGCCCGGAGAGTCAGCCTGAAAGCTTTGGAACAGGTTTCTTACTAAAAAGAACCAGATTGTCGACCGTCCGGACGCCGAAGCCTTGGCAGCTTTCAAGCATAGCGTCCGTGACGAATGGCTCGCCAGAGACCTCGGCCAAAATAAGCCGAGAAAGATGGCCACATTAACAAACCTCATGACCCGCTTTTGCGCGGGTGAGGACAGCTGGCTAGCCAGATGCAGTACCAGTGACCCCTGTACATCTGAAGTTAGAGATGGAAACGGGAAATCACGGCGCAACAGCAATAACAAACGCCGAATTAAAGAAGATAGCACAAAGGGCATGACAGTAAATGTCGGATTCAAAAGCTCTCTGCCAGGTCAAAAGCCGCCCCCTAAAGGCACCATGGATGAACCATCCAGCCTCAACAAAATTCTGGACCAAATATGTCAGATTCATAGTACCCCTGGTAAACCTGCTAATCATACCCACAGAGCATGTTGGGTCTTCAAGCAGTCCGGCAAGCTCAACGCCGTACACAAGGGGGAGGACACACCAAGTGAAGACGAGGACGAGCCTCGCAAGCAAGACACAGGGGAACAAAAGAAATTTCCACCCGAAGTCAAAACAGTAAACGTGTTACACGTGATTAAGGGAAAACAAAACGCGGCACTCCCAGGAAAATATACCCAAGTGCCTGTCACCGCGGAGTCCTGCCACTGGTCGTCTCAACCGATCACTTTCGACCATCGCGATTACTCAGCAAGTATCCAACATGCAGGATGGGCTGCCCTGGTATTAGACCCAGTAATTGGCGGATATCACTTTACACGAGTCTTGATGGACGGCGGCAGTGGCCTAAACCTAATATATCAGGATACAATCCGCAGGATGGGGTTAGACCCAACACAAATCCGCCATAGCAATACTACCTTTAAAGGAGTACCGCCAGGCCCAGGAGCTCGTTGTACGAGCTCCCTCTTACTACAAGTTATATTCGGCTCCCCCGATAACTTCTGTCGCGAGCATTTAACTTTCCACATCGCTCCGTTTCAAAGTGCCTATCAAGCACTGCTCGGACGCGAAGCTTTCGCTCGCTTTAATGCAATACCACACTACGCCTCCCTTACACTCGAGATGCCCGGTCCACGTGGCGTCATTACGGTGCACGGAAATATCAAGCGATCTCTGCGCGCCGAAGAGAGTGAGGCTGCCTTGGCAGCCGCACATTAAAGGCGCCCGGACTAGCGAAAGCATCCAATAGGTCGTCAAGACCTCAGACGCAACTAATCGAGTCCGGCGCCGCTACTTATACCGAATAAATGGTTACACCCCTATTTGTCAATACAAGGGGCTCAACACGCGCAGACAAGTGGCAATTTCTCCTCATCTTGAATTATGCATAGTTTCTTTAACTATCTTTTTGCACGACAACCTTTTTCACCTAAATTCCTCTCTTTTACAGACAATCATCATGCCACACCCGTCCAGGATACGGCACGATGGAGACACAGGCGCAGACGTGCAGCAGGGATCCGCTCCAAGGATTCTTTTTAGATTAAGACCCTGCGTAAACCTTTTTTACTGTCTCTTGTTGATACATATCCACCATTGAGAAGGATGCTGACGTCTTGGCATGTGGCCACGCCAGACAAATGCACGTACCTGGACATAAGGGGCTTCTTACGAAGGCCATTATTTAGGCCCGGTTTATACCACAAAGACTGAATACCTTAGGGAGTGTTCGGCGTCACGAGTTTGGCCCTATATGCATCAGCTCCGAATCATTGTCTTTGGTCAAATGTTGGGTTTGCCCGGCTCCTGTGTTTTGGTGCCTTACGTTCCGCTTTACCGGCTAAGGTAGCACCAGGAGAACTACTGCGATTGTGCCCTGGTTCATCCGGACGAGCACCTCAGTAGAGAAAGCCCAATACTGACTATCATGATCTAGCACGAGACTGGTCAACCACTCGATGACCCATGGGAATGTTAGAATTCCCCCGGCTTAATGAAGGGCTGCTTTCCGGCCAGGCATATACGCACCTCGGGATCGGGAGAGTGCGGAGCCACCAGGGGCTATCTAGTAGCCCCATTGTCAAACTCCTATGGCTAAGTGAAAGTGTTAAAGCATTATAGTCCGGTTGCCTCGCTCGCTCCGCTATCACCTCCTTAATAGGACCATGACATTGGGTTAAGTGTGAACGTGTGTTTCTGCGAACACCTCCGCATTATATGCGTGGGGGTTGAAGCCGACGACTGCAATCTTTCAGGTTATACACATGTATACATAAATGGCCGCCCAGGAGGCATCAAAATACTTTTAGGCAAAAGTATAAAAGTAGCCTTATGAAAATTTATAAAAGCATTTCGCTTACAATGAGATTACATGTCACTCAAACATAATATTTTTTGAGCACTGGATCTCTATCAAACGAGCACCCTCAAGAACTTCCTCAAAGTAGTGCTCAGTAGCCCTTCGACCTATGGCCGAATCCTGCGCTGCAACAGTGGTAGCATCCATCTCTTCCCAGTATGCTTTAGCACGGGCAAAGGCCATTCGTGCACCTTCTATGCACGCCGACCTCTTCATCGCATTTATGCGCATCACCACGTCAAGGAACTGTTGCACCAAGCTGAAATAGCTGCTCGGTTTTGACCTTTCCGGCCATAGCTGATCCACAACAGACCTCATGGAGAGTCCGGACAACCTATTTAGTTTGGCCCATTCGGCTAATTGGTCCATCAATAAAAGCGGACGCTCGGGAGAAAGGAATTGTTTCCAAAACAGCTGGTCTACTTCATGGTCCGTCTAACTCTGGAAGTACTTGGCCGCATCGGCAGCGCTCGCCGCCAAATCCATATACACATCTTCCGAACTCCACAGCCGATCCAGAGGGGCATATCGTGGATCTCCGAACTTCCTCTGCGGCATAAAGGATTTCCCGGCTACAATATCCCTGGGTTCCCGCAGCTCCTCCTTCTTTGCCCTCATTGCAGAGCGGAGGTCTTTTCCCGTGGTAGCAGCCTTCTCAAGGTCCGATACCTTAGCCTGGTTTTCCTTTTCAAGAACCCGGCAACGGTCGGTGGTGGCTTTTAATTCTATGGCCATCTTGGCCATCTTATCTCGGCTCTCGCCATGCGCGGCCTTCTCGGCTTGCAACTCTTCGGCCGCCTTCAAAGCAGCCGCATTACCCAACCTCGCTTGTTCCTTGGCTCGGGCAAGTTCTGCCCGCAAGGCTCCAACAGTGGCAGCTCCATCTGCAGTCACAACACATTAAAGATACTGGCATCATGCTGCTCTTCCTATGTGGCGTTTACCAGATAATGACACTTACCTTGGGCCTCGTCAAGCCTTTTGTTAACAAGCTCGATGTCGGCGTCTGCCGCATCCAACTGCCGTTATAAATGGGAAAACTCGCGAGCCCGGTTAGCCACCGGAGCTTCCATCACCTGCACATAAAGGCAGTATGGTTATTACCTGGGAATATGATCCTCTGTTCGTAATCGTTTCCGACGATGACCAGAGTCTCACGGGCTACTATCTACACAGGGCACACCTAGTATGTGCAGGACTATCATACATTACTTTACGTACATCAAAGCCTGTCAGTAGACTCATAAAAGCTTCATGCAATCCGCTTTCGGCGGAGGAGATTATCTCCATCACCGTATTTATCAGCACACGGTGTTCATCTAAGATGTCCGCTCGCCCCACCAACTCCCTCAGAACATCCGATCGCACACTAGACGGTGCAGAACTCTTTTGTCTGCTCTCTTCGGGAGCCGGACACTGGGAGCTTCGGGGGTCGGCGGGATTATCTTTTGGCCTCGCCGGACTCGGAGAGGCCCTCCGCGATGACACTTCAGGGTCGCCCGCTTCCGGAGCGGAGGAGTCCGGAGGAGGCGTTTCGCTCTCCATCATCTCTGGAAGAAGATCCCCTGAAGACGAGCTCATTTGAGTGGGGCTAAGTCCTGAACTGCAAAAATATATGCGAAAGTTATCTTCTCAGAAGAAAAAGATGGCATATCTGTACTATTAAATTATTTCGGGTCACTTACGAATCACGGGAGAATTGATCCCCCCGCGGACTTTGTGCGGCGACGGCACCCCCCAAGGTCGGACCCTCTGTGGGAGACTTCTTCTTCCATTTGGAAGCTTCGGCTTCCGAATCCCCGGGCACGGTCCTTTTCCTCTTCCGGTCGTCTTCCTTCATGGAGACGCCCGCTCCCTCAGTTAGAATGGGCAGCGTTGGGGGCCCGTGTCCGCCCTTACTGTCCTCTGCAGTATCTTCCTTCAAGGGCTCCGGGCAGGGTGCGATCTGGAGCATCTTTTCCAAGACCGGATTTTCCAAACCCTCAGGGAGGGGGGCCGAACACCGAATCAACTTTGCCTTTGCTAGCCAGTCCTGATCAAAAAGCGAACTCTCAGAAATAACTTCGTAACAAATGAGAGATAGTATGTTCGGCCGGAAGATTCCTTACCTGTTCGGCGGTGCGGGTACTGCTCAGGCCCACGTCCTCGGTGATTTCCGGACACTCTACCTGAGGTCCGAAGAATGACTTGTACATCTCCTCATGCGTCAAACCGAGGAAATTTTGAATGGCACGCGGTCCCTCGGGATTGAACTCCACAAGCGAAGGGGCCGGCGTTTGCAAGGCTGGACTTGGCGAACCAGCATAACTTGTGCTACCGCAACCAAACTGAAATCTCCATCAAAGAGATCTTGAATGCAGCTTTGCAGTATAGGCACGTCCTTGGCTGGACCCCAGCTCAATCCTCTGCTAATCCATGACATCAGTTGTGGTGGAGGGCCCGGGCGGAAGACAGGGGCGGCCACCCACTTGGCACTTCTAGGAGCCGTGATGTAGAACCACTCCTGTTGCCACAATTTAGACACCTCTGAAATGGAACCTTTGGGCCATGCAGCTCCCGTCATCTTGCATATTGAGGCACCTCCACACTCCGCATGTTGCTCCTCGATCATCCTCGGTTTAACTTCAAAGGTCTTGAACCATAGGCCAAAGTGAGGGGTAACCCGAAGGAAGGCCTCGCACACAACGATAAATGTCGTGATATGAAGAAAGGAGTCCGGAGCTAGATCATGGAAATCTAGCCCGTTGTAAAACATCAAGCCCCTGACAAAAGGATCCAATGCAAGGCCTAGACTTCAAAGGAAGTGGGAGACGAACACGACGTTCTCGTTGGGTTCGGGGGTAGGGACGGCCTGCCCTCGGGGAGGCAGCCGATGCAAAATCTCGATGGTCAGATATCTGGCCTCCCTCAACTTTTTGATGTCTTCTTTCGTGACGGAGGAAGGCACCCGTCGGCCTTGAAGGCTAGATCCGGACATGACTGAAGGTTCGGAACACCTGACCTGAACTTTGGGCGCTTGAGCTTGAGGTGGGGGAAGGATTCGATTGAGCACAGGAGGGAAAAATAAAAGCCTGGTCCCTTTATAAAGAGGGTGAATATCAAGCGTCCTCTCCGTGTCCGTTTGGACTTGCCTATAATCTAGGAGTCCTAGAAGCGATTGGGTTACCCACGCCCGTATTGATGAGAATCCCGGAATAAGGGGACACGATCTCTGCTTTAACACGACGTGCCAAGGAAACCGCCTCGCATGACGCGCTGAGGTGGGATAATGAAATGACTCGGATAAAGGCTTGGACGTGGTGTCTCACACTACGGAATACGTCAGCAGATTAGATTTGTGTAAATATTATTCTCTCTATGGCAATATGTGGAAACTTATTTTGCAGAGCCGGACACTATCTTTGTGTTTAAAATCTTCTATGAAGTACTTGGAGGAGGAACCCGCCTTGCAATGCCGAAGACAATTTGCGCGTCGGACTTGTCATCATTGAAGCCTGGTTCAGGGGCTACTGAGGGAGTCCTGGATTAGGGGTGTTCGGATAGCCGAACTATACCTTCAGCCGGACTCATGGACTATGAATATACAAGATTGAAGACTCCGTCCCGTGTCCGGAAGGGACTTTCCTTGGCGTGGAAGGCAAGCTTGGCGATACGGATATTTAGATCTCCTACCATTGTAACCGACTCTACGTAACCCTAACCCTATCTGGTGTCTATATAAACCGGAGGGTTTTAGTCTGTAGGACAACATACACATCAACAATCATACCATAGGCTAGCTTCTAGGGTTTAGCCTCTCTGATCTCGTGGTAGATCTACTCTTGTACTACCCATATCATCAATATTAATCAAGCAGGACGTAGGGTTTTACCTCCATCGAGAGGGCCCGAACCAGGGTAAAACTTCGTGTCCCTTGCCTCCTGTTACCATCCGGCCTAGACGCACAGTTTGGGACCCCTTACCCGAGATCCACCGGTTTTGACACCGACACCAGGACTCCCTCAGTAGCCCCTGAACCAGGCTTCAATGACGATGAGTGCGGCGCGCAGTGTTGTCTTCGGCATTGCAAGGCGGGTTCCTCTTCCGAATACATCACAAAAGAGTTTGAATACAAGGATAGTGTCCGACCCTGCAAAATAAGTTCCACATACCACCGTAGAGAGAATAATATTTCCACAAATCCAATCCGCTGACACGTTTCGGCAGCCCGACATTATGCCATGGCCCGGTACTTATTTGAACCGTTTTTCATTAACCAGCCCCGCACATAACGCGAGGCGGTTTCTTGACACATCTTGTCAAAGCAGAGATCGTGCTCCCCTTATTACGGGATTCTCATCAATACGGAAGTGGGTAACCCAACCGCGCCATTAATTACGGCGCCCGGTGGATAAGCGAGTTTTACCAGGCTAGTGGGGGTGCATAGTTTAGTCCGCCCTTATAAAGGGATAATATTTAACCTTTTTCTAACCACGCCTTCTTCCTCCATGCTCATCCATTCTAGCGCACTCGAGATCCAACGCCCAAGTCCACATCCTTCTCCTCAACCTTCTCCAAGCATGTCCAGAGTGGGAGGCAAGTGGATGGCTTCCTCCGTCACGGAGGGACACATGAAAAAGCTGCGTGGAGCCGGATACTTATCCGCGAATATCGCGCATCGGCTGCCCGCTGCGGGGCAAATCGTCCCTACCCCAGAACCTCACGAGAGGGTAGTTTTCCTCCACCACTTCCTCCGCGGACTGGGGTTTCCCCTCCATCCATTCGTCCGCGGTCTTATGTTTTACTACGGGCTGGACTTTCATGATCTGGCCCTGAACTTCATCCTCAACATTTCGGCGTTCATCGTCGTGCGTGAGGCTTTCCTCCGCATCCAGCCCCACTTTGGCCTGTGGCTGAAGACCTTCAATATCAAGCCGAAGGTGGTGGGAGGCCAACAAGCGGAATGCGGCGGAGCCATGGTGGGCAAGATTCCCAATGTTATATGGCTCAAAGGCTCCTTCGTGGAGACCATAAAGGGGTGGCAATCGGCGTGGTTCTACATCACCGAGCCGCGTGACACCAACTGGATGGTGGCCCCTGAGTTTTGATCCGGAATCCCCATGCGTCTCACCTTCTGGAAAGAGAAGGGCCTGTCCTGGGGTTCATCGGTGGAGCTGGACGGACTCCAGAAATGTATCCGGAATATGGCAAGAAAGAAGCTCAAGCTTGTCAACATAGTCCAAGTCATGCTCCTTCGCCGGATCCTCCCGTGTCAACAACGGGAGTTCAATCTGTGGGAGTTCGACCTGGCCCGGCACCAGACTCTAATTGAGCTCTTCGACATGATGCACAAAGACGTCTGGAAGGTGTTGTTCAAGGGCGCATAGGTTCCTCCCTCTCTCATCGAGGACCGCGGGCTAAGCGCGACGCGCCCTGCGAATCCGGTAAGTTCTGTACATCTGGTGGGATATTTACTTCCCATGGTATGACCATGTGCGGGGTCTGAGTTCCCATGCCTTTGACAGGTCTAGGTGAAGGCATCAGAGCAGATCAACTGTCCGGCCCCCCTGCCCGAAGACACCGCGGACGATCTCCTGACGGAGATGCTGACTTCGGCTCCTAACAAGGTGCCGGAGAAGACCAAGAAGGCCAAGGGAACCCGAAAGAGTTCCCGGCGCCAGGTGGTATCGGACTCATCGTCCGATAGCTCCGCACGCACTCCTCCCCCGAAGACGAGGAGGAAGATGAAGATGCTCCCCCTACAGTCAGGGGAGACAAGAAAAGGAAGGCCGCCCCAACCGGGGCGGGCGGGCGAAGGGTCCAAGAAGGGAAGGACTCTCCTTCCGGACTACTCCACCACCGCCGCCGAAGGCGAAGACGAGTGGCTGCTCAGGGCCAAGCCCCTGGCAAAGTCGTAAGTATTCGGATGCCAGAGCAACTCATAGCATACCTTTGTCGCACTGCTTCTCCTAACGCCGAATTATGATTATGCAGACCACCCCGAGCCCGTATCGACGTATCCTTGTCGGACGGCTCCCTGGACTCGTTGAATATGGATAGCGATCCACTTCCGACCGCCACCTCCCCTTGCCCTGCGGACAACGCCGAGGTATTGTCTCAAGAGGCACTGGGTCGAGGGGAGACAGTCCCAGAGGTGCCTCAAGGCGACCTTCCGGACTCCCGAGGGCTCCGAGTTCGGCCCTCAACCAAACACCGCGCCGGAACCTCGAGTGGTTCCGGACTCGGGCAGGCGGCCTCCTTCCAAAAGGGGCAAGACGCCTGTGCCAGTGACCTCTGTCCATCTAGAGGCACCGGACAACCTGCTGGGAGCGCTTCGCAGCGCTTCCATCGACGAAGAGCACCGCACTATTATGAGTGCGGTGATCCAGAAGGTTCAGTCCGCCAAGAGCGGACTGACTGAAGCCTGTGCCAGCCTTCTAACAGGCTTTGAGGTAAGTGTTCAAAATGTAGGAAAAATATTACCGCATAGACAGTAGCCCCTGATGCTCTGTTTAGTGTTCATGAAGAAAAGTCGAATAGAGGATCAAATAATATCTGCAGGAGTCTAATATAAGTATGTCTATATGTGTATGCAGGCTTCGCTGCTGACCTCTGCCGCACTGACTGCGGGAGTCGCCGTACTGAAGCAGGACCTCGAGGGGTCCCAGAAAGAGCTCGGCCTTGCTAAGAGGCGTCTCGAGAAGAACAAAGGTAAGTAATACCTAGTCTATAGATGTGTATATATAAAAAAGATGCGATTGCAAAATGATAGGACCATCATGAATTTGCCAGGGGCATGACCAAAGTGGAAACCCTAAAGCAAGCACTGTCCGAGGCCGAAAACAAAGCAGCCCAGGAGCGCACCGAGAGGGAAAAGCAAGAGGCACGGGTGGGCGAGGTGTAGCAAGAGCTCCACGCTCTCATGACGAAGCACGAGGCGTTGGAGCTTGACTTGAAGACGCGAGAGTCCGAGCTTGCCGCGACCCTTGAGAGTGCAAAGAGTGCCAAGGATGAAGCCCAAAAGGCCCTCTAGGAGATTGATGCGATGAAGAAGATAGCAGCGGGTAAGGCATTCAATATGCAAAGCAAGCATGTGAAAGTAAATTACTTGTTACTTACCCGAGTCCGGAGCTCTCCAGGAGCATTCACGGATTTGCCCCGCAACGTGTCGGATGCCGCACAGTTTTACCAGGCCGAGGAGGGAAGCTGAACGGAGAAGCCGTTCTAGTCTCAGTATACTGGGACTGAACACCCGATGCCTCTGAGCGACCAGCTGAAGCAACTGGTCGAGCTGCAGAAGGCGGCCGAACAGGCCATTAAGGGCTTTATAGTCCGGATGTGGTCTGGCGACACTCTCCCCGACAGCTACTTCGGCCTGGTGAGGCAGCTTGTGGATGCCTGCCCCCGGCTGGAAGTCATCAAGCGGTCCGTCTGCATCGAAGGTGCACGCCGGGCTTTCGCCCGTGCGAAGGTGCACTGGGCCAAGATGGACGCCGTGAAGCTGGTGAAGGAGGGGCCGCTGCAGGGCAAGGAGCATCGCCACCCCGAGATGTACTATGAGGGTGTCCTGAAGGGTGCCCGTCTTGTACCGGACGAGTGTGCAAAAGATGTAATATTTGAATGAACTTGCTCGTGTGATCCTGTATGATGAAAACTTGTACATATGCGCTATGCAATGCTTGTTTGAATTTAAAATATTACTTTCTGTTTAGCTGTTTATCAAATATGAGAGATGGCTAGTCGTCGGCTTCTGCCCCCATGCCACGAGTGTTGGGGTGTTCAGGGATAAACCTGAGCACTCTTTTTCCCATTTTTGGGTCCTTCGAGGCAGGTGCTCAGCACAACGAACAAGGCAATCGGACTATAATGCTTTATCACTCTCACTTAGCCATAGAATTCTATAATTTTAAATTTCGGCGAAGCCCCTGGTATTCGGAAGGCCGAATTCGGGGCGCTATACACGGCTTAAGCCGGACAAAGCCGATTCCTCGCTCTAAGTGGCATAAGTCTTTAGGGACTCGAAAAACCTCTCGAACAGCGACCAGTCTCTCGCCTTATCATGACAGTCAGTTTTAGCTTTCTCTACTGAGGTGCTTAGCCCAGCAGAACCGGGGCACAATCGCAGTAGTTCTTCCAGTGCTACCTTAGCCGATATAGCGGAACGTAAGGTACCAAAACATGGGAGCTGGGCAAACCCAACTATTGACCCAAGACATGATTCGGAGCTGATGCATATAAGGCTATAAGTTCGGGGTGCCGCACTGTTGAAAGTGTTCGGACTTCTTACGCCATAATAAGGGGTATGCTTAAGCCCCTAGCGTGTTAGCCGTACCATAGTGTACAGGTGCTGGATGTCATGAATGAACATATATATGCATATAAAAAGAAGAAGAATAAAGAATGCGATAATAGTCTAGTGCTATGCATTGTTTATTCAAAAAGGTGCGTTGAAGCAAAATGATACAAGTAGTGCAAAAAGGTAGGACTATTTGAAGTGTCCCCTCCAAGGGCAAGCTGAGGAATGGCATTAAAGCAAGTATTTCACTCGTTATCATAATCCACCTGGGAGTTCCGTGGTGCGACGTAGCTTTCTATCTCCTTGGTTGCTGCATCATGTGTTCGGCAATCATACTGCCGGACAGGGTTTCCAGAGATTAAATTCCTGAAAGAGAGAAAAATAATAAAGCGTGAAGCCCCTAGTGCGGTTGAGCCGTATCTTGGGGCATGCCATAGTCGTGCCCCCCTCCCCACCTATGCCCACGGTATTTTCAATGCATAATTATGTACGTGCGACACGGATTTCGCCGATTGGCTGGGACTGGGGTGGGGGCCGCATTTCTATGCAAGCTCGGAACGTTCCAGGCGGTCTTGTTGCCGATTACTCTGAGCGCGCTTGAAGTTGTCCGGGTCCTTAATCGCCGAACTAGTGGATTGCCTTAAGAGGCTGCTTTGTGCTTCTGCTGCAAGGGCCGCAGTGAGCTCCTCCGTGCGGAGAGAGCGCTCTGTGTTTCCATTAACTGTGATCACCCCCCGAGGTCCTGGCATCTTGAGCTTGAGGAATGCATACTGTGGTACCACATTGAATCTTGCAAATGCAGTTCGCCCGAGCAGTGCATGATAGCCACTGCGGAACGTGACTATATCGAAGATTAACTCCTCGCTTCGGAAGTTATCCGGGGATCCGAAGACCACTTCCAGTGTGACTGAGCCTGTGCAATGGGCCTCTACACCTGGTATGACGCCTTTAAAGGTCGTTTTTGTGGGTTTGATCCTTGAGGGGTCTATACCCATTTTGCGCACTGTGTGCTGATAAAGCAGGTTCAGGCTGCTGCCGCCATCCATAAGGACTCGAGTGAGGTGAAATCCGTCGATGATTGGGTCTAGGACCAGTGCGGTGAATGCGCCATGACGGATACTAGTGGGGTGGTCCCTGCGATCGAAGGTGATCGGGTAGGAGGACCATGGGTTGAACTTTGGGGCGACTAGCTCCAACGCATATACGTCCCTGAGTGCACACTTACGCTCCCTCTTGGGGATGTGGGTTGCGTATATCATGTTCACCGTCCGCACTTGTGGGGGGAACCTCTTCTGCCCTCCGGTGTTCGGTTGCTGGGGCTCCACTTCGTCATCTCTATGTGACCCTTTATCATTGTTTTCGGCAATTAACTTGCCGGCCTACTTGAACACCCAACAGTCCCTGTTGGTGTGGTTGGCTGGCTTGTCGGGGGTGCCGTGTATTTTACACGAGCGGTCGAGTATGCGGTCCAAACAGGACGGGCCCGGAGTGCTTCTTTTGAATGGCTTTTTCCACTAACCGGGTTTAGAGCCTTTGAATCTGGCGTTGACTGCCATATCCTCGATGTTGTCGCTGTTAATGCGGCGCTTATGCTTGTTGCGACATGACCTACCATTGCCATCCTTGGTATCCGAAGTACCACGGTTCTTTGATATGTTATTGCTGTGAGCCAGCCAGCTGTCTTCCCCCGCACAAAAGCGGGTCATGAGTGTCGTGAGGGCTGCCATAGATTTCGGCTTTTCTTGGCCAAGGTGCCGGGCGAGCCACTCGTCGCGGATGTTGTGCTTAAAAGCTGCTAGGGCCTCTGCATTCTTTGTTAGGAACCGAGTCCGGAACTGCCTGGCCGATTCTTCTAGCTGTTGAATTATGTGGCTCAAGTCATCGGCATCCGGTGGTTGCACATAAGTGCCCTGGAAGTTGTTGAGGAATGCGGCTTCCAGGTCTTCCCAACAGCCGATGGATTCTGCTGGCAGGCTGTTGAGCCAATGTTGGGCTGGTCCATTGAGCTTGAGTGGGAGGTATTTCATGGCGTGTATATCATCACCGCGGGCCATGTGGATGTGCAGGAGGAAATCCTCGATCCATACCGCATGATCTATTGTGCCGTCGTATGATTCGATATTTACAGGTTTGAAACCCTCTAGGATTTGATGATCCATTACTTTGTCTGTGAAGCATAAGGGGTGTGCGGCGCCTCTGTACTGGGCTATATTGCGACGCAGCTCAAATGGGTCTTGCCTGCTGTGTTCAGCCCGGTCGGACTTACTTTTACTGTATCCGGCATGACGATTGTCGTCTCGCATAGTGGCGCACCCTCATGATCCGTAGATCGATCTTTCATGTTTTGCTTTGTCCTCCAATATGTCTCGCAGGTCTAGCGTATTCCCCCATGCCTTTTTATTTGAATGGCGTCGGGGTGCGGGCTTAGCTTTTCGCTGGAATGCCTCTCTGTCGCGGCCACGAGGTGGCCGATCAGCCACGTCATACGCCGGGGATGTAGGTTTTGGTGCTTCCTCCCCCAGTCGTGGTAGCAACCTGCACTTTGGGTAACTCTTGGAGGGGCGTTCGAGTTTATATTCCTCGGCCGCCAGGACTTCAGTCCATCTCTCAGCTAGCTCAGTCCATCTCTCAGCTAGCAAATCTTGATCAGCTTGAAGCTACTGCTGCTTTTTCTTAAGGCTATTTGCCGTGGCTATAAGCCGGCGCTTGAAGCACTCTTGTTCGAAGGGATCCTCAGGCACGACGAATTCGTCGTCGTCGAGGCTTGCCTCGTCTTCGGAGGGAGGCATGTAATTATCATCCTTTGCCTCTCCATCTGCCACTCTCTCAGGATGGCTGGCTTCTCCATGCTCCTGCTCTAAATCTTGTTGGAGGGGATTGTTGCCATCTTCGGCACTGTCCGGAGTGCTATTATCACCTGTGCCGGTATCAACACTTTTGCCTTGGCGGGACTTAGAGCGGCGCCACTGACACCGGCGCTTGGGTTGCTTCTTGGAGGGGTCATCCTCCGTTGTCTCGTCGCCATTGCCTTCTTTGGGTGTGTCCACCATGTATATATCATATGATGAGGTGGTTGTCCAGTGCCCTGTGGGCAGTGGTTCCTCTTCGTCTCCCGCATTGTCGTCCATACCGTCGATGTCTTCGAAGTCGAAGTCGAGCATGTCGGTTAAGTCGTCAACAGTGGCTACTAAGTGGGTGGTGGGTGGGCGGTGAATTTCTTCGTCATCCGGATCCCAATCCCGCCGGACCTAGTTCAGCCAGGATCCTCCTGACAAGGAGAGAGAACTTAATGAGTTCAGTATGTCTCCGAAGGGCAAGTGCTAAAAAATATCCGCGGAGGTAAACTCCATGATCGGCGCCCAATCGGATTCGATGGGAGTGGGCACAAGTGGTTCGGAGTCCGTGGCTAGAGAAGGATCCTCCAGTTTGGCAACACGGCTCTCGTGAAGGGTAAGGTCGATATTCGGCTCGATCTCCGCTGAGGGTACGTCCTCCGTCACGGGGTCTATCCATCCGTCCATGGATGGCGCAACTGGCTCTGAATTGAGGCTCGGAGCGGCTGCCGGTGCGATCTCCTGAATATGGTCCGATGGTAGAGCTAAATTGTATTCATCGTGACCGCGTGGTGCACAAGGCAGGGGCTCGAAACTGTCAAAGATCAAGTATACGCAGATACCGGTCGTGTAATTTAAGCTTCCAAACCTGACCTGGTGGCCAGGGGCGTAACTTTTGATCTGCTCCAGATGGACAAGTGAGTTGGCCCACAGTGCGAAGCTGCCGAACACAAAGATCTGTCCGGGGATAAAAGTCTCACCCTGGACTGCATCGCTATCGATGATAGTAGGAGCCATCAAGCCTAACGGCGACAAGACAGAGGAACTCTCAATGAAAGCACCAATGTCGGTGTCAAAACCGGCGGATCTCGGGTAGGGGGTCCCGAACTGTGCGTCTAAGGCGTATGGTAACAGGAGGTAGGGGACACGATGTTTTACCCCGGTTCGGGCCCTCTTGATGGAGGTAAAACCCTACGTCCTGCTTGATTTATTCTTGATGATATGGGTATTACAAGAGTTGATCTACCATGAGATCGGAGAGGCTAAACCCTAGAAGCTAGCCTATGGTATGATTGTATGTTTTCCTACGGACTAAAACCCTCCAGTTTATATAGACACCGGAGGGGGCTAGGGTTACACAAGGTCGGTTACAAAGGAGGAGATATACATATCCATATTGCCTAGCTTGCCTTCCAAGCCAATTAGAGTCCATCCGGACACGGGACGAAGTCTTCAATCTGGTATCTTCATAGTCCAACAGTCCGGCCAAAGGATATAGTACGGCTGTCCGGAGACCCCCTAATCCAGGACTCCCTCAACGTGGTTGGCAATAAACGGGGAAAAGTTTGGTCGGTTCATCTGTGGAGTTGAACTGTTTGTATAAATTAAGAATGACTACTTAATTTATGAATGAAATCTATTCTTAATTATTGAATTTTAGTTGGAAAAATTAGATACTGCTAGTGATTTTTAGCTTCATATTTTGACAAATCGTAGTTTTACAAGGTTGACAAATGGCAATGTTACTATATCAACAAATGTCAATTTTCCAGTTTGACAAATGGTAACATACCCAATATGATAGATGCAAATCGCACCAAATTGTTTGTAAGTGGTTGCACACGGGTCATCCAAAAGAACCGTTTGCGTTGAAGAGATGCACAAATCCTGCTCTCACTTTGCATCATGTCATCCTGGGGTCGACGGGCGTCGGGGGGGGGGAGGACGGCAGCAGGAGGCGCTGAGAGGTAGCGTTCGACGGTGCGTCCCATGCCGCTGAGGGGGGCGCGCACACGGAGAGGAAGGAGGGCCGCCACAGAAGTGAAAGGGCTCGCTTCCTAGTGAGCCTGTGCAGCGTACAACTCACATGCTTCCCGGTGAGCCTGCGCATTCGAGGACAGCTTGCACGCCTCCCGGTCAGCATGCGCACCGGACTACGCTCGCACGCCTCCTGTTCAGTCAAGGTCAAGCAGCTGTCCGCACGTCACCTCCTATAGCCATTAAAACCAAGACACATGGCGTCATGTGAATGGTTAACAAAACGCACATGGTTTGAATTATACAAATGTTTGAGATATTAAAGTGGCAACTATTTTTTCAAAATGCCTTTGTTAGCTGTCATTATTTGAGTGCGCCTTCTCTCAAAATGGACATGAAAAATACCACAGCATGTCGGGTGCCATTCGATGATAGCATGCCAAGTTTCATTAATTTTAGACGAGTTTTGGATTTACTATAATTTAAAAATAAAGTATCTCAACGTTTTGCCGGCAATAAACAGTGCCCTGGTGTTTGAAATTCATTCCCATTTCTTGCATGGGACCTAAGCATGCACCCAAGGACACATATTTGATTTCTCAACGAATTTATACGCACTGGAGCATGTGCATGTAGTTCAAATTTGAATTGTGCACATAAATGCATTGAAAACTCAGTTAATGCATAAAAATGTCCAAACGAACCCCCAAAAATCAGAAAAATTGACACAACACTACGGTTGTTCTATGTTGACAGGATAATTTTTTTGGAAGCAATAAGAGGCAATGGATATTGTTTCTTCTACAAAGGTGGGACATTCCCTACCAAAACCATCATGCTTCTTTTGAGAAGCTCTGGTTTGTGAGAATCATATACCCAAACCTGCCCCAAATGGGACAAAATTTTTACCATGGCATGTTGATGCCGCTCCATGATAGCTTGCTAGGTTTCATGAATTTCAGACGAGTTTTGGATTTACTAAAATTTAAAAACCAGGCATCTCAATGTTTGGCCGGCAATCAAAGGTGCCCTGGTGTTTGAAATTCATTCCCATTTCTTGCATGGGACCTAAACATGCACCCAAGGACACATATTTCATTTTTCAACCAATTTATATGCACTGGATCATGTGCATGTAGTTCAAATTTGAATTATGCACATAAATGCATTGAAAACTCAGTTAATGCATAAAAACTTCCGAACGAACCCTGAAAAATCACAAAAATTGACACAACCCTCCTGTTGTTCTATGTTGACATGAGAGAAAATTTGAAAGCAATAAGAGCTAATGGATATCGTTTCGTCCCCAAAGGTGGGACGTTCCCTACGGAAACCATCATGCTTGTTGTGAGAAGCTCTAGTTTGTGAGAAGCATAGACCCAGTCCTGCCCCAAATGGGACAAAAATTTTACCACGACATGTTGATGCCGCTCCATGATAGCATGCCAAGTTTCATGAATTTCAGACAGGTTTCGGATTTACTAGGATTTAAAAACCAGGCATCTCAATGTTTTGCCAGCAATCAACGGGGCCCTGGTGTTTGAAATTCATTCCCATTTATTGCATGGGACCTAAGCATGCCCAAGGACACATATTTGATTTTTCAACCAATTTATAAGCACTGGAGCATGTGCATGTAGTTCAAATTTGAATTATGCACATAAATGCATTGAAAACTCAGCTAATGCATAAAAATGTCCAAACGAACCCCGGAAAATCACATGAATTGACACAACACTCTTGTTGTCCTATGTTGACACGATAAAAAATTTGGAAGCAACAAGAGGCAATTTAGATCATTTCGTCCCCAAAGGTGGGACGTTCCCTACCGAAACCATCATGCTTGTTGTGAGAAGCTCTGGTTTGTGAGAGGCATATACCCAAACCTGCCCCAAATGGGACAAAAAAATTACCACGGCATGTTGATGCCGTTCCATGATAGTATGCCAAGTTTCATGAACTTCAGACGAGTTTTGGATTTACTAGAATTTAAAAACTAGGTATTTCAATGTTTGCGGCCGAGTGAGGGTGGCAAGGTGTTTGACATTCATTCCCATTTCTTGCATGGACCTAAGCAGGCAACCAAGGACACATATTTGAATTTTCAACTAATTTATATGCATTAGAGCATGTGCCTGTAGTTCAAATTTGAATTATGGACATGAATGCAGAGAAAACTCAGTTAATGTATAAAAATGTCCAAGCGAACCCCGAAAAATCCAAAAAATTGACACAACACTCCTATTGTTCTATGTTGACACTAGGAAAAAAAATTGAAACCGAGAAGAGGCAACGGATATCGTTTCATCCAGAAAGATGAAACATTCCCTACCGAAACCATCACACTTGTTGTGAGAAGCTCTGGTTTATGAGAAGTTTATACCCAAACCTGCCTCAAATGGGACAAATTTTTTACCATGGCATGTTGATGTGCTCCATGATAGCATGCCAGGTTTCATGAATTTCAGACGAATTTTGGATTTACTAGATTTACAAGAGCAAGTACGTCGAAGTTTGCCGGAGAGCCACAGTGCTGTGGTGTTCGAATTTCATCTCCATTTCTTGCATGTGAGATAAGCATAAACCCATGGACACATATATGATTTTACAACCCATGTTGGTGCCCCGGAGTATGTGCATGTAGTTTAATTTTGAATTGTGCACCTGAAATGGCTAGAAAACCAATTTAATGTATTAAATGTTCAAACAAACCCCGAATAATTCCAATTGTTTTACGACACACCTATAGTTGCATGTTCACTCCAGATAAAAGTTCTAGCAATTCAAACACCGTCCATTGCCGTTGTGACCCCATTATGTAATTCAAATCAAGATGAAAAATCAAGTAGACCGTACACAGTTTATTATCACCAACCGTGTGAGATGCAGCACAAATATCCTGGAGCAACATCAATGGATAGTACACCTATGGCTTAGACGAGAAGGTGCGTCGGCTACGGTCAACAGCCAACTTCTCATGCACACTAGCTCGCTCCCCAAATATCATTTCACTATTCAATCATCACCGGTGAAAGATGGGCACGTGGACCCGCATTGTGAGGGCAACTTTGGTGGTCCACTCCGGCGTGAGCATGGCCGTAGCCGCCATGTGCGTGCTTACAAGGTGCATGTGTGCGGCCGCAATCTGCGACCGGGTGGCACAGGCAGCCTAGATGGCCGTTATTGCTTCTCGGGCGGCGGCAGCAACATCTGCCTCGGGGATAGCAACTGGCGAGAGCGGCACAACAGCTGTCCGTTCCGCAACGGCGGCCTTAGCCCTGATGGAGGCCGTCCACGACCATGTTGAGAACACCCACGCCTAGCTCCTGGCGGTCACCGCACAAATCGAATGAAGCTTCTCCGACAACTGTCGGCAACCCACGACCGAAGAGCTGGCAATCGCCGAGAGCGTTCGAGCAACCATCCGTTACTCCGTCACATACCTTGCGACGATGGAGCCCGTCCAAGCCCAGATGGCGTCCGCCCATGCCCAGCTCGTGGCTGCCTTTTCCAAAGAGATGGCGGACTCGGATGGTGAGATTCTTGCCGAGTATGGTGCGATGGATGCCATGGAGCCCGTTCCCCAGGAGACTGTCGGGCGCGAGCAGGACATGGATGTGGCGGCAGAGATCGACGAGCACCAGCTGTAGTAGTACTCTTTATTTTGTTTAATTAAGAGTGTCGGTCTTTAATTTGTTAGAGTAATGTTTAGATCAGCTAGCTCTGTTTAATTGCTAAACTTGCTCGATTAAGAAGTGTGGGTGTGTTGTAGTCTCCCTTGTGTACCAAAATTATACAATGACGTGGATGACCACTTTAACCATGGAAATTCGAACCAAAATGTTTGACGTTCAAACTCATCACACACGGGTTAAGCTATCTGAATCATTTGTGATGTTCACATATCGTACACAGTTCTGAATAAGGGACCGTGTCTGATGACACTTTGCGAGCCAGTTTTTTCGCTGAAACGATTCCAAATTTTCGGCTTCCACGGAAATATCTACCTCCCCGCCTTACCAAAAGCCACATTTCCCCTATTTCCGCCTTCCTTTCCAAGTATAAAACTTCACTCCTTGCTTGCAGCGCCACCTCCTCGTCAGCGACCCACCTTCATTCTGCTCGGCCTCGTCTATCCAGGAAGGTAATCCACACCCGACCCCCATCCTCCTGCTCCTTCCACATCCCACATGCCCCGATCGCCGGTGCAAGCGCGACACCTTCCACCCAAATCACCGACCCCTCCACCAAATAAGCGCGACCCTAAGCCATGGTGCACGCAGTATAGCCAGGATCTCAAGGAGCATTTGGCAGCAGAGAAGCAAATCGCGACCGCACGCACAAATGAGGTCGCGATGGCTGCCATTCGCGCCGACCCCCAGATCTTGGAGGAGTACCTTGCCATTTTCTAGCTACACCAGTTAAGCATGCTCAGTTTACCCATTGCGTGTGCTGCTCCTGCCTTTCCTTCACAAATTCTAGTGAATTGTGCTATCTAATTTTACCACGCAATCTGTTTCTCCAGTGTATATGTTCTGTATGTCGTGGAGTGTGGTTCTCACTTATTAACTGTTTTGTTAATTAGTTGTCGTCTTTAGTTAACTATTTGGTTCAATTCTGCAAATGTGATGTTCAATTCTTCAGGCTGCAATTTTGTATTGTCCTCCATGTGAGAAATAAATCGAATTTATATTTACAAAATACATGAGAAACGAATACAATTGCTATATTTCCAAGTTGTCAAGCATGCTTGGTTTGCTTGTACATTGTGCAATGTGGTGCTCAGTTAACGTTTGGTTCATTTGTGTTGTGGTGTTTAGTTAACTGTTTGGTTCAATTCTGCAATGCAATGTTCAATAGTTGTGGGTGCATTCTATTATTGTATACCATGTGAGGAATAAATTGAATTTCGCTATAGTAAATACATGAGAAACAAATACAATTGCTACAATTGGCTGTAGTTAACTTTTGGTTAACTGTCCGATCTCTATTAGGAGTATGTTGTATTGTGCATTGTGGTGCCCAGTTAATGTTGGTTCATTTGTTGTGGTGTTTAGTTAACCGCTTGGTTCAATTCTGCAATGTGATGTATAATTATCATGGGTAGAATTTGTATTGTTGTGCATGTGAGGAATAAATCGAATTTGGCTGCACTTAATACATGATAAACATATACAAGTGCTATATTTCCTAGTTCTTAATCATGCTTGGTTTGGATAAATGGGTTTTCCATGGGGCTTGAATTAATCTCATGAATCTTCAATCTGCTTGTTTTTCATCAACATATTTTACTGATAGCATGCGAACCCTTACTTAACCTGATGACTAACTGATACGTCTTCATCGTATCTATAATTTTTGATTGTTCCATGCTATTATATTATCTGTTTAGGATGTTTAATGGGCTTTAATATGCACTTTTATATTAGTTTTGGGACTAACCTATTAACTGGAGGCCCAGTGCCAGTTTTTGTTTTTTGCCTATTTCAGTTTTTCGCAGAAAAGGAATTACAAACGGAATCCAAACGGAACGAAACCTTCGCGAGAAGCTTTCTTGGAACAAACGCAATCCAGGAGACTTGGAGTGGAAGTCAGAGACGCCACGAGGTGGCCACAAGGTAGGAGGGCGCGCCCAGGGGGCTAGGCGCAACCTCCACCCTCGTGGGCCCCTCGTAGCTCCACCGACGTACTTCTTTCGCCTATATATACTCTTATACCCTAAAAACATCCAGGGGAGCCACGAAACCACTTTTCCACCGCCGCAACCTTCTATACCCGTGAGAACCCATCTGGGGGCCTTTTCCAACGATCTGCCGGAGGGGGAATCGATCACGGAGGGCTTCTACATCAACACCATAGCCTCTCCGATGATGTGTGACTAGTTTACCATAGACCTTCGGGTCCATAGTTATTAGCTAGATGGATCCTTCTCTCTCCTTGATCTTCAATACAAACTTCTCCTCGATGTTCTTGGAGATCTATTCGATGTAATATTATTTTGCGGTGTGTTTGCCGAGGTCCGATGAATTGTGGATTTATGATCAAGTTTTCTATGAACAATATTTGGTTCTTCTATGAATCCTTATATGCATGATTTGATATCTTTGCAAGTCTCTTTGTCGGAGTAATGGGCCATGGTAGGCTAACCCGAGCCCCAGAACCTTTCAAGACATCGGGGCAGGCTGCGCCCCTCAAGACCCCAGGACGAAGAGCCTCCTTCTGAGAAGTTGGCAGCAAGGCAGCCGACTGCCCACTCACGGCCGAGTCCCCAGGACGACTTAAGATAAGCCGACTCCTGACTAGCAACTTCCAGAGAAGCCGGCTTTGGGGAGTCGGCCCGCGACTCCAACAAACCCCATGCCCTCATCAAGAGGGATGGGACGGGGAGTGGCTACAGTCAAGCCCACTCCCACCCCTTTCCACAGGCAGGCATGACCACAGTACGCCGTACCCGTGGAGATCTTTGTGCGGCGTGGCACTGTTGTCGTGCCGGCCCTCACATCAGCACCAAAGGACCGAATCCTACGCCCACGACGTCCTGTCTGTACGACCCTGGGGTGGCGGGTCCCACCAGCCAGTGAGACCCCAGGAGACGGCAAGTGCGCTCCCTAGTCGGACCCGTCGGGAGTCGGCCCCCGAGAGTCGGCCAGATCCTCCCCCGGGGCCCACGCGCTATTAATCAGATGTGATGGAGAGTTGCAACAGTGATCGCCCGCCAGGCGGCGGGGCTGTTGCCACGACTCCATGACCAAGCCTATGTCATCAGAAGCACGGCTGCAGTAATCAGCAGCCGGCAAGACCCGCCCGCGGCGGACGCGGCCTCTCGGCTCCGTACCTAGCCAGTCGGCGGTCCCCGGCAGTCGGCGGAGAAGATGGGGGCCGGAGGCACTGATGGCTGGGCTCGCATCCAGCCGGATTACCATTGTACCCCCGGAGGGTAGGCCTATATAAACCCACCAGGGCACCCATGCAAAGGGTTGGAATCCATTAGCTCTAGACCTGATCATATAGGAGGGAGAGAGCTAGCCTTGCCCTCTCCTACCTCCAGGAAGCAGCTCAAGGAGCGATCGTGTAAACACTTTGCCATAGTGATCATGCGGAGACCCCGTAGAGCAGCAGTAGGGGTGTTATCTCCCCGGAGAGTCCTGAAGCTGGGTAAGATTCGCCGGCGTGCATGTCTACGCCTCATCCCGTTTCCAGGCACCGGCGACGTTCTACTCGCCCCCACCATGATAAGCCATCCTTTGGCATATGTCGCACCCAACCCTCGACATTTGGCACCCACCGTGGGGCATGGTGCACCGTCATCCGGAGACCTGTTCTGGACGGGAACCCTTTTCCTCCCTGGCGAGTGCAGCCAGCCAGGCACACCAGACGGAGTTTGCGCCGACGCCCTGCACGGCGTTGAGATCGCCTGCGCAGCTAGCCGCCTCGCCGAAGTTGTCGGCGAGGTTCGCATCTCCGACGAACCTGCATCCGACGCAGGCACGGGTGGCTCCGAGAGCCTCCTCGCGGGCCTCCTCGATCAACTCCACGTCGCCGGCGAGCCTGCCGTGGACTTGGAGTCTGTAGGTTCCACCGACCCAATGCTGGTCGACTCCGACACCGCGTCGCTCGACGCGTTCCCCACTAATGTGGTGGTCTACGACGAGCCTCTCCCTCGTGCAGAGAGCGGCGGAAGCACCGTCACCGAGGTGCTCGTCATCAGTCATGACGAGCCCTCCGGCGGAGGAGCGCATGACCCGCTTGGCACGGCGCTACAAGACCTGACTGCCCATTCCGGAAGACGCTGACGCGGAGACGTTGGAGGCACGCCGCCTTCAGCTCGTCGAAGGTGCAAAGAAGCTGGCTAGCATGAGACGCTTGTCAGAAGCCTACCAGCGAGAGATGGATCGCACTGTTGGTGGCTCGCCAGCCCCAGCTAGGCCCAGCCGCCTTGGCACGGTCCAGCAGCGCGGCGTAGCCATCGCCAACCTGTTCGGGGCGAGTCACCTTGTGTACGCTACACCTGCGGAGAACATTCAGGCCGCCCAGGTGGCGGCGGACGAGCTGGACAATTTCGAGGGCGAAGAGCGCCGCCTGATGATGGAGCGAGTCCAGTGGCTCCTTAACGCGGCTGCAGCGCAGAACGAGGCCGGCTGCCGCACAGAGGCGCCGTAGCGGCAAAACGACGACCTTTGCCGAGACCAAGGCGCGACTCTCGAACACTGACTGGCGGCGCCCGAGGAAGAAAGGACAAGGATCCGACTGTCAGCCACAGTCAGACTCACATTACCATAGAGCGCGACCGAGATGGCCGCCCGAGAGCAGTAGAACGACGGGACCACTGTCCGCCTCCTCCTCCTCGCAGGGAAAGGCGAGTCTCCCCGCCGCCTGTTGATCATCCGACTCTTGGCGACCGCCTTGGCCGCCGAGAGGGAGTCGGGGAAAATGACGCCCGCCACCGGATCGACCGGCTTCATCGATCCCTGGCGTTGCAAGAAGAAGACAAGTTGGGTCCGCCTTGTTTTGGGCCCCGCATTCGAGACGAGCCCTTTCCCAAAGGGTTCACGCTCCCAAGAGACACGCCCAAGTACACCAGCTCCGTGAAGCCGGAAGACTGGCTAGTCGACTACTCCACGGCTGTCAGCATAGCGAACGGCAACAAGCGTGTCGCCGTAAAATACGTTCTGCTCATGCTCCAGGGCACGGCCCGGACATGGCTGAACAGCCTGAAGCCCCGCAGCATCAACAGCTGGGTCGACTTCACCGAAGCATTCGTCCGCAACTTCACCAGCACGTACAAGCGTCCTCCCAAGCCTCGTCAGCTCTCCTTGTGCATGCAAGGTCCCGACGAGTCGACTCGCGACTACCTCACGCGTTGGGCCGAGCTTCGGAACTCCTGCGAGGGCGTGCACGAGGTGTAGGCCATCGAGTACTTCACCGCCGGGTGCAGAGAAGGCACCCTCCTCAAACACAAGCTCCTCTACGACGAGCCAGAAACCCTCGACGAGCTGCTGGTCATAGCAGACAAGTACGCCACGGCTGACTCCTCCATGAAGGCGGAAATTCAAGTTAGCGCAACTGGCAAAGTGGCCCCTTAAGCTCCAAGAACTCCGGTGGGAGATGCCAGTCGGCAGCAACAGCAGAGCGACCACAAGCGCAAGGCCCCACAACCGGCTTCCAGCAGCCGGCAGGTCGCAACAGTTGAAGACCAGCAGCCGGATGGGCAGCCTCCACCCAAGCGACAGAAAGGTGGCAAGCCCAACTGGTTGCCGGCCTTCTCATACGAGAAAACCCTGGATGGTCCTTGCAAGTTCCATAGCGGCGCGAAGCCTTCGAATCACACCACCCGGAAGTGCCACTGGCTCACCAGGATCGCCAAAGGAGACGGCCTCCTACCTCCCCCGCCTGCTGGGCAGCCGCCGCCGCCTCCGCCCCAGCAGCCGGCTGTCAGGCCAGTCGGCGCAATACAAGATGAATACCCTGAAGAACACGGAGCCTAGGTGGTATTGACCAGTATGGCTGATGATCAACGCAGTAGGCGGCTGCAGCGACAAGAGGTGAATGCAGTAGCATCAGAGACGCCAGAGTTCATGCACTGGTCCGAAAAGCCTATCAGCTGGAGCAGGGCTGATCACCTAGAGGTGATGCCAAGTCCGGGCTCTTATGCCTTGGTCTTGGATGCCACCTTTGCCACGGATAGACGAGCTGCTCGTTTCTCACGAGTTTTGATATACGGAGGCAGCAGCATTAACATCCTGTACAAGGACACCATGGAGAAATTAGGAATCAAGCAAAGACAGCTTCAGAACAGTCGGACTGTGGTCCACAGCATTGTTCCTGGGCTTTCTTGCTCATCAATCGGCAAGATCCTGATGGACGTCCTCTTTGGAGACAAAGATCACTTCCGCCGAGAGTTAGTTTGGTTTGAGGTGGTGGACCTTGAGAGCCCATACCATGCACTACTCGGCCGACCCGCCTTGGCCAGGTTCATGGCGGTCCCCCACTACGCCTACCTCAAAATGAAGATGCCCAGTTCTAGGGGGATTCTGACCATAGCCGGTGACTACCGGAAGTCGTCTGCTTGTGCGGCTGAGAGCAGTCGGCTAGCCGAGTCCCTGCTAATCGCGGCCGAGAAGCGGCTCCTTGAACAGGTTGTGGCGATGGCTGGCAAGCAGCCAGAGGTATCGCCCAAACCAAAGGAGTCGGAGGCTGAGGGTTCGTTCAACCCGACCAAGGAGACAAAGAAGATACCCTTGGATCCGAAGCACCCAGAGAGGTACGCTATCGTAGGCGCAAACCTCGACAGCAAATAGGAAGGCGAGCTCGTCGATTTCCTCCCTAAGAATCGGGACATCTTCGCATGGTCCCCCAAAGACATGCCAGGTGTACCGACGGAATTCGCCGAGCACAAGCTACATGTCCGATATGATGCAAAGCCGGTCAGGCAGCCCCTGCGCCGCCTATCAGAAGAGAAGAGAAGAGTTGTCGGAGAAGAAATAGCCCGGCTCCTAGCGGCCGGCTTCATTATGGAAGTATTCTTTCCAGAGTGGCTAGCCAATCCAGTCCTGGTACTGAAGAAGAACAAGCAGTGGCGAATGTGCATTGACTACACAAGCCTCAACAAGGCTTGCCCCAAGGACCCGTTTTCTTTGCCAAGAATTGATCAGGTGATAGACTCCACAGCCGGATGCGAGCTATTGAGCATTTTGGATGCATACTCAGGATATCACCAGATCAAGCTGAACCCGGCTGACAGACTGAAGACCGCCTTCATCATGTCGTTTGGAGCCTTCTGCTACCTCACCATGATGTTCGGCTTAAGGAATGCCGACGCCACCTTTCAGCGTTGCATGCAGAAGTGCCTCCTCAAGCAACCCGGGAAAAATGCCCACGTCTACATGGACGATGTGGTGGTGAAGACGGAAAAGCGTCGAACACTGCTGGAAGACCTCAAGGAGACCTTTGAGAACCTGCGCCGATTCTAGATCAAGCTCAACCCCGAGAAGTGCATCTTCGGAGTACCAGCCGGCCAACACCTTGGTTTCCTAGTCTCTGAACGCGACATAGAGTGCAACCCTATAAAGATCAAGGCCATTGAGAGGATGGAGGTACCCAGCCGACTGCTGGACGTACAAAAGTTCACCGGCTGCTTGGCGTCCATCAGCCGATTCATCAGTCGGCTGGGCGAGGATGCTCTCCCCTTATACCAGCTCATGAAGAAGACCACTTTTTTCGAGTGGAACCACAAGGCTCACGAAGCTTTTCTCCAGTTGAAGAAGATGCTGACTACTCCACCCGTTTTGGCAGCTCCGACTCCTAAGGAACCTATGCTCCTGTACATCGCCGCCACCAGCCGGGTAGTCAGCACAGTCATTGTAGTGGAATGCAAGGAGGAAGGCAAGGCATTACCTGTCCAGAGACTGGTATATTACCTGAGCGAAGTACTGTCGGCCTCCAAGCAGAACTATCCCCACTACCAGAAGATGTGCTATGGCGTGCACTTTACCGCCAAGAAATTGAAGCCTTACTTTCAAGAGCATCCAATCACTGTGGTCTGCACGGCCCCACTTGCCGAGATCATCGGAAGCCGAGATGCTTCTGGATGAGTGGCCAAGTGGGCCATAGAGCTGGCTCCCTACACCATCCACTACCAGCCCCGCACCGCCATCAAGTCACAAGCACTGGCCGACTTTCTTGTCGACTGGGCCGAGACCCAGTACCTACCTCCAGCGCCCGACTCCACCCATTGGCGGATGCATTTCGATGGCTCAAAGATGCGCACCGGCTTGGGAACCGGCGTCGTCCTCACTTCCCCTAAAGGCGACAAGCTCAAATACGCACTGCAAATCCATTTTGCCGCCTCCAACAACGTCGCCGAGTACGAGGCGCTCATTCACGGGCTCCGGCTTGCCAAAGAACTTGCCATTCGCCGGATCCTGTGTTATGGCGACTCGGACTTAGTGGTCCAGCAGTCGTCTGGCGACTAGGACGCCAAAGATGCAAACATGGCAAGTTACCGTTTCCTCGTGCAGCAACTCAATGGGTATTTCGAGGGGTGCGAGTTCCTCCATGTGCCAAGAAACGACAATGACCAAGCAGACGCCTTGGCACGAATCGGCTCTACCCGCCAAGCAATACCATCCGGCGTCACCCTTCAATGCATCCTCAAGCCATCTGTCAAGTCTTCACCAGAATCAGACTCCATCTTCTTGTCGGCTCCTCCTGAAGAAGTCGGATCCGACTCCAGAGCCCCGGCAGACGGTACGGGGATTTCAGCAGATGGCTCCAAAGTCACCACAGTCAAGGCCGGCCCGGGGACTGCGGCGGCGGGCTCGAAGACTCCAGAACTCGGCCCAAGAGCCGCGCCAGTTGGCCTGGGGACTTCATTAACCCAGCAAGCGGGTGTTGACTCCAACCCGCTGCCTCCCAGCCCAGCCGCCCTCGTCCAAGTCGCAGTTCCGGCAGTCGAAGAAATAACAGCACCCTCATGGGCCCAGCACATCCTCAAATTCCTGGTGAGCAAAGAGCTGCCGACTGATGAGACCTCAGCTCGGCAAGTACAACACCGAGCGGCAGCCTACACCATAGTCAACAGAAAATTGGTCAGGCGCAGCATCACTGGTGTCTACCAGCGCTGCATAGAGCCAGAGCAAGGCCAAGAAATTCTCAAAGACATCCATCAAGGTGAGTGCGGCCACCATGCGGCTTCAAGAGCACTCATCGCAAAAGCCTTTCGACACGGTTTCTTCTAGCCGACTGCCTTAGAAGAGGCCAAGGAATTGGTCCAAAAATGCAAAGGGTGCCAGAAGTTCAGCTCCAAGCCGCACCAGCTGGCTTCTGCACTCAAGACCATCCCCATTTCCTGGCCTTTCGCAGTTTGGGGTCTAGACATGGTGGGACCATTTAAGACGGCACGAGGTGGCTTAACTCACTTACTTGTCGCAGTGGACAAGTTCACCAAGTGGATAGAAGCGAAGCCAATCAAGAAACTAAACGGTCCGACTGTCGTGACTTTCATCTCCGATATCACAATTCAGTACGGCATACCACACAGCATCATCAGCGACAACGGCACAAATTTTTCCAAAGGCGCCTTGGCCCATTTTTGCGCAACACAGGGCATCCGACTGGACCTAGCGTCCATCGCCCATCCACAGTCAAACGGCCAGGTGGAGCGAGCAAACGGCCTCATCCTGTCCGGCATCAAGCCCCGGCTGGTCGAGCCTCTGGAGCGCTCGGCTGGCTGCTGGCTCAATGAGTTGCCAGCCATCCTATGGAGTCTGCGCATGACTCCAAACAAGTCAACCGGCTTCATGCCTTTCTTCCTCATCTATGATGCCGAAGACGTCATCCCAATGGACATAGAGTTCGAATCCCCGCGATTCACCATGTACACCGAGGAGGAAGCAGAAAAAGCACGTTAAGACGGCGTCGATCTGCTGGAAGAGGGCCGGCTGTTGGCACTCAGCCGGTCCAGCATATACCAGCAGAGCCTGCGCCGATACTACAACAGGAAGGTCAAGCCAAGATCTTTCCAAGAAGGCGACCTTGTGCTCTGGCTGATCCAGCGAACAGCCGGCCAGCACAAGCTGTCGGCACCTTGGGAAGGCCCTTTCATCATCAGCAAAGTGCTGGGCAACGACTCCTACTACCTGATTGACGCTCAGAAGCCCCGAGCACGCAAGAGGGACGACTCCGGCAAGGAGACAGAGCGGCCATGGAATGCAAATCTCCTCCGAAGATTTTACAGTTGATGCAGTATGTACCACGCTACCTTTTGTATTAAAGTACCAAGACTTCGGGCCCCCCGAGACGAGCTCGGGGACTGCCCTCTTTTGTCTATATGATAAAAGTTATGCCTACGAGTATGTTACTCTTTGTTATGCCGCTGGCACCGGGCTCGACAGGTCGGCCCGGGGACTTGCCACCTTGCACTATGAAATGTTTCCTGCAGCCAGACAAGTAGTGTGTGGCGCTTAAGCCATCTCCTGTCAAAAGCCGCAGCTCGCAGAGCGACTGTACGGGGGGCAGGAGTAAGGTAGAATGGGCCTTCGCATGAAAAATGGCTAAGGACTCAAAGCATAAAACATAGCTTAAGCCGGCTTCCAGCCTTCCTTTTTTCTTTTCGCAAACCGACTATTAAGTAGTCGGCTCACCGCCTTCTACTCAACTTGCTAAAAAACTCTAAAATGGCTAAGTACTTGCCTTCCCAAAGTAGCCAAGCATTTGATCCAACGGCGGTCCGTAGAGCGGCTGTCCGACTGGCAAGACAGGCAACTAAGGGAAAGTGGCAAAGGAAAAAAGCCAAAAGAGCAATGAGCAAGAAAAGATATAATTCGGATAAATATTTACATAGCATAGGCCCTTCGCCGAATCTTCGAGCAGAAGTTCAAAATACACCCCGCAGGTGGAATTGTGCAAATTAACAAGTTCTTCAAAGACTACTAATGCAGATAAAATAAAGGTAAGGCGGCAGCCTAAGATGCGGCGGGCGGATTCGGAGGGTCGGAGGAGACGGCAGCATCAGGCGTTGGGGCGGCCGGCTGGGCAGTCTCGGCTCGATCGCTTCCGGCGACAGTCGGCTCGGTCGCACGCGGCTCGTTCCTGGAGGCACGGTCGAGCTGAGGCTAGCCGTCCGCTCCGTCTTCTAGTTCTTCCGCCTCACCTCCGTCCTCCGCCTCGCCTTCTTCCTCGGTGCTGGAACCGATCACCTCCGCTGAGTCCTCGCCGTAGTCTGGGTTCATCCCAAACCACTCCGGCGGTACCTCCTCGCCGTCTTCAGACCGCTCAGGGACGAAGATGCTGGTGTCGGTGTACTCGGCGATCGCCACCGCATGCTTGATGAGGCCGTCTTCCACGGCTGCCAGCTCCGGCTGGGCCTCTGACCGGAGTGTGGCCGGCCGGTCTAGGTCCAGCCCCGGATACCATGCCTTGACGAACTCCAAGGCCCGGCACGCTCCAGCTCGGGCCGAGGAACCTTTCCAGGATTCAAGACGACCAGCCGCGACCTCCAGCCAGTCGGCAGTCCGACTAGGGGTGCGCGGAGCCTGCATGTCCGGCCACAGGGCAGCAATCGCCTGGGCACCGACACGTTGAAGCCGGCGCAGCATCCGGTGAGTCGGCCGAAGGCGAGCCTCGATGCTCAGGATATGCTCATCAAGCGTTCGGGGGGCGTCGGCGGTGATCTCTGCACCTTCTGCCCTCCGACCTTCACGGTCAGCCTCGATGGCTTGGATGGCGGCCTGCGAGTGCCCAGGGAAGAAGTCTGCCAAGACGGAAGAAACGAAGAAACAAGTCAAAAACCAGGAGTCGGCACGATTTATAATTGGCAGCTCGAAGGAAGAAAGTAAAGTAACTCACCATCAACAATGTCTTCAATCTCATGGAAGCCGGAGGCCAGCATTGCCTCTCTGTCAGTCCAGGAGGAGCGCTCGCTCGCGAACTCGGCCAGGAGGGCGGTTTCCGCCTCTTTTGCCTCCTTCTGCGTCTTCGCAAGCAGCTCCCTCTGGTCTGCCAATTGAGTGGCCAGCAGATCGCGCTCTGTTGCGAGCTTGCTGCACTCCTCCCCCTTGGTGCGCAACGCGGAGTGGGCTTCGCTCAGCTGCTGTTGAAGAACAGCGTTGTCTTCTGAAGATAAGGAAGAAAGAAGGCATTAAGTCGTCAGTAAAGAAGGTCACCGAGGAGATCTGGCCCGACTGCTCAGCAGTCGGCCTGAATATCGGGGACTATAGCCTGCGGGTGCCAGCGCGCCCCCGCAAAGAAGAAAAAGAACTCACTCCGGCTCTCCAACAAGTCGGCGGTCCGCTTGCCCAGCTCTTCAACATTGCGGTTGAAGGCAGTAACACGGAGGTTATGGTAGTCCTGCGACAAAATATTTCAGATAGAAGTAAGTACCCGGAACTCACCAATAGGAGTTCCGGGCCGCCTCCTCAGCAGCCGACCCGAAACACGGGGACTACACCCAGTGGGTGCGCTGGCGCGCCCCCACAGAGAGGAACAAAAACAAGAAAAAAAAAGAGAACCAAAGAGAAAGCATACCCGGACGGCTGCTCACGACGCCAGGTACGCCTTGGTGCAATTCTGGATCACGTCGCCCTCAGCTCGCAGCTTCGTCTGGACATCCAGAAGCGCCTGGTTCAGCGGCCCCGTGCCGCCTCCTCGCACCCACCCAATGGGCGCGGTGCTCGTCGCTTCGGCGTCTGGGATCGCCGAGATGGCGGTGCCGGTCTCCAGGGGGCGTGGCGCCGAAGTCGCCTTCTCGAGGCGGCGGCGCGTTGGCGAACCGACTTGAAGGAGTAGCCTCGCCCCAGCCTCATCTTCAGTCGGCGGCACCGGCGGGTCCGCCGGCTATTCGCCTTGCGCGCCCCCATACGGCGGCGGAGGTGGCGGCGGAACGATTACGTCCGGCGTGGAGGAGTCGCTGCCTTCCCTCTCCGGGATGGGGTTCTCGCCGCCGGCTTCCCCAGTCTGCCCCATGAACTCCGGAGGCAGTGGCGCAGAGTTCAGCGGGGTGACGAACACCGCCGATTGGCGGTGCGCGGCCTCCTCAGCCTGCCGCTTCGTCGTGGCGGCGGCTTCAGCCTCGGCCAGCTTCTTCTTGGCGAAGGCCTCCGCCTTATCGGCCTCCACCTTCTCCAGGCGGCCGGCCTCTTCCTCGTTGCGCTTCTCCTGCGCATTCCGCTCCATCGCCTCCCGGAGGTCGGCGGCGGGGTCAATCCTCCGAGTGGTGGCGGACGTCTCCGCTGACCCCATGACGGAGGCGGCGACGACCCTCTCAAGAGTGAGGGGAGCCCTGAAGCAAGGGAAGCAAGAAAAAGACTCAGACAAAGCTACAAATAAATAATAAAGCGTTGAGATGGAATACTCACGCGGAGACCAGTGGCGGCTTCTTCACTTCCTTACGGAAGCGAATGGCCTTCGCAGCCGCCTCGTCCCGCCGGGTCGCCGTAGCCGAACTCTTGGGCTTCCTCGGCCGACTGCCGAACAAGGTCGGCACGGCCCTACACTTCTTCCCGCCGCCTGGAGCACCCGGCGCGGCAGAAGAGCCCGCGCTAGGGTGGCTGGCTCCTGGCCGATGGCGGGGGGAGACCTCCTCATCATCATCAGGCCAGTCCTCTAGGCTGGCCCCGAGCCGCGGGCCGCCTCCTCCCTCCACATCGTCTTCCAAAGCCGCCGCCCCCAAATCGGGGTCATCGACGTCGCTCTCTGCCCGGTCGGCAAGGAACTCGCGGGCCGGCCCTGTGGTGCCGGCTGGTGGACGGAGGAGGGGATTCTGACCAAGACCGACTGGTCAGGCCGCACAAAACAAACTCGGCAAGAAAGAAGACAATCCAAAGAAGAAAGAAAAGGCAACTCACTGTGGGTGGGGGGTTGGCGCGGGAGTACGGCTCCTTGCCAAACCGCCAGTCCTCCAGGAGCTTGCTGTCCAAGAGGTAGTTCACCATGTAGGTCACCTCCTCGTGAGGCATGTCCTTGGTGCACATCCGACTCGGGTCACGGTGCCCGCTCATTTGGCATATCATGTGGGGGCGACCTTGGAGCGGGAGAACTCGGCGCGCCACGAAGGCGGCCAGCAGGTCTGGACCAGTCAAGCCCTCCGACTGCGTCAGCACTCGGAGTCACGCGACGGCGCCGGCTCCCGCAGGCGTCAGCGACTTGGCCCGGTACAACCAGTTGGGCAGTCTCCCAGCCGGCGGGCCGGCTTCGAAAGCCGGCAGGTTGACCCAATCGCCCCTTGCAAAGACGCTCTTGACGTAGAAGTACGATCGCTGCCACATCTTCACCGAGTTTATCAGCTTGATGGTGGGGAAGGGGTTGTCGGCCCCCAATCTCCGCACGGCGATGAACGTGCCGCCTTGAGCCGGCACGCCTGCAGCCTAGGTGCCGAGCTTGGAGAAGAAGAACTCCCCCCAGAGCTCGAGGGTGGGGAGGACTCCGAGGAAGCCTTCGCACAAGGCCAGGAAGGCGGACAGCAGCACCACCGTGGTGGGTGTGAGGTGGTGCGGCTGGAGGCCGTAGAACTCCAGAAAAGAGCGGAAGAAGCTGCTCGCCGGCAGCCCCAATCCACGCAGGCAGTGTAAGCGGAAGATGACCCGCTTGCCCTCCTCCGGCGCTAGGTAGATCTCCCCCCTTGGTGCAAGACGCACCCGCACGTAATCTTCGTAGGGGAGCCGACGAGTCTTGCGGAGGAACTCGATGTGGTCATCGTGAAATTCCGATCCGTCCCAGGTGCCGGAATGCACCGAGGGAGGCGCGGCGGCAGAAGAAGAACTCATCGTGAGCTGATCACCGTGGCGTTCGGCAAAGCTTGGGCGCGCGGCGGAGCGAGGAAAAAGAAGAAGGAGAAGAGCAAGGAGTAGTGGGAAGGAGGGGCGCGCGTGCTCTGCCGCGCCCCCCTCCTCCCCCTACTTATAGCCTCATGGGCTACGAAGCCGAGGGGGCGGTCATGGGATTTACTGCGCCCGCGACCCCACGACCCCCATGTTTCCACGACAAAGTTACTGCGTGCAGTAACTTCACAAGAATCCCAACCGTCCGCTCAGGCCACAGCGGATCCGCTCGAGCGCCGAGGCACGATAGTGGCAGGCCCCTCCTACGGGCCTGTCCCGTCACGCACGTAGGCTGGCAGACTGGCCCGGCCACGCGTTGCCACGTGACAGGCCCGGAACGGGCGGCGGCCTGGAAGCTTAGCCGGCACGCTACTTGGATCCCGCCATGACGTTCAAAATACTGTGCAAGTCAGAGTTGGGCGAGTCCGACTCCTTCTAGTCGGCCCGACAAAAATCGAGCAAGAACCATGTGTCGAGCACCCGGAAAGAGAAACAGCTGAGGCTTCTCGGCCGATCGTCCATGGCGCCTCACCAGCTTCGGGGACTACTATCGGAGTAATGGGCCACGGGTAGGCTAACCCGAGCCCAAAACCTTTCAAGACATCGGGGCAGGCTGCGCCCCTCAAGACCCCAGGAGAAAGAGCCGCCTTCTGAGAAGTCAGCGGCAAGGCAGCCGACTGCCCAGTCGCGGCCGAGTCCCCGGGACGACTTCAGGATAAGCCGACTCCTGACTGGCGACTTCCAAAGAAGCCGGGTTTGGGGAGTCGGCCCGCAACTCAAACAAACCCCATGCCCTCATCAAGAGGGACGGGACGGGGTGTGGCTACAGTCAAGCCCACTCCCACCCCTTTCCAAAGGCAGGCATGGCCACAGTACGCCATACCCGTGGAGATCTTCATGCGGCGTGGCATTGTTGCCGTGCCGGCCCTGACATCAGCACCAAAGGACCGAATCCTATGCCCACGACGGCATGTCTGTACGACCCTGGGGCGGCAGGTCCCACCAGCCAGTGAGACCCCAGGACCCGTCGGGAGTCGGCCCCCGAGAGTCGGCCAGATCCTCCCCCGGGGCCCACGCGCCATTAATCAGATGTGACGGAGAGTGGCAATAGTGATCGCCCGCCAGGTGGTGGGGCTGTTGCCACGACTCCATGACCAAGCCCGCGTCATCAGAAGCACGGCTACAGTAATCAGCAGCCAGCAAGACCCGCCCGGGGCGGACGCGGCATGTCGGCTCCGTACCTAGCCAGTCGGCGGGGCCCACCAGTCGGCGGGCCCCAGCAGTCGGCGGAGAAGACGGAGGCCGGAGACACTGACGGCTGGGCCTGCGTCCAGCCGGATTACCATTTTACCCCTGGAGGGTAGGCCTATATAAACCCCCCAGGGCACCCATGCAAAGGGTTGGAATCCATTAGCTCTAGACCAGATCATATAGGAGGGAGAGAGCTAGCCTTGCCCTCTCCTACCTCCAGGAAACAGCTCAAGGAGCGATCGTGTAAACACTTTGCCATAGTGATCATGCGGAGACCCCGTAGAGCAGCAGTAGGGGTGTTATCTCCCCGGAGAGCCCTGAAGCTGGGTAAGATTCGCCGGCGTGCATGTCTACGCCTCATCCCGTTTCCAGGCACCGGCGACATTCTACTCGCCCCCACCATGATAAGCCATCCTTTGGCATATGTCGCACCCAACCCCCGACACTCTTCGAATTATCGGTTTAATTTGGCCTACTAGATTGATCTTTCTTGCAATGGGAGAAGTGCTTAGCTTTGGGTTCAATCTTGCGGTGTCCTTTTCCAGTGACAGTAGGGGCAGCAAGGCACGTATTGTATTGTTGCCATTGAGGATAAAAAGATGGGGTTTATATCATATTGCTTGAGTTTATCCCTCTACATCATGTCATCTTGCCTCAAGCATTACTCCATTCTTATGAACTTAATACTCTAGATGCATGCTGGATAGCGGTCGATGTGTGGAGTAATAGTAGTAGATGCAGAATCGTTTCGGTCTGATGCACCACCCTTTCCTTTTCAAGGGAAAACCAACACATGCTCAAGAGGTAGCAAGAAGGATTTCTGGCGCCGTTGCTGGGGAGATCTGCACTCAAGTCAAGACATACCAAGTACCCATCACAAACTCTTCTCCCTCGCATTACATTATTTGCCATTTGCCTCTCGTTTTCCTCTCCCCCACTTCACCTTTGCCCTTTTATTCGCCCCTTTTTCCTTTCGCCCCTTTTCCGTTCGCCGCTTTTCGCTCGATTCTTGTGTGATTGTGTGTTGGATTGATTGTTTGTCACGATGGCTCATGATAATACTAAACTATGTGACTTTTCCAATACCAACAACAATGATTTTATTAGCACTCTGATTGCTCCTATTATTGATGCTGAATCCTGTGAAATTAATGTTGCTTTTGTAGAATCTTGTCATGAAAGATCAATTTTCTTGCCTTCCTAGTGAAGATGCCGCTAGCCATCTAAACAAGTTTGCTGATTTCTGTGATATGCAAAATAAGAAAATGTGGATAATGATATTGTTAAATTGAAGCTATTTCCGCTTTCTTTTAGAGATCCTGCTAAAACTTGGTTCTCTTCTTTGCCTAAAAATAGTATTGATTCATGGAATAAGTGCAAAGATGCTTTTATCTCTAAGTATTTTACTCCTGCTAAAATTATCTTCCTTAGGAATGATATTATGAATTTTAAGAAACTTGATCATGAGCATGTTCCACAAGCTTGGGAGAGGATGAAATTAATGATACGTAATTGCCCTACACATGGTTTGAATTTATGGATGATTATACAATTTTTTTATGCCGGATTGAATTTTGCTTGTAGAAATCTTTTTGATTCGGCCGTGGGAGGCACTTTTATGGAAATCACTTTAGGAGAAGCCACTAAACTCCTAGATAATATTATGGTTAATTATTCTCAATGGCATACTGAAAGATCCACTAGTAAAAAGGTTCATGTGATTGAAGAGATTAATGTTTTGAGTGGAAAGATGGATGAACTTATGAAATTGTTTGCTAATAAGAGTGTTTCTTCTGATCCCAATGATATGCCTTTATCCACTTTGATTGAGAATAATAATGAATCTATGGATGTGAATTTTGTTGGTAGGAACAATCTTGGTAACAACGCCTATAGAGGAAACTTTAATTCTAGGTCGTTCCCTAGTAATTCCTCTAATAATTATGGTAATTCCTACAACAACTCTTATGGAAAGTTTAATAAGATGCCTTCTGATTTTGAGACAAGTGTTAAAGAATTTATGAATTCACAAAAGAATTTCAATGCTTTGATTGAAGAAAAATTGCTTAAAATTGATGAGTTGGCTAGGAACGTGGATATAATTTCTGTTGATGTGGATTCTTTGAAACCTAGATCTATTCCACCTAAGCATGATATCAATGAGTCTCTCAAGGCCATGAGAATTTCCATTGATGAGTGCAAAGAAAGAACCGCTAGGATGCGTGCTAAAAAGGATTGATTTGTGAAAGCGTGTTTTTCTAGTTTCCATGATAATAAATATGTAGATCTAAAAGTGATTGATGTGTCTCCTATTAAATCTACTTTTTCCAATATGAATCTTGATAAAGATGGGACTGGAGATGAGTCAACTTTAGTTAAAAGGCGTCCCAACGATTCGGAGTTTTGAGATCTTGATGCTAAAATTAATAAAATAGGATTGAGAGGTCAAAACTTTACATAGCAATGAACCGACTATTTTGGATTTCAAGGAATTTAATTATGATGATTGCTCTTTGATAGATTGTATTTCCTTGTTGCAATCTGTGTTAAATTCTCCTCATGCTTATGATCAAAATAAGGCTTTTACTAAACATATCGTTGATGCTTTAATGCAATATTATGAAGAAAAGCTTGAATTAGAAGTTTCTATCCCTAGAAAACCTTATGATGAGTGGGAACCTACTATTAAAATTAAGATCAAAGATCATGAATGCTATGCTTTATGTGATTTGGGTGCTAGTGTTTCCACGATTCCAAAACCTTTGTGTGATGTGCTAGGTTTTCGTGAATTTCATGATTGTTCTTTAAATTTGCAGCTTGTGGACTCCACCATTAAGAAACCTATAGGAAGAATTAATGATATTCTTATTGTTGCAAATAGGAATTATGTGCCCGTAGATTTCATTGTTCTTGATATAGATTGCAATCCTACATGTCCTATTATTCTTGGTAGACCTTTCCTTAGAACGATTGGTGCAATTATTGACATGAAAGAAGGAAATATTTGATTCCAATTTCCGTTAAGGAAAGGCATGGAACACTTTCCTAGAAATAAAATTAAACTACCTTATGAATCTATTATGAGAGCCACTTATGAATTGCATACCAAAGATGACAATACCTAGATCTATTCTTGCTTTTATGCCTAGCTATGGCGTTAAACGATAGCGCTTGTTGGGAGGCAACCAAATTTTATTTTTGTTCCTTGCTTTTTGTTCCTGTTTAGTAATAAATGAATCATCTATCCTCTGTTATGATTGTGTTTTTTATGTTTTATTTAGTGTTTGTGCCAAGTAAAGCCTTTAAGATCTTCTTGGGTGATTGATGTTTGATCTTGCTGAAAAAAACAGAAAGTGTGCACTCACAAAAATAATTTTCTATTTTTACCGAAGAGCAATAAAATACCAATTCCAACTGCAGTATATTAATATACAAAATTTTTAGATCATCCTATTTTTTCAGAATTTTTGGAGTTACAGAAGTATTCGAAACCTCCAGATTGCTACAAACTGCTCTGTTTTTGACACATTCTGTTTTTCATGTGTTGTTTGCTTATTTTGATGAATCTATGGATAGTATCGGGGGTAGGAACCATAGAGAAGTTGGAATACATTAGGTTTAACACCAATATAAATAAAGAATGAGTTCATTACAGTACATTAAAGTGGTGGTTTGTTTTGTTATACGAACGGAGCTCATGAGATTTTCTGTTGAGTTTTGTGTTGTGAAGTTTTCAAGTTTTTGGGTAAAGATTTCATGGATTTTGGAACAAGGAGTGGAAAGAGCCTAAGCTTGGGGATGCCCAAGGCACCCCAAGGTAAAATTCAAGGACGACCAAAAGCCTAAGCTTGGGGATGCCCCGGAAGGCATCCCCTCTTTCGTCTTCTTCTACCGGTAACTTTACTTGAGGCTATATTTTTATTCACCACATGATATGTGTTTTTTAGTTTACCACAATCATACTTTCTGTACACACCTTTTGGGAGAGACACACATGAATCGGAATATATTAGAATACTCTATGTGCTTCACTTATATCTTTTGAGCTAGATAATTTTGCTCTAGTGCTTCACTTATATCTTTCTAGAAAACGGTCATAGTTTTATTTTATAGAAATTATTGATGTCTCATGCTTCACTTATATTATTTTGAGAGTCTTTTAGAATAGCATGGTAATTTGCTTTGGTTATGAAATTAGTCCTAATATGATAGGCATCCAAGAAGGGTATAATAAAAACTTTCATATAGAGTGTATTCAATACTATGAGAAGTTTGATACTTGATGATTGTTTTGAGATATGAAGATGGTGATATTAGAGTCATGCTAGTTGAGTATTTGTGAATTTGAGAAATACTTGTGTTGAGGTTTGCAAGTCCCGTAGCATGCAAGTATGGTAACCGTTGTGTAACAAATTTGAAGCATGAGGCGTTTCTTTGATTATCCTCCTTATGAGTGGCGGTCGGGGATGAGCGATGGTCTTTTCACTGGTAGAAAAAGGGCCTATAGTCCCGGTTCGTAAGGGCCTTTAGTCCCGGTTCCTGAACCGGGACTAAAGTGTCGGTACTAATGCCCTGACCCTTTAGTCCCGGTTCAATCCCTTTAGTCCCGGTTGGTAACACCAACCGGGACTAAAGGATATTTTATGATTTTTTTTGAAAAAAAAATTCGAAATTTTTTTTTTGAAATTTTTTTATTTTCAAACATCTGAATTATTTTAACCTCTAGTGCCCTGACCCTTTAGTCCCGGTTCAATCCAGAACCGGGACTAAAGGGCGCGGCCACTGGAGCTCCACCTTTAGTCCTGGTTGGTAACACCAACCGGGACTAAAGGAAATTTTATGATTTTTTTGAAAAAAAAATTTGAAATTAGTGGCCGCGCCCTTTAGTCCCGGTTGGTAACACCAACCGGGACTAAAGGAAATTTTATGATTTTTTTGAAAAAAAAATTGAATTTTTTTTTTGAATTTTTTTTATTTTCAAACTTCTGAATTATTCACCAACCGGGACTAAAGGAAATTTTATGATTTTTTAGAAAAAAAAATTTGAAATTAGTGGCCGCGCCCTTTAGTCCCGGTTGGTAACACCAACCGGGACTAAAGGAAATTTTATGATTTTTTTGAAAAAAAAAATTGAAATTTTTTTTGAATTTTTTTAGTTTCAAATTTATTGAAATTTTTTTTGAATTTTTTTTATTTTCAAACATCTGAATTATTTTAACCTCTAGTCTGTAATCACCACCCCTCATCACTTCTCAATTTATCCTCTAATCACCCCTCATCATTCCAAATCATCTAACTTCCCGAACGGTCACCCATCCTCCCACTCCCCCAGCCTGAGCACGCTTAACTTCCAGGTTCTATTCTCCCTCGCTCCAAGTCTGCACTTGTTGTTTTCCTGACAATAGTAAGATGTTAATCCTATTAACCTTCAGGAATTTCGCTTGAGCATGAAGTGACACATTTCATTGTTTGAGTTTGAAACTATTGTTTTAAAAAACAATAATTATTTAGGAACACTAATATTTCTTTTTGCCCACTGTTTGAATATTTTTCAATTTTTTCCACTCTAGATCTTTTCGAGTAGATGATTTTTCATATAAAAAACTTTTTCATCCGAGTTAGTATGCAAAAGTTATGCCCATTTTTACAAATTTCACAGAGATTTTGCAAATAAAGTCAAAATTGACATTTGCAAATTTTCCCAACAACTAGACCACATATCACATGAGAAACTTATTTTCTTTTATTTTTTTGACATTTCCATTATTTTCTTTTATTTTTTTAAAAACTGAAAAGGCGATCCACGGGGGGGGGGGGGGGGGGGGGGGGGGGGGGGGTAGAGTTTGAAAATGGGACCTTTAGTACCGGTTCGTGGCACGAACCGGGACTAAAGGTCTCAACCCCATTAGTCCCGGTTCGTGCCTCAAACCGGGACTAAAGGTCTAATCTTTAGTCCCGGTTTGAGGCACGAACCGAGACTAAAGGTCATCGCACCCTTTAGTACCGGTTCATGTCTTAAACCGGGACTAAAGGGCCCGAGTGAACTGGGACTACTGCCTTAGCCGCACGAACTGGGACCAATGCTCACATTAGTCCCGGTTCTAGACTGAACCGGGACTAATGGGCTGAGCCAGCCTGGACCATAGCCCTGTTTTCTACTAGTGTTTCCAACCAATCTACCCCCCTAGGAGCATGCACGTAGTGCTTGGTTTTTGATGGCTTGTAGATTTTTGCAATAAGTATGTGAGTTCTTTATGACTAATGTTGAGACCATGGATTATACGCACTCTCACCCTTCCATCATTTCTAGCCTCTCCAGTACCGTGCATTGCCCTTTCTCACCTCGAGAGTTGGTGCAAACTTCGTCGGTGCATCCGTTGCATGGCAATCCCTACTCCTCGCATTGATATCAATTGATGGGCATCTCCATAGCCCATTGATTAGCCGCATCGACGTGAGACTTTCTCCTTTTTTGTCTTCTCCACACAACCTCCATCACCATATTCTATTCCACCTATAGTGCTATGTCCATGGCACGGGCTCATGTATTGCGTGACAGTTCAAAAAGTTAGAGAATACTAAAGCATGAAACAATTTCTTGGCTTGTCATAGGGGTTGTGCATGATAGGAGCATTTTGTGTCACGAAAATAAAGCATGGCCAAACTATATGATTTTGTAGGGATGAGCTTTCTTTGGCTATGTTATTTTGAGAAGACATAATTGCTTGGTTAGTATGCTTGAAGTATTACTATTTTTATATCAATATTAAACTTTTGTCTTGAATCTTTCGGATCTGAATATTCATGCCACAATAAAGAAAATTACATTGAAAATTATGTTAGGAAGCATTCCACATCAAAAATTCTGTTTTTATCATTTACCTACTCGAGGACGAGCAGGAATTAAGCTTGGGGATGCTAATACATCTCCAACATATCCATAATTTTTTATTGTTCCATGCTATTATATTATCTACTTTAGATGTTTAATGGGCTTTAATATGCACTTTCATATTATTTTTGGGACTAACCTATTAACCGGAGGCCCAGTGCCAGTTTCTGTTTTTTTTGCCTCTTTCAGTGCTTCGCAGAAAAGGAATATCAAATGTAATCCAAACGGAATGAAACCTTCCCGAGGATATTTCTTGGAACAAATGCAATACAGGAGACTTGGAGTGGAAGTCAGAGATGCAACGAGGCGGCCACGAGGTAGGAGGGTGATACGTCCATTTTGCATCTTGATTTCATATCAATATTTATTGCATTATGGGCTGTTATTACACATTATATCACAATACTTATGCCTATTATCTCTTATTTTACAAGGTTTACATGAAGAGGGGGAATGCCGGCAGCTGGAATTCTAGACTGGAAAAGGAGCAAATATTAGAGACCTATTCTACACATCTCCAAAAGTCTTGAAACTTCACGGGAGCACGTTTCAGAATATATAAAAAATATTGGGTGAAAGAAGTACCAGAGGGGGGCCACCCATCGTCCACGAGGGTGGGGGGCGCGCCCTACCCCCCTGGGCATGCCCCCCTGCCTCGTGGTCCCCCTGGCAGCCCTCTGATGCCCATCTTTGGCTATATGGAGTCTTTCATGGAGGAAAAAATTATAATCATGCTCACGGGGCGAAACTCCGCCGCCACGAGAACCTTGGCGGAACTAATCTAGGGCTCTACCGGAGCTATTCTGCCAGGAAACTTCCCTCCGGAAGGGGGAAATCATCACTGTCGATCCTCTCATTGGGAGGGGGTCAATCTCCATCAACATCTTCACTAGCACCATCTCATCTCAAACCCTAGTTCATCTCTTGGATCCAATCTTTGTCTCAAAACCTCAGATTGGTACCTATGGGTTGCTAGTAGTGTTGATTACTCCTTGTAGTTGATGCTAGTTGGTTTATTCGGTGGAAGAACATATGTTTAGATCCTTTATGCATATTAATACCCCTCTGATTATGAACATGACTATGATTTGTGAGTAGTTATGTTTGTTCCTGAGGACATGGGAGAAGTCTTGCTATAAGTAGTCATGTGAATTTAGTATTCGTTCGATATTTTGATGAGATGTATGTTGTCTTTCCTCTAGTGGTGTCATGTGAACATCGACTACATGACACTTCACCATTGTTTGGGCCTAGAGGGAGGCATTGGGAAGTAATAATTAGATGATGGGTTGCTAGAGTGACAGAAGCTTAAACCCTAGTTTATGCGTTGCTTCGTAAGGGGCTGATTTGGATCCATATGTTTCATGCTATGGTTAGGTTTACCTTAATATTTCTGTTATAGTTGCAGATGCTTGCAATGGGGGTTAATAATAAGTGGGATGCTTGTCCAAGTAAGGACAACACCCAAGCACCGGTCCACCCACATATCAAATTATCAAAGTACCGAACGCGACTCATATGATTGTGATGAAAACTAGCTTGACGATAATTCCCATGTGTCCTCGGGAGCGCTTTCCTTCATATAAGAGTTTGTCCAGGCTTGTCCTTTGCTACAAAAAGGATTGGGCCATCTTGCTTCACCTTATTTACTTTTACTCTTTGTTACCCGTTACAAATTACCTTATCACAAAACTATCTGTTACCGATAATTTCAGTGCTTGGAGAGAATACCTTGCTGAAAATTGCTTATCATTTCCTTCTGCTCTCCTTGGGTTCGACACTCTTACTTATCGAAAGGACTACGATAGATCCCTTATACTTGTGGGTCATCAAGACTCTTTTCTAGCGCCGTTGCCGGGGAGTGAAGCGCCTTTCGCAGGTGGTATTTTGGTAAGGAAAAATTTGTATAGTTTGCTAAAATTTACTGTCACTTGTTACTATGGAACATAATCCTTTGAGGGGATTGTTCGGGGTATCTTCACCCCGTCCAGTAGAGCAAAGAGTTGGTCCTCAACCTACTGAACCTACTGAAAATGTTTACTTTGAAATTACTTCGGGTATGATAGAAAAACTGCTAGCTAATCCTTTTTCAGGAGATGGAACATTACATCCCAATTTGCACCTAATCTATGTGGAAGAAGTTTGTGGATTATTTAAGTTTGCAAGTATGCCCGAGGATGTGATCAAGAAGAAGGTCTCCCCTTTATCATTGAAGGGAAAGCCATTGACATGGTTTAGGCTATGTGATGATATGGGATCATGGAACTACAACCGATTGAAATTTGAATTTCATCAGAAGATTTATCCTATGCATCTTGTTCATCGTGATCATAATTATATATATAACTTTTGGCCTCACGAAGGAGAAATCATCTCTCTAGCTTGGGAGAGGCTTAAGTTAATGTTATATTTGAAGGAAATATGCCCTAGAGGCAATAATAAAGTTATTATTTATTTCCTTATATCATGATGAATGTTTATTATTCATGCTAGAATTGTATTAAACGGAAACATAATACATGTGTGAATACAAAGACAAACAGAGTGTGACTAGTATGCCTCTACTTGACTAGATCGTTAATCGAAGATGGTTATGTTTCCTAGCCATAGACATGAGTTGTCATTTGATTAACGGGATCACATCATTAGGAGAATGATGTGATTGACTTGACCCATTCCATTACCTTAGCACTTGATCGTTTAGTTTGTTGCTATTGCTTTCTTCATAACTTATACATGTTCATATGACTATGAGATTATGCAACTCCCGTTTACCGGAGGAACACTTTGTGTGCTACCAAACGTCACAACATAACTAGGTGATTATAAAGGTGCTCTACAGGTGTCTCCGAAGGTACTTGTTGGGTTGGCGTATTTCGAGATTAGGATTTGTCACTCCGATTGTCGGAGAGGTATCTCTGGGCCCTCTCGGTAATGCACATCACTTAAGCCTTGCAAGCATTGCAACTAATAAGTTAGTTGCGGGATAATGTATTACGGAACGAGTAAAGAGACTTGCCGGTAAGGAGATTGAACTAGGTATTGAGATACCAACGATCGAATCTCAGGCAAGTAACATACCGATGACAAAGGGAACAACGTATGTTGTTATGCGGTCTGACCGATAAAGATCTTCGTAGAATATGTGGGAGCCAATATGAGCATCCAGGTTCCGCTATTGGTTATTGACCGGAGACATGTCTCGGTCATGTCTACATAGTTCTTGAACCCGTAGGTTCCGCACGCTTAAAGTTTCGGTGGCGATTATATTATGAGTTTATGTGATTTGATGTACCGATGGTAGTTCGGAGTCTTGGATGAGATCGGGGACATGACGAGGAGTCTCGAAATGGTCGAGACGTGAAGATCGATATATTGGACGACTATATTCGGACATCGGAAAGGTTCTGAGTGATTTGGGTATTTTCAGGGGTACCGGGCAGTTACGGGAATACGAGGAAGAAGTAATGGGCCTCATGGGCCAAGTGGTGGAAGAGAGGAGGCAGGGCGCGCGGCCCCCCTAGCCCAAACCGAATTGGACTAGGGGACCGGCCCCCCTTTCCTCCTTTTCCTCCTTCTCCTTCCTTCTCCTTCTCCTCCTTCCTTTCCTCCTCCTAGTAGGAGTAGGAAAGGGGAGTCCTACTCCTACTAGGAGGAGGACTCCTCCTCCTGGCGCGCCCATAGAGGGCCGGCCAGCCTCCCCCTTGCTCCTTTCTATACAGGGGCAGGGGGCACCTCTAGAAACACAAGTTGATCAGTTGATCTCTCCCAGCCGTGTGCGGTGCCCCCCTCCACCATATTCCACCTTGGTCATATCGTAGCGGTGCTTAGGTGAAGCCCTGCGTCGGTAGCAACATCATCACCGTCACCATGCCGTCGTGCTGACGGAACTCTCCTGTGAAGCTCTGCTGGATCGGAGTTCGCGGGACGTCATCGAGCTGAACGTGTGCTGAACTCGGAGGTGCCGTGCGTTTGGTACTTGGATCGGTCGGATCGTGAAGATGTACGACTACATCAACCGCATTGTGCTAACGCTTCCGCTTTGCGTCTACGAGGGTACGTGGACAACACTCTCCCCTCTCGTTGCTATGCATCACCATGATCTTGCGTGTGCATAGGAAATTCTTGGAAATTACTACGTTCCCCAACAGTGGCATCCGAGCCTAGGTTTTATGCGTTGATGTTGTGCACGAGTAGAACACAAGTGAGTTGTGGGCGATATAAGTCATACTGCTTACCAGCATGTCATACTTTGGTTTTGCGGTATTGTTGGATGAAGCGGCCCGGACCAACATTACGCGTACGCTTACGCGAGACTGGTTCTACCGACGTGCTTTGCACATAGGTGGCTGGCGGGTGTCAGTTTCTCCAACTTTAGTTGAACCAAGTGTGGCTACGCCCGGTCCTTACGAAGGTTAAAACAGCACCAACTTGATAAACTATCGTTGTGGTTTTGATGCGTAGGTAAGAACAGTTCTTGCTAAAGCCCGTAGCAGCCACGTAAAACTTGCAACAACAAAGTAGAGGACGTCTAACTTGTTTTTGCAGGGCATGTTGTGATGTGATATGGTCAAGACATGATGCTAAATTTTATTGTATGAGATGATCATGTTTTGTAACCGAGTTATCGGCAACTGGCAGGAGCCATATGGTTGTCGCTTTATTGTATGCAATGCAATTGCGCTGTAATGCTTTACTTCATCACTAAGCGGTAGCGATAGTCGTGGAAGCATAAGATTGGCAAGATGACAACGATGCTACGATGGTGATCAAGGTGTCGCGCCGGTGACGATGGTGATCATCATGGTGCTTCGGAGATGGAGATCACAAGCACAAGATGATGATGGCCATATCATATCACTTATATTGATTGCATGTGATGTTTATCTTTTTTGCATCTTATCTTGCTTTGATTGACAGTAGCATTATAAGATGATCTCTCACTAAATTTCAAGATAAAAGTGTTCTCCCTGAGTATGCACCGTTGCCAAAGTTCGTCGTGCACACCACGTGATGATCGGGTGTGATAAGCTCTACGTCCATCTACAACGGGTGCAAGCCAGTTTTGCACACGCAGAATACTCAGGTTAAACTTGACGAGCCTAGCATATGCAAATATGGCCTCAGAACACTGAGACCGAAAGGTCGAGCGTGAATCATATAGTAGATATGATCAACATATTGATGTTCACCATTGAAAGCTACTCCATTTCACGTGATGATCGGTTATGGTTTATTTGATTTGGATCACGTGATCACTTAGAAGATTAGAGGGATGTCTTTCTAAGTGGGAGTTCTTAAGTAATATGATTAATTGAACTTAAATTTATCATGAACTTAGTACCTGATAGTATCTTGCTTGTCTATGTTTGGTTGTAGATAGATGGCCCGTGTTGTTGTTCCATTAAATTTTAATGCATTCCTTGAGAAAGCAAAGTTGAAAGATGATGGTAGCAATTACACGGACTGGGTCCGTAACTTGAGGATTATCCTCATTGCTGCACAGAGGAATTACGTCCTGGAAGCACCGCTAGGTGCCAGGCCTGCTGCTGGAGCAACACCAGATGTTATGAATGTCTGGCAGAGCAAAGCTAATGACTACTCGATAGTTCGGTGTGCCATGCTTTACGGCTTAGAATCGGGACTTCAACGATGTTTTGAACGGCATGGAGCATATGAGATGTTCCAGGAGTTGAAGTTAATATTTCAAGCAAATGCCCGGATTGAGAGATATGAAGTCTCCAATAAATTCTATAGCTGCAAGATGGAGGAGAATAGTTCTGTCACTGAACATATACTCAAAATGTCTGGGTATCATAATCACTTGACTCAACTGGGAGTTAATCTTCCTGTTGATAGTGTCATTGACAGAGTTCTTCAATCACTACCACCAAGCTACAAGAGCTTCGTGATGAACTATAACATGCAAGGGATGGATAAGACAATTCCCGAGCTCTTCGCAATGCTAAAGGCTGCGGAGGTAGAAATCAAGAAGGAGCATCAAGTGTTGATGGTCAACAAGACCGCCAGTTTCAAGAAAAAGGGCAAAGGGAAGAAGAAGGGGAACTTCAAGAAGAACAGTAAGCAAGTTACTGCTCATAATAAATAAAGTTATTATTTATTTCCTTATATCATGATGAATGTTTATTATTCATGCTAGAATTGTATTAACTGGAAACATAATACATGTGTGAATACATAGACAAACAGAGTGTCACTAGTATGCCTCTACTTGACTAGCTCGTTAATCGAAGATGGTTATGTTTCCTAGCCATAGACATGAGTTGTCATTTGATTAACGGGATCACATCATTAGGAGAATGATGTGATTGACTTGACCCATTCCATTAGCTTAGCACTTGATCGTTTAGTTTGTTGTTGTTGCTTTCTTCATAACTTATACATGTTCCTATGACTATGAGATTATGCAACTCCCGTTTACCGGAGGAACACTTTGTGTGCTACCAAACGTCACAACGTAACCGGGTGATTATAAAGGTGCTCTACAGGTGTCTCCGAAGGTACTTGTTGGGTTGGCGTATTTCGAGATTAGGATTTGTCACTCCGATTGTCGGAGAGGTATCTCTGGGCCCTCTCGGTAATGCACATCACTTAAGCCTTGCAAGCATTGCAACTAATAAGTTAGTTGCGGGATGATGTATTACGGAACGAGTAAAGAGACTTGCCGGTAACGAGATTGAACTAGGTATGGAGATACCAACGATCGAATCTCAGGCAAGTAACATACCGATGACAAAGGGAACAACGTATGTTGTTATGCGGTCTGACCGATAAAGATCTTCGTAGAATATGTGGGAGCCAATATGAGCATCCAGGTTCCGCTATTGGTTATTGACCGGAGACATGTCTCGGTCATGTCTACATAGTTCTCGAACCCGTAGGGTCCGCACGCTTAATGTTTCGGTGACGACTATATTATGAGTTTATATGATTTGATGTACTGAAGGTACTTCGGAGTCCCGGATGAGATCGGGGACATGACGAGGAGTCTCGAAATGGTCGAGACATAAAGATCGATATATTGGACGACTATATTCGGACATCGGAAAGGTTCTGAGTGATTCGGGTATTTTCGGGGGTACCGGGGAGTTACGGGAATACGAGGAAGAAGTAATGGGCCTCATGGGCCAAGTGGTGGAAGAGAGGAGGCAGGGCGCGCGACCCCCCTAGCCCAAACCGAATTGGACTAGGGGGCCGGCCCCCCTTTCCTCCTTTTCCTCCTTCTCCTTCCTTCTCCTTCTCCTCCTTCCTTTCCTCCTCCTAGTAGGAGCCTACTCCTACTAGGAGGAGGACTCCTCCTCCTGGCGTGCCCATAGAGGGCCGGCTAGCCTCCCCCCTTGCTCCTTTATATACAGGGGCAGGGGGGCACCTCTAGACACACAAGTTGATCAGTTGATCTCTCCCAGCCGTGTGCGGTGCCCCCCTCCACCATATTCCACCTCGGTCATATCGTAGCGGTGCTTAGGCGAAGCCCTGCGTCAGTAGAAACATCATCATCGTCACGATGCCGTCGTGCCGAGGAACTCTCCCGTGAAGCTCTACTGGATCGGAGTTCGCGGGACGTCATCAAGCTGAACGTGTGCTGAACTCGGAGGTGCCGTGCGTTCGATACTTGGATCGGTCGGATCGTGAAGACGTACGACTACATCAACCGCGTTGTGCTAATGCTTCTGCTTTCGGTCTACGAGGGTACGTGGACAACACTCTCCCCTCTCATTGCTATGCATCACCATGATCTTGCGTGTGCGTAGGAAATTTTTTGAAATTACTACGTTCCCCAACAATATTCATGCCCCAATCATGAGCTCTCAAGAGAAATCATTATTCAATATTTTATCCTCGGCTTTCTCTCGATAATCGCTCCATGCTCGATACTTCATGCACTGGTTCTTTTATGATGAAGACAATTGAATTCAAATGGGATTTATTGGAAAGAATTAAACGCAACTCTGAAGATTGGGACCTCGACGAAGGTAAGGAGTGAGGTATAACACCTAAGTTTCATTGTGTTAAATCTTTTGTGGATACCGATGCTTTCCGTGAATTTAACACTAAATATGGACTTGACTCTGAGATAGTAGCTTATTTTTGTGAATCCTCCCATTGAAGTAAAAGTAGTTGCACATATTAAAGTTGAAGAAAAGACTATCACTTATAATGATCCTGTTGTTCCTACTGCTTATATTGAGAAACCACCTTTCCCTATTAGAATAAAGGATCATGCTAAAGCTTCAACTGTGGTACATAAGAGTAATACTAGAACACCTACTCCCTCTGAGAAAATTAAAGTTGAACCCAGTGTTGCTATGGTTAAAGATCTCTTGGCCGATAATATTGATGGGCATGTTATTTACTCCCGTGATGAAGCTCCTAGAATTGCTAGACCCGATACTGAAAATAAACATAGACCTGTTGTAGGCATGCCTGTTATTTCTGTTAAAATAGGAGATCATTGTTATCATGGCTTATGTGATATGGGTGCTAGTGCAAGTGCAATACCCCATTCCTTATATAAAGAAATTATGCATGATATTGCACCTGCTGAGTTAGAAGAAATTGATGTTACAATTAAGCTTGCCAATAGAGATACTATTTCATCAGTTGGGATTGTTAGAGATGTTGAAGTCTTGAGTGAGAAAGTTAAATATCCTGCTGATTTTCTTGTTCTTGGTTCTCCACAAGATAGCTTTTGTCCCATTATATTTGGTAGACCCTTCTTGAATACTGTTAATGCTAAGACAGACTGCAATAAGGATATTGTTTCTGTTGGTTTAGGGGATATGTCTCATGAATTTAATTTTGCTAAATTTCGTAGACAACCCATTGATAAAGAATTCCCTAGTAAAGATGAAATTATTGGTCTTGCTTTTATTTCCGTGCCTCCTAGTGATCCTTTAGAACAATATTTGCTAGACCATGAAAATGAAATGTTTATGAATGAAAGAAGGGAACTAGATGAAGTATTCTTTAAATAGGGACCTATTTTGAAACACAACTTGCCTTTTGAAATCCTAGGGGATCCTCCTCCACCTAAGGGTGATCCTGTGTTTGAGCTTAAACCTTTACCTAATACTCTTAAATATGCTTATCTAGATGAGAAAGAGATATATCATGTTATTATTAGTGCTAACCTTTCAGAGCATGAAGAAAAGAAATTATTGAAAACTCTGAAGAAGCACCGTGCTGCTATTGGATATACTCTTGATGATCTTAAGGGCATTAGTCCCACTCTATGCCAGCACAAAATAAAATTGGAGAAAGACACGAAACCAGTTGTTGATCACCAACGACTGTTAAATCCTAAGATTAAAGAAGTGGTAAGAAAAGAAGTACTAAAGCTTCTAAAGGCAGGTATAGTTTATCCCGTTGCTGATAGTCAGTGGGTAAGTCATGTCCATTGTGTCCCTAAGAAGGGAGGTATTACTGTGGTTCCTAAAGATGAATTGATCCCACAAAGAATTGTTACATGTTATAGAATGGTAATTGATTTCCACAAATTAAATAAAGCTACTAAAAAGGATCATTACCATTTACCTTTTATTGATCAAATGCTAGAAAGATTGTCCAAACATACACATTTTTGCTTTCTAGATGGTTATTCTGGTTTCTCTCAAATACCTGTGTCAAAAGAGGATCAAGAAAAGACAACTTTTACTTGCCCTTTCGGTACCTTTGCTTATAGACGTATGCCTTTTGGTTTATGCAATGCACCTGCTACTTCTCAAAGATGTATGACTGCTATATTCTATGACTTTTGTGAAAAGATTGTTGAGGTTTTAATGGATGATTTCTCCGTTTACGGAACTTCTTTTGATGATTTCTTAAGCAACCTTGATCGAGTTTTGCAGAGATGTGAAGAAACTAATCTTGTCTTAAATTGGGAGAAATGCCACTTTATGGTTAATGAAGGTATCGTCTTGGGGCATAAAATTTCTGAAAGAGTCATTGAAGTTGATAAAGCTAAAGTTGATGCTATTGAAAAGATGTCATGTCCTAAGGACATTAAAGGTATAAGAACTTTCCTTGGTCATGCCAGTTTTCATAGGAGGTTCATTAAGGACTTCTCAAAAATTTCTAGGCCTCTGACAAATATCTTACAAAAAGATATTCCTTTTGTTTTTGATGATGACTGTGTAGAAGCATTTGAAATACTTAAGAAAGCTTTGATTTCTGCACCTATTGTTCAACCTCCTGATTAGAATTTACCATTTGAAATTATGTGTGATGCTAGTGATTATGTTGTAGGGGCTATTCTAGGACAAAGAGTTGATAAGAAATTAAATGTTATTCAATATGCTAGTAAAACTCTAGACAGTGATGAAAGAAATTATGCTACTACTGAAAAAGAATTTTTAGCAGTCGTGTTTGCTTGTGATAAGTTCAGACCTTATATTGTTGATTCTAAAGTAACTGTTCACACTGATCATGTTGCTATTAAATATCTTATGGAAAAGAAATATGCTAAACCTAGACTTATTAGATGGGTTCTCTTGCTACAAGAATTTGATTTGCATATTATTGATAGGAAGGGAGCTGAGAACCCCGTTGCAGACAACTTGTCTAGGTTAGAGAATGTTCTTGATGACCCACTACCTATTGATGATAGCTTTCCTGATGAGCAATTAGCTGTGATAAATGCTTCTCGTACTCCTCCATGGTATGATGATTATGCTAATTATATTGTTGCTAAGTTTATACCACCTAGTGTCACATACCAGCAAAAGAAAAAGTTCTTCTATGATTTAAGACATTACTTCTGGGATGATGACCCACATCTTTATAAAGAAGGAGTAGATGGTGTTATTAGACGTTGTGTACCTGAGCATGAACAGGAACATATCCTACGCAAGTGTCACTCAGAGGCCTATGGAGGACACCATGCTGGAGATAGAACTGCACATTAGGTATTGCAATCCGGTTTTTATTGGCCTACTCTCTTCAAGGATGCCCGTAAGCTTGTTTTGTCTTGTGATTGATGTCAAAGAACTGGTAATATTAGTAGACGTCAAGAAATGCCTATGAAATATTCACTTGTTATTGAACCATTTGATGTTTGGGGCTTTGATTATATGGGACCGTTTCCTTCCTCTAATGGGTACACACATATTTTAGTTGCTCTTGATTACATTACTAAGTGGGTAGAAGCTATTCCAACTAGTAGTGCTGATTATAACACCTCTATTAAGATGCTTAAAGAAGTTATTTTTCTGAGGTTTGGAGTCCCTAGATATTTAATGACTGATGGTGGTTCACATTTTATTCATGGAGCTTTTCGTAAAATGCTTGCTAAGTATGATGTTAACCATAGAATTGCATGTCCTTATCACCCACATTCTAGTGGTCAAGTAGAACTGAGCAATAGAGAGCTTAAATTAATTTTGCAGAAGACTGTTAATAGATCTAGGAAGAATTGGTCGAAGAAACTTGATGATGCATTATGGGCCTATAGAACTGCATACAAAAATCCCATGGGCATGTCTCCGTATAAAATGGTTGATGGAACGGCATGTCACTTACCTCTTGAACAAGAACATAAGGCATATTCGGCCATTAAAAAGCTCAATTATGATTTCAAACTTGCCGGTGAGAAGAGGCATTTTGACATTAGCTCACTTGATGAATGGAGAGCCCAGGCTTATGAGAATGCCAAACTGTTTAAAGAAAATGTTAATAGATCGCATGAAAAAAGGATACAAAAATGTGAGTTTAATGTAGGTGATTATGTATTATTATACAACTCTCGTTTAAGATTTTTTGCAGGCAAACTCCTCTCTAAATGGTAAGGTCCTTACGTCATCGAGGAGGTCTATCGTTCCGGTGCCATAAAAATCAACAACTTCAAAGGAACAAATTTGAGGGTGGTGAACGGTTAAAGAATCAAACATTATATCTTAGGTAATCCCATAAATGTTGAAACTAATGTTATTGAAACCATAACCCTGGAAGAATACATAAGGGACACTTTCCAGAATGTTTTAGACTCCGAAAAGGAATAGGTACGTGATACGTTAAGTAAATCGTCTCCAAAATAGTTCTAATGGCAATTTTTCTCCGTTTTGGAATATTTAAGAAAATAGGAAAATAAGAAGTAGTCCAGAAAGGACATGAGGCTTCCACGAGGGTGGAGGGCACGCCCTACCCCCTGGGCGCGCCCCCTGCCTCGTGGGCACCTCATCTGCTCTCCGGACTATGTTTTCTTGCACGATACTTCTTTTGGTCGGTAAAAAATCATTATATAATCTCCCGAAGGTTTTGACCACCATACCAGGCAAAATCCTCTGTTTTTGTTTCAAGCTGTTTCTGCAGCAGATCTAGAGCAAGATGTCTTCTCAAGAGTCAGTCGGGGAGAGTCGGGTGTCTCATTCGATACCGGGGCCAAGAGCAAACAGCGATGCTGACCACTTTGGTCCCTCAACTGATGAAGAGATGGAAGCCGACTTGAAAAGGATAGATGACATGGAGGAGGATCAAGAAGTTACTTCTCGTTTCTGAGCCGGATTCACGATGGGGGAACTACAGAGCTCAGCTATTCCAAACTCGGTCATCCCTTCCAACGTTAGATTTCTTTCTTATGAAAATATGAAAAAGAGTGTTACTTGTTCTTCCGCAGGTATGCAAAATCCTTGGGTGAAAGGAGCTTTTGCCGTCACGGGCAAACTCCGTAAGGAAATAATGGACCTCAAGCAGCAAGTAAATAAGCTCGAGGAAGAGAATCGTATCCTGAGGGGCATCATCGCCAAGAATATCACATCACCACCCCCGAAGAAAGAGACATAAACACATGGGTATGGGCACTCCCCTTGGCAACTGCCAAGCTTGGGGGAGTGCCCCGGTATCGTATCAACACCACACTTTTATCTTTACTGTTTTTCTTAGTTCGATCCTTTTGGTAATATCTTGATCTAGTAGAATAAAGTTTTAGTATGATCTAGTTTTGAGTTTTGCTTTATGATCCTTCTATGTAATCGAGTCCTTGAGATATATATATATTATAAGGATTAGTGTTGAGTCAAGGGCTTGATTATCTTGCTATGATCTTGAGGGAATAAAATAAAAGAGAAAGAATAAAAGGAAATAAATAGATCATATGGATCTTATGGAGAGTAATGACTTCACATCTAAAGAGTATGATGAATAAAAGTTGTTGAGAGTTGACAAACATAGTTTTGGTCATCGTTGCAATTAATAGGAAGTAATAAAGAAAGAGAGGTTTTCACATAGAAATATACTATCTTTGACATCTTTTGTGATTGTGAGCACTCATTAAAATATGATATGCTAAAGAGTTGACGTTGGACAAGGAAGACAACATAATGGGTTATGGTTTCTTACATCTGAAATAAATTGTATTGTCATGGATCATCCAACATGTTGAGCTTGCCTTTCCCTCTCATGCTAGACAAATTCTTTGCACCAAGTAGAGATACTACTTCTGCTTCCAAATATCCTTAAACCCAGCTTTGCCATGAGAGTCCACCATATCTACCTATGGATTGAGTAAGATCCTTCAAGTAAGTTGTCATCGTTGCAAGCAATAAAAATTGCTCTCTAAATATGTATGATTTATTAGTGTGGAGCAAATAAGCTTTATACGATTTTGTGATGTGGAAGAAATAAAAGCGACAGACCGCATAATAAAGGTCCATATCACAAGTGGCAATATAAAGTGACGTTCTTTCGTATTAAGATTTTGTGCATCCAACCATAAAAGCGCATGACAACCTCCACTTCCCTCTGTGAAGGGCCTATCTTTTATTCGTGTCTATTACTTCATATAAGAGTCATGGTGATCTTCACCTTTCCCTTTTACATTTTATCCTTTGGCAAGCACAATGTGTTGGAAAGATCCTGATATATATAGCTAATTGGATGTGAGTTTTCATGAACTATTATTGTTGACATTACCCTTGAGGTAAAAGGTTGGGAGGCAAAACAATAAGCCCCTATCTTTCTCTGTGTCCGATTAAAACTTCATAAACATAAATATTGCATGAGTGTTAGCAATTCTGAAAGACTAAATGATAGTTGAGTATGTGGACTTGCTGAAAAGCTCTTATATTGACTCTTTCCGATCATATGATAAATTGCAATTACTTCAATGACTGAGATTATAGTTTGTTGGTTCTCAATGAAGTTTCTGATTCATACTTGAAATTGTGATTGAATTGTTACTTTAGCATAAGAGATCATATGACAATATATATACATACATATATATATGTTGTTGTTATAATAATGATCATGATGCCCTCATGTCCATATTTTATTTTATCGAAACCTCTATCTCTAAACATGTGGACATATTTTTCGATATCGACTTTCGCTTGAGGACAAGCGAGGTTTAAGCTTGGGGGAGTTGATATGTCCATTTTGCATCATGCTTTCATATCAATATTTATGTCATTATGGGCTCTTATTACACATTATATCACAATATTTATGCCTATTCTCTCTTATTTTACAAGGTTTACATGAAGAGGGGGAATGCCGGTAGCTGGAATTCTGGGCTGGAAAAGGACAAAATATTAGAGACCTATTATGCACATCTCCAAAAGTCCTGAAACTTCATGGGAGCACGTTTCAGAATATATAAAAAATATTGGGCGAAAGAAGTACCAGAGGGGGGGCACCCACCGTCCACAAGGGTGGGGGCGCGCCCTACCCCCTAGGCGTGCCCACCTGCCTCGTGGGCCCCCTGGCAGCCCTCTGATGCCCATCTTTGGCTATATGGAGTCTTTTGTGGAGGAAAAAATCATAAGCAAGCTCACGGGATGAAACTCCGCCGCCACGAGGCGGACCCTTGGCGGAACCAATCTAGGGCTCCGGCAGAGCTGTTCTGCCGGGGAAACTTCCCTCCGGGAGAGGGAAATCATCACCATCGACCCTCTCATCACAAGTGGGTCAATCTCCATCAACATCTTCACCGGCACCATCTCATCTCAATCCCTAGTTCATCTCTTGTATCCAATCTTTTTCTCAAAACCTCAGATTGGTACCTGTGGGTTGCTAGTAGTGTTGATTACTCCTTCTAGTTGACGCTAGTTGGTTTATTCGGTGGAAGATCATATGTTCAAATCCTTTATGCATATTAATACCCCTCTGATTATGAACATGAATATGATTTGTGAGTAGTTACATTTGTTCCTGAGGACATGGGAGAAGTCTTGCTATAAGTAGTCATGTGAATTTGGTATTCGTTCGATATTTTGATGAGATATATGTTGTCTTTCCTCTAGTGGTGTCATGTGAACGTCGACTACATGACACTTCACCATTGTTTGGGCCTAGAGGAAGGCATTGGGGAGTAATAAGTAGATGATGGGTTGCTAGAGTGATAGAAGCTTAAACCCTAGTTTATGAGTTGCTTCGTAAGGGGCTGATTTGGATCCATATGTTTCATATTATGGTTAGTGACGGTGTCCTGGACTAGGGGGTACTCACCACGTCGTCTCCCTGTCAGTTAGATTGGCCCAAGGACCCCATGGCCGTATACTCATGGGCCAGTTCCGACAGCTGCCGCATACAAGGAAGATTTCACAAGACTTGGTGGTCAAGACAAGGACTCCTCCCCCACCGGCCTATTCGGCTAGGACTCTTGTTATCCTAGGCCTCTGGTGCATTATATAAACCAGGGCCAGGCTAGGCAATAGATATACAAACAATCATAATCATAGGCTAGCTTCTAGGGTTTAGCCTCTATGATCTCGTGGTAGATCAACTCTTGTAATACTCATATCATCAAGATCAATCAAGAAGGAAGTAGGGTATTACCTCCATCGAGAGGGCCCGAACCTCGGTAAACATCATGTCCCCTATATCCTGTTACCATCGACCTTAGACGCATATTTCAGGACCCCCTACCCAAGATCTTTGAGAGTTCCGCTGGCAAAAGGATCGATGGCTCATCTGCAGATTAACTGCGACATCGACATCTTCATCACTGGCTCGACTGGTCACCTTGGCTTGACCGAGGACCGTGCCCTGACTCTGATCCTCATGTTCGGACGAGGGCCTTCATCAACACCAACTCCGATCTCTATCAAGATCATGGAGGAATCGTCTGTGGAGCTCGGGGCCTCAACATCAACATTGCCCTCGGGCGACCCTGCTGTTTTTCTAGACAACGAACGCATATCCGCCGCCACTGCCTCCTCGAGTGTCGTTTTAACGATCGCTTCGGTGGAATTGTGCGGAATTGAGTCTACAACAACCCTGGAAAATTTCGTCGAGTTCTGATGGAGGAATCTCTGACAATCTACGATACACTAGAGCCGTGTCAAATCCAGACAGGAATCTGGACGAGTGTAGGACGTGGTCTCCAGAGCCCAGCTCGGAAGTCCTTTGGAAGATCCAACCGTTAATCTGCTGCGGAATTTCCATATCTACCACCCCTCAAAATTTCAGCTCGCTCCGACCGTACAAACTCCGGGAACCTTCCGATTAGTGCATCACTTTTTAGATTTGTTTCCTACGCGCATACGGATCCGACTCGAATTCATGTTTCTTTATGAACGTGGTATTTGACAACCTTTTTAAATGGAATTTTCTTCCAAGGTATTGTGCGTTGTTTTTAACACGCGCCCATAAATTTTTAATCCTCCTCTGAGGTAATCTTCGCCATCACGCTGGTGTCAAACTAGTTCGGCAATATAGCTCCATGACTGCCGACCTGCGCTAGACATGTCGTCGCTTTTTAAGTTGAGCTCAACTTGTTCAGATCCTCACCTCGGCGAGCCGAGTAAGAGTTCGGAATCGCCAAGGATAAATCATCACCAACATCGCCGCCCCACGGATTACACGGAGCAGGCACACCGGCATCGCCGCATGGTCACTTCATCAAACCAGCATTGGCCGCATCACAAGTTACGACCTGGGTCAGCATGGCCGCACAGTTGCTTCTTCGAGCCAATGTCCAGCACGCCAAACTACTTCAACACCTCAGCTGACATGGCAGCTACAACAACTCCTCACCGGCCTGCTCCGTCACCTCGGCTAGACCCGGGACTTGGCTATTTCTTCATCAACATACTCCAGTGACTTCGGCGTCACCAGCCGACCAGTTTCTTCACGTTAGCTGGACCGAGGGCTTCGCCTTGGCAAGCCAACCTTTGCCAGCATCACTAGGCCATCGCTTTATCTCCCTTCAGGCAATGGGTGTGCAGATCGATTCCCGATTTTGGGAGTCGCTTTTTCTTCGAAATGCTACAACAAATAAACCAGGTGCTATTAATCCTAACAATTTTTGCTTGTTGGGTTTATTTTTCTTAAGGAATTATAACTCTGATTTGTTCCATCATCTGTACACAGGTATATCATATGGCAGACACATTAAAAGCGGTCGCGTGGTGGTTCGGTCAGTTTCCGCACATAGTTCGGCGAACGCCGAATCCGGAGCCCGGACCGCCCTGCAAATTAAGGCTTTGTCACACCTTCACTACGTCACCCTGACGCTCTACATCGACATTGGCTTCGGTGCCAGGCCACATTTCTTTAAATAAATTATTTTGCGTAAAGCAATTATGCAAGGATTATATATATATATTATTATTTCCTGGACCGCACTGTTTTATGTGTGCAGGTAATCGATTTTGACTGCGTTAGGTAGTCACTACTCCAGAGTGCCGAACTCCTTGCTCGGACACCTCGAACGTGGGGGCTGGGACCTCGGCCATGCCGAGGACTGCGAACCTTGTCGGATCTATCACAGATCAATGGGCGTCTTCATCCCGCCACAAGCCCGAATCGCGTCATCAACACCGAGCACATTAACAAGCTAAGTTGCTTTCATGCTAAAAAACTTTCAATTTTAAATATTGTTCGGTTCGAACAAGCATTATACTTTTCGGCACAAAGTTTTTTGTGACAAAGTTCCTTGTCAAAACTTTGTTTGTGATGCGCATATTCAAATACCCCGTTTATTTGGGGGCTCCCATGATGGAGCTTTTCCTCTTGCATATGATTATACTTGTACGGCTTTGTTTCTTGTTCGTGTATTACACCACAATATGCACCATATTGACCTAAGCGATTTGCAAGCTGGGTTGCCTCGCTCCTGTGTTTACCCCTATGTTCCGGATTGTTCGGCTAGGGAGTAAAGGAAGCACCTCTGCGATTGTCACGACCGTGTCATCCGAGCTCTGACCTCAGACTGGGTGAAGCCGAAAGCTAGCGCTCTTATTGTTTTCAATCATGGTCGGCACACAACAGAACTCATGAGTACAAAAATCTATTGCACAAGTCTCATAGTATTAATGAGCACCGAAGAAAGGTATCGGTGGGGGTACTATTTTCTTCGAAGATGCTTCTTACACTTCGTCAGTAATATAACATAAGTTCTCTGAGCATGCTTTGTCTGTTACAGCCTTATGGCCTGATTGCCTGGTCATCGGAAACACCGTCGATACTCTCGACAGGTGGAGTACATGACACTTTTCGGCCCTTGGCCGAAGAGGGAGAAGCCGATGGTCGGTTAAGACGTGTTTAAAGTTCGGGTGAACACATATATGATATAAGTATTTCGATACATACAATCATTATACATAAAATTCTTTTACCCAAGTCACTTGGGGGCTCTTAAAATTTATATGAGCTATTTTCTAGTAAATGTGTTTTCTTCTTGGTCGTTGCAAAGTCTTTTTCTACCGCTCTTTTTTCGACTCAAGTTTATGGTCAATAGCCGGATAGCCTGTCTTCTCTCTGAAAGCCGCTTGAGTTTAGTTTGCTAAACTGACCTCGGAGAAGTACTCCTCCTTTGGGATAAAGAGCTTGAAGCCATAGGCTGACCCGCATGAAGTCTTGAGATCGGATGTGTCATGTTAAAGCACGACAGAAGCACAATTTTTTTTTCCAATTTTCAGATTGGCACCGAACACTTGATCTTGTTCGGACGTCAAGTTTTTACTGACGTTTTTTGGTTTTCCAAGCTTATGGCACTTTTAGACTATTTGTGTGATTTCGGCACAAGTCTCGCAGTGCAACACCGGACACCTTTAGAGATTTGGCAAATACATTCTCGGATATTGCCATATATGCATCGGTTTCGAATTGTGTCTTCGATCAATAGTTGGGTTGCTCGGCTCCTGCGCTTGCCTCCTATGTTCTGCTTTGTTCGGCTAGGTGTGCAAAGGGAGAACCACTGCGATTGTGCCTCCAGCTCACATGGTTAAGCACCTCAGTGGAGAAAGCCGAAAACTGACTATCACAATAAGCGTGAACAGGTCAGCGATCCGATGACTGTGTTAAATGACGGGCCATTCGTAACATTGGCCGAACTGTTTACGGCTTGACCTCGACTGTCGCCGAACACTACCGGGGGCTAGTAACTGGCCTCCCAAACTAAATTCTCAATTTTTTGCTCTTACATTAGGGCTGAGGTTTCATGATCATGCTTAGCATGACAACCCATAGAAAGGAACTGATAGCGGGACTATTTTCTTTGGAAGACATTTCTTATGTTAAAACAGTGATATAAAATATCTCTCTGCGTACCTTTGTTTATAAAACCGTATGGCCAGATTGCCTTGTTTGTCATAAATCTTTGCCCTCATAAAGGCTTTATAAAGTAGGACAAACACTCCTCGGCTACTGGCCGAGGAGGGGGAAGCCGATGGTCGGTCACCAAAGTTTTGTACAATACGGATCCGAGCATTAATGACGTAAAGTACTTGGATACATAGAGTTATTACACATAATTTATGATTTTACTATGGATATCGATCCTTTATTATTTACAAATATTAAAGGGGCACATCGATCCCCTGATCTGGTGTTGCCACCCGACCAGTGTCTCGGGGGCTACTGCATTGCCTATCCAATGCAGGAAATTTTAAGTGCAATATAGTTTCCGAGGAGATTATGATCCTCAGGTTGGTCGGGTGCACCCAACCTGAGTCTCGAGGACTGAGCATGCCACTTTTTGTGTCCTGAAGTATTCTGCCGAGCTAGGACTTGATCCTCAGGCCGATTTTGCAAATCAACCTGAGTCTCAGTGGCTACTGGGATCAGCGGTCTTACGTCATCCTTCAGGTGCATCTCGGGTTTTAGACTGATACACACCTTGAGGGCTACTGGCTATATATCTTGACAGAGAATAAATTGCACCAATCAAAAATATTGACAAAAAATCGACCCACAGTCGGGGTGGTGCAGCACCTCGGAAGCAGTCCGGCATAAAGCTCAGGCACGAGTGTCTGGCTCCATAGAGGGCATTTCTGGCATTAAGCTCGGCTAAACTCCTTCGACTTTTTTGAACCAAGGTGATATGACACCTCGGATATAGTCCGGCGTTGGAGCCCGGATACAGTCCGACGTTGGAGGTCGGATACATTCCGGCGTTGGAGCTCGGAAAGCGGCCCGACATTGATGCCGGCTGCAAAAGATACCTCGAATGTAGTCCGGCGTTGGAGCTCGAACGCAAGAGGACACCGCCCGGGAACAACTTCAAACCCGAGGTGTGGCATAAAAATAACAAGGAATTGATAAAGGCCGAAGACTTAAAGGGCTCCTCGGATACCCGACGTGTGAGATCTTCATATTTAGCTCAGCAAACCTCAAGATAGAAGATGGGAAGATTTGTTGAACCAGTTTTCAAGACCGACGACCGAAGACAAAGAACAGTTCAGAATAATCGAGGAGCGTCCCCAACTTGAAGACCAGTTCAGGGGGCTACTGACGCTGTCCTGGACTAGGGGGTACTCACCACGTCGTCTCCCTGTCAGTTAGATTGGGCCGAGGATCCCCATGGTCGTATACTCATGGGCCAGTTCGGACAGCTGCCACATACACCAAAGATTCCACAAGACTTGGTGGTCAAGACAAGGACTCCTCCCCCACCGGTGTATTCGGCTAGGACTCTTGTTATCCTAGGCCTCTGGTGCATTATATAAACTAGGGCCAGGCTAGTCGATAGATATACAAACAATCATAATCATAGGCTAGCTTCTAGGGTTTAGCCTCTATGATCTTGTGGTAGATCAACTCTTGTAATACTCATATCATCAAGATCAATCAAGCAGGAAGTAGGGTATTACCTCCATCGAGAGGGACCGAACCTAGGTAAACATCGTGTCCCCTGTCTCATGTTACCATCGACCTTAGACACAAAGTTTAGGACCCCCTACCCGAGATCCGCCGGTTTTGACACTGACAGTTAGGTTTACATTAATACTTCTATTGTAGTTGCGGATGCTTGCAATAGGGGTTAATAATAAGTGGGATGCTTGTCCAAGGTGTTGGAAATATGCCCTAGAGGCAATAATAAAAGCATTATTATTACATTTCCTTGTTCATGATAATTGTCTTTATTCATGCTATAATTGTGTTATCCGGAAATCGTAATACATGTGTGAATAATAGACACCAACATGTCCCTAGTAAGCCTCTAGTTGACTAGCTCGTTGATCAACAGATAGTCATGGTTTCCTGACTATGGACATTGGATGTCATTGATAACGAGATCACATCATTAGGAGAATGATGTGATGGGCAAGACCCAATCCTAAACATAGCACAAGATCGTATAGTTCGTTTGCTAGAGTTTTCCAATGTCAAGTATCTTTTCCTTAGACAATGAGATCGTGTAACTCCTGGATACCGTAGGAGTGCTTTGGGTGTACCAAACGTCACAACGTAACTGGGTGACTATAAAGGTATACTACGGGTATCTCCGAAAGTGTCTCTTGGGTTGACACGGATCAAGACTGGGATTTGTCACTTCGTATGACGGAGAGGTATCACTGGGCCCACTCGGTAATGCATCATCATAATGAGTTCAGAGTGACCAAGTGTCTGGTCACGGGATCATGCATTACGGTACGAGTAAAGTGACTTGCCGGTAACGAGATTGAACGAGGTATTGGGATACCGACGATCGGATCTCGGGCAAGTAACATACCGATTGACAAAGGTAATTGTATACGGGGTTTCTTGAATCCTCGACATCGTGGTTCATCTGATGAGATCATCGAGGAGCATGTGGGGGCCAACATGGGTATCCAGATCCCGCTGTTGGTTATTGACCGGAGAGCGATCTCGGTCATGTCTACATGTCTCCCGAACCCGTAGGGTCTACACACTTAAGGTTCGCTGACGCTAGGGTTATAGGGATATGTATATGCAGTAACCCGAATGTTGTTCGGAGTCCCGGATGAAATCCCGGACATCACGAGGAGTTCCGGAATGGTCCGAAGGTAAAGAATTATATATAGGAAGTGCTATTTCGGGCATCGGGACAAGTTTCAGGGTCACCGGTATTGTACCGGGACCACCGGAAGGGTCCCGGGGGTCCACCGGGTGGGGCCACCTGTCCCGGGGGGCACATGGGCTGTAGGGGGTGCACCTTGGCCTACATGGGCCAAGGGCACCAGCCCCAAGAGGCCCATGCGCCTAGGGTTTCAAGGAGGGAAGAGTCCCAAAGGGGGAAGACACCCCTAGGTGCTTGGGGAGGAGGGATTCCTCCCCTTGGCCGCACCCCCCTAGGAGATTAGAACTCCTAGGGCCGGAGCCCCCCCTTGGCCCTCCTATATATAGTGGGGAGATGGAGGACTTCTTACCTTGATATTTGGTGCCTCCCTCTCCCTCTCCAACACATCCTCCTCCTCCATAGTGCTTGGCGAAGCCCTGCCGGAGTACTGCAGCTCCATCAACACCACGCCGTCGTGCTGCTGCTGGAGCCATCTCCCTCAACCTCTCCTTTCCCCTTGCTGGATCAAGAAGAAGGAGACGTTACGCTGACCGTACGTGTGTTGAACGCAGAGGTGCCGTCCGTTCGGCGCTAGGATCTCCGGTGATTTGGATCACGTCGAGTACGCCTTCCTCATCCCCGTTCTTTGAACGCTTCCGCGCGTGATCTACAAAGGTATGTAGATGCAATCCGATCACTCGTTGCTAGATGAACTCCTAGATGGATCTTGGTGAAACCGTAGGAAAAATTTTGTTTTCTGCAACGTTCCCCAACAGTGGCATCATGAGCTAGGTCTATGCGTAGTTCTCTTGCACGAGTAGAACACAATTTGTTGTGGGCGTTGATGTTGTCAACTTTCTTGCCGCTACTAGTCTTATCTTGCTTCAATGGTATTGTGGGATGAAGCGGCCCGGACCAACCTTACACGTACGCTTACGTGAGACCGGTTCCACCGACTAACATGCACAAGTTGCATAAGGTGGCTGGCGGGTGTCTGTCTCTCCTACTTTAGTTGGAGCGGATTCGATGAAAAGGGTCCTTATGAAGGGTAAATAGAAGTTGACAAATCACTTTGTGGCTTTCACGTAGGTAAGAAAACGTTCTTGCTAGAACCCTACTTCAGCCACGTAAAACTTGCAACAACAATTAGAGGACGTCTAACTTGTTTTTGCAGCAAGTGCTTTGTGATATGATATGGCCAAAGTTGTGATGAATGATGAATGATATATATGTGATGTATGAGATGTTCATGCTATTGTCATAGGAATCACGACTTGCATGTCGATGAGTATGACAACCGGCAGGAGCCATAGGAGTTGTCTTTATTTTTGTATGACCTGCGTGTCATTGAGAAACGCCATGTAAATTACTTTACTTTATTGCTAAACCTGTTAGCCATAGTAGTAGAAGTAATAGTTGGCGAGCAACTTCATGGAGACACGATGATGGAGATCATGATGATGGAGATCATGGTGTCATGCCGGTGACAAGATGATCGTGGAGCCCGAAGATGGAGATCAAAGGAGCTATGTGATATTGGCCATATCATGTCACTATTATTATTTGATTGCATGTGATGTTTATCATGTTTTTGCATCTTGTTTGCTTAGAACGACGGTAGTAAATAAGATGATCCCTCATAATAATTTCAAGAAAGTGTTCCCCCTAACTGTGCACCGTTGCGACAGTTCGTTGTTTCGAAGCACCACGTGATGATCGGGTGTGATAGATTCTAACGTTCACATACAACGGGTGTAAGACAGATTTACACATGCAAAACACTTAGGTTGACTTGACGAGCCTAGCATGTACAGACATGGCCTCGGAACACAGAAGACTAAAAGGTCGAGCATGAGTCGTATAGAAGATACAATCAACATGAAGATGTTCACCGATGTTGACTAGTCTGTCTCACGTGATGATCGGACACGGCCTAGTTAACTCGGATCATGTTATACTTAGATGACTGGAGGGATGTCTATCTAAGTGGGAGTTCATTGAATAATTTGATTAGATGAACTTAATTATCATGAACTTATTCTAAATATTTTACGATATGTCTTGTAGATCAAATGGCCAACGTAGTCCTCAACTTCAACGCGTTCCTAGAGAAAACCAAGCTGAAAGACGATGGCAGCAACTACACGGACTGGGTCCGGAACCTGAGGATCATCCTCATAGCTGCCAAGAAAGATTATGTCCTACAAGCACCGCTAGGTGACGCACCTGTTCTCCCTACAGAACAAGACGTTATGAACGCCTGGCAGGCACGTACCGATGACTACTCCCTCGTTCAGTGCGGCATGCTTTACAGCTTAGAGCCGGGGCTCCAAAAGCGTTTTGAGAGACACGGAGCATATGAGATGTTCGAAGAGCTGAAAATGGTTTTCCAAGCTCATGCCCGGGTCGAGAAATATGAAGTCCCCGACAAATTCTTCAGCTGTAAGATGGAGGAAAACAGTTCTGTCAGTGAGCACATACTCACTATGTCTGGGTTGCATAACCGCTTGACTCGGCTGGGAGTTAATCTCCCGGATGACGCGGTCATTGACAGAATCCTTCAGTCGCTTCCACCAAGCTACAAGAGCTTTGTGATGAACTTCAATATGCAGGGGATGGAAAAGACCATTCCTGAAGTATTTGCAATGCTGAAATCAGCAGAGGTAGAAGTCAAAAAGGAACATCAAGTGTTGATGGTGAATAAAACCACTAAGTTCAAAAAGGGCAAGGGTAAGAAAGCCTTCAAGAAGGACGGCAAGGGAGTTGCCGCGCCCGACAAGCAAGCTGCCGGGAAGAAGCCAAAGAATGGACCCAAGCCCGAGACTGAGTACTTTTATTGCAAGGAAAGTGGTCACTGGAAGCGGAACTTCCCCAAATACTTAGCAGACAAGAAGGCCGGCAAAACGAAAGGTATATGTGATATACATGTAATTGATGTGTACCTTACCAGTACTCGTAGTAGCTCCTGGGTATTTGATACCGGTGCAGTTGCTCACATTTGTAACTCAAAGCAGGAGCTGCGGAATAAGCGGAGACTGGCGAAGGACGAGGTGACGATGCGCGTCGGGAATGGTTCCAAGGTCGATGTGATCGCCGTCGGCACGCTACCTCTACATTTACCTACGGGATTAGTTTTGAACCTCAATAATTGTTATTTAGTGCCAAGTTTGAGCATGAACATTGTATCAGGATCTCGTTTAATACGAGATGGCTACTCATTTAAATCCGAGAATAATGGTTGTTCTATTTATATGAGAGATATGTTTTATGGTCATGCTCCGATGGTAAATGGTTTATTCTTAATGAATCTCGAGCGTAATGCTACACATATTCATAGTGTGAGTACCAAAAGATGTAAGATTGATAATGATAGTCCCACATACTTGTGGCACTACCGCCTTGGTCACATAGGTGTCAAACGCATGAAGAAGCTCCATGTTGATGGACTTTTAGAGTCTCTTGATTACGAATCATTTGACACGTGCGAACCATGCCTCATGGGTAAAATGACCAAGACTCCGTTCTCAGGAACAATGGAGCGAGCGACCAACTTATTGGAAATCATACATACCGATGTGTGCGGTCCAATGAGTGTTGAGGCTCGCGGTGTCTATCGCTATGTTCTCACCCTCACTGATGACTTGAGTAGATATGGGTATGTCTACTTAATGAAACACAAGTCTGAGACCTTTGAAAAGTTCAAGGAATTTCAGAGTGAGGTTGAGAATCAACGTGACAGAAAAATCAAGTTTCTACGATCAGATCGTGGGGGAGAATACTTGAGTCACGAGTTTGGCACACACTTAAGAAAATGTGGAATAGTTTCACAGCTCACGCCGCCTGGAACACCTCAGCGTAATGGTGTGTCCGAACGTCGTAATCGCACTCTGTTGGATATGGTGCGATCTATGATGTCTCTTGCCGATTTACCGCTATCTTTTTGGGGCTATGCTTTAGAGACTGCCGCATTCACTTTAAATAGGGCTCCGTCAAAATCCGTTGAGACGACACTGTTTGAATTATGGTTTGGGAAGAAACCTAAGCTGTCATTTCTAAAAGTTTGGGGATGCGATGCTTATGTCAAGAAACTTCAACCTGAAAAGCTCGAACCCAAATCGGAAAAATGCGTCTTCATATGATACCCTAAAGAAACTATTGGGTATACCTTCTACCTCAGATCCGAATGCAAGATCTTTGTTGCCAAGAATGGGTCCTTTCTAGAGAAAGAGTTTCTCTCGAAAGAAGTAAGTGGGAGGAAAGTAGACCTTGATGAAGTATTACCTCTTGAACCGGAAAATGGCGCAACTCAAGAAAATGTTTCTGAGGTGCCTGTACCGACAAGAGAGGAAGTTAATGATGATGATCAAGATACTTCTGATCAAGCTCCTACTGAAATTTGAAGGTCCACAAGGACACGTTCCGCACCAGAGTGGTACGGCAACCCTTTCTTGGAAATCATGTTGTTAGACAACGGTGAACCTTCGAACTATGAGGAAGCGATGGCGGGCCCGGATTCCGACAAATGGCTAGAAGCCATGAAATCCGAGATAGGATCCATGTATGAAAACGAAGTATGGACTTTGACTGACTTGCCCGTTGAGCGGCGAGCCATAGAAAATAAATGGATCTTTAAGAAGAAGACAGACGCTGATGGTAATGTGACCATCTATAAAGCTCGACTTGTCTCTAAGGGTTATCGACAAGTTCAAGGGGTTGACTACGATGAGACTTTCTCACCGGTAGCGAATCTGAAGTCCGTCCGAATCATGTTAGCGATTGCCGCATTCTATGATTATGAAATATGGCAAATGGACGTCAAAACGGCATTCCTTAATGGTTTCCTTAAGGAAGAATTGTATATGATGCAGCCGGAAGGTTTTGTCGATCCTAAGAATGCTGACAAGGTGTGCAAGCTCCAACGCTCGATTTATGGGCTGGTGCAAGCATCTCGGAGTTGGAACATTCGCTTTGATGAGATGATCAAAGCGTTTGGGTTTACACAGACTTATGGAGAAGCCTGCATTTATAAGAAAGTGAATGGGAGCTCTGTAGCATTTCTCATATTATATGTAGATGACATACTTTTGATGGGAAATGATATAGAACTCTTGGACAGCATTAAGGCCTACTTGAATAAGAGTTTTTCAATGAAGGACCTTGGAGAAGCTGCTTATATATTAGGCATCAAGATCTATAGAGACAGATCAAGACGCCTCATAGGTCTTTCGCAAAGCACATACCTTGATAAGATATTGAAGAAGTTCAATATGGATCAGTCTAAGAAGGGGTTCTTGCCTGTGTTGCAAGGTGTGAAATTGAGCTCGGCTCAATGTCCGACCACGAAAAAAGATATAGAAGAGATGAGTATCATCCCCTATGCCTCAGCCATAGGTTCTATTATGTATGCCATGCTGTGTACCAGACCTGATGTAAACCTTGCCGTAAGTTTGGTAGGAAGGTACCAAAGTAATCCCGGCAATGAACACTGGACAGCTGTCAAGAATATCCTGAAGTACCTGAAAAGGACTAAGGAAATGTTTCTCGTTTATGGAGGTGACGAAGAGCTCGTCGTAAAGGGTTACGTCGACGCTAGCTTCGACACAGATCTGGATGACTCTAAGTCACAAACCGGATACGTGTATATTTTGAATGGTGGGGCAGTAAGCTGGTGTAGTTGCAAGCAGAGCGTCATGGCGGGATCTACATGTGAAGCGGAGTACATGGCAGCCTCGGAGGCAGCGCATGAAGCAATTTGGGTGAAGGAGTTCATCACCGACCTAGGAGTCATACCCAATGCGTCGGGGCCGATCAAGCTCTTCTGTGACAACACTGGAGCTATTGCTCTTGCCAAGGAGCCCAGGTTTCACAAGAAGACAAGGCACATCAAGCGTCGCTTCAATTCCATTCGTGAAAATGTTCAAGATGGAGACATAGATATTTGTAAAGTGCACACGGACCTGAATGTAGAAGATCCGTTGACTAAACCTCTCCCTAGAGCAAAACATGATCAACACCAGAATTCCATGGGTGTTCGATTCATCACAATGTAACTAGATTATTGACTCTAGTGCAAGTGGGAGACTGTTGGAAATATGCCCTAGAGGCAATAATAAAAGCATTATTATTAATTTCCTTGTTCATGATAATTGTCTTTATTCATGCTATAATTGTGTTATCCGGAAATCGTAATACATGTGTGAATAATAGACACCAACATGTCCCTAGTAAGCCTCTAGTTGACTAGCTCGTTGATCAACAGATAGTCATGGTTTCCTGACTATGGACATTGGATGTCATTGATAACGAGATCACATCATTAGGAGAATGATGTGATGGACAAGACCCAATCCTAAACATAGCACAAGATCGTATAGTTCGTTTGCTAGAGTTTTCCAATGTCAAGTATCTTTTCCTTAGACAATGAGATCGTGTAACTCCTGGATACCGTAGGAGTGCTTTGGGTGTACCAAACGTCACAACGTAACTGGGTGACTATAAAGGTATACTAGGGGTATCTCCGAAAGTGTCTGTTGGGTTGACACGGATCAAGACTGGGATTTGTCACTCCGTATGACGGAGAGGTATCACTGGGCCCACTCGGTAATGCATCATCATAATGAGCTCAGAAGTGACCAAGTGTCTGGTCACGGGATCATGCATTACGGTACGAGTAAAGTGACTTGCCGGTAACGAGATTGAACGAGGTATTGGGATACCGACGATCGAATCTCGGGCAAGTAACATACCGATTGACAAAGGGAATTGTATACGGGGTTGCTTGAATCCTCGACATCGTGGTTCATCCGATGAGATCATCGAGGAGCATGTGGGAGCCAACATGGGTATCCAGATCCCGCTGTTGGTTATTGACCGGAGAGCGATCTCGGTCATGTCTACATGTCTCCCGAACCCGTAGGGTCTACACACTTAAGGTTCGGTGACGCTAGGGTTGTAGGGATATGTATATGCAGTAACCCGAATGTTGTTCGGAGTCCCGGATGAGATCCCGGACGTCACGAGGAGTTCCGGAATGGTCCGGAGGTAAAGAATTATATATAGGAAGTGCTGTTTCGGCCATCGGGACAAGTTTCGGGGTCACCGGTATTGTACCGGGACCACCGGAAGGGTCCCGGGGGTCCACCGGGTGGGGCCACCGTCCCGGGGGCACATGGGCTGTAGGGGGTGCGCCTTGGCCTACATGGGCCAAGGGCACCAGCCCCAAGAGGCCCATGCGCCTAGGGTTTCAAGGAGGGAAGAGTCCCAAAGGGGGAAGGCACCCCTAGGTGCCTTGGGGAGGAGGGATTCCTCCCCTTGGCCGCACCCCCCTAGGAGATTAGGATCTCCTAGGGCCGGCCCCCCCCTTGGCCCTCCTATATATAGTGGGGAGATGGAGGACTTCTTTCTTACCTTGATTGGTGCCTCCCTCTCCCTCTCCAACACATCCTCCTCCTCCATAGTGCTTGGCGAAGCCCTGCCGGAGTACTGCAGCTCCATCACACCACGCCGTCGTGCTGCTGCTGGAGCCATCTCCCTCAACCTCTCCTTTCCCCTTGCTGGATCAAGAAGAAGGAGACGTTACGCTGACCGTACGTGTGTTGAACGCGGAGGTGCCGTCCGTTCGGCGCTAGGATCTCCGGTGATTTGGATCACGTCGAGTACGCCTTCCTCATCCCCGTTCTTTGAACGCTTCCCGCGCGTGATCTACAAAGGTATGTAGATGCAATCCGATCACTCATTGCTAGATGAACTCCTAGATGGATCTTGGTGAAACCCTAGGAAAAATTTTGTTTTCCGCAACGTTCCCCAACACAAGGAAGGGCAGTACCCAAGCACCGGTCCACCCACATATCAAATTATCAAAGTACCGAATGCGAATCATATGAACGTGATGAAAACTAGCTTAACGATAATTCCCATGTCTCCTCGGGAGCGTTTTCCTTTATATAAGAGTTTGTCCAGGCTTGTCCTTTGCTACAAAAAGGATTGGGCCATCTTGCTGCACCTTATTTACTTTTACTATTTGTTACCCGTTACAAATTACCTTTTCACAAAACTATCTGTTACCGATAATTTTGGTGCTTGCAGAGAATACCTTGCTGAAAACTGCTTATCATTTCCTTCTGCTCCTCGTTGGGTTCGACACTCTTACTTATCGAAAGGACTACGATAGATCCACTATACTTGTGGGTCATCAGAGGGCGCGCCTAGGGGGTAGGCGCGCCCCCACCCTCGTGGGCCCCTCGTAGCTCCACCAACGTACTTCTTTTGCCTATATATACTCTTATACCCTAAAAACATCTAGGGGAGCCACAAAACCACTTTTCCACCGCCGCAACCTTCTGTACCCATGAGATCCCAACTGGAGGCCTTTTCCGGCGATCTGCCGGAGGAGGAATCGATCACGGAGGGCTTCTACATCAACACCATAGCCTCTCCGATGATGTGTGAGTAGTTTACCATAGACCTTCGGGTCCATAGTTATTAGACGGATGGCTTCTTCTCTCTCTTTGATCTTCAATACAAAGTTCTCCTCGATGTTCTTGGAGATCTATTCGTTGCAATATTCTTTTGCGGTGTGTTTGCCGAGATCCGATGAATTGTGGATTTATGATCAAGTTTATCTATGAACAATATTTGGTTCTTCTCTAAATTCTTATATGCATGATTTGATATCTTTGCAAGTCTATTCGAATTATCGGTTTAGTTTGGCCTACTAGATTGATCTTTCTTGCAATGGGAGAAGTGCTTAGCTTTGGTTTCAATCTTGCTGTGTCCTTTCCCAGTGACAGTAGGGGCAGCAAGGCATGTATTGTATTGTTGCCATCGAGGATAAAAAGATAGGGTTTATATCATATTGCTTGAGTTTATCCCTCTACATCATGTCATCTTGCCTAAAGCATTACTATGTTCTTATGAACTTAATAGTCTAGATGCATGCTGGATAGCGGTCGATGTGTGTAGTAATAGTAGTAGATGCAGAATCATTTCGGTCTACTTAACACGGACGTGATTTCTATATTTCATAATCATGCCTAGATATTCTCATAACTATGCGCGTTTCTATCAATTGCTCGGCAGTAATTTGTTCACCCACCATAATACATGCTATCATGAGAGAAGCCACCGGTGAAACCTATGGCCCCGGGTCTATTTTATATCATATAAGTTTCCGATCTACAATTCTAGTTTACTATTTATTTTATTTTGCAATCTTTACTTTTCATTCTGTACAACAAAAATACCAAAAATATTTATCTTATTATCTTTATCAGATCTCACTTTTGCAAGTGACCATGAAGGGATTGACAACCCCTTTATCGCGTTGGTTGCGAGGTTCTTGATTGTTTGTGCAGGTACTAGGCGACTTGCGTATAGTCTCCTACTTGATTGATACCTTGGTTCTCAAAAACTGAGGGTAATACTTACGCTAGTTTGCTGCATCACCCTTACCTCTTCAAGGGAAAACCAACGCATGCTCAAGAGGTAGCACTAACTACCTTATATGTGTTGCAGCGAAACAGTGGGAAGCACTAAGGTTTACTATCGTGGTTAGCACATGCATGGTCCGTTGTCTAATAGCACATTATTGTGCAATTGCAGGAAGCATTCTAATATTTTGGTTTTTAACAATTTGGTCTTGCACATGTAGGTCCTGCTGTCAGAGGTTTGGACCCACTGTTCAACCCTTTTTGCATATGGGGAAATGAGTTGTCCATGAATATCAATCAAATCAAGAACTCAGAAAGATTGTTAGGATAAAAAAATTAGCGACAAAAAACAACAAGATCTTTGTCTGCACAATGACGAAGACATCAGTTCACTACAAGATGGTACTAACTATTATACCTTGCCTTTTTTTATTCCTTTGCCCCGTTTCCAATATAGAGAAGATATTTATGCACATCCTTGTTTTCAAGCCTTTCGAAAGCAGTTCACTAATGATTAGCTCTCAAACCACCTCTATGGTCAGGAGGTGAGGAAGGTTTTCATACAACACCCACGGTTCAATATTGAAGTGTTCCTGAAGAGGACGAAGGACGGACGGTCAATCATCCACAGGCACTGGCCTAAAGTTGGAAAGACCTTCAACATGAATGAAGGCTCAATATTTGCCTTCCGCTTCAACAGTTTTCCAGATGAGATGCATCTGTCTATATACCATCTATGATGCTAATTTCGAAAGGTTCTACATGTTGCATGTCAAACTTGGTGCTGGTGAAGTTGTGTAATGGGGTAGCTGAGTGCTGAAGCTATATCATGGTGTACTCTGATGTATTTCAATTATGAAATTTTGCTTCCTTAATATAGAAATGAAATATATTACGTGCTTAATATGAATGTCAATTAGATTAATAAATGGATTATTAATAATAGGGCAATTAGCATGCTAATGGCGAATTAGCCTGCTAATTGGGTTTTGCTATTGCAAATGATTATTGAAAAAATACCGTGGCGATGACCTTAGGCAACACACACAGTTAATAGGAATAAACTGTGTTGGATCAATGAACAATCACACACGACTTTCTCTTGAAAACTGCTTGCGTTAGGACACCTTGTGCAAACGTTTACCACATAAAAACTGTGTGTGATGGACATCCTTTGCCACACAGTTTATTTTATGGACCGTGTGTGATACATTCAATAACGCCAACGATTTAACGGGAAAAATTGTGTGTGATGTACCTATGAACGGAAACGTTTTCCTTGGAGCGACTGTGTGGGATGTACATACGAATGAAAAAGTTTAGCGGGTACTGACTGTGGGGATGTACTTGTGACCGGAAACAATTTTGTCGTATAATTGTATTTTTTAGCTCTACTGTACGTATTTCTGTATTTGAGGGCTCGCTGGTCGCACACGACCCCATTTTGCCGAGCGTGTGTGCCAGGAAGGCATATCCCTGACGATTTCTGGGTCGTGTGGGAAGGACCCCCCCTATCGCCCACACTCACTAGGCGACGGTTCCAAATGTCATCGTGGAAAGGGGTTAGAAACAGTTTGTATAGGACCGACACGTACCAGTGAGTCAAAGAAAGGGTTCTTGCCTGTGTTACAAGGTGTGAAGTTGAGTCAGACTCAATGCCCGACCATTGCAGAAGATAGAGAGAAAATGAAAGTCATTCCCTATGCCTCAGTCATAGGTTCTATCATGTATGCTATGTTGTGTACCAGACCTGACGTGTGCCTTGCTATAAGTCTAGCAGGGAGGTACCAGAGTAATCTAGGAGTGGATCACTGGACAGCGGTCAAGAACATCCTGAAATAACTGAAAAGGACTAGGATATGTTTCTCGTTTATGGAGGTGACAAAGAGCTCGTCGTAAATGGTTACGTTGATGCTAGCATTAACACTGATCGGGATGACTCTACGTCACAGATCGAATATGTATTTATATTGAATGGTGGAGCTGTCAGTTGGTGCAGTTTCAAGCAGAGCGTCATGGCCGGATCTATGTGTGAAGTGGAGTACATAGCTGCTTCTGAAGCAGCGAATGAAGGAGTTTGGATGAAGGAGTTCATATCCGATATAGGTGTAATACCTAGTGCATCGGGTCCAATGAAAATCTTTTGTGATAATATTGAAGCAATTGCCTTGGCGAAGGAATCCAGATTTCACAAAAGAACCAAACACATCACGAGACGCTTGAACTCCATCCGCGATCAAGTCAAGGAGGGAGAAATAGAGATTTGCAAAATACATACAGATCTGAATGTGGCAGACCCATTGACTAAGCCTCTTCCACGAGCAAAACATGATTAGCACCAAGACTCCATGGGTGTTAGAATCATGACAATGTAATCTAGATTATTGACTCTAGTGTAAGTGGGAGACTGGACGAAATATGCCCTAGAGGCAATAATAATGTTGTAATTTATATTTCCTTATATCACGACAAATGTTTATTACTCATGCTAGAATTGTATTAACCGGAAACTTGATACATGTGTGGATACATAGACAAAACACAGTGTCCCTAGTAAGCCTCTACCAGACTAGCTCGTAAATCAAAGATGGTTAAGTTTCCTAACCATAGACATGTGTTGTCATTTGATGAATAGGATCACATCATTAGGAGAATCATGTGATGGACAAGACCCATCTATTAGCTTAGTATAATGATCATTAAGTTTTATTGCTACTGCTTTCTTCATGTCAAATACATGTTCCTCCAACTATGAGATTATGCAACTCCCGGACACCGTAGGAATGCCTTGTGTGCTATCAAACGTCACAACATAACTGTGTGATTATAAAGATGCTCTACACGTATCTCCGAAGGTGTCTGTTGCATTGGCATAGATCGAGATTAGGATTTGTCAGTCCCAGTATCGGAGAGGTATCTCTGGGCCCTCTCGGTAATGCACATCATATGAAGCCTTGCAAGCAAAGATACTAATGAGTTAGTTGTGGGATGTTGTATTACGGAACAAGTAAAGAGACTTGCCGCTAACGAGATTGAACTAGGTATGAAGATACCGACGATCAAATCTCGGGCAAGTAACATACACATGACAAAGGGAACAACGTATGTTGTCATTACGGTTTGATCGATAAAGATCTTCATAGAATATGTTGGAGCCAATATGAGCATCCAGGTTCCGCTATTGGTTATTGACTCGAGAGGTGTCTCGGTAATGTCTACATAGTTCTCGAACCCGTAGGGTCCACACGCTTAACATTCGATGACGATTTATATTGGTTGAGTTATGTGATTTGATGACCGAATATTGTTCGGAGACCCGGATGAGATCATGGACATGACGAGGAGTCTCGAAATAGTCAAGAGGTAAAGATTGATATATTGGACAACAATATTTGGACACCGAAAGTGTTCTGGGGGTGCCGAGTACATATCTGAGTACTAGGGGGTTACCGGAACGCCCCGGGGGAAGATATGGGCCACATGGGAGATAGGAGGGCAGGCAAGGCAGCCCACAAGAGATGGCACACCCCACCCCCCAAGGGTAGTCCGAATTGGACTAGGGGAGGGGGCGCCACCCCTTTCCTTCTCCTCCTCCATCTCCTTCCCCCTTTCCCCTTCCGGTAAAAGGAAAGGAGGGCGAATTGGACTAAGAGTCCAAGTGGGAATCCGCCCACTTGGCGCGCCCTAGGCTGGCCTCCTCCCCTCTCCCTCCTTTATATACGGGAGAGGGGGCGCTCCAAGGACACACAATTGTTCCAAGCTGCGTGCGGCACCCCCCTCCACAGTTTACACCTCCGGTGATATTTTTGTAGTGCTTAGGCGAAGCCCTGCGTGGATAACTTCATCATCACCGTCACCATGCTGTCGTGGTGACAGAACTCATCTTCCTCCTCAACGCTCTACTGAATCAAGAGTTCTAGGGATGTCATCGAGCTGAACATGTGCAGAACTTGGAGGTGTCGTACGTTCGGTGCTTGATCGGTTGAATCGAGAAGACGTTTGACTACATCAATCACTTTAACTAACACTTCCACTTTCGGTCTACGAGGGTACGTGGACATATTCTCTCCCTCTCGTTCCTACGCATCTCCTAGATAGATGTTGCGTGATCGTAGGAAATTTTCGGAATTGCATGCTACATTCCCCAACAATATTGGTGATATGTTAGCATTTAATGAAGCAATCAGTAAACATTCCCTTATTGAAGTTCCCCTTAAGGGCAGGAAATTTACCCGGAGAAACATGTAAGACTCCCATTGCTAGAAAAACTAGATTGGTGCTTCACTTCAGAAGCCTGGTGTGACGACCAAAGACCGACGCTCCAGAAGCCTTCCAGTTATTTTGTTCTCGTCGGGTGATTAAGTTTTGCTGTTGCATTTTATCATGGCATCATGTGCATTGCATCCGCATGTTTTCATAAAACATGGAGTCGTTCGTAGTTGCCGCTTCTCTCCTTGTCTCCGTGGCATGTCGTCGGACCGTTTGTCTTTGTTGACCATTCTCAGTCCAACCACATGCTTGACCTTGTCAGCTTGATCCCTCTTTGCACAGTGCATCGACCCCTCGCCCGTGTCCGAAACTTCCCTGAACCAACCCGGGCTGTCGCTACCGATGGGTCCGAATCATCCCCAAGCATCCCTAACATATCTCCGGTTTTTTGTTGGACTCCCTTATGATCGGATGGACCAAATAGCCCCTAACCCAACCACCTATTGTATATAACAACTCCCCCTAGTCCATTTCTAGACCAAACCCTAATTTCTAGGAAGTTTGTCCCTCGCGCCGCCCCTAGCAGCATATCCCTCAGGATCTCACCCGAGCCAACCCACAGCCACGCCTCCCGTTCCCTCCTCGATCTAGATCGAGGATCTCGACCCCGAGCCTCCCCATGAACTCCTCGCTACTGCTTCCCCGCCGGAGTTCCTAGCTAGCAGAAACAACTACCAGGCCGTCTCGCACCTTCCCGTACTCCTCTCTCCCGCGAACCCTCCCTGATCTCATCTTTCATCCTCTCTCTCTCTCTCATAGACAGGAGCCCAACCTGCGGCCAAGGACCCCAACCCTGGCGTCTGCATCCCCAAGCCACCTCCCTGCCCTCGAGTCCGTCCAGGTCTGCAAGTTCCACTATCCGCCATCACCGGAGCTTGGCTTCATGGACTTCCCTGATGCATCCATCGCCAGCAGCTGCTAAATTCGGTCCATCCCCAACAGATCCGCCTCAAGCTCACCACAGCTCCTCCCCACCGTCCTTGCCCTGCCTCCAGGACCAGCCGGAGCCCCACCGTCGCCAGAGTCCCACGCCGCCCCACCTGCTCCTTCAAGTCCTGCCAGCGCCATGCCCCGCAACCCCTTCTGCTGCTACTGCTGCTCTGCTCTGTCGAAGAAGACGGCGAGCACCTGCCCGAGCCAGTAGCGCCATTGACCGCTGATATGTCTCCAATGTATCTATAATTTTTGATTGTTCCATGCTGTTATATTATCAATCTTGGATGTTTTATAATCATTTTATAGTCGTTTTATATCATTTTTGATACTAACCTATTGACATAGTGCCAAGTGCCAGTTGCTGTTTTTTGCATGTTTTTTACATTGCAGAAAATCAATACCAAACAGAGTCCAAATACAGTGAAACTTTACGAAGATTTTTTTGGACCAGAAGACACATAATTGGCCCTGGCTACGCCTGGGGGTGCTCCGAGGAGACCACAACCCACCAGGGCGCTCTAGGAGGCCCAGGCATGCCCTGGTGGGTTGTGCCCACCTCAGGTGCCCCTCGGATCGCCTCTTTGCTCTATAAATACCCCAATATTCCAAAAACCCTAAAGGCATCGATGAAAATCAATTCCAGCCGCCGCATAGTCCAGAACCACCAGATCCAATCTAGACACCATCTTGGATGGGGTTCACCACCTCCATTGGTGCCTCTCCGATGATGCATGAGTAGTTCTTTGTAGACCTTCAGGTCCGTAGTTAGTAGCTAGATGGCTTCCTCTCTCTCTCGTTTGATTCTCAATACAATGGTCTCTTGGAGATCCATATGTTGTAACTCTTTTGCGATGTGTTTGTTGGGATCCGATAAACTTTGAGTTTATGATCAGATCTATCGCTTTTTATATTCATGAAAGTATTTGAGTTTCTTTGATCTCTTTTATGCATGATTGCTTATAGCCTCGTATTTCTTCTCCGATATTTGGGTTTTTTGCCAACTTGATCTATTTATCTTGCAATGGGAAGAGGTGCTTTGTAGTGGGTTCGATCTTACGGTGCTTGATCCCAGTGACAGAAAGGGAACCGGCATGTATGTATCGTTGGTACTAAGGATAAAACGATGGGGTCTATCTCTACATAGACAGATCTTGTCTACATCATGTCATCGTTCTTATTGCATTACTCCGTTTCTCCATGAACTTAATACACTAGATGCATGCTGGATAGCCGTTGATGTGTGGAGTAATAGTAGTAGATGCAGGCAGGAGTCAGTCTACTAATCTTGGATGTGATGCCTATGTAATGATCCTTGCCTGGATATCGTCATGAGTATTTGAAGTTCTATCAATTGCCCAACAGTAATTTGTTCATCCATTGTTTGCTATTTTTCTTGAGAGAAGCCACTAGTGAAACCTACGGCCCTCGGGTCTCTTTCTCATATTATTTTATTTTGCGATCTATTTTCCTGTGCTTTTATTTTGAGATCTATTAATACAAAAATACTTTGCTGCAATTTATTTCTTTTTGCATTCGATCTATCAATCTACAACTTTATCTCATGTCCATTTTCTCATCTTGGAGTGCCACTACCCGAAAGGGATTGACAACCCCTTTTACACGTCAGGTTGCGAGTAGTTGTTATTTGTGTGCAGGTGTTATTTACGTTGTGTTGCTTGGTTCTCCCACTGGTTCGATAACCTTGGTTTCACATCTGAGGGAAATACCTACCGTCGCTGTGCTGCATCATCCCTTCCACTTTGGGGAAATACCGACGTAGCTTCAAGCGACATAAAAAGGAATTTCTGGCGCCGTTATCGGGGAGGATCTTCAACAAATACCAGGTTCCTAATCACAAATCTCATCTCCTCGCAATTTACTCTATTTATCTCTTGTTTTCCTCTCCCGCAATTCACAAAAAATTGCCATTTTATTCGCCCCTCTTTTTCATTCGTCATTTTCTTGCCAGATCTATTTCTTGCTTTCTAGTCATAATGGCTAGCGTGCCTACTCCTCCTTTGTCACCAGATTTTGAAGTCCTTTACTTCAAGCAAAGACAAGGAGAAAATTTGAAAGATGCTTGGTATAGGCTTATGGAATATTATCGTATTTGCAACTTAAAGGGGGACGCTAAGATCTTGCTTCATAATTTTTACATAGGATTGGCTTTCCATCATAGAAAACTCATAGATTTTGCCGCTAAAGTGAATTTTATTGAGCTTGATGCCAATGTTGCCTATGAAATTTTAGAAGGAATTTTGGGTTTTCCACCTCAAAAGACGGGGTTCTCTTTCACCCCAGAGGGTGTTCAAATGTTAGATAAACTTGGTGATTTGCATAAACATATGGTTGAGATACAAAAATATAATGATCCCCTCAAACATCTCAATGGTAGTATCAATCGCATGAATACCTTGATTACTCTTTGCAACAAGCGATTGGATATTTGGATCTAAAGATGGTTTCTTTTCCGGAGAATTTAGGGAAGCGTAAAGAGCCTCCCGGGTTTGAGAAAACCCTTACAAAAGTTGCCAAAACTTCTGAAGACAAAACTTAGATCCTTGTTTTATGCCTAGCTAAGGGCGTAAAACTATAGCACTTGTTGGAGGCAACCCAATGAATAAAATTTATTTTCGCTTTTTTTCTTCCTGTTCTTGAGCGATTGCACAATTATGCTACTGTTACGATTGTGTTTTTTGTATTTTAATTAGTGTTTGTGCCAAGTAAAGCCTTTAGGATCTTCTTGGGTGATAGTTGTTTGATCTTGCTAAAAAAATAGAAACTTTTGCACTCACGAAAACAGTTCTCATTTTTAACGAGAGAGCGATAAAATACCAATTCCTTTTTCAATAGATTAATATACAAACTTCTCAGGTCTTCCTAATATTTCAGAATTTTTGGAGTTACAGAAGTATTCAAAATAGTCAGATTGCTACAGACTGTTGTGTTTTGACAGATTCTATTTTCTTTGCATTGTGTGCTTGTTTTGATGGCTTTATGGTTTTCTTTGATGAGTTTTTTCCATAGAAAACTTGGAATATAGTAGATATAGTGCAAAAATAAAATATGAATTGGTTTACTACAGTAATTACAGTAGTGCTTTATTTTTCTTGTACTAACGGATCTCATGAAGGTTTTGTTGAATTTTGTGTGATTGAAGTTTTCAAGTTTTGGGGTATCTTACGATGGATGAAGGAATAAGGAGTAAGAAGAGCCTAAGCTTGGGGATGCCCCGGCATCCCAAGCTATTATCCAAATATGAGCAAGCAACTAAGCCTGGGGATGCCCCCGAGTGGCATCCCCTCTTTCTTCTAACAACCATCGGTATTTTACTCGAAGCTATATTTGTATTCGTCACATACTATGTGTTTTGCTTGGAGCATCTTGTATGATATGAGTCTTTGCTTGCTTTATTTTGTGTTTAAGTCTTGATCCCTTACTGTACACACTTATTTGAGAGAGCCAAAATTATGCCATGACTTGTTAAAATTGCTCTCTATGCATCACTTAAATTTTTATGAGCTATGGACTTCCTCTAGTGCTTCACTTATATCTTTTTGAGCATGGTGTGCTTTAGTATTTTTGAAGAAATGCTATCTTGCTTCACTTAGATTTATTTGAGAGTTAGTTAAATTTTCAAAAATTCTCTCTTGCTTCACTTAAATTAATTTGAGAGAAAGAAATATTATGCTCATGATCTTCACTTATATTTGTTTGAGCTTGTCAAAGGCAACACATGAAAATTAGTTCCAAAGTGATAGATATCCAAGACGGATATAATAAAAACTTTCATGAAGATCATTGGACAAAATAAACTTGATTCTTAGTACTAGTTTTGAGATATGATGTGATATGTGAGTTATGTTGATGAGTAATTATGCTTTAGTAAGAATATTGGTGTTAAGATTTGTGATTCCTTATGTAAGCATGAAAGTCAATAATTATGCAATGAAATTATATCCTACTTGTGGTGCATTATTCGGTGTTAATTATGCTTAATGCTCGCTTATGAGATTATTTGTTTCTTGGTTGGTCGCTTCTCTATATTTTGCTAGCCTTCATTTTGCACTAAGTATGATCACTACTTGTCTATCCAAAAACCTTTAAACCAGTTTTGCCACATGACTCCACTATATCTACCTATATGTGGTATTCTTTTTCCGTTCTAAGAAAATTTGCATGTGCCATCTCTAATTTTCAAAATAAACTTCTCTTTGGTGTGTTCGTTTCGCTCACGGAGCGGTGAGGGGTGGCTAATATTTTCCATGCTAGACGTGTTATTCTCACGATGAGTGTTTATTCACTTGTCATTGCACGAGAGTAAGGCAAAGGTATTAGGGATGCCCAGTCCCAAAATGAAAAATAAATTTACTTTATGTTGCAAAATAATAAATTCCTTGGAAAGTGTTGGTATGGAAGGCACCCGTGGATATGGTTAGCCATGGAAAGTGAAAGAATGGTGGAAAAAGGAATAAACTTTATTTTCTGTTTGGGAACCGCCTATGGTATATTTAGCATGGAAAGTGTTGGGAACTCTAAGTCATTTTCGTCGGTGGGAAGGATACACATACACCTCCCAAAATGTTTTTATCTCTAAATTTTTCGCTTTGAGCTCTAGCACCTCTACAAATCCCTACTTCCGTCTGCGAAGGGCCATTATTTTACTTTATGCAATTTTTATTTTTGAATTTGAGTCTCCATCTTCCCTTATAAAAGCACCAACTAGGAGGCAATATGATCGTACTTGAGCATTGGGTATAGTTAATATGCGAGTGTGTTTCATGAATGGATCAATGATTGAGCATGATGGGCTAGGGATAGCTTATTTTAGCATTGATATTTTGAAAGACATGGTTGCTTGTTGATATGCTTGAGTATTTAAGTTATCACGTCAAAACTAGACTATTGCTTTGAATAATATAAAATTCCAAATGTCCATGCAATAAAGAAAATAAATATGATATGACATGATAGGCAACATTCCACATCAAAAATTCTGTTTTTATCACTTACCTACTCGAGGACGAGTAGGAGTTAAGCTTGGCAATGTTGATACGTCTCCAACCTATCTACAATTTTTGATTGTTCCATGTTGTTATATTATCAATCCTGGATGTTTTATAATAATTTTATATCATTTTTTGGTACTAACCTATTGACATAGTGTCAAGTGCCAGTTGCTGTTTTTACATGTTTTTTACATCATAGAAAATCAATACCAAACGGAGTCCAAATGCAGTGAAACTTTACGGAGATTTTTTGGACCAGAAGACACATAATGGGCCCTGGCTGCGCCTGTGAGGTGCTCCAGGGAGAGCACAACCCACCAGGGCGCACCAGGAGGCCCAGGCATGCCCTGGTGGGTTGTGCCCACCTCGGGTGCCCCCGGACCGCCTCTTTGCTCTACAAATACCCCAATATTCCAGAAAACCTAAAGGTATCGACGGGAATAAATTCCAGCCACAATAGAGTCCAGAACCACCAGATCCAATCTAGACACCATCTCAGATGGGGTTCACCACCTCCATTGGTGCCTCTCCGATGATGCGTGAGTAGTTCTTTGTCGACCTTCGGGTCCGTAGTTAGTAGCTAGATGGATTCCTCTCTCTCGTTTGATTCTCAATACAATGGTCTCTTGGAGATCCTTATGATATAACTCATTTTGCAGTGTGTTTGTTAGGATCTGATGAACTTTGAGTTTATGATCAGATCTATCTCTTTTTATATCCATGAAAGTATTTGAGTTTCTTTGATCTCTTTTATGCATGATTGCTTATAGCCTCATATTTCTTATCCGATATTTGGGTTTTGTTTGGCCAACTTGATCCATTTATCTTGCAATGGAAAGATGTGCTTTGTAGTGGGTTCGATCTTACGGTGCTTGATCCCAGTGACAGAAGGGGAACCGACACGTATGTATCGTTGCTACTAAGGATAAAATGATGGGTCTATCTCTACATAGATAGATCTTGTCTACATCATGTCATCATTCTTATTGCATTACTACATTTCTCCATGAACTTAATACACTAGATGCATGCTGGATAGCCGTCGATGTGTGGAGTAATAGTAGTAGATGCAGGCAGCAGTGGGTCTACTAATCTTGGACGTGATGCCTATGCAATGATCATTGCCTGGATATCGTCATGAGTATTTGAAGTTCTATCAATTTCCCAACAGTAATTTGTTCATCCACCATTTGGAATTTTTCTCGAGAGAAGCCAGCAGTGGGTCTCTTTCTCATATTATGTGCCTTTGCGATCTATTTTCCTTTGCTTTTATTTCTAGATCTATTAATCCAAAAATACAAAAATACTTTGGTGCAATTTATTTTATTTGGCATTCGATCTATCAATCTACAACTTTATCTCATGTCCATTTGCCCATCTTGGGGCGCCGCTATCCGAAATGGATTGACAACCCCTTTTACAGGTCGGGTTGCGAGAACTTGTTATTTGTGTGCATGTGTTGTTTACGTTGCGTTGCTTGGTTCTCCAACTGCTCAATAACCTTGGTTTCACATATGTGGGAAATACCTACCGCCACTATGTTGCATCAGCCCTTCCTCTTTGGGGAAATACCGACGTAGCTTCAAGCGACATCAACCGCGCGCGTGGGCCGCATCCCGCGCCAAGCCCAACCAACTGGCCTGCCTTACCTCTTCACCAACCTGGGCTCGGCCCAGTGGTGAGCAGCTGCCCAAACCTCTCCTGTGCACTGTTGGGCTAGCCAGATTCGCCCATATAGGTTTTTTTAGGCTCTGCAATTTGCTAATTATCCAGTGAACGCTAGTTTTATAGAAAAACCCCTAGACTTCATGCATTTAATAACTCACAAATTGTGCATCAGATTAAAATGTTTTATATATGAAAAATGCTTAGAATTTCATGTAGATTGATAATTTGCAACTTCGATCCATGTAAAAAATGTTTAAATTGCTGTTTGCACTTAATTTGCATAAATGCCATGTTAAAATGATTTATTTCATAACTTCTTAACCGTAGCTCTGAATTAAATAAACTTTATATGTAAATGCGGTAGAAAAATGCATAGTTTAACTTGGTGCACTTTATTTTGATGTTTAACAACTTTAAAATATGATTTAGGGCAGAATAGTACCAAACTCGAAATATGCATATGGGGATTTTCCGAAATTATTGTTTGTTATTCGGGCCTCACTTAAACTTGCCTAAGTAGGTAGTTTACTTGAGATTCACCTCTTTCCATGCTTAACAACACTTAATATTGTTAGGTACATAAACGAGAGCGAGCTAAATGATTGAATGTGGTGTTTCGTCACTAGGCAACTCGTTGCATATTGAGCTCCACTTAATTTGTAGTATTGTTTGTTGCATTTTTCCATGCCATGTATATTTAAACTGGACATGCATCATACTTGATTGTGCATCATACCATGTTTATGCCTGTTGGTTTATCATGTGCATTGCATCCGCTTGTTTTCATAAACCTCAGAGTCGTTCGTAGTTGCCGCTTCTCTCCTTGTCTCCATGGCATGTCGTCAGACCGTTTGTCTTCATTGACCATTCTCAGTCCAACCACACACTTGACCTTGCCCGCTTGACCCCTCTTTGCATAGTGCATCGACCCCTCGCCCGTGTCTGAAACTTCCCTGAACCGACCTGGGCTGTCATTACTGATGGGTCTGGATCACCCCAAACATCCTTAAAATATCTTCGGTTCTATGTTGGACTCCCTTGCGATCAGATGGACCAAATAGCCCCTAACCCAACCACCTGCTATATATAGCAGCTCGCCCTAGTCTGTTTCTAGACCAAACCCTAATTTCTAAGCAGTTTGTCCCTTGCGCCGGCGCCAGCAGCATCTCCCTCGGGATCTCACCCGCAGCCGCGCCTCCTGCTCCATCCTCGATCCAGACCAAGGAGCTAGACCCCGAGCCTCCCCACGACCTCCTCGCCGGAGTTCCCAGCCAGCAGCAACAACTACTAGGCCGTCTCGCACCTTCCCGTGCTCTTCTCTCGCTCCTCTCTCCCGCGAGCCCTCCTTGACCTCATCTCTCTCTCTCTCTCATAGATAGGAGCCCAACCCATGGCCGAGGACCACAACCCTGGCGTCCGCATCGCCAAGCCGCATCCCTGCCCTCGAGTCCGTCCAGCTCCGCAAGTTCCACTGTCCGCTGGAGCCAGAGCTCGACTCCATGGCCTTTACCAACGCGTATGTCGCCAGCAGCTGCTGAATCTGGTCCATCCCCAACGGATCCGCCTCAAGCTCATCGCAGCTCCTCCCCGTTGGCCTTTCCCTTGTTGGCGCCGCCTCTCCTTGCAGTGCCCCTTATTCTTCTCCCTCTCGGTTTCCTCTCACAACACACACACACACATGACAATGGAGACACAAGATATTTTGTGGTCGACTGCCTCGCTCAACCCGACCACTTCATCTCTACTTTTATTTCTCTTGGCTCAAAGAAACAACATGGTTTACATCTCTTATATAGGGTCACAGACGCACGCATCCCACGGCCACACTTCTCCACTAATAGCATGACCTCCATGCACTAACGCACTACCTACATGCATGCCCATGCCCAGCTTGTGTGTAGCATTCTATCAATAGCCACACACGACCTGACCAGTGGCCAGCACACCCACACAACTAACTACTTACATCCAGCTAACAAACTAACCAAATCACTTGGCTCTAACTAAGTGCTTAACCGGTAAGGCTTCAACTCTTACACGCTTGCCGTATCACACGGCCGTGCTGCCTCTTGCAGCTTTGCAGCCTCTTGCCGCCAATGGCATCTTGCCGTGCTCGCCGTCTCGTACAGCGGCTTGGCATCTCGCCTTCTTTGCACGCGTCCGCTGAAAGTTCGCCGGCCTCGCTCATCCCTAGAGTAAACTACATGCAAAACTCAAACATGCAAATACATGGAATCAAGACTAAACCTAACATTGTCCCCCTAATCTTGATTCTCCAATCTTCATGGGCCTTCACCTTGCCGCTGTCATCACAACACCAATCATCATGCACCATCTTGTTGTGGTCGACTGATAACCCACAAGTATAGGGGATCTCAATAGTTTTCGAGGGAAGAGTATTCAACCCAAATTTATTGATTCGACACAAGGGGAGCCAAAGAATATTCTCAAGTATTAGCAGCCGAGTTGTCAATTCAACCACACCTGGAAACTTAATATCTGCATCAAAATGTTTAGTAGCAAAGTAATATGATAGTAGTGGTAACGGTGCTAAAAGGTAACAGTAGAAAAAGTAATATTTTTGGTGTTTTATAGTGATGATAATAATAACAACGGAAAAGTAAATAAGCGAAGAACAATGTATGAAAAGCTCATAGGCAATGGATTGGTGATGGAGAATTATGCCGGATGCGGTTCATCATGCAACAGTCATAACCTAGGGTGACACAGAACTAGCTCCAGTTCATCAATGTAATGTAGGCATGTATTCCGAATATAGTCACACGTGCTTATGGAAAAGAACTTGCATGACATCTTTTGTCCTACCCTCCCGTGGCAGCGGGTTCCTAGCGGAAACTAAGGGATATTAAGGCCTCCTTTTAATAGAGTACCGGACCAAAGCATTAACACATAGTGAATACATGAACTCCTCAAACTACGGTCATCACCGGTAAGTGTCCCGATTATTGTCACTTCGGGGTTAACGGATCATAAAACATAATAGGTGACTATAGACTTGCAAGATAGGATCAAGAACTCTCATATATTGATGAAAACATAATAGGTTCAGATCTGAAATCATGGCACTCGGGCCCTAGTGACAAGCATTAAGTATAGCAAAGTCGTAGCAACGTCAATCTCAGAACATAGTGGATACTAGGGATCAAACTCTAACAAAACTAACTTGATTACATGATAAAGCTCATCCAACCCATCACCGTCCAACAAGCCTACGATGGAATTACTCACGCACGGCGGTGAGCATCATGAAATTGGTGATGGAGGATGGTTGATGATGACGATGGCGATGGATTCCCCTCTTCGGAGCCCCGAACGGACTCCAGATCAGCCCTCTCAAGAGAGTTTAGGGCTTGGCGGCGGCTCCGTATCGTAAAACGCGATGAATCCTTCTCATCTGGTTTTTTCTCCCCGAAAGTGAATATATGGAGTCCAGGTCGAGGTCGGTGGAGCATCAGGGGGTCCACGAGGTAGGGGGCGCCCAGGGGGGCGCCTCATAGACAGGTGGGACACCCCCTAACATGGATCTTCCTTCCAATATCATTATATATTCCAAAATAATTCTCCGTTGATTTTCAGGTCATACCGAGAACTTTTATTTCTGCACAAAAATAACACCATGGCAATTCTGCTGAAAACAGCGTCAGTCCGGGTTAGTTCCATTCAAATCATGCAAGTTAGAGTCCAAAACAAGGGCAAACGTGTTTGGAAAAGTAGATACGATGGAGACGTATCATCGACGCTTTCACGACATCGAGCACCAAGCCACCAACATCTTTCGGAATCGCACCGCAACATTTGTTCGCTTCACACCAACTCTCCATGATGACGATGGCATCGCACCATTGCCGTCGGCACCGCACCGAACCAAGTAACGGCATCTCGCTGACATACATATTCTTAGCGGCATCGCACCGCGTCTCCTTGTGACGGCATCACACCGTCCTCGTGGCAGCATCGCACCGTCGTCTCCTCCTAGCGGCATTGCACCGCCGTCTCCTCCTAGTGGCATTGCACCGCTGTCTCCTCCTAACGGCATCGCACCGCAACCAACCACCAGTGGCATCTTTCCACCGGTGGACTCCACCTCGCGCCCTCGCCCCCCACCTCGCATGGAGTCTGCCGCGTCGCCGTCGCCGCCGTGGATCGATGAGGCTCTAATACCAATTGTTGGCGCCACCTCTCCTCGAAGTGCCCCTTCTTCTTCTCCCTCTCTGTTTCCTCTCACAACACACACACATGACAATGGAGACACAAGATATTTGGTGGACGACTGCCTCACACAGCCCGACCTTTTCTTGTTTACTTTTATTTCTCTTGGCTCAAAGAAACAACATAGTTTACATATCTTATATAGGGTCACAGACGCATGCATCCCGCGGCCACACTTCTCCACTAACAGCATGACCTCCATGCACTAACACACTACCTACATGCATGCCCATGCCCAGCTCGTGCGTAGAATTCTCTCAATGGCCACACACGACCTGACCAGTTGCCAGCACGCCCACACAACTAACTAGTTACATGTAGCTAACAAACTAACCAAATCACTTGGCTCTAACTAAGTGCTTAACCATCTCGTAAAAAAACTAAGAGCTTAACCGGTCAGGCATCAACTCTAACATGCTTGCCGTATCACATGGCCGTGCTGCCTCTCGCAGCTTTGCAGCCTCTCGCTGTCCTCGCCGTCTCGTACGACAGCTTGGCATCTCGCCTTCTTCGCACGCCTCCGCTGAAAGTTCGCCGGCCTCGCTAATCCCTAGACTAAAGTACATGCAAAACTCAAACATGCAAATACATGGCATCAAGATTAAACCTAACAACACTGCCTCCAGGACCAACCAGAGCCCCGCCATCGCTAGAGTCCCACGTCGCCGGCCTGCTCCTTCAAGTCCTGCCAGCGCCATGCCCCACGACCCCTCCTGCTGCTACCGCTTCTCTGCTCTGTCAAAGCAGATGACGAGCACCCTCCTGAGCCAGCAGTGCCATTGACCACGCACGTGGGCCGCATCCCGCGCCAAGCCCAACCAGCTAGCCTGCCTTGCCTCTTCACCGACCTGGGCTCGGCCCAGTGGTGTGCAGCCGCCCAAACCCCTTCTGTGCACTGTTGGGCTATCCAGATTCGGCCCGTATAGGTTTTTTAGGCTCTGCAATTTGCTAATTATCCAGTGAACGTCAGTTTTACAAAAAAAACCCTAGACTTCATTCATTTAATAACTCACAAACCGTGCATCACATTAAAATGTTTTATATATGAAAAATGCTTAGAATTTCATGTAGATTCATAATTTGCAACTTCCATTCATGTTAAAAATGTTTAAATCTGTTTACATTTAATTTGCATAAATGTCATGTTAAAATGATTTATTTCATAACTAATTAACTGTAGCTCCAAATTAAATAAACTTTATATGTAAATGGGGTACAAAAATGCATTGTTTAACTTGGTGCACTTTATTTTGATGTTTAACAACTTTAAAATATGATTTAGGGCAGAATAGTACCAAATTCGAAATATGCATATGGAGATTTTCCAGAATTATTGTTTGTTGTTCCGGCCTCATTTAAACTTGCCTAAATAGGCAGTTTACCTGAGATTCACCTCTTGCCATGCTTAACAACACTTAATATTGTTGGGTACATAAATGAGAGCGAACTAAATGATTGAATGTTATGTTTCGTCAATAGGCAACTCGTTGCATATTGAGCTCCACTTAATTTGTAGTATTGTTTGTTGCATTTTGCCATGCCATGTATATTTAAACTGGACATGCATCATACTTGATTGTGCATCATGCCATGTTTATGCTTGTTGGTTTAGCATGTTGTTTGCTTCTTTTCGGTTGTGCTTCGTCTCGATAGTTCCGGTTATGTTGCGATTGTGGGGATTTGTCCGACTACGCTTGCTTGTCTACTTCATGGACTCTGATCTTCTTCCTAGCGGGATTTCAGGCAAGATGACCGTCGCCTTGGATCTCACTACTATCTTTGCTGTGCTAGTTGTCTCGGTGCTCTCGCAATGTCGCGCTACCCACCACTTGTTTATCAAGCCTCCTAATATGCCATGAAACAACCTCTAACCTTTTTACCCTTCCTAGCAAACCGTTGTTTGGCTATGTTACCGCTTTGCTCAGCCCCTCTTATAGTGTTGTTAGTTGCAGGTGCAGTTGCAGTTTGTTCCATGTTGGGACATGGATATCATGGGATATCATAATATCTCTTATTTAATTAATGCATCTATATACTTGGTAAATGGTGGAAGGCTCGACCTTTTCCTTCATGTATCGTTCCACTCTTGCCGCCCTAGTTTCCGTCATATCGATGTTATGTTCCTTGATTTTGCGTTCCTAACACGGTCGGTGTTTATGGGCCCACCTTGACAGTTCGCTTTGAATAAAACTCCTCCAGCAAGGCCCAACATTGGTTTTACCATTTTCCCAACATAATAACTAAACATGATATTAAATTTGACGCATAGGGAGTTAGTGCTACCCGAGGAGTAATTTAACATAATACAGGGGGCCAGTGCTGATGGTGTTGGTCCCAAACGGGCAGAGTGCGGGGCCACCCCGAAGCAACTAAAGGTCTGGTTTTACTCGTAGGCTAACCCATACGGTTGAGGCCTGAGACGAGATACGCGCGACTACTATCAGGGTGTCGGCACGCCGAGAGGTCTTGCTGGACTTGTTTTACCATTGTCGAAATTTCTTGTGAACCGGGAATCCGAGTTTGATCAGGTTGTTCCGGGAGGAGGGTTTTCCTCCGTTGATCGCGAGAGCTTGTTGTGGGATAAGTTAGGACACCCCTGCAGGGTTTAAACTTTCGAGAGCCATGCCCATGGTTATGTGGCAGATGGGAATTTTTAATATCCGGTTGTAGAGAACTTGACACCAGATCCGAATTAAAATACACCAACCGCGTGCGTAACCGTGATCGTCTCTTTTCGAGTAAGGTCGAGAAGAGAACATGTTAGGGTTATGTTTGAATGTAAGTAGTTCAGGATCACTTCTTGATCATTACTAGTTTGCGACCGTTTGCATATTTTCTCATCTTATTCCAGTACTCGTAAGTTAGCCACCATACAATGCTTAGCCGCTTGCTGCAACCTCACCACTTATCCATTCCATTCCCATTATGCTTTGCTAGTCTTGATACCCATGCTAATCGGATTGCTGAGCCCTCGTGGCTCACAGATTACTACAACTGAAGGAAATAAGCCCTAGAGGCAATGATAAAGTTGTTATTTATATTTCCTTATATCATGATAAATGTTTATTATTCATGCTAGAATTGTATTAACCGGAAACTTGGTACATGTGTGAATACATAGACAAACAGAGTGTCCCTAGTATGCCTCTACTTGACTAGCTCATTAATCAAAGATGGTTAAGTTTCCTGACCATAGACATGTGTAGTCATTTGATGAACGGGATCACATCATTAGAGAATGATGTGATGGACAAGACCCACCTGTTAGCTTAGCATTAGTGATCATTTAGTTTTCTTGTTATTGCTTTCACCATGACTTATACATGTTCCTCTGACTATGAGATTATGCAACTCCCGAATACCGGAGGAACACCTTGTGTGCTATCAAACGTCACAACGTAACCGGGTGATTACAAATATGCTCTATAGGTGTCTCCGATGGTGTTTGTTGAGTTGGCATAGATCAAGATTAGGATTTGTCACTCCGAGTATCGGAGAGGTATCTCTGGGCCCTCTCGGTAATGCACATCACTATAAGCCTTACAAGAAATGTAACTAATCAGTTAGTTGCGGCATGATGCATTATGTAACGAGTAAAGGGACTTGATAGTAACGAGATTGAACTAGGTATGATGATGTCGACGATCGAATCTCAGGCAAGTAACATACCGATGACAAAGAGAACAACATATGTTGTTATGCAGTTTGACCGATAAAGATCTTCGTAGAATATGTACGAACCAATATGATCATCTAGGTTCCGCTATTGGTTATTGACCGTAGATGTGTCTCAGTCATGTCTACATAGTTCTCGAACCCGTAGGGTCCGCACGCTTAATGTTTGATGTCGATTTGTATTATGAGTTATATGTGATTTGATGACTGAAGTTTGTTCGGAGTCTCGGATGAGATCACGGACATGACGAGGAGTCTCGAAATGGTCAAGACATAAAAATTGATATATTGAACGATGTTATTCGGACACCGGATGAATTCCGAGAGGTACTGGATAACTATCGGAGTGCGAGAGGGTTATCGGAACCCCTCGGGGGAATTAATGGGCCTTCATGGGCCTTAGTGGGCAGAGGGAAGGGCCACAAGGGGCTAGTCATGCCCCCCCTTTGGGTCCGAATTGGACTAGCAGAGGGGGGCGGCGCCCCCTTTCCCTCCCTTCCCCCTCTCCCTTCCTCCTTCCCCCTTCCCCCAAGTGGAATCCTACTAGGACTTGGAGTCCTAGTAGGACTCCTCTCCTTGGCGCGCCCTACAGGGGCCGGCCGGCCTCCACCTCCCCTTCTTTATATACGGGGGCAGGGGGCACCCTAGAACATGGAAGATCAATTGACTTAGCCGTGTGCGGTGTCCCCCCTCCACAGTTACACACCTCGGTCATATCATCGTAGTGCTTAGGCGAAGCCCTGCGCCGGTAACATCATCATCACCGTCAGCACGCCATCGTGCTGATGGAAATCTCCCTCGTCCTCAACTAGATCAAGAGCTCAAGGGACATCATCGAGCTAAACATGTACTGAACGTGGAGGTGACGTACATTCAGTACTTGGATCGGTTGGATCGCGAAGACGTTCGACTACATCAACCGCGTTACTAAACGCTTCAACTTTCGGTCTACGAGGGTACGTGGACACACTCTCCCCGCTCATTGCTATGCTTCTCCTAGATAGATCTTGAGTGATTGTAGGATTTTTTTGAAATACTATGTTCCCCAACAGTGGCATCAGAGCCATGTCTATGCGTAGATGTTATATGCACGAGTACAACACAATGAGTTGTGGGCGATAATAGTCATACTGCTTACCAGCAATGTTTGATAATCCCCAAGTGCAGGGAATCATCGTAGCAATTCCCAATGGTGGAAGTCGTAAGTATGGAGTGTCGAACCCACAAGGAGCTAAAGTTAAGATCAATATTCTCTCAAGTCCTATCTGCCACTGATACGACTCTACGTACACTGAACGTTTGCTTCCAACTAGAAACAAGAAATAAAACTACGTTGTGGGTATGAAGAGGAAAACTTTGCATGGTATCGGAGAGATAAAATATAAAAGTAGGTGTTGTTATCATAAAGTTAGAATATATTACTAAATAATATAAATAGCGAGTGTAGAATAATGATGGATCGGTGTGCGGAATTGTCTTAGGCAATTGTTAACAAGACCGGTAGACGTCATTGCAATTTCATATGAGGGAGAGGCATATTCCAACATACTTTATCTTCTTGGATCATATGCATGCTACCTCTTGAGCACTGCGTTGGATTTCCCCGAAGAGGAGAGGATGATGCAGCAAAGTAGCGTAAGTATTTTCCTCAGTTTTTGAGAACCAAGGTATCAATCCAGTAGGAGGCTACGCGCGAGTCCCTCGTACCTACACAAAAACAATAGCTCAACGCAACCAACATGCTTAGGGGTTGTCAATCCCTTCATGGTCACTTACGAAAGTGAGATCTGATAGAGATGATAGATAATATTTTTTGGTATTTTTGGTATAGAGATGCAAAATGAAAAGTAAAAGGCAAAGTAAAGAGCAAAGCAATAATAAAGTGATGGAGATTGATATGATGAGAATAGACCCGGGGGCCATAGGTTTCATTAGTGGCTTCTCTCAAGAGCATAAGTATTCTACGGTGGGTGAACAAATTACTGTTGAGAAATTGACAGAATTGAGCATAGTTATGAGAATATCTAGGTATGATCATGTATATAGGCATCACGTCCGAGACAAGTAGACCGACTCCTGCCTGCATCTACTACTATTACTCCACTCATCAACCGCTATCCAGCATGCATCTAGAGTATTAAGTTAAGAACAGAGTAACGCCTTAAGCAAGATGACATGATGTAGAGGGATAGTTTCATGCAATATGATAAAAACACCATATTGTTATCCTCGATGGCAACAATATAATACGTGCCTTGCTGCCCGTTCTGTCACTAGGAAAGGACACCGCAAGATTGAACCCAAAGCTAAACACTTCTCCCATGGCAAGAAAAACAAATCTAGTAGGCCAAACCAAACTGATAATTCGAAGAGACTTGCAAAGATAACCAATCATACATAAAAGAATTTAGAGAAGATTCAAATATTATTCATAGATAGACTTGATCATAAATCCACAATTCATCGGTCTCAACAAACACACCGCAAAAAGAAGATTACATCGAATAGATCTCCACGAGAGAGGGGGAGAACATTGTATTGAGATCCAAAAAGAGAGAAGAAGACATCTAGCTACTAACTATGGACCCGTAGGTCTGAGGTAAACTACTCACACTTCATCGGAGGGGCTATGGTGTTGACTTAGAAGCCCTCCGTGATCGATGCCCACTCCGACGGAGGTCCGGAACAGGCCCCAAGATGGGATCTCGTGGATATAGAAAGTTACGGTGGTGGAATTAGGGTTTTTGCTCCGTCCCTGATCGTTTGGGGGTACGTAGGTATATATAGGAGGAAGGAGTATGTCGGTGGAGCTTCGAGGGGCCCACGAGGTAGTGGCGCGCCTTCCACCCTCGTGACCGCCTCGTGACTTTCTTGACGGAGTGTCCAAGTCTCCTGGGTCTTATCTGATGAGAAAATCACGTTCCCAAAGGTTTCATTCTGTTTGGACTCTGTTTGATATTCTGTTTCTCCGAAACACTGAAATAGGCAATAAACAACAATTCTGGGCTGGGCCTCCAGTTAACACTGAAATAGGCAATAAACAACAATTCTAGGTTAGTCCCAAAAATAATACAAAAGTGGAAAATAAAGCCCAATATAGTCCAAAACAGTAGATAATATAGCATGGAGCAATAAAAAGTTATAGATACGTTTGAGACGTATCAGGCATCCCCAAGCTTAATTCCCGCTCGTCCTTGAGTAGGTAAATGATAAAAACAGAATTTTTGATGCGGAGTGCTACTTGGCATAATTTTAATGTAATTCTTCTTAATTGTGGTATGAATATTCAGATCTGAAAGATTCAAGACAAAAGTTCATATTGACATAAAAATGATAATACTTCAAGCATACTAACTAAGAAATTATGTCTTCTCAAAATAACATGGCCAAAGGAAGTTCATCCCAACAAAATCATATAGTTTAGTCATGTTTCATTTCCGCCACACAAGAATGCTCTCATCATGCACAACCCCGATGACAAGCCAAGCAATTGTTTCATACTTTAGTAATCTCAAACCTATAAACTTTCACGCAATATATGAGTGCGAGCCATGGACATCGCACTATGGGTGGAATAGAATATAATGAGGGGGGTTATGTGGAGAAGACAAAAAGGAGGAGAAAGTCTCACATCAATGAGGCTAATCAATGGGCTATGGAGATGCCCACCGATTGATGTTAATGCAAGGAGTAGGGATTGCCATGCAACAGATGCAGTAGAGCTATAAATGTATGAAATCTCAACAAAAGAAACTAGTGGGTGTGCATCCAACTTGCTTGCTCATGAAGACCTAGGGCACTTGAGAAGGCCCATTGTTGGAATATACATGCCAAGGTCTATAATGAAAAATTCCCACTAGTATATGAAAGTGATAACATGAGAGGCTCTCTACTATGAAGATCATGGTGCTACTTTGAAGCACAAGTGTGGTAAAAGGATAATAACATTGTCCCTTCTCTCTTTTTCTCTCATTTTTTGGGCCTTTTTGATGGCCTTTCTTTTTTTTCGGGGGGGGGGGGGCTTCTCTTTTTTATGGACTTTCTCCTTTTTTATTTATTCCTCACTTGGGACAATGCTCTAATAATGATGATCATCACACTTCTATTTATTTACAACTCAATGATTGCAACTCGATACTAGAACAAAGATGACTCTATATGAATGCCTCCGACGGTGTACCGGGATATGCTATGAACCAAGAGTGACATGTATGAAAGAATTATGAACGGTGGCTTTGCCACAAATACTATGTCAACTACATGATCATGCTAAGCAATATGACAATGATGAACGTGTCATGATGAACGGTATGATGGAAAGTTGCATGGCAATATATCTCGGAATGGCTATGGAAATGCCATAATAGGTAGGTATGGTCGCTGTTTTGAGGAAGATATAAGGAGGTTTATGTGTGAAAGAGCGTATCATATCACGGGGTTTGGATGCACCGGCGAAGTTTGCACCAACTCTCAATGTGAGAAATGGCAATGCACGGTACCGTATAGGCTAGCAAGGATGGAAGGGTGAGAGTGCGTATAATCCATGGACTCAACATTAGTCATGAAGAACTCACATACTTATTGCAAAAATCTACAAGTCATCAAAAACCTCTGTACTACGCGCATGCTCCTAGGGGGATAGATTGGTAGGAAAAGACCATAGCTCGTCCCCGACCGCCACTCATAAGGAAGACAATCAAATAGCACCTCATGTTTCAAATTTGTTGCATAACGTTTACCATACGTGCATGCTACGGGACTTGCAAAGTTCAACACAAGTATTTATCAATTTCACAACTACTCAACTAGCACGACTTTGATATTATCACCTCCATATCTCAAAACAATCATCAAGCATCAACCTTTTCATTAGTATTCAACACACTCATAAGAAAGTTTTATTATTAATCTTGCATACCAAGCATATTAGGATTTTAAGCAAATTACCATGCTATTAAGACTCTCAAAATAATCTAAGTGAAGCATTAGAGATGAATAGTTTCTATAAAACAAATCCACCACCGTGCTCTAAAAGATATAAGTGAAGCACCAGAGCAAAACTATAAAGCTCAAAAGATATAAGTGAAGCACATAGACTATTCTAACAAATTCCAAATGAAGTATGGCTCTCTCAAAAGGTGTGTACAGAAAGGATGATTGTGGTAGACTGACAAGCAAAGACTCAAATCATAAAAGATGTTCCAAGCAAAACACATATCATGTGGTGAATAAAAATATAGCTCCAAGTAAAGTTACCGATAGAAGTAGACGAAAGAGGGGATGCCTTCCGGGGCATCCCCAACCTTTGGCTTTTAGGTGCCCTTAGATTATCTTGGGGGTGCCATGGGCATCCCCAAGCTTAGGCTCTTGCCACTCCTTGTTCCATAATCCATCAAATCTTTACCCAAAACTTGAAAACTTCACAACACAAAACTTAAAGTAGAAAATCTCGTGAGCTCCGTTAGCGAAAGAAAATAAAAGACCACTTCAAGGTACTGTAATTAACTCATTATTTATTTATATTGGGGTTAAACCTAATCTATTCCGACTTCTCTATGGTTTATAAACTATTTTACTAGCCATAGATTCATCAAAATAAGCAAACAACACACGAAAAACAGAATCTGTCAAAAACAGAACAGTCTGTAGTAATCTGTAGCTATCGCAAGATCTGGAACCCCAAAAATTCTAAAATAAAATGCTGGACGTGAGGAATTTATCTATTAATCATCCTCAGACATAATTAACTAAATATTACTTTCCAAATAAAAATGACAGCAGTTCTCGTGAGCGCTAAAGTTTCTGGTTTTTACAGTAAGTTCAACAAGACATTCCCCAAGTCTTCCAAACGGTTCTACTTGGCAAAAACACTAATTAAACACAAAAAACACAACCAAAAAAGAGGGTAGATAAATTATTTATTACTAAACAGGATCAAAAATCAAGGAATAAAAATAAAATTGGGTTGCCTCCCAACAAGCGCTATCGTTTAACGCCCCTAGCTAGGCATAACAAGCAAGAATAGATCTAGGTATTGTTATTTTTGGTAGGTAATCCATAAGTGGCTCTCATGATAGATTCATATGGTAATATTATTTTCTTTCTAGGGAAGTGTTCCATGCCCTTTTTTAATGGAAATTAAAATCTAATATTCCCTTCCTTCATATCAATAATTGCACCAACTGTTCTAAGGTCTACCGAGAATAATAGGGCAGGAAGGATTGCAATCTATATCAAGAACGATAAAATCTACAGGCACATAATTCCTATTTGTAACAATAAGAACATCATTAATTATTCCGATAGGATTCTTAATAGTGGAATCCGCAAGATGAAAATTTAGAGAGCAATCGTCAAAATCACGGAAATCTAGCAAATCACACAAAGTTTTGGGAATAGTAGAGACACTAGCACCCACATCACACAAAGCATAAAACTCATAATCTTTAATTTTAATTTTAATGGTAGGTTCCCACTCATCATAAAGTTTTCTAGGGATAGAAACTTTCAACTCAAGTTTTTCTTCATAAGATTGCATCAAGGCATCAACGATGTGTTCGGTAAAGGCTTTATTTTGACTATAAGCATGAGGAGAATTTAGCACGGATTGCAACAAGGAAATACAATCAATTAAAGAGAAATTTTCATAATTAAATTCCTTGAAATCCAATATAGTGGGTTTAGCAACATCTAGAGTTTTATTTTTTTCAATCCCACTTTTATCAATTTCATCATCAAGACCTAAATACTCTGAATTTTTAGAATGCCTTTTAGGTAAGGGAAGATCGTATTCAGTTTCATAAAGATTCATATTGAAAAACAAAGATTTAATAGGAGACACATCAATAACTTTTAGATCTTCATATTGATTTTCATAGGAATTGGAAGAACACGCTTTAATAAAGGCATCTTTCATAGCACGCATCCTAGCGGTTCTTTCCTTGCGCTCATCAATGGAAATTCTCATGGCTTTGAGAGACTCATTGATATCATGCTTAGGAGGAATAGATCTAAGCTTTAAAGAATCAATCTCAAGAGAAATTCTATCAACGTTCCTAGCCAAATCATCAACTTTAAGCAATTTCTCTTCAAGCAAAGTATTAAAATTCTTTTGTGAATTCATAAACTCTTTAACACTACTCTCAAATTCAGAGGGCATCTTATTAAAATTTCCATAAGAGTTGTTGTAGGAATTTCCATAATTATTGGAAGGATTACTAGGATAAGGCCTAGGATTAAAATTCCCTCTATACGCGTTGTTACCAAAATTATTCCTACCAACAAAATTCACACCCATAGATTCATTATTATTCTCAATCAAAGTAGACAAAGGCATATCATTAGGATCAGAAGAAACACTCTTAGTAGAAAATAATTTCATAAGTTCATCCATCTTTCCACTGAAAACATTAATTTCTTCTATCGCATGCACTTTTTTATTAGTGGATCTTTCAATGTGCCATTGAGAATAATTAACCATAATATTATCTAGGAGTTTAGTAGCATCTCCTAAAGTGATTTCCATAAAAGTTCCTCCCGCAGCCGAATCTAAAAGATTTCTAGAAGCAAAATTCAATCCGTCATAATTTTTTTGTATAATCATCCACAAATTCAAACCATGTGTAGGGCAATTACGTATTATTAATTTCATTCTCTCCCAAGATTGTGCAACATGTTCATGATCAAGTTGCTTAAAATTCATAATATCATTTCTAAGAGAGATGATCTTAGCGGGAGGAAAATACTTAGAGATAAAAGCATCTTTGCTCTTGTTCCATGAATCAATACTATTTTTAGGCAAAGATGAAAACCAAGCTTGCATGCCTGCAGGTCGACTCTAGAGGATCCCCGGGTACCGAGCTCGAATTCGCCCTATAGTGAGTCGTATTACAATTCACTGGCCGTCGTTTTACAACGTCGTGACTGGGAAGCGGCATCTTCACTAGGAAGGCCGAAAAAGGGATCTTTCATGACAAGATTCAGCAAAGCAGTATTAATCTCACAAGAATCAGCATCGGTAAGAGGAGCAATCAGAGTGCTAATAAAATCATTATTGTTGGTATTGGCAAAGTCACACAATTTAGTATTATCTTGAGCCATCGCGACAAACAAGCAATCCAACACACAAGCAACAAAAAGCAAATGGACAAACAGAGGCAAATAGAGAAAGAGAGGGAGGATAAAGAGAGAGAGGGCGAATAAAACGGCAAGGGTGAAGTGGGGGAGAGGAAAACGAGAGGCAAATGGCAAATAATGTAATGCGGGAGATAGGGATTGTGATGGGTACTTGGTATGTTGACTTTTGCGCAGACTCCCCGGCAATGGCGCCAGAAATTCTTCTTGCTACCTCTTGAGCACTGCGTTGGATTTCCCCGAAGAAGAGCGGATGATGCAGCAAAGTAGCGTAAGTATTTTCCCTCAGTTTTTGAGAACCAAGGTATCAATCCAGTAGGAGGCTACGCGCGAGTCCCTCGTACCTACACAAAAACAATAGCTCAACACAACCAACGCGCTTAGGGTTTGTCAATCCCTTCATGGTCACTTATGAAAGTGAGATCTGATAGAGAAGATAAATAATATTTTTTGGTATTTTTGGTATAGAGATGCAAAGTGAAAAGTAAAAAGAAAAGCAATAATAAAGTGATGGAGATTGATATGATGAGAATAGACCCGGGGGCCATAGGTTTCACTAGTGGCTTCTCTCAAGAGCATAAGTATTCTACGGTGGGTGAACAAATTACAGTTGAGCAATTGACAGAATTGAGCATAGTTATGAGAATATCTAGGTATGATCATGTATATAGGCATCACGCCCGAGACAAGTAGACCGACTCCTGCCTGCATCTACTACTATTACTCCACTCATCGACCGCTATCCAGCATGCATCTAGAGTATTAAGTTAAAAACAGAGTAACGCCTTAAGCAAGATGACATGATGTAGAGGGATAGTTTCATGCAATATGATAAAAAAAACCATCTTGTTATCCTCGATGGCAACAATACAATACGTGCATTGCTGCCCCTTCTGTCACTGGGAAAGGACACCGCAAGATTGAACCCAAAGCTAAACACTTCTCCCATGGAAAGAAAAACCAATCTAGTAGGCCAAACCAAACTGATAATTCGAAGAGACTTGCAAAGATAACCAATCATACATAAAAGAAATTCAGAGAAGATTCAAATATTATTCATAGATAGACTTGATCATAAACCCACAATTCATCGATCTCAACAAACACATCGCAAAAAGAAGATTACATCGAATAGATCTCCACGAGAGAGGGGGAGAACATTGTATTGAGATCCAAAAAGAGAGAAGAAGCCATCTATCTACTAAATATGGACCCGTAGGTCTGAGGTAAATTAATCACACTTCATCGGAGGGGCTATGGTGTTGATGTAGAAGCCCTCCATGATCGATGCCCCCTCCGGCGGAGCTCCGGAACAGGCCCCAAGATGGGATCTCGTGGATACAGAAAGTTATGGCAGTGGAATTAGGGTTTTTGCTCCATCCCCAATCGTTTGGGGGTACGTAGGTATATATAGGAGGAAGGAGTACGTCGGTGGAGCTTCAAGGGGCCCACGAGGCAGGGGGTCGCGCCCTAGGGGGGGTGCCCTCCACCCTCGTGACCGCCTCGTGACTTTCTTGACGGGATGTCCAAGTCTCTTGGGTCTTATCTGATGAGAAAATCACGTTCCCGAAGGTTTCATTCCATTTGGAGTTTGTTTGATATTCTGTTTCTCCAAAACACTGAAATAGGCAAAAAATAGCAATTCTGGGCTGGGCCTCCGGTTAATAGGTTAGTCCCAAAAATAATATAAAAGTGGAAAATAAAGCCCAATATAGTCCAAAATAGTAGATAATATAGCATGGAGCAATCAAAAATTATAGATACGTTGGAGATGTATCAATGCACTTATGATTGGAACTCTAGCAAGCATCCGCAACTATAAAATATCATTAAGGTAAAAGCCAACCATAGCATTAAAGCATCAAGTCCCCTTTGTCCCATACGCAACAACCCCCTTACTCGGGTTTGTGCTTCTGTCACTCAGGCAACCCACTATAAGCGAATCATGAACATATTGCAGCACCCTACAGCGGGAATCCCTCACGCTTCCGCGACACGGAGGGCACAATAGGACAGCACCAAAATAAAACATACAACTCATACCAATCTATATCATCAATCAACCCAAAGTCAAAGGATATCTACTCAAAACATCATAGGATGGCAACACATCATTGGATCATAATATGTGGCATAAAGCACCATGTTCAAGTAGGGATTACAGCGGGGTGCGGGAGAGTGGACCGCGAAAAAGAGATGAGGATGGTGATGTTGATGAAGACGATCACCGCTGAGATGATTCCCCTCCCGATGGCACTCCGGTGCCACCGAGAGAGAGGAGGAGAGGTTCTCCCCCTTGTGCTTCTTCCTCCATGCCCCCCCCTGGATGGGGAGAGGTTCTCCCTCTGGTCCTTGGCCTTCATGGTGATGATGGCCCCCCCGAGATCCTCCTCCATAGCCTCCGGTGATGATGCCCCCCCGGCAGGGTGCCAGAGAGGCCCTAGATTGATTTCTCATGGCTACAGAGGCATGCGGTGATACGTCTCCAATGTATCTATAATTTTTGATTGTTCCATGCTATTATATTATCAACCTTGGATGTTTTATATGCATTTATATGCTATTTTATATGATTTTTGGGACTAACCTATTAACCTAGAGCCTAGTGCCAGTTTCTGTTTTTCCTTGTTTTGAGTATCGTAGAAAAGGAAAACCAAACGGAGTCCAATTGACCTGAAATTTCACGGAGATCATTTTTGGACCAGGAGAAGCCCACGAAGTACCAGAGGTGGGCGAGAAGAGTCCCGAGGCCACCACGAGGGTGGGGGCGCGCCCTACCCCCTGGGCGCGCCCCCCTACCTCGTGGCCGCCTCGGGGACCCCCCCTAACTTGTTCCCGACTCCAACACCTCTTATATAACCCCAAACTTCCAGAAAGAAACCTAGATCGGGAGTTCCGCCGCCGCAAGCCTCCGTAGCCATCGAAAACCAATCTAGTCCCGTTCCGGACCCTGCCGGTGGGGGGTCCCTCTCCGGTGGCCATCTTCATCATCCCAGCACTCTCCATGACGAGGAGGGAGTAGTTCACCCTCGGGGCTGAGGGTATGTACCAGTAGCTATGTGTTTGACCTCTCTCTCTCTCTCTCGTGTTCTTGATTTGGAACGATCTTGATGTATCGCGAGCTTCGCTATTATAGTTGGATCTTATGATGTTTCTCCCCCTCTACTCTCTTGTGATGAATTGAGTTTTCCCTTTGAAGCTATCTTATCGGATTGAGTCTTTACGGATTTGAGAACACTTGATGTATGTCTTGCACGTGCTTATCTGCGGTGACAATGGGATATCACGTGATCCACTTGATGTATGTTTTGGTGATCAACTTGTGAGTTCCATGACCTCGTGAACTTATGCATAGGGGTTGGCACACATTTTCGTCTTGACTCTTCGGTAGAAACTTTGGGGCACTCTTTAAAGTTCTTTGTGTTGGTTCAATAGATGAATCTGAGATTGTGTGATGCATATGGTGTAATCATACCCATGGATACTTGAGGTGACATTGGAGTATCTAGGTGACATTAGGGTTTTGGTTGATTTGTATCTTAAGGTGTTATTCTAGTACGAACTCTATGATAGATTGAACGGAAAGAATAGCTTTGTGTTATTTTACTACGAACTCTTGAATAGATCGATCAGAAAGAATAACTTTGAGGTGGTTTCATACCCTACCATAATCTCTTCATTTGTTCTCCGCCATTAGTGACTTTGGAGTGACTCTTTGTTGCATGTTGAGGGATAGTTATATGATCCAATTATGTTATTATTGTTGAGAGAACTTGCACTGTGAAAGTATGAACCCTAGGCCTTGTTCCATGCATTGCAATACCGTTTGTGCTCACTTTTATCATTAGTTACCTTGCTGTTTTTATATTTTCAGATTACAAAAACTATATCTACCATCCATATTGCACTTGTATCACCATCTCTTCGCCGAACTAGTGCACCTATACAATTTACCATTGTACTGGGTGTGTTGGGGACACAAGAGACTCTTTGTTATTTGGTTGCAGGGTTGTTTGAGAGAGACCATCTTCATCCTATGCCTCCCACGGATTGATAAACCTTAGGTCATCCACTTGAGGGAAATTTGCTACTATCCTACAAACCTCTGCACTTGGAGGCCCAACAACATCTATAAGAAGAAGGTTGTGTAGTATACATGATGCGGCAGCGGAACTTCCGATCTAGGTTTCTTTCTGGAAGTTTGGGTATAAATAAGAGGTGTTGGAGTCGAGAACAAGTTAGGGGGTCCCTGAGGCGGCCACGAGATAGGGGGGCGCGCCCAGGGGGTAGGGTGCGCCCCCCACCCTCGTGGTGGCCTCAGGACTCCCCTGGTCCATCTCCGGTACTCCGTGGGCTTCTTCTGGTCCAAAAACAATCTCCATGAATTTTTAGGTCAATTGGGCTCCGTTTGATTTTCCTTTTCTGTGATACTCAAAAACAAGGAAAAAAGAGAAAACTGACACTGGGCTCTAGGTTAATAGGTTAGTCCCAAAAATCATATAAAACATCATATAAAGGCCCATTAAACATCTAAGATGGATAATATAATAGCATGAATACTTCATAAATTATAAATACATTGGAGATGTATCAACATCCCCAAGCTTAATTCCTGCTCGTTCTTGAGTAGGTAAATGATAAAAGAAATAATTTATGAAGTGTGAATGCTGCATGACTTTGATCAATGATAGTTCCAATCACTTTTTCGAGCATCATTATATATCATAACAGTAGATCAACTCATAAAACTTCTCATGATCAAGTAACAAGCTATTCACATGTTAAAGTATAGATCATAAACTTTCTTGAAAACTAACAAACCATACTCTTAGTCATCAAACAATTGCAATTCATCTTATTCTCGGGAAGGGTCTATGTAAGAGCTTTGGTTCAGCAAACTCCACATACTCAACTACCATTTAATCTTTCACAATTTCTAACACTCACGTGATATTTATGGGTTTAAAGTTTTAATCGGACACATAGAAAGATAGGGGCTTATAGTTTTGCCTCCTAACCTTTTACCTCAAGGGTAATGTCAACAATAAAAATTTATGAAAACCTACATCCAAGTGGATATATATATATCCGGACCGCTCCAACGCAAAGTTCTTGCCAAAGGAAAAAGTGTAAAAAGGAAAGGTGATGATCACCATGACTCTTGTATAAGGGTAGAAGATAAAAGTAAAAGATAGGCCCTTTGCAGAGGGAAGGAGAGGTTGTCATGCGCTTTTATGGTTGGATGCACAAAATCTTAATGCAAAAGAATGTCACTTTATATTGCCGCTTGTGATAAAGACCTTTATTATGCAGTCTGTCGCTTTTATTTCTTCCCTATCACAAGTTCCTATAAAGCTTATTTTCTTCGCACTAATAGATCATACATATTTAGAGAGCAATTTTTATTGCATGCACCGATGACAACTTACTTGAAGGATCTTACTCAATCCATAGGTAGGTATGGTGGACTCTCATGGCAAAACTAGTTTAAGGGACATTTGGAAGCACAAGTAGTATTTCTACTTGGTGCAAAGAATTTGGCTAGCTTGAGAGGGAAAGGCAAGATCAACATGTTGGATGATCCTAGACAGTATAACGTTTCGAATATAGGAAAACATAACCATTAAGTTGTCTTCCTTGTCCAACATCAACTTTTTAGCATGTCATATTTTAACGAGTGCTCACAATTACAAAAGATGTCCAAGATACTATATTTATATGTGAAATCTCTCTTCCTTCAATATTCTTTCATGGATTGTTCAAGTGATCAATTCCGCGTTTGCTAACTTCCACTAAGTTTACTACCTATACTTATTATGTGTGAAGTCATTACTCCCCATGATGTAAGCATATGAAATGTATATAAATTCAGATTTATGATATTCAATTCATTCAACCATTTACTCATAGGATATATGTGAAGCACGTGAGTAAATGACAAACTACTCCAAAAAGATATAAGTGAAGAATACTGAGTAGTCAAATAATTAAATAGGCATGGGAGGATTATTTTTCATTCAAGATTTCAGATCCAATGATTTTATTCAAACATCAAGTAAAATTGAAAATATGCTCCAAGCAAAACACATATCATGTGACGAATAAAAATATAGCTCCGAGTAAGGTATACCGATAGTTTTGAAGACAAAAGAGGGGATGCCTTCCGGGGCATCCCCAAGCTTAGGCTGTTGAGTCTTCCTTGAATATTACCTTGGGGTGCCTTGGGCATCCCCAAGCTTAGGGTATTTCCACTCCTTATTCTCCTCATATCGATATCTAACCCAAAGCTTGAAAACTTCAATCACACAAAACTTAACGGAACTTCGTGAGATAGGTTAGTATGATAGAGAGTAAACCATTCACTTTGGTACTGTCAAAGACAAGGTTCATAATTGTTCTTACACAATTCCTACTGCATGAAATCATTTCTACAATTTATATTGAGAAATATAAGCCATAGAAACTAGGAAACAGGCAGACTATGCAATGAAAATAGAATCTGTCAGAAACAGAACAATCTGTAATGATCTAAACAGCAACCATACTTCTGCTACTCCAAAAATTCTGAAATAAATTTGTGGACGTGAGGAATTTGTCTGTTCATATTCTGAAAAAATAATCAACTCAATCGCACTCTTCTGTAAAAAAACGAAAGCTAATCTCGTGAGCGCAAAGTTTCTGTTTTTTTAGCAAGATCACATTAACTTTCACACAAGTCTTCCCAAATGTATTACTTAGCACTTTATTGAAACAAAAGCAATAAAATATGATTACTACATTATATTAATCATGTAAACACACAAAAATAGAAAGGTTAAATATTGGGTTGTCTCCCAACAGGCACTTTTCTTTAATGCCTTTTAGCTAGGCATGATGATTTCAATGATGCTCACATAAAAGATAAGAATTGAAACATAAAGAGAGCATCATGAAGAGTACGACTAGAACATTTAAATCTAACCCACTTCCTATGCCTAGGGATTTTGTGAGCACATAATTTATAGGAACAAGAATCAACTAGTAGGGGAAGGAAAAACAAGTATAACTCCAAAACTTTAAGCATATAGGGAGGAAACTTGATATTATTGCAACTCATACAAACATGTATTCCTCCCTCATAATAATTTTTAGTAGCATCATAAATGAGTTAAACAATGTAAACATCACATAAAGCATTCTTTTCATGCTCTATGAGCATAGAAATTTTACTACTCTCCACATAAGCAAAATTCTCCTCATTCAGAATAGTGGGAGCAAACTTCTTCTAAATCCACTCTAGATGATAGTATTATTCATACTCCAAAATATATAAGTGAAGTTCATGTAGCATTCTACAATTAATATAGACTAACCAATATCCAAGCTCAAAATATATAAGTGAAGCACACGAAGCATTCTATAAAACCATACTCAAAAGATTTAAGTGAAGCACAAAGAGCAATTCTATAAGATCATACTTAAAAGATATAAGTGAAGCACATGAAGTATTCTATAAATAAATAAAGGGATATCTCATAATAGCATTGTTCTTAAAGGAAATACAAAAACACAAAGGACACAAATTATGTGAACAAAACAAAAACCAAGGTATACCGATAATTGTTGAAGAAGGAGGATGGGATGCCAACCGGGGCATCCCCAAGCTTAGATGCTTGAGTATCCTTGAAATATTTACTTGGTGTGCCTTGGGCATCCCCAAGCTTGAGCTCTTGCCTCTCTTTATTCTTCTCATATTGATAGCTCCTCGATCTTCGAACACTTAATCCACACAAAACTTTAACAAAAACTTTGTGAGATTCGTTAGTGTAATAAAGCAAATCACTACCTTTAGGTACTGTTGCAAACTTATTTCAATTTCATATTAGAACTATATATACTATATTCCAACTTCACCATGGTTCATACCCCCCGATACTACCCATTGATTCATCAAAATAAGCGAACAACTCATAGAAAACATAATTTGTCAAAAACAGGACAGTCTGTAGTAATATGGAAGTTTAGTAAACTTCTGTAACTCGAAAAAAATATAAAAAAATATGAAAATTTTAAAAAATTCTACAGAAGTAATGTTCAAAAAGTTTAGGACCCATTTGACTTTCCAGTAAAAAAATTAAAATCACGCACTGCAGCCAAAGTTTCTGTTTTTGTACTGTACATAGTAAACAAGCAATCTAATTATCCTAAAACCGAAGCTTGGCACATTATTTTTATAATACAATGGATATATACAAGGGGATAATTATTTTCAGAGAAGCTTCCATGAAATTTTTTACATTGTTTCCATGAGCATGAACACAAGTGCTCAAGGGCGACCCTCATTTCTTCAATGCATAATCTTCCAATCACTTCTCTTATTGAAAAAACTTTTTAGGCATGAGAGGCAAGTAATTTTTTTTGTATTTTCATTCTTAGTTTTTTTTGTAATGTTTCACCCACAACTAAATAGAAACAAAAAGGAAAAACAAAATATACTTAGTGAAGAAAGTAAACAAGCGCACACGAGAATATCAACCCCACGCTATTGCTCCCCGGCAATGGCGCCAGAAAAGAGCTTGATAATCCCCAAGTGCAGGGAATCATCATAGAAATTCCCAATGGTGGAAGTGATAAGTATAGATCGTCAAACCCACAAGGAGCTAAAGGTAAGATCAATATTCTCTCAAGTCCTATCTTCCACTGATACGACTCTACATACACCGAACGTTTGCTTCCAACTAGAAACGAGAAATAAATCTACATTGTGGGTATGAAGAGGATAACTTTGCATGGTATCGGAGAGATAAAATATAAAAGTAGGTGTTGTTATCATACAGTTAGAATATATTACTAAATATTATAAATAGTGAGTGTGTAATAATGATGGATCGGTGTGCGGAATTGTCTTAGGCAATTGTTAACAAGACCGGTAGTCGTCATTGCAATTTCATATGAGGGAGAGGCATATGCTAACATGCTTAATCTTCTTGGATCATATGCACTTATGATTGGAACTCTAGCAAGCATACTAAACTATTAAAGATCATTAAGGTAAAACCCAACCATAGCATTAAAGCATCAAGTCCCCTTTATCCCATACGCAACAACCCCCTTACTCGGGATTATGCTTCTGTCACTCAAGAAACACACTATAAGTGAATCATGAATGTATTGCAACACCCTACAACGGGAATCCCTCACGCTTGCACGACATGGAGGGCACAATAGGACAACACCAAAATAAAACATACAACTCATACCAATCTAGATCATCAATCAACCCAAAGTCAAAGGATATCTACTCAAAACATCACATGATGGCAACACATCATTGGATCATAATATGTGGCATAAAGCACCATGTTCAAGTAGGGATTATAGCGGAGTGCGGGAGAGTGGACCGTGTAAAAGAGATGAGGATGGTGATGTTGATGAAGATGATCACCGCGGCGATGATTCCCCTCCCAATGGCACTCCGGTGCCACCGAGAGAGAGGAGGAGAGGTACTCCCCCTTGTGCTTCCTACTCCATGGCCTCCCCCTGGATGGGGAGAGGTTCTCCCTCTTGTCCTTGTCATTCATGGTGATGATGCCCCTCCAGGATCCTCCTACATAGCCTATGGTGATGATGGCCCCCTCCGGCAGGGTGCCAGAGAGGGCCTAGATTGGTTTCTCGTGGCTACAGAGGCTTGCGGTGGCGAAACTTCCGATCTAGGTTTCTTTCTGGAAGTTTGGGTATAAATAAGAGGTGTTGGAGTCGGGAACAAGTTAGGGGGGTCCCCGAGACAGCCACGAGATAGGGGGCGCACCCAAGGGGGTAGGGCGCGCCCCCACCCTCATGGTGGCCTTGGGACTCCCCTGGTCCATCTTCGGTACTCCGTGGGTTTCTTCTGGTCCAAAAGCAATCTCCGTGAATTTTCAGGTCAATTGGACTCTGCTTGATTTTCCTTTTCTGCGATACTCAAAAACAAGGAAAAAAGAGAAACTGGCACTGGGCTCTAGGTTAATAGGTTAGTCTCAAAAATCATATAAAACTGCATATAAAGGCCCATTAAACATCTAAGATGGATAATATAATAGCATGAATACTTCATAAATTATAGATACGTTGGAGACGTATCAATGTCTTACTTTGATTCGACAGTATCGTTGGATGAAGCGGCTCGGGCTGACATTACATGAACGCGCTCATGAGACTGGTTTTGCTGACGTGCTTTGCACACAGGTGGCTAGCGGGTGTCAGTTTCTCCAACTTTAGTTGAAATGAGTTTGAGTATGTCTGGTCCTTGTTGAATGTTAAAACAACATACTTGACGAAAAATCGTTGTGGTTTTGATGCGTAGGTAAGAACGGTTCTTGCTAGAAGCCCGTAGTAGCCAAGTAAAACTTGCAACAACAAAGTAGAGGACATCTAACATGTTTTTGCAAGGCATGTTGTGATGTGATATGGTTAAGATGTCATGAGATATAAATTGTTGTATCAAATGATCATGTTTTGTAGAAGTTATCGTCAACTGGCAGGAGCCTTATGGTTGTCGCTTTATTGTATGAAATGCAATCGCCATGTAATTGCTTTACTTTATCACTAAGCGGTAGCGATAGTCGTAGAAGCAATAGTTGGCGAGACGACAACGATGCTACGATGGAGATCAAGGTCTCAAGCCAGTGACGATGGTGATCATGACGATGCTCTAGAGATGGAGGACAAAGGCACAAGATGATGATGGCCATATCATATCACTTATTTTGATGGCATGTGATGTTTATCTTTTATGCATCTTATTTTTCTTAGTACGACGGTAGCATTATAAGATGATCTCTCACTAAATTTCAAGGTATAAGTGTTCTCCCTAAGTATGCATCATTGCTACAGTTCGTCGTGCCGAGACACCACGTGATGATCGGGTGTGATAAGCTCTACGTTCACATACAACGGGTGCAAGCCTGTTTTGCACACGCAGAATACTCGGGTTAAACTTGACGAGCCTAGCATATGCAGATATGGCCTCAGAACACTGAGACCGAAAGGTCGAACATGAATCATATAGTAGATATGATCAACATAGTGATGTTCACCATTGAAAACTACTGCACATGATGATCGGACATGGTTTAATTGATAGGGATCACATGATCATGTAGATGACCAGAGGGATGTCTATCTAAGTGGGAGTTCTTATGTAATTTGACTAATTGAACTTTAATTTATCATGAACTTAGTACCTGATAGTATTTTGCATGTTTATGTTGTTGTAGATCAATGGCCCGTGCTACCATTCCTTTGAATTTTAATGCGTTCCTAGAGAAAGCTAAGTTGAAAGATGATGGTAGCAACTACACGGACTAGGTCCGTAACTTGAGGATTATCCTCATTGCTGCACAGAAGAATTACGTCCTGGAAGCACCGCTAGGTGTACCACCCGCGCCAGCAACTGCAGACATTGTGAATGCCTGGCGGTCGCATGTTGGTGACTACTTGATAGTTCAGTGTGCCATGCTTTCGGCTTAGAACCAGGACTTCAACGACGTTTTGAATGTCATGGAGCATATGAGATGTTCCAGGAGTTGAAGTTAATATTTCAAGAAAATGCCCGAATTGAGAGATATGAAGTCTCCAATAAGTTCTACAGCTGCAAGATGGAGGAGAATAGTTCTGTCAGTGAACATATACTCAGATTGTCTGGGTACCACAACCAATTGACCCAACCGGGAGTTAATCTTCCTGATGATAGTGTCATTGACAGAGTTCTTCAATCACTGCCACCAAGCCACAAAAGCTTCATGATGAACTATACCATGCAAGGCATGGATAAGACAATTCCCGAGCTCTTCACGATGCTAAAGGCTGCGGAGGTAGAAATCAAGAAGGAGCGTCAAGTGTTGATGGTTAACAAGACCACTTGTTTCAAGAAAAAGGGCAAAGGGAAGAAGGGGAACTTCAAGAAGAATGGCAAGCAAGTTGCTGCTCAAGTGAAGAAGCCCAAGTCTGGACCTAAGCCTGAGACGGAGTGCTTCTACTGCAAAGGGACTGGTCACTCAAAGCGGAACTACCCCAAGTATTTGGCAGATAAGAAGGATGGCAAAGTGAAAGATATATTTGATATACATGTTATTGATGTGTACCTTACTAATGCTCGTAGTAGCGCCTGTGTATTTGATACTAGTTCTGTTGCTCATATTTACAACTCGAAACAGGGGCTACAGATTAACCAAAGATTGGCTAAGGACGAGGTCACGATGCGCGTGGGACATGGTTCCAAAGTTGATGTGATCACCGTCGGCACGCTACCTCTACATCTACCGTCGGGATTAGTTTTAGACCGCAATAATTGTTATTTGGTGCCAGCGTTGAGCATGAACATTATATATGGATCTAGTTTGATGCGAGACGGTTATTCATTTAAATCAGAGAATAATGGTTGTTCTATATATATGAGTAATATCTTATATGGTCCTGCAACCTTGATGAGTGGTCTATTTTGTTTGAATCTTGATTGTAGTGATACACATATTCATAATATTGAAGCCAAAAGTTGCAAGGTTAATAATGATAGTACAACATATTTGTGGCACTGCCGTTTAGGTCATCTTGGTGTAAAGCGCATGAAGAAACTCCATGCTGATGGACTTTTCGAATCAATTGATGCTTGCGAACCATGCCTCATGGGCAAGATTACTAAGACTCTGTTCTCCGGAACAATGGAGCGAGCAAAAGACTTGTTGAAAATAATACATACTAATGTATGCGGTCCGATGACTGTTGAGGCTGGCGGCGGGTATCGTTATTTTCTGATGTTCACAGATGATTTGAGCAGATATGGGTATATCTAATTGATGAAACATAAGTCTAAGACATTTGAAAAGTTCAAAGAATTTCAGAGTGAAGTGGAAAGTCATCGTAACGAGAAAATAAAGTTTCTACGATCAGATCGTGGAGGTGAATATTTGAGTTATGAGTTTGGTCTTCATTTGAAACAATGCCAAATAGTTTCGCAACTCACGCCACCTGGAAAACCACATCGTAATGGTGTGTCCGAACGTCGTAACAACACTTTATTAGATATGGTGCGATCTATGATGTCTCTTACTGATTTGCCGCTATCATTTTGGGGTTATGCTTTAGAGACGGCTGCATTCACGTTAAATAGGGAACCATCTAAATCCGTTGAGACGACACCATATGAACTATGGTTTGGCAAGAAACCCAAGTTGCCTTTTCTTAAAGTTTGGGGCCGCGATGCTTATTTGAAAAAGCTTCAACCTGATAAGCTCGAACCAAAATTGGAGAAATGTGTCTTCATAGGATACCCAAAGGAGACTGTTGGGTACACTTTCTATCACAGATCCGAAGGCAAGATATTCATTGCTAAAAATGGATCCTTTCTAGAGAAGGAGTTTCTCTAAAAAGAAGTGAGTCGGAGGAAAGTAGAACTTGATGAGGTAATTGTACCTGCTCCCGAATTGGAAAGTAGTACATCACAGAAATGAGTTGTAGTGATTCCTACACCAATTAGTGAGGAAGCTAATGATGCTGATCATGAAACTTCAGATCAAGTTACTTGACCATGAGTAAGATCCTCACCAAAGTGGTACGGTAATCCTGTTTTGGAGGTCATGTTACTTGACCATGACGAACCTACGAACTATGAGGAAGCGATGATGAGCCCAAATTCCACGATGGGATCCATGTATGAGAACAAAGTGTGGACTTTGGTTGACTTGCCCGATGACCGACAAGCCATAAAGAATAAATGGATCTTCACGAAGAAGACTGACGCTGATGGTAATGTTACTGTCTACAAAGGTCGACTTGTTGCGAAAGGTTTTCGACAAGTTTAAGGAGTTGACTACAATGAGACCTTCTCACTCGTAGCGGTGCTTAAGTCTGTCCGAGTAATGTTAGCAATTGCCGCATTTTATGATTATTAAATTTGGCAAATGGATGTCAAAACTGCATTCCTTAATGGATATCTTAAAGAAGAGTTGTATATGACGCAACCAGAAGGTTTTGTCGATCCAAAAGGCGCTAACAAAGTGTGCAAGCTCCAGCGATCCATTTATGGACTGGTGCAAGCCTCTCGGAGTTGGAACATAAAGTTTGATAGTGTGATCAAAGCATATGGTTTTATACATACTTTTGGAGAAGCTTGTATTTACAAGAAAGTGAGTGGGAGCTCTGTAGCATTTCTGATATTATATGTGGATGACATATTGTTGATCGGAAATGACACTAAATTTGTAAATAGCATAAAAGCATACTTGAATAAGAATTTTTCAATGAAAGACCTCGGTGAAGCTGCTTATATATTGGGCATCAAGATCTATAGAGATAGATCAAGACGCTTAACTGGACTTTCACAAAGCACATACCTTGATAAAGTTTTGAAGAAGTTCAAAATGGATCAGTCAAAGAAAGGGTTCGTGCATGTGTTACAAGGAGTGAAGTTGAGTCACACTCAATGCCCGACCACTGTAGAAGATAGAGAGAAAATGAAAGCCATTCCCTATGCCTCAGCCATAGGTTCTATCATGTATGCAATGTTGTGTACCAGACCTAATGTGTGCCTTGCTATTAGTTTAGCAGGGAGGTAGGAGGTACCAAAGTAATCCAGGAGTGGATCACTGGACAACGGTCAAGAACATCCTAAAATACCTGAAAAGGACTAAGGATATGTTTCTCGTTTATGGAGGTGCCAAAGAGCTCGTCGTAAATGGTTACGTCGATGCAAGCTTTACACTGATCCGGATGACTCTAATTCACAAACCGGATATGTATTTATATTGAATGGTGGAGCTGTCAGTTGGTGCAGTTCCAAGAAGAGCGTCGTGGCGGGATCTATGTGTGAAGCGGAGTACATAGCTGCCTCGAAAGCAGCAAATGAAGGAGTCTGGATGAAGGAGTTCATATACGATCTAGGTGTAATACCTAGTGCATCGGGTCCTATGAAAATCTTCTGTGACAATACTGGAGCAATTGCCTTGGCGAAAGAATCCAGATTTCATAAGAGAACCAAACACATCAAGAGACGCTTCAATTCCATCAGCGATCAAGTCAAGGAGGGAGACATAGAGATTTGCAAGATACATACAAATCTGAATGTTGCAGACCCATTGACTAAGCCTCTCTCACGAGAAAAACATGATCAGCACCAAGACTCCATGGGTGTTAGAATCATTACTATGTAGTCTAGATTATTGACTCTAGTGCAAGTGGGAGACTGACGGAAATATGCCCTAGAGCGCAATAATAAAGTTGTTATTTATATTTCCGTATATCATGATAAATGTTTATGATTCATGCTAGAATTGTATTAACCGTAAACTTGGTACATGCGTGAATACATAGACAAACAGAGTGTCCCTACACTACAAAAAAAGACACATTCGTGACATTTTGGGCCGAACGAAAAAAAATTCTGTCATACATATGACACTTCTATGACTATAATTGTGACAAAACTCGGTATCATCATAGATGTGGTGGGCCCCTACTTCTATGACAAAAATCATGACAAAAAATGGGCTTTTCATCCTGGGTTGGTCGGAGACGCAGCTGCATGACATTCTTTGCGCCGTCCATGACGGAAAAAACCGTGGTAGAAGCGAGGGGGAGGAAAATTTCGGGGAGTTCCCTGTTATGGTGGGAGAGTCGGGGGCCGAGCGATGCATGCTTCTCACGTACATGTATGCGCGTGTGTGCGAGGCATTGGCTCTAACTGAACCCAAGCGAGGCGTTGGGCTCTAACTGAACCTGAGCGATTGCACTGCAGGCTACGCATTACTGAACCCGATCGATCGATCGATGGCTGTTAACTGAACCCGATCGAGCGATTCCTTCGCTACTGCTGCTAACTGAAGCCGATCAATGCTGCCTCTGGATGAACAGTGAGCGTTGCGGGGGGGGGGGTGGATGAACAGTTCTCGATGGGGGTGGATGAACAGGACCCCGTGGTGTTGCCTCCGGATGAACAGGAGCCCGATTGATCGAGCCGGTTGGGGCTGGATGAACAGGACCCCGTGGAGGGCTGGATGAATAGGACCACCCCGTGGATGGCAGGATGAACAGTAGACGGTGGAGGGCAGGACGAACAGTAGCCCGTGGAGGGGTGGTTGAACAAGAGCCCGTGGATGAACAGTCGCAGGTGGAGGCTGGAGGAGGTCGACGGTGGATGAATAGTAGCTCGTGCAGGCTGGAGGGGGTCGACGGTGGAGATGAACAGTATCCCGTGGAGTCCCGTTTTGCGGTACGCCACACCCCTCCCAATGAACAGGACCCCTGTTTCGACCGTAGCGCTCCAACACAAGTCTGTATCGTTCGTCTTGCGGTACGCCACACCCCTCCCGATCAACAGGAACCCGTTTCGACCGTAGGAGGTCCGTTTCCCCCGTTTTGCGGTACACCAGACCCCTCCCGACGAACAGGATCCAGTTTCGAACGTGGCCAGTCGAACACAAGGCCGTTTCCTCTGTTTTGCGGTACGCCAGGCCTCGGTTCCATCGCCTGTTCCGTCCAAGCCCTCCCGATGAACACGACCACGTGTTCCATTCTGACCCAGCCGGTTGGCTCCCACGCGTTCCGTTGCGTCCCCATGAACATGACACATTCCGTTGCCTCCCCATGAACACGACGCATTCCGTTGCCTCCCCATGAACACGACGACGATGCTATTTCTCCGTTCCGACCCAGCTATGTACACGAGCCCTGGCCGTACGTATGCGCGAGTAGGCGTTCGAGAACCCGCCCGTGTGTACACATATGTGGCCGTATTTTTTTTCTTGCACCCTGGCCGCTGTACATATGTGTAAATGCTACGTGCGCGCCTCTATTACGACACGTGCGCGCCTCTACATCGACCAGTATAAACGTACACGTTCGCGACCATAATGACAACGCTACGTACGCTTCGACCAGGTGGGTCCCAACTGTCAGGCACTTCCTTGCCTGCGAAGATGTAGCAGGTGGGTCCCAGCAGTCAGGGGGCGAATCATTTTTTGCCCGGACGCACTTCCTTGCATGCGAAGATGTAGCTGGTGGGTCCCAGCAGTCAGGGGGAAATGTTTTTTTCGCGAAATACAGTGGCCTGTCCGGTGGGTCCCAGCTGTCAGGTGGAGGAATCATTATTTTCCGCGTAATAAGGAGGCACTTCCTTGCTGCGGCCGTGGACCCAGCTGTCAGCCTCTCCACGTACAGTCCACGTAGGATGGAAGTCGTTCTTTGACCACATTGACCATGCCGCGCCGAGAGCACCAGGGTGGTGGATGACGGCGAGGCCTAGGAAGGGGACGACACGGAGGCAGGGAAGACTCGGCAGTTGTTTCCCATGCGGAGGGGAGTACGACTGTACGAGGGTTTACTAGTTTGTCTGCCATCACCGGAGAATAACAACAGGTGTGGGTGAGTAGAGGGATGGCTAGGCCAGCGATGGGAGTACGGTCGGGCGGTGAGGCCTGCGCGGCAGCACAGCCGGCTGTGAGGAGGAGGGAGCAGGCAGTCCCGCCGGCGCTTGTTTGAGCGGCTGGAGCAGGAAGAGCGGAGATTGAAGAAGCACGACGGTCGTTGGATGGACATCCAACAGTCAGTGCTTGTGCGTTAACCTTTGTTTAGGAAAGCCTCAAATCTGTGGAAAACAGCATACAGCCCATCTGCCATTATTTCTAATAATTTACTACCCATTCGCTAATTCTTAAGGTTTTTTTGGAGCCCATATTCTTTTTGTTAGCATTACAGCCCATATTGTGGCAACGGTTAAAAAATTATACGAAATTTTGCATATTTCGGTGCGGTCCGAACTGTTTTTAATCCCGAAATTTCGACTCACATTCAAACTGGTTTTAAAAATAAATGTATATCAATATAAAATCCAACAAATTCTCCACGCATAAAAATTAATGTAATTTAAAATATTGAAATGAAAAAAAGATATTTGAAACTAATTGCCGGTTTGATGTGTTTTAAAAATGTACAACCCATTTCTCATTACTGATGGGCCATTTTCTCGGCCAGCCGAATGAAAGCTCTCCTTGTCTTGAAAGATTTGCAGCCCAACAGGCATGACAAAGCGACTTACTTGGCAAATCACAAAAAAACTGGGCTGTGGCCGTGGACCCAGCTGTCAGCCTCTCCACGTACAGTACTCTTCCGATGGAAGTCGTTCCTTGACCACGTTGACCACGCCGTGCGGAGAGCACCACGGTGGTGGACGACGGTGAGGCCTAGGAAGGGGACGATGCGGCAGTGGAGAGGACTACGAGGCTTCACTGGTTCGGCTGCGGTGTGAGGCTGTCGTCGCCGCAGGGCCTGGCCAGTGGTGGGAATAGTAGGGGGCGGTGAGGCCTCTGCGGCAGCACAGCCGGCCACGGGAGGCAAGAGCATGCGGCACGACCGGCGCTGCTTTGGGCGGCTGGAGCAAGAAGACCAGAGGTTGAAGAAGCACTACGGTCGTTGGATCGACATCGTACGGTCACTGGAGCTAGAATCGTTCATATTGACTAAGTTGACAAAGCCCTTCATCCCCGTCAACTTAGTAGGCCCACAAGTTAGCCTGCCAGCAAGGTGGGTCCCAGCTAGCCGAGGGAGTATTCATTTTTTGTGTGTAATAAGGAGGCACTTCCGGTGGGTCCGAGCTGACAGCGGGGGGAACGTTTTTTTGTGAAATACGGTGGCCCGTCCGGTGGGTCCCAGCAGTCAGGGGGAAACAATTTTTTCGCAAAATACTAGTGGCCCGTCCGGTGGGTCCCTGCTGTCAGGTGGAGGAATCATTATTTTCCGTGTAATAAGGAGGCACTTCCTTGCTACCGCCGTGGACCCAGCTGTCAGCCTCTCCACGTACAGTCCACGTCCAATGGAAGTCGTTCCTTGACCACGTTGACCACGCTGCGTCGAGAGCACCAGGGTGGTGGACGACGACGAGGCCTAGGAAGGGGACGACTCGGAGCCGGTGAAGACGCGGTAGTGGATGCCCACGCGGAGAGGAGTATGAGGGTTCACTCGTTCGGCTGCGGTGTGAGGCTGCCATCGCCGCAGGGCCTGGCCAGCGGTGGGAATAGTAGGGGGCGGTGAGGCCTCCGCGGCAGCACAGCCGGCCACGGGAGGCAGGAGCAGGCGGCACGACCGGCGCTGCTTTGGGCGGCTGGAGCAAGAAGACCAGAGGTTGAAGAAGCACTACAGCCGTTGGATGGACATCGTATGGTCACGGCTGCTAGAATCGTTTATATTGACTAAGTTGACAAAGCCCTTGGTACGTCAACTTAGTAGGCCCACAGGTCAGCTTCCAAAATGGTGGGCCCTAGATGTCAGGGGGAGGAATCATTTTTTGGGCGGGTGAAGCTAGAATATCCGAGATTGAAGAAGAAGCACGGCATCCGTTGGATGGACATCCAATGGCCACTGCTGCTAGAACCGTGTGTTGACTATAAGTTGACAAAGCCTTGCATACGCGTCAACTCTGTTTTTTAGGGGACGCATCAACTTAGTAAGGCCAGAAGTGTGTGGCAGAGAACTTATAGCCCATTTGAGATTTGTAAGAATGTGTAGCCCATTTTTGAATTCTAATGGAATTTACTACAGCCCATTTATAGTTTGTTAAAAGTATAGCCCATTTCAACCAACCGTTCAAAACAAAATTTAATAAAATTTCCCACATTTTGATGGGATCCGAAATATTTTTATCCCGAAATTTCTAGTCAGATTAAATACAATTTCAATATAAATTTATATTACGTAAAAATACAACGAAACATTGCGCTCGCAACAATTAATGAAATTAAAATTTTCAATATCCAAAAATAATATTTTATAAAGTAATCACGTGTTTGGTGCATTTTTTATAGTTACTGCCCAGTTTTTATAATTACATCCCATTTATTATTTCTTAAAGCCCATTTTCTTGTTAAGCCTAATGCATCCCTCCTAGGAAAGATTTGCAGCCCAGCGGGGCGGAGAATAACAACTTGACCTTGCCTGGGTATTCCTAAAAAAAGTATAGCTGGGCTAGCCATTTTCAGCTTTAAAAAAAATTAATATCTGGTCTGGATATCTGGCCTGGGCTAGAGGGGCCACAGCCCGCCCAGTTAATACCTGCAGCGATGTTTCCGTTGTTGTTCAGAGGAGAAAAATTAATATGTGGGCTAAACATCGGAAAACTCTGCAGTGCTCACACCTCAAAAACACAAATACCGTTCGAGCTGCTTGGTCCCAGCTGTCGGCTGCTTCTTGTGCAATTCTCTCGTTTATTGACTACTACATAGGTTGACAATATTGTGGGACCGTGATGTCAGGAAACCAGAGGGAAGCAAAATAAATTACTCCAGCGAGCGCTTCCATCTCTGCCTCGTTGTCTCCCATGGAAACCCATTTCCTCCCTTTTTTTGCTCGGGCAAGGACCAATGCATGCAGCACGTCCATGCGGTTATTAGGCAAGAAATAAAAGTTCTTTGCATGCGGCCTACATGGGTAGCTAATAAGGCATCCTCTTAACTGCTGTGATTAAATGTTGTGTTTAGAAGAGAGAAATATTCTTCTTTTCCACCAATCTGCTTGCACCTAGGTCGTGATGCACCTTCTAATACGACGTATTCACCTAGACGGAGGGAGTATAGTTTTATACATATATATATATAATAAGGAGGCACTTGCGTACGTGAGGCTATTGACCTGGTGGGTCCCCATTGTCATCCTCTCCAAGTAAAGTCATCTCCTCACCCGCGCGCGCTTTCCGCCCGAAACAGTTAGCGCCGCCCGCCCCGCTTCCCGGTGCAGGCGATTGCTCCGCCTTCAAACGACACAAGTGTCGTCTGTCCGTCCATCTGCCACCCACATTAATGATACACGGTTGCCGAGGCGGCTACTCCGGCGCCACACATCCGTCCCTCCGCCCGCCCACCATTGCTATATAAACTACTACGCCGGCCATAGCCGCAGTCATCCGCATCCGTTCCCTTTCTCCTGTCCACACCACTACTGCCCACCATGGCTTCCTCGTGCTCCAGCGCTCTTCGGGATGGGCGGACGACGGACCACAAGGAGATGGCAGCCATTGCTGCCGACCGGCTGGCCGGCAGGCAGCCGGAGGACGAGGACGTCCCAATGGAGAACATGGTAGTCGATGATCCGGCGCCAACCCCCTCCTCCGCGCCATCCTCGCCGGTGCATTGCACCATCACTATCGGCGAGGCCCATGCCCAATATATGGACAGTGTGAGGCAGATGTGTCAGGAGCAGTTCCGGGAGGCGCAGGCCGACGCCGCCTACAACCACCATCTCCTCCAGGAGCACCTGCAGGCGGAGGAGTAGATCACCGCAGAGCGGGCGGAGCAGGAGGCGCTGCTCGACTCGTACCGCTCCGCCCGCAAGGGCCGCCTCGAGCGCTGGCGGTACCGCATGTGGGTGGCGGAGGCTGCGGTCGCCTACAAAGAGGCTAGCAAAGAGGGCAATGAAGCGGGCGAGGCGCTGTTTGGCGAGACCGAGGACGAGGCAGAGGAGAATGCCGGCTCTGACAAGTCCCCACTCTGCTGGCATCGACGAGGCCCTGCTCCGCCGAAGCCCCACGGCACCAACAACGAGGCAGAGGACACCGCCGGCTCCGCCGAGGCCCCGCCCCACCAACAACGAGGTAGAGGACATCGCCGGCTCAGCCGAGGCCCCACCCTGCCGGCAACGCGGGGGAGGATTTCCACCGCTCCGCTGACGCGCCGCCCGCCGGCAACGAGATAGAGGACATCGCCGGCTCCGCCGAGGCCCCGCCCTGTTGCCAACGAGGTCGCGCCACACAGAAAACAAGGAAGAGTAGAACACGGTAGGTCGCCGCCGCTCGGGTCCAAGTAAGGCCACTGCTGCTACCCTCCTGTTGAAGCCAAGCTAGGCGGGTTGACCATTGACGACCGGTTAGCTTCTTGGCGGCAACATGGAGTCAGGGAGTTCTGCTGGAGAATAACGCTGCTTCTACTTAACTGCTAGTGCAGTTGACTGACTGACACGTGGGCCCAACAAGCCACATGTCAGTTACGCAACTGCACCTACAGTTAAGTCATTGAACCTTATGTTCGTCTCAGCGGGACACAGGTGGGTAGCTTCGGTTAATTAATTATACCTCCAGCGCACCCCTTTTTTGTTGAAGAATGTATGAAATGTAATGAAATCTGGCATGTTTATATGAAATCCGACCGTGTATGAATGAATTTATTTCGATTAGTTCGAATTCCTGTATCACTGGCATTGGATGAACATGCAAAACAATATGTACTAGCATTATTCCCAGGGTGATCACCTCGTTTGCAGCAGTTTCACATGTACTCCCTCCGGTCCTTTCTAGTCTGCATACAAGTTTTGTCTGCAGTCAAAGTATCTCTACTTTGACCAATCTTATACAAAAAAGTATGCACTTTCACAACGTGCGAAGTAAAAAGGAACAGAAGGAGTACAAAGAGTTTGAGCAGCTTTTTAGCGTTTCTGTACATTGCAATCAAACACACACGCCTGGCAATTCATAGAGAACATTCAAAACAATCGATGATTATGCATCTCAGCGACTCACATGTCAGAGGCAATATTTACTTCACAACTAAAGAATAAAGAAAAAAATTGATCGACGCTGCTGACAGCAAAAGGCGTCCCATTCGAAAATATCAAACGCATGTGTTGCTAAAATCAATGAGCAAAATTTGACAAGGTTGTCACATTCCAAAGTATGAAATGCCTATGATTGTGGAATGGGCAGGGTTTGCCATCAGTTTGGACATTGACATGGCACCTCATGCTAAATAAAGCAGCTGTTCTTTTTGTGCAGTTCCACCAAAATCAACCAAATTCACGCGTAGCTTGTATGATTTCGCCCTTATATGTTGCAACGCCTTGAACTTATCGGCATCTCCTTTCTTGTGGTGGAAATGAATGATTCGATGTATTCATGAACATTTTGTGCAGTTCCCATTGAAATTAAGCTGAGCACCCCTGTTTGCACAAATACAAAAAAGTGATTAGTATGGAGCAAACTGTACTATGAATTGACAGTTTCAACAGGCACATACATGGTCCATGTAGAGCACACTTTTAGAAAAATGGAACTCACCAGAAAGAATCCTAGAACAACATGGTACTCGTGCATCACAGCAAAAAAATGGAGATTTTGTCAGTCCTTCTGAGCTGAGGTTGGTTTGGTCTTGTGGGGAGTAATGTAACCATCCTTCAACTGCTCCTTCTGATGATAAGATAGACAGGGCTTCTTCATCCTGGCATAATCAGAACTAGTCACTTCACGTACTCCATATTCTTCTTCAGAGGAAGATGATCATGTTGTGCAAAGACAAGAGGACTACTAAATGCTAGCATCACTGTTTGCTCGAAAAAAAGGAAAGGAAATATTTAAAACAACACAGATGAAGCACTTCTCAAGGACAATACCACTTTTTCATGACAGTATCTAAACAGTAGCACAACACCAATAGAGATGACAAAGCTCAATCATATGGATGAAATCAGTGGGCGAGTACCAACCTTTGTGAGGAGGCTTATTGTGTAGAGCATACAGATGAAGTAATACTCCGGAACCATATGTTGCTATCTACGGTGGTGGCCATGCTTACTATATACTCCTCGATTAGTTTAATGTTTCCAACATCTTCTTGTGCAGTTCCACTAAAATATATGGTATCTTCAAAGAAGATCCCTGTTTGCACAAGTAGAGATAATTACATATTACATTAAGAGTGGCATCAAATTAGTGGCAAAACAATTGCTCGTTCCAGCCATAGCAATAAATTAAGATGCAAAACTATATCATTACTTGTGTCATCATAGTTCCAGTGCTTCATTACAGCACCGGGAGTTGATTTTTGTTTTTCTTCCCCTTGTTCTTCTCCTTCATCACTTGGTTCAATAACAAACAAGCTTCGCCTTCAATGTAAGATTTGGCATGTCAATTAGGGAGCACAAGTATAGTACTAAACTTAATTTTCTGATGAAAGTGGCAAAATACAGGCCAGCAGTTGTGAAATATCCTTATCTTACCTCAATGGGATATTACGGTGCACATACAGATTGGAAGTCTTGTCTCCATTTGTGCGGTTCACTAAAATCAAGCAACATTATCGTACAAGTAGCACAACATATGAATGCAAACTGCAGAATCATGTGAAAGAAGGCTAGTACTGACCTCTCATGATGCGGAATTCAAACAACTAACAAGAAGAAGATCTGAACCAAATTCGCCTTAACGGATAGGAAGTAAGATCTCCTCTTGTGCAGTTCCACTAAGATCAAGCAATCAAGCAACGTTGTCGGTGTGACATTTTGGTTTTACTGCACAAAACACTCTTAAAACAAAAGTCTTTTGTGCAGTGCAACAAAAGGTCACAATGGCAACGAGGTGAAGCAGATAACCATGTTTACACACAGGTGCAAAGGAAACAATTAGTGGTCAATAACAGTGGATGACACAGAAGCCAACCAAAAGAAGCATCTAACTTATCTAAATGGGAAAGAAAGCAAGACAGTAGCATTTCTGAAATGGTGGCATTGATTAATATTAACATAGAGATTATATTAACAATAAAATTCGTTAAACATGTAATTTGCTTTTAACTGTGGCATTGCATCAATTTTCCAGCGGCATTATTAGAGGGTGTTTGTTTATAGGGACATTTTGGTGTAGGGACTAAAAAAACTCCGTGTCAGTCCCATCTAAACCAAAGAGGAGGGAGTTTTAGGGACTAAAAGTGGGCATTTGGGACTAAAGAAAGAAGACCCCGAGGGAGTCTTTTTGGGACTTTTTCCAACAGTTGCCCCTGCCACGCATCGCACCTTGTCTCTATTAGTTCATTACTAGGGGTAACATGGTCTTTTAGCATGTCATTTAATAACCTCTAGTCCATGTTTAGTCCCTGGAGCCCAGCAGGTAGGGACTAGGGAGTTTTAAACCAAACAGGGCCTTAGATTAACAACAGCTAATGAGTTGCACGGGACAGTGGACGCACCAGCACCATGTGCATCTACCGATGTACTGTGGTCATGCACAGTCTGTTGCAACAAAGAACAAACAACCAAGGAGCATATTTGTGTTGGTCCCAGTTTTGTTATCTTTAGACGCATTTCCCTATGTGAGCGCAGCAAATCTAGTTCTGCTCAAACTCTACAGCCTTGTCCCTTCCTTTCCTTTTTGAACTAGTACTTTCGCCCCTTCCTTTCCTCTTTGAACCACGTCCTAGATTTATGCGATACAACTTTCACCACTACTTTCCCCCATTCCTTTCCTCTTTGAACCACGTCCTAGATTAATGCTATACAACTTTCCCTCTTCATTTCCTCTTTGAACCACGTCCTAGATTCATGCTATATACAACTTTTCCCACTACTTTCCCCCACTCCTTTCCTCTTTGAACCACGTCCTAGATTCATGGTATACATGCAGCTAGAGCAATGCATGTGGAGTAAGTAAATTATATCTTAAGGTTCTTGGAGCGTGGTTCGGTGGGCGAAGGGACGGCGGCGAAGAAGAAGGGGTCGGAGGCCCTCCCGCGCCGCCGCTGGGTGGTAAGTGAACAGCTGCGCCGGTAGTCCCTCGCCGACGGCGACATCGTTAAGCCTCCTTCCCTTACCGGCGGACGGATCCTGCCGGCTCTTTGAGCAGCAGTGACAGGAGAGAGAGGCCAACGAAGTCTTGTTTAGATCTGGAGAGGGCGAGAGAGTGTGAAGAGAGCAACTACAAGCGCTGAGGCTCTAGCGGGATAGGGCGAGAGAGTGTGAAGAGAGCAACTACAAGCGCTGAGGCTCCAGCGTGTATATATATACTGGAGAGAGAGAGTGTGAAGCGTGCAAACCCTAGAAAACATTTTGACTAGTCAAAGAATCCTCCTGGCACAAATTATGCTCAAGTGTAGTTATCGAACCCGAGACCTCAAGTTTGATGAGCGAACACGCTAACTAGCTACACAACCCTCTCGTTATGTTCAACGAGAGGGAAATAACCTTTTATACATTCCTGCATTCCTATGACAAGCATGCCGTGTTTTTTTGTGTGTGTGGGAGTCATTGGGATTTCAGTCATAAGCGTGTCATGTGGCTTTGGTGGTAAGACTATCCACAGTGGTGCAGAAATAATGCAGCCTTAGTCACCTTACCTCTCTCCACGTAGTACGTTGGGTCCCACCAGTCAGAGGGTGAAACAAACAAATTGAAAAGAAAAATTAAAAGCGCCAGCGGTGTATCTTACCTCACACATCTCGCTACTGCTCGGGAAGACTATCCAATTGATCCCTCTGTTCGCTCACGTACTATTTTAAGTGAATCCTTATTATAACATGCACACAAATTTTGGGCACTTGTATTCGACTTAAGTCAGTGTGCCACCGTATCTCATATACTTACTACTCCCTCTGTCTAGGTGTAATAAGTCACGTTAGAAGGTGCAACGGGACCAAGGTGCATGCGTGCGTGTGTGTGTGTGTGTTAACACCATGTGTGTGTTAGAGAGATAGAAAGATCGACCTACTCCTACAGAGAGATGTTGTGTAGTGTACGATTTTAGCCGCGAGAGTCGGTGCATCCTCTCGTTTCCAGGCGTGTCCGGTAGGGACATGCGGACAGCTGCCACGCCCGCTCCTGACCAGCCTGGCCCACCCAAAGCCCCTCCATCGCCCGCGCGCGCTTCCCGCCCGAAACGGTCAGCGCCGCTCCAAAGAATTGGTGCCGCATTCGTGCCCGGCAGAGCGGACGCGACCTCTCACTGGCGCAAGAGTGATGGTTGCTTCGTCCGTCCAACTTACCGCTGGGTCTATGTGATTTGACGGCTCGTCGGTCTTTATTACTGAGGTGGTAGGACTGCTGGATGTCCCACGCTTTCGGCGAAAGGAGGTATACTACTACTAGATTACAATTTTCTCCATTCTTACAGCGGAGGCATGCAAGAGCAGTGAAAACACGCAGGCTCAGTGATTACATGTCCCACCTCACACTATCGCCATGCGACACCTAACTCTTTACATAGTACTCCCTCCGTTCCTAAATATTACTAGATGAGTCCCCACGCGTTGGCGTGGAACAGCGGTATATCTATCTGTGCAAAATTATCGATTTCATAGAACAAAAAAACTCTATAAACGCATGACAAATGTGGTAGCCAAACTAAATAAACTCCCATCATCATTTAGATCATCCCACGTAAGGAAAAAAGATCAGCCAACTCCTACTGCATAATGGGATTATATTTTTCTTTTTGACATGTTAATGGGACTTAAAAGCTCACTTACATGCATGCTACCGGTGCATGCTTGCATGCAGACATGTTGATGTGATTTAAAACCCACTCACATGCATGTGGCACGGTATTTCTGCGTGCTTTCATGTGGCTTAGTGCGGAGCCTCTCAACGTCAAGATCAGACGGCTATTATGGACAGATTTACTTCGTCTAACGGCTACATCAATTTTGATGACGTGGCTCAAGGAGAGGATAGAGAATTCCTAGTAGTGGGGGCTAGCTATTACTAGTAGATATAAGTCTTCGTAGAAATTCCAGTACATACGGAACAAAATGAATGAATCTACACTTAAAATGCATCTATATACATCCGCATGTGGTTCATGGTGAAATCTCTACAAAGACTTATATTTAGGAACGGAGGAAGTACTAGTATAGTACGTACTGTAATTTATCAGTGAGATAAATTTGTAGAATGCTATGAAGCTTCCAGCTTCTGTTACATGTATCTTGCGTCCAAGGTTGCCCGTTGCAATATTTCATCAAATACAAAGAAGACTAACATGCATGCTATTGCATCTCAATGATTGACAGATCATAGCAAATATGTACTCCCTCCGTTCCAAAATAAGTTTCTCAACTTTGTGCATACTTTAGTACAAAGTTGTACTACTACTAAAGTTGACACTTATTTTGGAACAAAGGCAGCTAAAGAAAAAAATGATCCATGCAGCCCCTAGCCCTTGAACCGTGAACCCTGACTAGGCCTTAATTTGCTGGCAACGTTTGAGCTTCCTAATAAATGAAGTTTGCAACCTTTTGACCATCGGATCATTTTGTGCAGTTGCACCAAAATCGAGATGAGCATCCCTGTGGAAAAGAAATTGAACAAGCGTGATTAGAATAAGATTACTGGGACTAGTTGATGAGAGATAAACTCATCACAAATACAGTACGTAGAAGCCAGTAGAGGTATGTGCGGGGCAAAGAAGTAGAGAAATATCCACAGGGAGTGATGTGGGCAGCTGGAGTAGTGGTGCAAGCTGGCTGTAAAGGGAGTTGTACCTGAGGGACGTAGCTCAACCTTAAGGAGGGCGGCGGGAGGCGGCAACTGCCCACGTCGCGGCAGTGAGCAAGGGACGAAGGCAACCTCACCGGCTTTGTGAGAGAGAACTGCGGGGACCCCTGATCGGGACGTGCCGACAGTGGGTTTTCGCCGTCGGCAACGGCCACTGCATCTACACTAAGCATTCACCCCTTCCCCAAGCGGACGTGATCCGCCGGGATGTTAGAGATGTGGCCACAGTCATTTTGTGCGAGAGAGTGTGAAGAGAGCAACCCCAGCAAGCAACCGTGTAGGCTGGCCCGTCCTGACTATGTATATAGTGGAGCGGTTTCCTTTTCTCTCCATATGAACCTATCATATTGCGTACGTGCCACTAAAGAAAAAAAACTTTATTTATAAATGATGTGGCGCCTACTACTCGTTCTCCTATAACCTTGCGCTTGGCATCTCCAAAATATTAACCTTGCGATTGGTTCTTCGCCTCTTCGGGAAGTCGAGCAATAATGGTAGTGCAGTATATATCGTTCTGGCTATACGAGACCGAATGAATTGCTGCGTCCACCACGTGGGCGAGGGTCGAGGGGCGAGGGAGAGTGCTACATACAGAGCAAAATGAGTGAATCTACACTCTAAAATACGTCTATATACATCAGTGTTTGGAGTATGTACTGGTAGTTCATATTGAAATCTACTAAAGGACATATATATTCCAAATAGTATGATATAATATCTATAACCAAGGTAGTAGGGACGAGGAGTAAACGGAGGGAGTAGTAAATTTTTCTCCTCGTCCTGCGAGCCACCGCGCACATGGGCGAGGGAGCAGGCGTAAGGCGTAGTAAGCAAGCTTCACCTCATCCTGCGAGCCACCGCGCCCATGGGCGGGGGAGACGGCGTACTAAGCAAGCTTCTCCTTGTTCTGCGAGTTGACAGTACACATCAAAAGTACTCCAGTGTATAGAACCTTGCCTCTAAGGTAGGCCCCACATGGTTTGCCTCTTTTTTTAACATAACACATCAATTCGCAATTTTTTGTTCACCCGTGGTAGACGATCCTCCCTCCACCAAGTGGACAACTAGTACATGTGCCAAATTACCACATGGGCTGCCTTTTTCGTACATAAATGAGCTCCACCGTGTACCCGCGTGGGTGTGGTTGGAAAAGAGACGGGAGTACGTGCGCCGTGCATGCACCTCTTCTCTTCGTGCACGTCCCCCACCTACGTGGGTGTGTGTGAGAGATACAAACCGCGCTTGTGAGTGTTTTTTTGTTTTGGGTGGGGGTGGGGTGGGGGTTGATTTCGTGAATTATTTGTGGGAATATGTGTCGATGACATCTCAAACAAAATTTTGCATGCAATGTGTGTGAAATGGAGGCCTATCCATATCATACATAGAGGGTCGGGCAATCCACGAGAAGAGAGGGAGGGGTCATAGCTATCCATAGAGTTGAAGAGAGGATCAAGTGGGTGGGTGCGAGATCGATGAAGAGAGCCATCGAAATTGTGTTTGTGTGTACAAGTCAAAGATATAGGGCGACTGGCCTACTGGAACGTTAGAGGGCACATGTCAAGTTTGTGTGTGGCAGGGAGACATGACTAGAGCGCTCGATGTATCGGTGTGTGTGGGGGGGAGGGGGTGGTGGGAGGGGTAGGCAGAGGCCTAACTATAGAGGTAGACCGACTCGTATATGTGTTGAGAAGGAGAGACCCAGCTATGCCTTGAGGGAGATCGGTCGACATCCATACATAACTGAAGGACGGGAAATATGATGGGAGAGAGAGAGAGGAGAGAGAGGGAGGGAGAGGGAGGGAGAGGGGTAGAGTGTTGGATGGGTGATGGAGTTGCTTCTTGAAGATGGTGGGAGAGGCCTACTAGACAAACTGAGGGTGAAACTGCAATGTTATCAATAAGAGTGGGATGTGTTTCTGTGTGTGCCTGTGCGTGATAGATCTGTCGAGACGCATCCATGGATGATGAAGGGGAACCATGTGTTTGGTAAGCAAACCTAACTAGATCGGTAGATCAATTGTTTTTTGTCGGACGATGGGAGAGACACAACTAATGAGGTAGATCGATTGACGTGTGGGTAAAAACGAGTTATAAGGACCTAGCTAGCTATATGTATAGCGAGAGATCGGTCGGTGTATGTCCATTTGTTAGAGACAAATAAGGCCCAGCGAGACTGATAGACAGAGAGAATGGAGCTAGGAGGTGGTGCGAGAGGCCCAACTACTAGCTAGACAGGGGGGAGTGTGCGGTTGCGAGAGCGATGAAAAGAGGGGCGCGAGTTTACATGTGTGTCTGACCATATGAGAGACACGAGGCAAGGACACATAAAGGAGGAGATTGAAGGTGCGTTTGTATGTTGTAGGCAGGCATCGCTGGAGAGGTTTATCGATCGGTGTGTGTCGGAAAGGAGTCATGGAGACTCTGGGAGATCGACCTAAAGAAAAAAATTAATGTGCCCGGTGGATAGAATGCCGAGGGAGGGGGAGGGCGAGGAGGGCGTGTGCTTGCACAAGAGAAAGTTAGTGGTAGCTACAAAGGTTAGAGGATTGTGTGGGTGTAAGAGACTAACAAAGATCATAATTTGATATGAAAGCGGATTCATATATTTGAATAGGAGATCATAGTGTTTTAAACATTGCATGCATGAATATAGCGGTGATACACGTGATGTGCACATGTTATACCATAATGTGATAATGCATGGTGTTTGCAACTCACAGCTAAATGCCGAACAATCTAAACCATACTATACATCAAACAATCTCACATTTTATTTGAATTTGTGATAATGTGTGGCGTTTGCAGCTTACAACTAAATATCGAACAATCTAAACAATACTATATATCGAACATTCTCACATTTTATTTGAATTTGTGGTAATGTGTGGTGTTTGCAACTCACATCTAAATACTTGTAGGCGTAGGGGGCGGGGCACCATACATAATGTGATAAACACATTATACATATGATACATGGTTTAGATTATGAAGATCTAGCTAGAGCTAGAAATGTAATGTGATTTGAAATCGAAATAAAGTGGATTCAAAAAATCTAGTTCGAGTTCATATAGTACACATAGTTCATATGTAACTCGAGACTAATCATGTGGTGTGTTGTGAAGATAATACACAAACGATGGTTTAACTTGAAAATAATGATGATTGTAGATCATATTAAAATAGATAAATGAATTCAAATGCTTTGACTTCACAACAATCATTATTGTAGATCTTATTCAAATAGAGAAAGGAATTCAAATTTAGTTCATATTGAAGCGGTAGTATATAAGTTTGGAATGCACTAAAACCTTCATTTGAGTAGTACATTGCATGCATTATACACGTAGTGAAATATCTTAATTGAACATAACATGAATTCAAAGTTTTGAATGACATTTGTAGGGCGCATTGATTTGGTACAATACACGTTAGGCTTGTCCGGATATTTCAACCGGCGCCTTGTTAGCCCGAAATATTTAAGATATATCTTTGTCTCGTTGTGCTCCGACAACTCCCTCCATCTCAACCTGCGCCTTGCTATTCTGAAATTACAACGTGCACGAAAACTCCCACCTCCTATGAAATCCCGACACGCGAAATGCCCGTGGTACCCCTGAACCGAAAAAACCGCCTCAAATCGGTGGGGGTACTTTCGTAACGTACCCCACATTTCGGACAAGCGCGTCTCTAAGCCATGGTTCCCCACTGCCATCACATCCACCCACCCATTCGTACACTGAGGCCGTGAAAACCCACGACGAAACCCCACACCCTGCTCTGTCCGCCACCCAGCCGGAGCCTCTTTCCCGATGACGTCGTCCACAGCAACACCTCGACGTCCCTCATCCACCATACCGGATGAGGATTCGTCGTCGATCTCATTGTCCCGCTGGTTCAGCCACCCCGTCCTCCACCTCCAAGGAGCTGCCCCAACATTCCCCTCGTCTTTCGCGCCACCTCCATTCCCACACCGCCGTCTTCACCTGCACCACCGGAAGAGCATCATCATCAGCGTTTTCTCGGATGAAGATGCGGCCTAATCGGCGCCACCAAAGAGGTTGTACACTAATTGCCACATTTTCTTCTTGATTCGATCTCACGGTGCTGCCAGCGCTCGGTCCCGAGCCGACACGGTGCGTCTCCATCCATGGCGGCGTCGCCGGCCACTTCCTCCACGGTGTCGCTCCCTTGGCGGCGACGTCCACATCAGTAGGACCTGCTGCTGCTTTAGCTCTCGCTCGAGCTGCTGCTCTGCTCTTGCTCTCGGTCCCCTGCCTGGTCTGCTCTTGCTATTGCTCTTGCTCGCGTTGCTGCTCTCGCTCTTGCTCTTGCTTGCGATGCTGCTCCAATTTAGCTACACTTCACTCCGATGCTGCTGGGGTGAAGGAAGAACCAGCCGCAGCGGGGAGGGGGGCTCGCCAGAGAGGTACCCCACTATCTATCTTAGGGTTCAGGATGGGGGCGGTGGTCGCCGGCGGTGGCGGGGCGTTGGCGGGGCGGTGGCATGGGGATCGCCGGAGAAAAATCTCGGCACGGGGGGGGGGGCTAGAGGGATGGCCGGGCCGGACGGCGGACCGGTGGTGGGGAGTGTTTTCGGGGCGGGCGGTGGGGGGCTGCTATTTGGCCGACTCAGGGGGGTGGAGGTTGAAGATGAACCGTAGGCCCTTGATTTCGTATCCAACGGCTGCAAAATCGACTGACCAGAGATGAAAAAGTCAGTCGACCGACGTGTAGCCTCACCTTGCTAGTGCGTTCAGTTTCGACAGCAAAATTCAGTTTCGACAGCAAAATTCAGTCTCGACAGTTAAGTTCAGTTTCGACAGTTAAGTTCAGTTTCGACAGTTAAATTCAGTTTTGACAGTTAAGTTCAGTTTCGACAGTTAAATTCAGTTTTGACAGTTAAGTTCAGAGATGAGCGGCTGATGTATTTTACATCTAGCACTTTGTGTTTATGTATTTTACGTCATGTATTGGAGATGCTATTAGAATTCCACTCAAGTTAACGTTGTTCGTTGTCTCTCTTGTCCTGCTTCAGCCTCGGCATCGTACAACTCACCGGAGCTTCTCCAATGATGAAACCCTCCATCACAGTGGAGCAGTACGTCGGGCTCCATCTCCAGACGCCTAAGATCTTCTTCCCCTCCTCCGATAGCCAAGTCAGTCGGAGCATCCTCACCGGCCAACCCAATCACACTGAGATCGACATGGCTTCGCCAAAGAGGTTGTACACTTGTTGCATCTCTTTTTTACTCTACATGTTATATATATTGTCCACTGAGCACACGGATTTGTTCCTTTAGTGTCTCCTTGAAAGAAAAAAACGTAGGAATTTTAATTTTCACTTGTCCTCCTTTTCAAATTCCTATTCATGAAGCACAAGACTAAGAGATAGTAGCATAATAGCATTATAACCGTACATTTTCTTGTGGTTTGACTTAATCTGACCATGCTTCTTTACATCCTGTGATCTTCCAATTGTTGTGAATCAAACACCCAGATTGGCAGAAATCCTGTGTTTTTAAATTCTCTGTTTTGCACGTGCATTCCTATCCTATTCCTGTCTATTTCCTATCCCTGCATTGTTGGAATCCTCCAATTCAAACGAGCCCTTACAGAATTACTTCTCTTGCAGATAGTTGTCAAAGAAAACCATGCGTGGTTTGTCCCACTCCTGCTGCATCGTCGTCCACCCCAGCTCAGCTGCTCTAACGACAGAAGGATCCAGCACAGCAGGGATCCGGCCTCCAGACTGTCTTTCGCCTCCTCAGATCTTCTTCCCCGCCGCTGGCAGCCATGAAAACTGCACTACCATCGTCAACCGAGCATATGACCTCGAGGACTACACGGGTCCGCAAGAGAGGTCGCACTCTTTCGTGTCTGCTTACGTTATGCATCGCTTAATATTACATGCTACTTTATCGTCCTGTTCATCGATTAGACTCTGAGTCAGCTCCAAACTAATGGTCAAACTTGAGTTTTTAAATGGTTGTGGGGTACATATCGGGACCGCTATCAATAGTATCTATATACTATCTGGTTAATCTCCGGTGTCTACTATGAGTTTCATGTTGGGTGGGAAACAAACAGTAAAGAAGCCATTATCTGTATTTTTTAACTGAAGCCATTATCTGCCTGCTATTATTGGTTTTGGGTCTATCCATAGGTTGCTACCATCACTCTGGATTTCTGCATGCACTCCTTACATAATCTCACTATGTTTTATTCCTATGCATGACAGTTATTGTAAACAATGGAACTGAACATGTAGAGCAAAAGAGACGAGCCTTGCGTGGCAATAAAATTTCATGCACACGTCGCTCCATGGTAGGTGCAAAGGCAGCCCCCCTCCACGCATTTCAGATTATAATCGAGAGGAAGATATCTGTTCTGAGGGGGATTCAGAAGGAGAAGACAACTTCTATTTACCCCCGAGGTCTTCGCTCTGACTTGGCATGCTGATGTTGGTTATATCATGCATATGGTGCCTTGCATTGCTTACTTTATACATCAAATATGTCATCTGCTTAGTTTAGACATCCTTTGTGTGAATGTCGTCTGTTTAGTTTATTCATCATTTATGTGAATTATGCAACGCCATCTTGTTTAGCCAGGCATCATATATGTGAATTTTGCAATGCCATCCTTCTTAGTCAGTCATCTTATATGTAAATTATATCAGGCCATCCTTACATATTACATTTGTCAACAATGTTATTACATTCAACTACTCTTCGTGTGCATCAGCCATTTGACACGGTGATGGCAAATTCTGGAGTGAAAACAAGGTCTTCAGAGCAGACTATGCTATTTGACGAAGCGCATATCTCGCTGGTTAGGGATAGCTCCTCAGAGGAGGATTCAGAGACAGATGACCAGTCCTATTCCCCTCCCCCCCTCCCGAGGTGTATGCTCTAACTTGGCAGGGTTATGTTGCTCATATCGTGCGTATGGTGTCTCGCATTGTTATGTCATTTGATTAGTTTAGACATGCTTTGTGTGAATGCCACTTGTTCAGTGTCTAATTACCATATATGTGAATTATGCATTGCCATCTTATTGCAAGACATTATATATGTGAATTCTACAATGCTATCTTGTTGCAAAGGCATTATATATGTGAATTATGCAATGCCATGTTGTTTAGCCAGTCATCATGTATGTGAATTATATCATGCTATCATTTTTTTGTATTACGTGTTCCATTTGTCGACAACGTTTGTATATTCAACTACTCTTCCTATGCATCAGCCATTTGAAGCGGTGATGGAACTATCTGCAGTGAAAACAAGGTATTCAGAGCAAACAATGCTACCTGCTGAAGCAGACATCTTGCTGGTTAGAGAGAGCTCCTCAGAGGAGGATTCAGAGACTGATGACCATTCCTATTTTCCCCCTGAGGTCTATGCTCAAACTTGGCAGGGTTATATTACCCATGTCATGCATGTTGTCTTGCATTGCTTAGCTTTTACATCATATATGGATTGCCATCTGCTAACTTGCTTACTATATAAATCATATATTTGAATTATATCATGCCATCATGTTTACATAGTTGTCGGTGTCAAAACCGGCGGATCTCGGGTAGGGGGTCCCGAACTGTGCGTCTAGCTAGATGGTAACAGGAGACAAGGGACATGATGTTTTTACCCAGGTTCGGGCCCTCTCGATGGAGGTAAAACCCTAGTACTGCTTGATTAATATTGATGAAATGGGTAGTACAAGAGTAGATCTACCACGAGATCAGAGAGGCTAAACCCTAGAAGCTAGCCTATGTTATGATTGTTGTTGTCCTACGGACTAAACCCTCTGGTTTATATAGACACTGGAGGGGGCTAGGGTTACACAAAGTCGGTTACAATGGGAGGAGATCCACATATCCATATTGCCAAGCTTGCCTTCCACGCCAAGGAAAGTCCCATCCGGACACAAGACGAAGTCGTCAATCTTGTATCTTCATAGTCCAACAATCCGGCCAAAGGTTATAGTCCGGCTATCCAGACACCCCCTAATCCAGGACTCCCTCAGTAGCCCCTGAACCAGGCTTCAATGACGACGAGTCCGACGCGCGGATTGTCTTCGGCATTGCAAGGCGGGTTCCTCCTCCGAATACTTTACAGAAGATTTTGAACACGAGGATCATGTCCGGCTCTGCAAAACAAGTTCCGCGTACCATCGCAGAGAGAGAGTAACGTTTTCACAAATCTAATCTGCTGACGTATTCTGTAGCGTGACATCACACCACAGCCAAGCCTTCATTCGAATCATTTCTTAGTGTCCCACCTCAGCGCGTTTTGCGAGGTAGTTTCCTTGGCACGTCTTGTCGAAGCAGAGATCGTGTCCCCCTTATCACGGGATTCTCATCAATACGGGCGTGGGTAACCCAACCGTGCCATTGATTACGACGCCTGCGGGATAAGCGAGTTTTAGCTGGCTGGTGGGGACGCATAGTTTCGTCCGCCCATATAAAGGGATAAGGATTCCCCTTTTCATCCATGCCTTCTTCCTCCTTTGCTCATCCATTTTCGCACACTCGAGCTCCAGCGCCCAAGTCCGCATTTCCCACCTCAACCTTCGACAACCATGTCCGAAGCGGGAGGCAGGTGGATGGTCTCCTCCATCACGGAGGGACACATCAAGAAGCTGAGAAGAGCCGAATACCTGCCCGACAACATCGCGCACCGGCTCCCAGATGAGGGGCAGCTCATCCCCACCCCCAGGCCCCATGAGAGGGTAGTGTTCCTTACCCATTTCCTCCGTGGACTGGGATTCCCTCTCCACCCATTCGTCCGGGGGCTCATGTTCTACTACGGCCTGGATTTCCACAATCTGGCCCCGAACTTCATCCTCAACATCTCGGCATTTATCCTCGTGTGCGAGGCCTTCCTCCGCATCAAGCCCCACTTCGGGATATGGCTGAAGACCTTCAATGTCAAGCCGAAGATAGTGAGCGGCCGCCAGGCGGAGTGCGGAGGCGCCATGATGGGCAAGATGCCCAACGTCACATGGCTCGAGGGCTCCTTCGTGGAGACCATAAAGGGGTGGCAACCGGGGTGGTTCTACATCACCGAGCCGCGTGACCCTGAATGGGTAGCGGCCCCCGAGTTCCGATCTGGCATCCCCACGCGGCTCACCTCCTGGCAAGAGAAGGGCCTGTCCTGGGGTAGTTCGGGAGAGCTGACCGGACTCCAAACATGTATCCAAAACATGGTGAGTAAGAAGCTCAAACTCGTCAACATAGTCCAGGTCAATCTCATCCACCGGATCCTCCTGTGTCAACAACGGGCTTTCAACTTGTGGGAGTTCGACCCGGCCCAGCACCAAACTCTGAACAGGCTCTTCGACACAACACACGGGGATGCCTGGAAGGTGCTATTCAAGGGCGCCGAGGTTCCCCCTCCCACTACCAAGGATCGCGGATTCTGCGCGAAGCGCCAAGCCAGCGCGGTAAGCTGTTTTACCTCTTAGAGGATACTCGTTTTTCATAGTTTGACTCTATGCGGGATCTAAGCTCCCGTACCTTTGACAGGACTAGGAGGAGACGGCCGGACAGATCGACTGTCCGGTTCTTTCCCCGAAGGCCCAGCAGACGCCCTCTTAGCGGAGCTGCTGGTTCTGGCACCTTACGTGGTGCCGGAGAAGAAGGCCAAGAAGAAGGCCACGGGAACCCGAAAGAGTTCCCGGCGCCCGGTGGTGTCGGACTCATTGTCCGATGACTCCGAGGCGCACTCCTCCCATGAAGATGAGGAGGAGGAAAAAGAGGCTTCTTCCCCTCCAGCAGGGAGAGAAAAGAAAAGGAGGGCCGCCCCAACTGGGGAGGCCGGAGGGTCCAAGAAGGGAAGGACCCTTCCTCCGGACTGCTGCACCAACGCCGCCGACAGCGAAGAGGAGTGGCCGCCCAGGGCCAAGCCCCTGGCGAAGTAGTAAGTATTCGGACACCAGAGTGACTCGTAGCGTTCCTTTATTGCACAGCTTCTCCAAAGCCGAATATAATTATGCAGTCCGCCCCGAGCCCAAGTCGACATATCGTCGAGTGGTTCCTTGGATTCGTCGGATGTGAATAGCTTTTCGCTTCCGACCGCTTCCACCCCTCGCCCTACGGACAACGCCGAGGTGCTATCCCAAAGGGTTCCGAGCCGAGGGGAGGTGGTCCTGGAGGCGCCGCAAGGCGACCTTCAGGACTGTAAGCACAAGGGGAGCAAGGCTCCCAAGGGCTCCAAGTCCGGCCCTGGGCCGAACATCGCACCGGAACCTTCAGTGGTTCCGGATTCCGGCAGACGACCCCCACTAAGAAGGGCAAGCCAACCGCGCCGGTGACCTCCGTCCAACCAGAGGCACCGGATAACTTGCTGGAGGTGCTTAACAGCTCCTCCATCGACGAGGAGCACCGCACTATTATGAGTGCGGTGATCCAGAAAGTTCAGTCCGCCAAGAGCGGGCTGACTGAAGCCTGTGCCGGCCTTCTAACAAGCTTTGAGCTATGTAAAAAATATATGAAAATATTACCGCATAGACAGCAGCCCCTGATGCTCTGTTTGGTGTTCAGAAAGAAAAGCCGAATAGAGGATCTAATAATATTCGCAGGAGTCTAACATAATTATGTCGATATGCGTATGTAGGCTTCGCTGCTGGCCTCTGCCGCACTGACTGCGGAGGTTGATGCGCTGAAGCAGAACCTCGAGCGGTCCGAGCAAGAGCTCGGCCTTGCCAAGAAGCAGCTCGAGGAGAGCCAAGGTAAGCAATGCCTTGTCTATATGAGTATTTAAAAAAGATACAGTTGCAAAAAATGATAGGATCGTTATGGATGTGCTAGGGGCCACGACCGAGGTGGTGACCCTGAAGCAAGCGCTTACCGAGGCCGAGAAGAAGGCGGCCACAGAGCGCACCGAGCAGGAGAAACATGAGGCACGGGTTGGCGAGGTGCAGCAAGAGATCCATGCTCTCATTAAGAAGCATGAGACTTTGGAGCTGGACTCAAAGACTCGAGAGTCCGAGCTCGCTGCGGCCCTCAAAAGCGCCAAGTCTGCCAAGGCCGAAGCCCAAAAAGCCCTCCAGGAAATTGAGGCGATGAAGAAGATAGCGGCGGGTAAGGCATTCATTATGCAAAGCAAGCACGTGAAAGTGAATTACTTGTTACTTACCTGAGTCCGGAGCTCTCCAGGAGTGTTCACAGATTTGCCCCGCAGCGTGTCAGATGCCGCCACCTACTACCGGGCCGAGGAAGGGAGCTCGACGGAGAAGGTGTTCTGGTCTCAGTACGCTGAGGCCGGACACCCGGTGCCCTTGAGAGACCAGCTGAAGCAGTCGGTCGAGCTCCATAAGGTGGCCGAACAGGCCATGAAGGGTCTTATAGTCCGGCTGTGGCCTGGAGAAGCCATGCCTGGGAGCTACTTTGGGATGGTGAGGCGGCTGGTGGATGCCTGTCCGTGGCTTGAAGTCATCAAGCGCTCCGTCTGCATCAAGGGCGCCCGCAGGGCGCTTGCCCGTGTTAAAGTACACCGGGGCAAGATGGATGCTGAGAAGCTGGTGAAGGACGGGCCACCGCAGGGCAAGGAGCATGTCACAACCCTAGCTTTGGCCTTTGCTTGTCATTGCATATGCATCCATGCATCATCTTAATTTCAAGGAAATTGAATTGAGGGATTTCTCAAGCCTCAGAAATCTTTTAAAAATGATCAACATTAAAATATTTCAAATGAGCCCAACAAAATGTTCCTGCTAACCTCTGAAAATATTGGCAAGAGCTATAACTCAAACCAATATTTTTGGAATCACAGAAATAATTATTCTTGGGCCTTTGAATTAAATCACTAGCTATTTGATTTGGGTTTATATTTACTATAAAATAGATATAAGCCCAATAATTTTGAAAATTTGCATGTGGCTCTGAACTAGTTTCCTAAGTCCACATAATAATTTTCAGAAGCATAAAAATTGGTTTGTTTGAAAACCAAACTCAAAACAAACTTCAAAAATTAGAAAACAGAAAACAAACAGAAAATAGAAAAGGCAGAGCATTTACCTGGCCTTACCTGCAGCCCACCTAGCCGGCCGTTACTGTGCAGCCCAGCAGCCCACCTCCCCTGCCAGTTGTCTTCCTCCTCTCGCCAGAAGGCAGAGGGGAAGCAACGCATGGCGCGAGCGCGCCACGCCGACAGCAGCCTGCCTGCCTGCCCCTCCCCGACGCGTCTGGACGAGCACCACGCGACCCTCCCCGGCTCTCTCTCACTCTCTCTCGTCCCCATCCCTTCCCCTGGATTTCCCTCTCTCTCACGGCCGAGCGCGCCGTCGCCACCATCAACAGCCACCGCGGGCACAGCCGCCCTCGAGCCTCTCCGACACGTCCCCGAGCTCCGTGACGTCTTCGTCCTCTCGACCAAGTCACGCTACGCCAGAAGCTCTGCTGCATCTCCAACACCGACGTTTTCCCCCTCGGTCGTCCGAGATCGCCGCCGCCCATACGTCGCCGTCCGGCCTTCCCCGAGCCCACGTCGATGCCCGCTGCAACCACTATGAGCTCCCGCCTCGAAACCCGCTCTTCCCCGAGCTCGTTACGCCCTGTAGCCGTCGCCCCTTGCAGCCCGAATCGCGCCGCCGCCTGAGCTCCTCACTGCCGTGGCCACGTCCACTTGAGCTTGAAACCGAGTGCGTCACCGCGCTCAGCGCATTACCACGGGGCCGTAGCAACCACCCGTTGCTCCTGCCGTGCCCTGCGGCATCGGAACGGTCGACGTCCGAACTCCGGCCGCCGCGGACGTGCTTGACGCCGTCGTCTCCGGCTGCCCCAGCAGCTGCCACCACCACCCTTGGACGCGCCGCCTCGCGGGCGTTCCAACGAGCCCAACCCCGGCTCCTCTCGTCACCGGAATCGGCCGGCCGGAGTACCTCCGCCGTCGGCTATGGTCGCCGGCGGCTAACCGCCGACGTAACCGGCCATTAGGGCCTAAGCACCCTACTAACTACCCCCTGGAGTCAATGACAGCCGGGTCCCACCGCCTAATTAACCGGCTAACTAAAATATATTAAGGTTAAATCTAATTGCAGTGGGCCCACGTGTCAGCTTGACTATGCTGACGTGTCCTGTGACCCGACCCCACCCGTGTGTGACCCTAGGCAGCACTGGGTCACTGACGAGTGGGCCCCGCTGGTCAGTTTTGACCTGGACCGCGCCTGTTGACCGCTGACATCACAGTGACATCATGCTGATGCAGTAATGCATTTTCTGGATTTATTTTTATTCAGGAAATTCCAGAAAATGTCTAAAACTTCTAAAAATCATAGAAATTCAACTGTAACTCCAAATGAAATAATTTATATATGAAAAATTATCAGAACAATTCAAGGAATCCATCTGTACCATTTTCATGCATGTTTGAGCAAGTTAACCTCACTGTTTAGGATGAAACATGATTAGGGCAAATTTCATAATAGGTTTGGAGTTGGAATTTGATATAGTTTTGAATTCCACTTCAATTAAAATGACTTTCTATTGCATTAGCCCAAATCACAACATATTGCCATGTCATGATCATGCATCATATTGTTGCATTGCATTGATTGTATTCTTCCTTGTTTGCCGGTAATTGCCCCCTCTCAGTAGACGTTGTTTCCGACGACGTGATCGATGACACCGATGAAGAGCTATACTATCTTCAGAAGTGCCAGGCAAGCAAAACCCCTTGTTCATTCCAATACAATCCCACTCTCTCGCTCCTGCTGTCAGGACCCCGATTCCAAGTCACATCGATCTAGCCGGTAACAACTCATATCACTTTGCGGCCTCACGCACGCTATCCCACGGGTGTCGCCTTACCATGGCCCGGGACCGTTTGCGCCTTTTGGCTCACGTATATGATAGTGTCGCTAGCATCCATATGACAGAGAAACCGGGCCGACATGGCTAGTCATGAACCCAAAGATGCACAGACCTATGGAGACAGGCATACATGAATCACATCGAACATGTCGGTCATCAACGAGTGATTCCGGGCTGTAGCACTGGGCTAACAGGACTCCGGGGAACCCCGGGCTGTAGCAGGCTAGGCAGGACTCCGGAAGTCACCGTGTGACATTTCCCCGAAGGGACAGACATCGGGACGAAGTGAAACACATGCCGGCCAGTCAAGTGTCCTGAACAGTAGTGCTGGGCTAGCAGGACTCCGGTGAACCGGGCTGTAGCGGACTACTATGGCTCGAGGAACACTAGACTACATTTCCCCATAAGAAAGGCTGCCAAGGATAAACAACTAGATTGTCGGATCCCACTCATACCAAGCATTTCAATCATACACACAATATGCCCGATATGAGTACATACAACATGGCATCACAACAAAACTCTACAACTCAAGTACTTTATTTAAAGGCTCCAGAGAGCCATACATAACATGTTCATACAGATAGGGGTCACATGACCCGACACTCAAGTCATACAAACATACAAGCACATGCGGAAGCAACTAGTCTGAGTAACTCTAGAAAGAAAGAAGGCCTCTCGAAGCCTGTCTATCTACATAGGCCCTCCATGGCCAGGATCACCACCTGGGTGGCTAGTCACTCGTCGACGTCAAGGTCTACATAGAACCCATCGGAGGGGGCGGTGTTGTCGTCTGAAAACAATAATTAAGCAAACATGAGTACAAAGGTACTCAGCAAGTCTTACATCAGAACCTACTATACATGCTTATTCTCAAGAAGGTGGTTATGTGGCAGCAAGCCAGCTTTGACTCTTGGCTAAGCTATCCTACGGAACTCCACCAGTAAAATAGTTTTCGCACACGAGTCCACTACTCACCAACACAATACTCCACCGGGGATCCTCCCTCGTCATCCTACGAGAGGGCCATCCTCGGTACTCACACTTATCTTGAGTCTTTTAGTAGTATCCATTAACTTGTCTATGAACTGTATAGGCAACCAAGTAGTCCTTTACCGCGGACGCGGCTATTCGAATAGTTTTATACCCTGCAGGGGTGTACTTCTTCATACACGCTTTCACCACTTACCGCCGTTTACACGACATGTACTCGGCAACCTTCAAGCGGAAGCCCAACGAGGGTGTCGGCCACGGCCTACCTAAACACTTAAGCTCTAGTCCAGGTTTATCGCCTATCCAGGTTCCATCCGCAGGGAGTCCGGCCGAGGTTTCCACATACGGCCCCGAACGATGTGAACAGGGTTCCCGAGACACCAAACGGGTGACTCGGTACACCGTCCACGGTGTATCTACCGCAACATAGCCCACCCCTAGGGTCAGCGCTACGCACGGCCGCCAACACATAACCTACAAACACCAGAAACTATTTGCAACTCCTGGACAGAGTACTAGGGTGATTAAGAAGCCGAGAGGGTCCATTGGTTTCGGGCCCAATGTACGGTAGTAACTGCATCTTAAATCACACATACAGATCTCAGTTCTTATGGACGGCCTCAATGAAACAACCCACCATGTACTCCTACATGGCCTCTCATCGATACCTTTACCAAAACATGTTCAATACATCCCTCATATTACCGACATAAGCATTTCACTCTAGCTCATCACCCAGATGAACCAGACCTGACTCAACTCTAAGCATAGCAGGCATAGCAAGGTAGGAATCACATACATGGCTCAATCAACTCCTACACATGCTAGTGGGTTTCATCTAGTTACTGTGGCAATGACAGGTCATGCAGAGGATAAGGGTTCAACTACCGTAGCACACAGCAGTTTGAATCGCATTGTCTTAATGCAGTAAACAAGAGCAGAAGCGAGAACATGGGTTGTATCGGAATGATCAATGGTTGCTTGCCTGATGGAGTGGTAGTAGGGATACTGCCCTTCAGTTGGATACTCGTGAATATCCTCGGAGGCAGAACCTACCACGAAGAACACATCACACAATCAACACATGACATATGCAAATAATGGCATCTAGACAATATGTGTGAAAGTGCAACTATCCCTAGGTGGTTTTGGTAATTCATAACAACATATAGCTCATTGAGCTAATGCTATTCCAAGATGATTATTTCAGGAAAGCTCAATGATTGGCATGGCATGGATGTGAAAGTGGAACCCTCAAAAGCTAAGGACAAAGGATTGGCTCAAGCTCAAAAGCTCAAGACTCTTCATTTTATATTTTAGTGATCCAAGATCACATTGAGTCTTTAGGAAAAGCCAATACTATCAAGGAGGGATGAGGTGTTGCTTAATGAGCCTCTTGCTTCATGTGCTTAGTGATATGCTCCAAAACCCTCAACTACTTTCCCATATCCACATATGACCTAAACCCTAAGCCAAACTCGGTCCTACCGATTCTTCCTATCCGGCGCCACCGAGTTTCACTTGTCATAAGCCACTGCCAAACCCTAGCAATTCGGTTCTACCGATAGGGATCTCGGTCTCACCGAGATGGGATTGCAAACTCTCTGTTTCCCTTTCGTAACTTTTCGGTCTCACCGAAAGAGCGAATCGGTCCCACCGAGATTGCAATGTAAATTCAGTGTTTCCCCTTTGTAACTTTTCGGTCTCACCGAAAGAGCAAATCGGTCCCACCGAGTTTGCCTGACCAACTCTCTGGTTAGCTAATTACCAAATTCGGTCTCACCGAGTTTGTGTAATCGGTCTCACCGATTACGTTATGCCCAAACCCTAACCATATCGGTCCTACCGAGTTGCATGTCAGTCCCACCGAAAATCTCTAACGGTCACTAGGTTTACATTTTCGGTCCGACCGAGTTTGTTCGGTCCCACCGAGATTGGAAAACTGTGTGTAACGGTTGGATTTTGTGTGGAGGCTATATATACCCCTCCACCTCCTCTTCATTCGAGAGAGCCATCAGAACACATACACATTCCAACTCATATGTTCTGAGAGAGAACCACCTACTCATGTGTTGAGACCAAGATATTCCATTCCTACCATATGAATCTTGATCTCTAGCCTTCCAAGTTGCTTTCCACTCAAATCTTCTTTCCACCAAATCCATCCTATGAGAGAGAGAGTTGAGTGTTGGGGAGACTATCATTTGAAGCACAAGAGCAAGGAGTTCATCCTACACACCATTTGTTACTTCTTGGAGAGTGGTGTCTCCTAGATTGCTAGGTGTCACTTGGGAGCCTCCGAAAGATTGTGGAGTTGAACCAAGGAGTTTGTAAGGGCAAGGAGATCGCCTACTTCGTGAAGATCTACCGCTAGTGAGGCAAGTCCTTCGTGGGCGATGGCCATGGTGGGATAGACAAGGTTGCTTCTGTGGACCCTTCGTGGGTGGTGCCTCCGTCTGCGCGACCGTTCATTCGTGGGGAGCCCTCCGTGGACTCCGCAACTTGCACATTTATCAGCTTTCGTGGGTGGACAGTCTGCATGCTCGCGCAATCCGATCGTAAGCAGCCATGCCAAAGTGGACTCCATAGCCAATCCGGCTATGACCCCTATGTGGTTAGGTTGAGAAGCTCATCGACAACTTTGCAATGCAAACTGGTTAGAAGGAAGGTTTGAGAAATATGCTAGAAACCGCTAATCTCCGCGACGATATCACGGATGTTCTTTCCCGTGATCTTCGGCACTGGAATAGAAGTATGCATCCTGTGTCTCCCCAGTCCGTTGTGGTATGAATTCTCCAAACCTTCCAACCCCTACAATAGCCCTTACATTCTGCAGTGTATACTTCCTTTCGAACTCACGTGCCAATATACCTTCTTCTCGCCAATCGAAGCATACTGCTGCTGTGCCGTGTCCGAGCGAGTGTGTGCGCACATAAAGGGTCCAAAAGCAACCCTGCAAAGTCCAGCAAGAAGAAACCTTGTCTATCTCACCGAACTGCCATTCACCGTCACACCGATACTCAATCAAATAGCGCAGATCATCAACAATATGCCATAGGCGTCTACCGCGCTAACAAATCTTGTTCCTTAAACACCAACATGATGCGTGCGGCCAGGACAACCTACCACTCTAAGGAACAACTTCAGAGTATAAGTTAATCATAATATTTGGGTTGTCATATGTCATGGAAAAACTTCCATCCTCCGCGCTGTTTCTACTATATAGTCTCGCCCAAACACCTCAACTCTCTCTCATGTTTCGTGGAATAGGAATCTTTGTGTGCAAAGTCTTACTGAGCTAGAGATCATAATTGTATGGTGAGAATCTTGGTTCTCAACACGTAGAGTATGTGTCTCTCCTTCTTAAATATTTGCCCTAAATGGTGTATGTTCAAGCTTTTATCTGAATGCTCATCATTACGGTATATCGGAAAGAAGGGGAATGCAGCAATTTGAACAAAGATAAATATAGCTCATTAAACATGGCTTATAGTGCATTCCTTTATTCTGCTTAAAGCAATAAATAGTTTTGTCATGCATAAATCATTACAGTGATAATTATTAAAATTTCCTCATCTAACCATTATCCACATACCTCACTACATTTCCGTCCGTAGGAATCCTGATATCTCATTTAGTCAGACTATTGGACTGGAATTTCTACTAACTTTTTGAGTTTTCGAACCACTAAATTTTACTGTAATTTTCACTGAAATCAGCTATATAACAAAAATCACGGTAAGATTTAACTTGTCTCGGTCACAACCTGGTCAGGATACGACTGACCTATTGCAACTCCCGGAGTTCAAAGAGCCATATCCAGTGTCCCCATAACGTGCTTGTGGGGTCCACGTCGGTCTCTGTCATTACTACGTGTAGTACCTATAACTGTATGCCTCACTGGCGTGGGGGAGATTCACCCACAAACCTCTGGTGAGAACCGAATTTAAAGCAACCGTGCGTACGTCACTAACTACCTATGATTCGTAATTACCCGATTAATCCTTCTCTTTCAGTTAGCTGGAACTAAGCAGTTACAACGAAGAAACACTGAATTAATAGCCGCGGATTCGCTGCGGATGTCTCTGCATCTGAGTATCCCGGACCAAATTACGAAAGGAAGAGGATTGCAAATCCCACCGTGAGACCGAACCCTATTTCGGTAGACAACCCACACGTACATGTTCCTACAGGTGTTCCATCTCGTTGTCTTTCCTCGCGGTAAGTGTCAAACTTGTCCTGCCCGCCGGATTAGTAAGACCGCTCTGAGCCGTTCTAGAGTGCCTAGCACTATGCTGGATCTGAGTTGTTGCAGGCTTCGTAATTCCACAGATCCCGGCACAAACTTGATGACAATCGAGAAGCGGAGCACCACGATAGTACTGGACAAACTACATCCAGCTCCCGTCCTTTTTAGTATTGCTGGTTCTACCAGGATGGCCCATTAAACAGTCCGATCACCAATCGGTTCAAACTAGCACTATGCGTCGTGATGCCATTTGAGGCTCTCGGCCCAATCGCTTGCAGCATGTGTGCGGGGTTCCGCTTCAACATCCGTTCCCCCATTGACTTTCTGGCGACCTACAGCCTTGGCATTACACAGCTCAATGACTATTTTATGATCACATGACGCGCAAGACGACCAATGTCCTGAGGTGAAGGTAGGCTGTTGCTGCCCCTATCACGAATCTTCAGGCGAAATGTTCGTCGATTGAATCTATAATTTTCCTCATTTTTGTTCCATGTTGTGCCTCGGGTGTGTCTAGCTGAATGCAACATGCGCTCCCGCGATCATGTATCACACGGACGTGCCCTAACTCGGAAGGCAGGATATCCTTGTAGCTTCCATGATGCTTCGTTTGCCAGTCACACGGAAGAAGAAAAGACGCGAGAAGGAATGGGGACTGCGCACTTCACTGCGATCACGTAGAGCAGACGCGCGATCTCTTGGCACGCAGTCTATTAGACCGGCGAACGCGCCTTTTCTCGCAGTCCTGCTCTCCTTGGTCATGCATTATGCGAATATCGACTCGAAGATTTGACGTACGAAAGAAACGTCTGCAGGATGTGCGGCTACCTGGGTATCCCGCTTGGGCTCAGTCTGCGTCGACGGAGTCACGATTGCCGAGAGAGACACGGTGCAACCGACACGGTGAGCGGTTTCACGTGAGCCAGCACCTACATTCGCCACAAGCGCGCCATGGCGGAGGAAGAGCTATGGAGATGGTAACCAGGGAAAGTCTATGCTGCGACTAGCAGGATGAACTAATGACCTCCCACCAGCGACAATCCGCAGTGTAGAGGGATTGATTGAGCCGTAACGGAATGGGAATGTGACTCGGCATCTGCCCTGATGCGCGCGCTCTAATAGAGTTGAGACGCGTTCGCAGCCTCTGTCTATCTGGTGAAGCTTAGCGGGCTCGACGCTGAAGCTAATCGTCGCACCTGGCTAATGCATGAGCCATAACTTGACACCATTCTTTGGCTTTACAAGCTGGTACTCATGAGGGTCGGTGGCCGCAGGAGGTCCTGGTAGTCCGCAGTAATGTTTTCTGTTTATTTGTTTTCTTTTCTATTTATCCAGCTTTCAGGCTTTATTAAAATACCTAGGCACTTTCTAAAATCCTGAAAATAATTGTGGGCTCTGTTGGGATTATTCCTAACAGCCCTGACTTAATTCCAGAATTATTTGAGCATTTAAAATATTTATTAGCATTTAAATGTCCAAAGGCAACATACATATGATTTAATCCAGTGACCTTTTGTTGACCTAGAAAATTGTGCACCTATTTTGCGAGAGGTTCTAACCCAAGGCAAAGAGGGTGAACATTTTAGAAGGGCATTTCAGGTTCATTGAAATTATTTTTAGTAAACCCTAGTTGATTTCAAGAGGGGTGCTGGGGGTTCTGCCTTCCCCATTTCAAGTTTCTGATGAAAAATAAACATAATGCACACTCTAATGCATGGACTAGCTAGGGTGTGACAACTCACCCCCACTCAAAATAATCTCGTCCCGAGATTTAGGATCCTCTGGGAAGAAGGTGGGGTACTCGAGTCGAAGACGATCCGCCCTTTCCCAAGTGGCTTCTTCCTCGGAATGATGTGACCATTCAACCTGGAGAAACTTGATATTATGACGTCGAGTGGTACGCTCGGCTGGATCAAGGATACGAACGGGATATTCCCGATAAGAGAGGTTATCTTGTACATCAAGCGTTTCGTGGTCCACTCCACGGATAGGATCCACGAAGCAACGCCTGAGTTGTGAAACGTGGAAGACATCGTGAACTCTGGAAAGATGCGAAGGTAGTTCCAATTGGTAGGCAACTTCTCCTCGTTTAGCAAGAATGCGAAAGGGTCCAATGTAACGAGGAGCCAATTTGCCTTTGATACCGAAACGATGGGTTCCCTTTAACGGGGTAACCCGAAGGTAAGCCTTCTCATTGACTTCATAAGTCATAGGCTTATGTTTACGATCATATTGACTCTTTTGACGAGATTGGGCTGTTTTCAATTTCTCACGAATAATGCGAACCTGCTCTTCTGCTTCCTGAATCATATCTGGGCCAAAGAGTTGTCTTTCCCCGGTTTCTAACCAGTTAAGAGGCGTTCGGCATTTTCGTCCATAAAGAACTTCGAAAGGAGCTTTGCCCAGGCTAGCTTGATAACTATTGTTATAAGCAAACTCCGCGAATGGAAGGCATTTCTCCCAACTCATTCCAAACGAGATAACAGAAGCTCGGAGCATATCTTCCAGAATTTGATTGACTCGCTCTACTTGACCACTTGATTGGGGATGGAAGGCGATACTAAAGGAGAGACGAGTTCCCATAGCATTTTGGAAACTTTCCCAAAATCGAGAGGTGAAGAGACTCCCACAGTCTGAGTTAATTTCCAATGGAACACCATGAAGAGACACTATTCGGGAGATGTATAACTCAGCTAGCTGGCTAGCGGTGATACTCTCACGAACAGGTAGAAAGTGGTCTACTTTGGAAAGTCGGTCGATCACAACGAAGATGGCATTATTCCCTCTCTTGGTCCTGGGAAACCTAGTGATGAAATCCATACTGATTTTATCCCATTTCCATTCAGGAATAGCCAAAGGTTGAAGGGTGCCAGCAGGCCGTTGATGCTCTGCTTTAACACGACGACAAACGTCACAATTAGCAATGTATTGAGCGATTTCTCTCTTCATCCTAGTCCACCAAAACCTCTGGTGTAGGTCTTGATACATTTTGGTACTACCGGGATGAATGGTGAGAGGGGATTCATGAGCTTCCTTAAGGATCAGTCGCCTCAGGTTTCGTGCCTTTGGAACCACTAGGCGATTCCCAAAGTATACGACACCTTGATCATCAATGGAGAAACAATTCACAACTCCTTTCTTAATGTTTCTCTTAATACGGGAGATTCCCGGATCTACCTTCTGTGCCTTGATGATTTGATCCGTAAGGGTAGGTTCCGCCACCAGGGTGGATAGGAATCCTCGAGGAACAATGTGAAGGTTTAGCTTACAAAATTCCTCATGGAGAAGTGGTTGACTTTGTTGTAACATCAGGTTGTTACAATAGGACTTACGGCTTAGCGCATCAGCCATGACATTGGCTTTGCCCGGGGTGTAAGTTATTCCTAAGTCGTAGTCCGAGATCAACTCGACCCAACGTCGTTGCCTGAGATTCAAATATGGTTGGGTGAAGATATATTTCAAACTTTGGTGATCGGTGAAGATCTCGCAACGATTACCGAGAAGGTAATTTCGCCAGGTTTTAAGTGCATGGACTACAGCTGCAAGCTCTAGATCATGTGTAGGATAATTTTCCTCATGTGGGTGTAATTGCCGTGAAGCATAGGCAATTACCTGACGATCTTGCATGAGTATGCAACCTAGTCCTTGTCGCGAGGCGTCGCAATAGATAATAAAGTCCTTGGAGAAGTCTGGTGGTACCAGTACGGGGGCAGATGTCAGGCGTCTTTTCAGTTCTTGAAAACTTATCTCGCACTGTGGAGTCCACTCGAACTTTTTACCTTTCTTGAGGAGTTCAGTTAGAGGTTTAGCAACCTTGGAGAAATTTTCGACGAAGCGGCGGCAATAGCTCGCTAAGCCAAGGAAGCTCTGAACTTGCTTGACCGTCTCAGGTGGAGTCCAATCAAGGACGGCTTGAACTCGCTCGGGATTGACAGCAATACCCTTACCAGAGATTACATGGCCTAGATAGGTCACTTCTGGCAACCAAAATTCACACTTGGAGAATTTGGCATAAAGGCGATGCTCTCGAAGTTTCATCAATACCAGCCTTAGATGTACGGCATGTTCCTCTTCATTCTTGGAGTAGATGAGTATGTCATCGAGGTATACTACGACGAATTTATCCAAGTACTCCATGAAGACCGAGTTCGTTAACCGAGAGAAGGTAGCCGGGGCATTGGTTAAACCGAAGGACATGACGGTGTACTCGTATTGGCCATAACGAGTAACAAAGGCCGTTTTGGGAATGTCCCCGTTTCTGATTTTGATTTGATGATAACCCAACCTCAAATCCATCTTGGAGAAGACTAAGGATCCAGCGAGCTGATCATACAGATCGTTGATCCTGGGAACCGGATATTTGTTCTTGATGGTGACCAAGTTGACAGGTCGGTAATCCACAACCATTCGATCCGTTCCATCCTTCTTCTTAACGAAGAGGACGGGGCAAGCCCAAGGAGAGGAACTAGGATGGATGAAACCCTTGTTCAAGGACTCATCGACTTGGTTCTTAAGATTGGCTAGTTCTAGGGGTGCCATCTTGTAAGGTCTTCTAGAAATTGGAACGGTTCCTAGAACTAGGTCTATCACAAACTCGACATCCCTATCAGGTGGAACACCTGGCAGGTCTTCTGGAAAGACATCCGGAAAGTCTCGGACTACCGGAACATCTTCATGGTCTGGAAGGGGGTTGGCATTTAGGGAGTAAAGTTGGCGCTTGGCTACTCGAGTTAAGACATTAACTGTCTTGCCCGAGGGGTGGGTAAGTTGAACGGTTCTAGTGGCACAATCGATCTTAGCATAATGAGCTGACATCCAGTCCATACCCAAGATGATATTTATGTCGGAGGACTTGAGAGCTATTAAGGATGCAAGGAAGACAAGTCTATCGACAAGAATTTCGTTCCCATGGCTTACTCTAGAAGTTTGCCATTTGGAACCCGGAGTTTGAATTACCCTGGAAGTGGGCATGTCGCAGAATGTCGTGTTATGCAATCGAGTATAGTTCTCAGATATGAATGAATGACATGCTCCAGTATCGAAAAGAACAGATGTCGGATGGAAGTTAACAAGGAGCGTACCAAGGACGACGTTAGGATCCTCATGAGCCTCCTCGGCTGAAACATAATTGACATGGCCACGTGCAGTGGTGGCCGGCTTGGCGTAGAAAGTCTTCCCCGCTGGCTTACCATGGCCAACGGACTTTCTAGTTTGATTGGGGTTGTTGTTCTGGGGACACTCTCGGCTATAGTGACACGGCTCTCCACACTTGAAGCATGTCACCACATTGGGGCGTGGAGCAGCATTAGCAGCGGGGCCACCATAGGGCTTGGGCGGTGCAAATTGTTGGTTGGGACGAGGCGCCTCAAAGGATGGCCTCGGAATGAACCTGGGTGGCAGTGCCGTGCTTGGAATCCACACCCGGCGCTTCTGAGCCCCAGAGCCGGATGAAGAGCCAAAATCACGGGAGTGCTTGTGTGAAGCATCATAATCAGTCTGGCCTGTCTTAGCAGTGATGGCTTTATTGACCAACTTCTGAAAGGATGTGCACTTGTGCAGACGGAGATCGTGGCGAAGCTCAGGGCTAAGTCCCTTGCGGAACCTTGCCTGCTTCTTAGCGTCAGTAGATACCTCTTCAGGACAATAACGTGCCAGATTCCCAAATTCAAGACTGTAAGCATCCACAGTCAGTCTTCCTTGGGTGAAGTTGCAGAACTCCTCCCTCTTGCGATCCATGAGACCTTCCGGAATGTGATGCTCATGGAAAGCCTCACTGAATTCAGCCCAAGTAGTGATTTGACCGACCGGGCGCATAGCTTCGAAGTTTTCCCACCAAAGGCTAGCAGGGCCTTCGAGGTGATAGGCAGCATAAGTAACCTTGTCGGCTTCGGCTACGTTGGCAGAACGTACCTTGTGGGTGAAGCTGCGAAGCCAGTCATCCGCGTCGAGGGGCTCGACAGAATGGTTGAACTTTGGTGGGTACAGCTTAATAAAGTCATTGATTGACACCAAGTCATTTCGCGGGTGGCGTGCAGTGTTCTGCTCAATCCGCTCCAGCAGGCGGTTAGTCTCACGCTTGTTTCTTTCCGCCTCTAGCATCACTTCGGCCAGAGAAGGCAGGTGGGGCAGATTTTCACCTCTAGCTGCACTGGCTTCCCCCTGCTCCGGGACAGCAGGGTTGCCGCGGGTGTTGACCATCCTAGGAGAAAACAAGACAACGGTTTAGACAAGGATGGCTCAAACTTAGCAAGGAAGTGCAGAATGTAATGGATAACACGGAATGCAAAGATGTTCATCCGTATGTCATGGTAATATAAAACTGCCATATATATACCAACGGTCATACACATCATACATAGTTTAGTACAAGCCCAGGCTACAGTATAACTATGATGAAAGACGTTACATCTCATCGGAGGCATTCCAAGCTCCTATACATTATTTGTCTACACCTCCGGAATAGATTACACGCCAAGTCATATTCCACAAGTCACGCAGGACAGTGGAGATACAACTACTACAATACGAGTGGTATTACTACTAACTCATACAGCTCCGTAGTAGTCCTCATAGAAGTCACCTCCATAGCCTGGAAGTTCAACGTGACCATCCGGAAACAGACGGTCCTGAGGAGCCTGTGGACCATAGGGGCTAGGATGAGGTCTTGGACCAACAAACGGTGGCCTGCGGGGACCACGGGGTGGGGTGATGCCTCCCACATCACGCCAATCCACCATGTCTGGCAGAGCTGATCTCACAGGATACAGATCCCTTGTATCCATACATCCAGCTTGCACCGCAGGTGCAAACCGAGTCAATGTGGCCCAATGATCAGCACTGGTATTGAAAAGCTCCAACCTCAAGGCCCGATTCTCTCGGTCCTTATCTTTGAGCATCTCGGCAGTGGTACGAGTTAATGAGTCCTCCTGAGTGGAGTCAGCATAGATGTCCTGAAGATACCCTTGCGCTCCCGGAAGTGAAGCTAGCATGTAACGGAAGTCGATGTTCCGAAGCAGGCCAGTCCGGACTCGCATGATGGTCATCATGGAATAGGCAGCATCCTGCACAGCCATCTCAACGGTAACCCCGAGTCCATAGGAACAGTGAAGGGGCTCGGTAGATCCAGGATAAGAAGGAAATATCCTAACGGTGCAGAAATACTAGCTTTGGTTAAAGTCGCGGAACTGCTCTTCGACAGTGTATTCAGGATACCAACGGTAACCTGTCTCGATCATGACCCGGACTAACATAGCAGTATGACCGGGCACGTCGAGGAACCTGGTCAGGCGAACCACTTGGTTTTGAGGATGGTTGGCCATCTGAAAGCACAACCACAATGCAAAGACATTAGAATTTCTAGGGAAAATTGGACAGCATAACGGCTGTAAATGCTCAGAAAAAGATTTGAGACATCCACAACAGTTCACAATACCACTCAACAACATCATATCAAGGTTCTGATTCAATTAGCAACATACTAAGAATAGTAGAAACTGAACTGGGACTTGTAACAACAATCCTATAAGCTACTACGGATTAGTAACACGTGAACCTGATAGAGGAAGAGAGCCTAGTCCTTAACCCACGTTGAATGAGGAGAGAATGACTCAGATCAGAGGCATAGGTAAAGGAGTAAAAGAACCTTATGTTCCCTCCCACAATCAATTCCCCTACATATAACTAGAGCATTTCTAGACTCGACATTGACCAGTTTGGCTCAACGAACCTACAGGCAGTCCGGCTCTGATGCCAACGCTGTCAGGGCCCTGATTCCAAGTCACATCGATCTAGCCGGTAACACCTCATATCACTTTGCGGCCTCACGCACGGTATCTCACGGGTGTCGCCTTACCATGGCCCGGGACCGTTTACGCCTTTTGGCTCACGTATATGATAGTGTCGCTAGCATCCATATGACAGAGAACCCGGGCCGACATGGCTAGTCGTGAACCCAAAGCGGCACAGACCTATGGAGACAGGCATACATGAATCACATCGAACATGTCGGTCATCAACGAGTGATTCCGGGATGTAGCACTGGGCTAACAGGACTCCGGGGAACCCCGGGCTGTAGCAGGCTAGGCAGGACTCCGGAAGTCACCGGTTGACATTTCCCCGAAGGGACAGACATCGGGACGAAGTGAAACACATGCCGGCCAGTCAAGTGTCCTGAACAGTAGTGCTGGGCTAGCAGGACTCCGGTGAACCGAGCTGTAGCGGACTACTATGGCTCGAGGAACACTAGACTACATTTCCCCATAAGAAAGGCTGCCAAGGATAAACAACTAGATTGTCGGATCCCACTCATACCAAGCATTTCAATCATACACACAATATGCCCGATATGAGTACATACAACATGGCATCACAACAAAACTCTACAACTCAAGTACTTTATTTAAAGGCTCCAGAGAGCCATACATAACATGTTCATACAGATAGGGGTCACATCACCCGACACTCAAGTCATACAAACATACAAGCACATGCGGAAGCAACTAGTCTAAGTATAGACTCTAGAAAGAAAGAAGGCTTCTCGAAGCCTGTCTATCTACATAGGGCGCTCCATGGCCAGGATCACCACCTGGGTGGCTAGTCACTCGTCGACGTCAAGGTCTACATAAAACCCATCGGAGGGGGCAGTGTTGTCGTCTGAAAACAATAAATAAGCAAACATGAGTACAAAGGTACTCAGCAAGTCTTACATCAGAACCTACTATACATGCTTATTCTCAAGAAGGCGGTGGGGTTGATGCAGCAAGCCAGCTTTGAATCTTGGCTAAGCTATCCTACGGAACTCCACCAGTAAAATAGTTTTTGCACACGAGTCCACTACTCACCAACACAATACTCCACCGGGGATCCTCCCTCGTCATCCTACGAGAGGGCCATCCTCGGTACTCACACTTATCTTGAGTCTTTTAGTAGTATCCATTAACTTGTCTATGAACTGTATAGGCAACCAAGTAGTCCTTTACCGCGGACGCGGCTATTCGAATAGTTTATACCCTGCAGGGGTGTACTTCGCCATACACGCTTTCACCACTTACCGCCGTTTACACGACATGTACTCGGCAACCTTCAAGCGGAAGCCCAGCGAGGGTGTCGGCCACGGCCTACCTAAAAACTTAAGTCTCTAGTCCAGGTTTATCGACTATCCAGGTTCCATCCGCAGGGAGTCCGGCCGAGGTTTCCACATACGGCCCCGAACTATGTGAACAGGGTTCCTGAGACACCAAACGGGTGACTCGGTACACCGTGCCACGGTGTATCTACCGCAACATAGCCCACCCCTAGGGTCAGCGCTACGCACGGCCGCCAACACATAACCTACAAACACCAGAAACTAATTGCAACTCCTGGACAGAGTACTAGGGTGATTAAGAAGCCGAGAGGGTCCATTGGTTTCGGGCCCAATGTACGGTAGTAACTGCATCTTAAATCACACAAACAGATCTCAGTTCTTATGGACGGCCTCAATGAAACAACCCACCATGTACTCCTACATGGCCTCTCATCGATACCTTTAACAAAACATGTTCAATACATCCCTCATATTACCGACATAAGCATTTCACTCTAGCTCATCACCCAGATGAACCAGACCCGACTCAACTCTAAGCATAGCAGGCATAGCAAGGTAGGAATCACATACATGGCTCAATCAACTCCTACACATGCTAGTGGGTTTCATCTAGTTACTGTGGCAATGACAGGTCATGCAGAGGATAAGGGTTCAACTACCGTAGCACACAGCAGTTTGAATCGCGATGTCTTAATGCAGTAAACAAGAGCAGGAGCGAGAACATGGGTTGTATCGGAATGATCAATGGTTGCTTGCCTGATGGAGTGGTAACGGGATACTGCCCTTCAGTTGGATACTCGTGAATATCCTCGGAGGCAGAACCTACCACGAAGAACACATCGGAACACAATCAACACATGACGATATGCAACAATATGATGCATGCTATGACATGGCAATATGATTGTGTGAAAGTGCAACTATCCCTAGGTGGTTTTGGTAATTCATAACAACATATAGCTCATTGAGCTAATGCTATTCCAAGATGATTATTTCAGGAAAGCTCAATGATTGGCATGGCATGGATGTGAAAGTGGAACCCTCAAAATGCTAAGGACAAAGGATTGGCTCAAGCTCAAATGCTCAAGACTCTTCATTTTATATTTTAGTGATCCAAGATCACATTGAGTCTTTAGGAAAAGCCAATACTATCAAGGAGGGATGAGGTGTTGCTTAATGAGCCTCTTGCTTCATGTGCTTAGTGATATGCTCCAAAACCCTCAACTACTTTCCCATATCCACATATGACCTAAACCATAAGCCAAACTCGGTCCTACCGATTCTTCCTATCCGGCGCCACCAAGTTTCACTTGTCATAAGCCACTGCCAAACCCTAGCAATTCGGTTCTACCGATAGGGATCTCGGTCTCACCGAGATGGGATTGCAAACTCTCTGTTTCCCTTTCGTAACTTTTCGGTCTCACCGAAAGAGCGAATCGGTCCCACCGAGATTGCAATGTAAATTCAGTGTTTCCCCTTTGTAACTTTTCGGTCTCACCGAAAGAGAAAATCGGTCCCACCGAGTTTGCCTGACCAACTCTCTGGTTAGCTAATTACCAAATTCGGTCTCACCGAGTTTGTGTAATCGGTCTCACCGAGGTTACGTTATGCCAAAACCCTAACCATATCGGTCCTACCGAGTTGCATGTCAGTCCCACCGAAAATCTCTAACGGTCACTAGGTTTACATTTTCGGTCCGACCGAGTTTATTGATTCGGTCCCACCGAGATTGGAAAACTGTGTGTAACGGTTGGATTTTGTGTGGAGGCTATATATACCCCTCCACCCCCTCTTCATTCGAAGAGAGAGCCATCAGAACACATACACCATTCCAACTCATATGTTCTGAGAGAGAACCACCTACTCATGTGTTGAGACCAAGATATTCCATTCCTACCATATGAATCTTGATCTCTAGCCTCTCCAAGTTGCTTTCCACTCAAATCTTCTTTCCACAAAATCCAAATCCTATGAGAGAGAGTTGAGTGTTGGGGAGACTATCATTTGAAGCACAAGAGCAAGGAGTTCATTACCTACACACCATTTGTTACTTCTTGGAGAGTGGTGTCTCCTAGATTGGCTAGGTGTCACTTGGGAGCCTCCGACAAGATTGTGGAGTTGAACCAAGGAGTTTGTAAGGGCAAGGAGATCGCCTACTTAGTGAAGATCTACCCCTATTGAGGCAAGTCCTGTGTGGGTGATGGCCATGGTGGGATAGACAAGGTTGCTTCTTTGTGGACCCTTTGTGGGTGGTTGCTTCTTCGTGGACCCTTCATGGGTGGAGCTCTGTGTGGACTCGCGCAACCGTTACACTTTGTGGGTGTAGCCCTCCGTGGACTCTCGCAACCGTTACCCTTTGTGGGTTGAAGTCTCCATCAACGTGGATGTAGGATAGCACCACCTATCCGAACCACGGGAAAAACATCCGTGTCTCCAATTGCGTTTGAATTCTCCAAACCCTTCCCTTTACATTCTTGCAAGTTGCATGCTTTACTTTCCGCTGCCAATATACTCTTTGCATGCTTGCTTGAATTGTGTGATGACTGCTTGACTTGTCCTAAAATAGCTAAAATCTGCCAAGAACTAAAATTGGGAAAAGGTTAAGTTTTTATTTGGTCAAGTAGTCTAATCACCCCCCTCTAGACATACTTTCGATCTTTCATTGTGTCTTGGCCTAATGCAAGCTAAAATAGGAAGGGATGAACCCATTTGAATCAAAGATTCAAATATTAGCTCATTAAACATGGCATTTATAGTGCATTTCCTTATTCTGCTTAAACAGCAAGGTAAACTTGTTTTGTCATGCATGAAATCATTACAGATGGATAGATTGAATTTTTCTGATAATTTTTCATATATAATTTATCTCATTTGGAGCTATGGTTGAATTTCTATGAATTTTTGAAGTTTGAACTATTTTCTGGAATTTCCTGAATAAGAATAAAACCAGAAAATCAATTACTGCGTCAGCAACGCGTCAGGGTGACGTCAGCAGGTCAAAGGTGCCAGTCCAGGTCAAACCTGACTGGTGGGGTCCACTGGTCAGTGTCTCTGTGCACTAACTACGTTTAGTTAGCCTAATTGACTGGCAGGGCCCACTAGTCAGTGACTATACTAATTAACTAACCTATTTAGTTAGCACTAACAGAGTAATTAGTCGGGCGGGGCCCGCATGTCGGTGAGAGAGAGGGGGGAGGTCAACCCACGTCAGCAGGTCAACCTCGTCGGTCAGCGGGTCAAAACCTGCCGGCGTTTAGCCGCCGGCGAGGCCAGACGCTGTGGCGCGCTGCGGAAATCGCCCACAGGGCACCAATTGATGCGCGGAGAGCAGCTACGGGTAGCTGGGAACGAACCGCGGCGTTTGGTGCTAGTGGTTGGGCTCGGGGTGGCCGGAAACGTCGCCGGCGACGAGCCTTGCGGTCGCCGGAGTCGGGCGAAAGTGAGCCCGAGGCTACGGGGCACGGCGAGGCGTGTGGTGAGGTGCGTTGTGCCCCTAGGGATGCAGTGAAGTAGTTAGACTAGGTGGCATGGCCGGTGTTTGTCCGAAGACACGTCGGCGACGAGCTCCACGGCGGCGCGTGCGGGTGAGCTTCATGTGCTTGTTGTGGTGCACGAGAAGAAGAACGGGGAGGATGGGGAGGTGCAGCAGCTCACGGCGATCACGTAGAGGCAGACGGCGCGGTCGGGGACGAGTCGATGCGGCGGCGACGTCGAAAGGGATCTCCGGCGATGCTCGATGAAGATGAGGTCGAAGAAGACGTTGCAGAGCGTGTGAGCGCTCGGGGCTCAGCTGCTCGACGGAGTCGACGATGGCGGAGAGGATGGACACGGTGGTGCAACACGGGGACGACGGTGGACGCGGTTTCACGGTGGCGCGAGCACGGCAGCGTCGGCCATGGCGGAGGAAGAGCGATGGAGAGGGACCAGGGGGAAAGTGCAGTGTCTGCGAGGTCGGGGGATGCAAGGGAGTTCGTCCCACGTCGACAGGTCAACGAGGGAAGCGGCGAGGCGGCGGCAGCTGCGTGGCACGCATGCGGTGCTCGCCGTCGAGCACCTGCCTGCTTGGCCAAGCCAAGCTGCTCGCTGGCGGGGTGGCTGGGCTGGGCCGGCAGGTGGGCCTGGTAGGTGGCGCCAGGTAAGTTTTTCTGTTTTTTTGTTTTCTTTTCTATTTTTTCCTGTAGCTTTAGGGCTTTATTTAAAATACCTAGGCACTTTCTAAAATCCTGAAAATAATTGTGGGCTCTGTTGGGATTATTCCTAACAGCCCTGACTTAATTCCAGAATTATTTGAGCATTTAAAATATTTATTAGCATTTAAATGTCCAAAGGCAACATACATATGATTTAATCCAGTGACCTTTTGTTGACCTAGAAAATTGTGCACCTATTTTGCGAGAGGTTCTAACCCAAGGCAAAGAGGGTGAACATTTTAGAAGGGCATTTCAGGTTCATTGAAATTATTTTTAGTAAACCCTAGTTGATTTCAAGAGGGGTGCTGGGGGTTCTGCCTTCCCCATTTCAAGTTTCTGATGAAAAATAAACATGATGCACACTCTAATGCATGGACTAGCTAGGGTGTGACACCTGCTCTCTTTTACTGCATTAGGACAACACCGATTCAACTGTTACATGTTGCGGTAGTTGAACCCTTTTCCTCTGCATGACCTGTCATTGCCACAGTAAATAGATGAAACCCACTAGCATGAGTAGGAGTTGTTTGAGCCCTGATGTGCCTACTCATTCATGCTTGTTGTCATGCCTGCTACTGCTTATAGTTGAGTCAGGTCTGATTCATCAGGAATGAATTGGAACGTGGTGAACATGTCCTACCGTTGAGAGCTAAGTGTGTGAACACGATTTGGTAAAGGTAGCGGTGAGAGGCCATGTAGGAGTACATGGTGGGTTGTCTCATTACAGCCATTCTCAGGAACTGAGTTCTGTGTTTGTGATCCATGAATAGTTACTACCACAAATTGGGTTCCGGTAACTCGGCCCCTCTCAGCTTATTAATCAACTCGATCTCTGTCCAGGAGTTCCAACTAGTTTCTGGTGTTTGTAGGTAGTGTTAGTAGTCTACCAAGTGGCACCCGGTACAGGTGGGCTTGGGACAGACTAGGCACAGTGGCACGGTGTACCAAGTGGCACCCGGATGGTGGGCTTGGGAACCCTGCACACATCGTTTGGGGCCGTGAGCGACACCCCGGCCGGATCTCCTTGCGGATGGAACCCGAATAGGCGATAAACCTGGACTAGAGACTTGTTGGTTAGTCAGGTCGTGGCCGACTCCCTCGCCTGGCTTCCGCTTGAAGGTTGCCGAGGTACATGACGTGTACAGGGCGATAAGTGGCGAGAGCGTGTGTGAAGAAGTACACCCCTGCAGGGTTATCATTATCTATTCGAATAGCCGGATTCCTCGGATATGGAAACTTGGACCCCTTGCATAGTTCATAGACAAGTGAAAGTGGATACTCTAAAATGCGCAAGATAAGCGTGAGTGCTATGGATGGCCTTCTCGTAGGGAGTCGGGAGCGGATCCATAGTGGAGTATTGATATGGTGAATATGTGGACTCGTGTGCGCCACCTCAAAAGAGTTACTTGCAGTCATAGTTCAGGATAGCCACCGAGTCAAAGCTGGCTTGCTGCAGTTAAACTCCACCACCCCCTTTGTTGATACTGATGCATATGTAGCTAGTTCTGATGTAAGTCTTGCTGGGTACATTTGTACTCACGTTTGCTTATTTTATGTTTTGCAGAGAGACTTCAGTCTCGCTAGTAGTTCCGCTTGGACTTCGACGTTTAGCTCATTACCTCAGCTACGATCTTGTGCCCTCGGCAGGATCTAGTAGATAGTCAGGCTTCTCAGCCTTTTTCATTTGTAGATGTCTGTACTCAGACATGTTAAGCTTCCGTGTGTGCTTTGACTTGTATGCTCTGAATGTTGGGTCATGAGACCCATGTTTGTAATATCTCGCTCCTTGGAGCCTAATGAATAAATACTTTGAGTCGTAGAGTCTTGCTGTGATGCCATGTTGTATTGCACATATTGAGCATATTGTGTGTATGATTGAAATGCTTGGTATGTGTGGGATCCGACAACCTAGTTGTTTATCCCTGGTAGCCTCTCTTTTGGGGAAATGTAGTCTTGTGCTTCCATGAGCCATAGTAGTCCGCTACAGCCCGGTTCACCGGAGTCCTGCTAGCCCAGCACTACTGCTCCGGAATACTTGACTGGCCAGCATGTGATTCACTTCGTTCCTGTGTCTGTCCCTTCGGGGAAATGTCACGCGGTGACATCCGGAGTCCTGCCTAGCCTGCTACAGCCCGGGTTACCGGAGTCCTGTTAGCCCAGTGCTACAGCCCGGATTCACACGCTGTTGACCGACATGCTCGATGTTGATTCATCTATGCCTGTTCCCGTAAGTTAGTGCCACTTTGGGTTCACGACTAGTCATGTCGGCCCGGGTTCTCTATCATATGGATGCTAGCGACACTATCATATACGTGAGCCAAAAGGCGCAAACGGTCTCGGGCCATGGTAAGGCCACCCCCGTGGGAATACCGTGCGTGAGGCCGCAAAGTAATATGAGGTGTTACAGGCTAGATCAGTGTGACTTAGAATCGGGGTCCTAACAGAGCATCACAACCCCGAGATGTACTATGAGGGCGTCCTGAAGGGTGCCCGCCTTGTGGCTGATGAATGTTCCAAGGATATAATTTTTGAGTGAACTTGCATTTGTGATCCCGTGCGCTGAAAACATTTTCATATGCGCTATGCAACGCTTGTTTGAATTTATAATATTACCTTCTGTACGGCCGTTTATTAAATCTGAGTGATGGCAAGTCGTCGGCTTCTGCCCCCATGCCACGAGTGCTGGGGTGTTCGGGATAAACCTGAGCACTCTTTTTCCCGTTCTTGGGTCCTTCGAGGGAGGTGCTCAGCACAACGAACAAGGCAATCGGACTATAATGCGTTATCACTCTCACCTAGCCAGAGAATTCTATAATTTTAAATTTTGGCGAAGCCCCTAGTGTTCGGAAGACCGAGTTCAGGGCACTATACACGCCTAGGCCGGACAAAGCCAACTCCTCGCCCTAAGCGGCATAAGTCTTTAGGGACTCGAAACCTCTCGAACAGCGACCAGCTCTCGCCCTATCATGATAGTCAGTTTTAGCTTTCTCTACTGAGGTGCTTAGCCCAGCTGAACCGGGGCACAATCGCAGTAGTTCTCCCAGTGCTACCTTAGCCGATATAGCGGAACGTAAGGTACCAAAACTTGGGAGCCGGGCAAACCCAACTATTGACCAAAGACATGATTCGGAGCTGATGCATATAATGCTATAAGTTCGGAGTGCCGCACTTGTGAAAGTGTTCGGACTTCTCACGCCGTATTATGGGGTGCTTGAGCCCCTGGCGTATTAGCCGTACCAAAGTGTACGGGTGCTAAATGTCATGAATGACCATATATACATAAAAAGGAATGAATAGAGAATGCAATAATAGACTGAAGGTAAGCATTGTTTATTCGAAAAAGGTGCATTAAAAGCAGAACGATACAAATAGTGCGATAAGCAAGAGGTGGGACTATTTGACATGTCCCCCTCCAGGGGCGGGCTGCAGAATGGTATTTAAGAAAGGTATTTTTGCTCGTTTATAGAGACCACCTGGGAATTCCACAGTGTGACGCAGCTTTCTGCCTCCCTGGTTATTGTATCGTCTGTGCGGCAATTGTACTACCGTACAGGTCTTCTGGGGAGTAAAGTCCTGAAAGTAAGAAAAAATGGTAAAATCGGCAGCCCCTAGTGCGGTTGAGCCGCGTTTTTGGGGCGTGCCGTGGTCGTGCCCCTCCCCCTATGCCCATGGTATTTTCAGAGCGTAATTATGTACGCGTAGCACGGATTTCACCGTTTCGCAAGGGCTAGGGTTGGGGCGCATTGCTACGCTTGCTCGGAACGTGCCAGTCGGTCTTGTTGTAGGTTACTCGGGGCGTGCTTGATGATGTCCGGACGTTTTATCACAGGACTGGAGAATTTCCTTGAGAGGCTGCTTTGTACTTCCGTTGCGAGGGCCGCCGTGTGCTCCTCCGTTCGGAAAGAGCGTTTGGTGTTTCCATTGACTGTAATGACTCCCTGAGGTCCTGGCATCTTGAGCTTGAGGTATGCGTAGTGCGGTACCGCATTGAACTTTGCAAACGCGGTTCGCCCAAGCAGTGCATGGAAGCCACTGCGGAACGGGACTATATCGAAGATTAACTCCTCGCTCCAGAAATTATCTGGGGATCCGAAGACCACTTCAAGTGTGACTGAGCCTGTGCAATGGGCCTCTACACCTGGTATGACGCCCTTAAAGGTCATTTTTGTGGGTTTAATACTTGAGGGATCTATGCCCATTTTGCGCATTGTGTCCTGATAAAGCAGGTTCAGGCTGCTACCGCCGTCCATAAGGACTCGAGTGAGGTGAAATCCGTCAATGATTGGGTCTAGAACCAATGCGGTGAATCCGCCATGGCGGATACTAGTGGGGTGGTCCCTGCGATCGAAGGTGATCGGACAGGAGGACCATGGGTTGAACTTTGGGGCGACTGGCTCCAACGCGTATACGTCCCTTAACGCACGCTTCCGCTCCTTGTTGGGGATGTGGGTTGCGTATATCATGTTCACCATCCGCACTTGTGGGGGGAAACCCTTCTGTCCTTTGTTGTTCGGCGGCCGGGGCTCCTCCTCGTCGTTGCTATGTAGCCCCTTGTCTTTGTTTTTGGCATTTAATTTGCCAACCTGCTTGAACACCCAACAATCCATGTTGGTGTGGTTGGCTGGCTTGTCGGGGGTGCCATGTATCTGACACGAGCGATCGAGTATACGGTCCAAACTGGACGGGCCCGGAGTGCTTCTTTTGAATGGCTTTTTCCACTGACCGGGCTTAGAGCCTCTGAATCCGGCATTAACTGCCGTGTCCTCCGTATTGTCGCTGTTAATGCGGCGCTTGTGCTTGTTGCGACGTGACCTGCCATTGCTGTCCTTGGTATCTGAATTACCAGGGCTTTTTGACATGTTATTGCTACGAGCCAGCCAGCTGTCTTCTTCCGCGCAAAAGCGGGTCATGAGTGTCGTGAGGGCTGCCATGGATTTCGGCTTTTCCTGTCCAAGGTGCCGGGCAAGCCAATCGTCGCGGATATTATGCTTGAAAGCCGCTAGGGCCTCTGCATCCGGACAGTCGACGATTTGATTTTTCTTGGTTAGGAACCGTGTCCAAAATTGTCTGGCCGTCTGGCTGCTGAATTATGTGGCTCAGGTCATCGGCGCCTGGTGGTCGCACATAGGTGCCCTGGAAGTTGTCGAGGAATGCGGCTTCGAGGTCTTCCCAACACCCAATGGATTCTGCTGGCAAGCTGTAAAGTCAATGCCGAGCTGGTCCTTTAAGCTTGAGTGAGAGGTATTTGATGGCGTGTAGATCATCGCCACGGGCCATGTGGATATGAAGGAGATAGTCCTCAATCCATACCGCAGGATCTGTCGTACCATCGTATGATTCAATATTTACGGGTTTGAAACCCTGTGGGATTTGCTGATCCATTACTTCATCTGTGAAGCATAGCGGGTGTGTGGAGCCTCTGTACTGGGCTATATCATGACGCAGCTTGAATGAGTCTTGTCTATTGTGTTTGGCCCGGACGGATTTACTTTTACTGTATCCGGCGTGACGGCTATCGTCTCGTGTCGTGGGGTGCCCATGCGATCCGTAGATCGATCTTGTTTTCCTTGCTTTGTCCTCCAATATATCTCGCAGGTCTAACGCATTTCCCCGTGCCTTGGTGTTTTTTGAGTGACGCCGGGGTGCGGCTTGAGTTGTGGGCCGAGAGGCCTCTCTGTCGCGGCCATGAGGTGGCCGGTCAGCCGCTGGAGATGTGGGTTTAGATTCTTCCTCCTCTAATCAGGGTAGCAACCTGTGCTTTGGGTAGCTCCTGGAGGGGCGTTCGAGTTCGTATTCGTCGGCCGCAAGGACTTCAGTCCATCTGTCAGCTAGCAAGTCTTGATCAGCTCTAAGCTGCTGCTGCTTTTTCTTAAGGCTACTTGTCGTAGCCATAAGCCTGTGGTGGAAGCGCTCTTGCTCGACAGGATCCTCAGGCACGACAAATTCGTCGTCGTTGAGGCTTGCCTCGTCTTCGGAGGGAGGCATGTAATTATCATCCTCTACCTCTCTATCTGCCGCTCTCTCGGGGGGGGGGGCTCGCTTCTCCATCCTCCTGCGCTTAATCTTGCTGGAGGGAGTTGTCTTCGGCACTGTCCGGGGTGTTATTATCTCCTGTGTCAGTATCACCGTTTTCGCTTTGGTGGGACTTAGAGCGGCGCCGCTGACGCCGGCGCTTAGGTTGCTTCTTGGAGGGGTCATCCCCCGCTGTTCCGTCGCCATTGCCCTCTTTGGGTGTGTCCACCATATATATATCATATGACGAGGTGGCTTTCCAGTGCCCTATAGGCGCTGGTTCCTGTTCGTCTCCTGCATCGTCATCCATACCGTCGATGTCTTCGGAGTCGAAGTCGAGCATGTCGGTCAAGTCATCGACAGTGGCTATGAAGTGGGTGGTGGGTGGGCGTCGAATTTCTTCGTCGTCCGCATCCCAATCCTGCCGGTCATAATCCGGCCAGGACTCTCCTGACAAAGAGAGAGACCTTAGTGAATTTAGTATGTCACCGAAGGGCGAGTGCTGAAAGATATTCGTGGCAGTGAACTCCATGATCGGCGCCCAATTGAATTCGATCGGCAGGGGCGCGGATGGTTCAGAGTTCGGAGGAGAGTCCGGCAATGTGGAGTCACGGGCCTCGCGAAGGATAAGGTTGGTGTTCGGCTCGATCGCCGTTGAGGCTGCAGCCTCCGTGGTGGGGTCTAGCCACCCGCCCTTGGTCGGTGCAGCTGGCTCCGAATTAAAGGTCGGAGCGGATGTGGGTGCGGCCTCTAGGACACTTTTCGGCGACAGAGGTAAATCATGCCCATCGTGACAGTGCGGCGCACTCGGCAGGGGCTCGAATCCGTCGAAGATCAAGTCTCCGCGGATATCGGCCGTGTAGTTTAAGCTTCCAAACTTGACCTGATGGCCAGGGGCGTAGCTTTCAATCTGCTCCAGATGGCCAAGCGAAGTGGCGCGAAGTGCAAAGCCGTCGAATACAAAAATCTGTCCGGGGAGAAAAGTCTCACCCTGGACTGCATCGCTAACGATGACCAAAGGGGCCGTCAAGCCTGATGATGACGACACAGAGGAACTCTCAATGAAAGCACCAATGTCGGTTTCAAAACCGGCGGATCTCGGGTAGGGGGTCCCGAACTGTGCGTCTAGGCGGATGGTAACAGGAGACAAGGGACACGATGTTTTTACCCAGGTTCGGGCCCTCTCGATGGAGGTAAAACCCTACTCCTGCTTGATTAATATTGATGAAATGGGTAGTACAAGGGTAGATCTACCACGAAATCAGAGAGGCTAAACCCTATTAGCTAGCCTATGGTATGATTGTTGTTGTCCTACAGACTAAACCCTCCGGTTTATATAGACACCGGAGGGGGCTAGGGTTAAACAGAGTTGGTTACAATGGGAGGAGATCTACATATCCGTATTGCCAAGCTTGCCTTCCACGCCAAGGAAAGTCCCATGCGGACACAGGACGAAGTCTTCAATCTTGTATCTTCATAGTCCAACAGTCCGGCCAAAGGTTATAGTCCGGCTATCCGGACACCCCCTAATCCAGGACTCCCTCAATAGTACATACACATCATCTATCTGAATTATTGCATGGCAACCCATTTAATAAAGACATCATACAGTTATATCATCTCATCCTATTTAGTGTTTACAGTCATCATATTTTGAATTATGGCATTCTATCCATGAATGTATGTGAATTATGGCATGCCAACCTATTTAATAAACACATTATATAGTTATGTCATGTCATCTTGTTTACATAGTCTCATATTTTGAACTATGTCTTTCCATCTTTTTTAGTTAGCCATCATAATGTGAAATTGTGTCATGCTATCCTGTTTAGTTAGCCATCATATATGTGAAATTGTGTCATGCTATCCTGTTTGGTTAGACAACATAAATATGAATTATTTCATGCCCTCTTTTATTCCCCACTATCCATTGCACATGTCTATCATACAATGTCTATACTTTCAATTACTTTTCTTGTTTATCAGCCATTTGAATTGGAGAGCGTTATGGAAGTATCTAAGGGAGTAACAACACAGTATTCAGAAAAGATAGTGCTACCAGTTGATGCAGATAGAACCATGGTTGTACTTGCCCAAGGACCAGATCCACCACACATAAACCAGACTCTCACAGATTGTACCCCTACCCAGTTGGACAGAGAACCAGCTACACCCCTTCTAACCCCAACCCCGACAAATAGTAACCCAGTTCCAGTGGACACAGCACCGTCTCCACCACAGAGCAACCAAACACGAGCAGTCAGTAAGGGAACTGCAGTGCCCAAAGCACGAGGACCACCACTCTGAATCCCAACTCAACGCTTAAAGGAGAAGAAGATTTGTTCTCAGGTCAAGTTCTGTAGCTATGGTTCATACTCCTTTGCTCTTGCATGACTATATTTACTCATACCAAGTATTTTCAAATTTGAAGGATGGAATTGAAACTCCAATGGTGCAACATGTTTGTTTTAAACCTGTTTCTTTGACTGGTTTGCTGTCGTAACCTGCTCTATGTTGATTTCAGTTTCAATTGAATAAACAATTATGTTCTCATGTCATGCACTTTACAAGTGTTGTTATTGCTCTATACTTACCCACACTTATATTCTGTCTATTCTGCTTTGTCTTGAACAAATATTATTTGAACTATGTCTCTATCTTGATTTGGCAACAAAAACTAGAATGATATAGACCATAAAGTGACCATGGTACATAGATATATGTTTGTTTCATGCTGTTATCCTGTCCACTTTACGACTGAACTCATTTACCAAAATGTGTTTCATATACAACATGGTAAACATGTGATGTGTCTGCTTGTTTCTCTTTTAGAATGCAGACAAAATATTGGAGAACATGTAGCGCCCCGAGACCGATGTGCCAGGTGTCGTCCAGTTATTCGTTGTTGTTGCGTTGTCTTTGCTTGCATGTCATGCATTGCATTCATCTTTGCATCATGTGCATTGCATCTTGTCATCATGCCATCATGTCATTAATCTTTGCAACTCATATTAATAAACTGTATGGATCTTCGCTCCATTTAAATCGAGGGAATTCACATGGTGTTTCTCTTTATAACATATCCTCCCAATATTTAGGGAGCTATATAAAAACCATTCCATTAATTTGGAATCACCATAACACACTTACAGCTAAGTTCCATGCCTTTTTCATTCTCAACTCTTGGCCTCTAACTTTGCCACATGTCCTTTCGTCATTTTCCGGAGCTCCACCTAATTTCTCAACATTTTTGGGCACTCCTAAAATCTATCCTAGTTCAAACCTTTTGAATTAAATTCAAAGAAATTTGAATTTATTCTTTCAATCTTGGTCTTTCCTATTTTTCTCGGACCTAACATATTTTTGTGAGTCTAAGAAAATTTACCGCTTGTCCAAATTCTTCTTCAACCTTCTCCTCTGTCCTTTTTCCTTTCTTTTAGTTCTCTATTTTTTTTAAAAAACAAAGGAGTGGGGGAGAGAGAGAGTAGCCCAGCTGGTCACTTCGGCCTCAGTCCAGGCCGGCCCGCTTCCTAGTCCCGCTTTCTAACCCTAGTACCGCAGCCCGATCCCCATCTCCCATCTCTCCCTCCTCTCGCTAACCTCGCGCCGCCAGGAGAGCACGCACGCGCTCGATCCACATCTCCTCGATCCCCATCTCCCTCGCGCCGCCACCCACAGGACCCCGAGGCGCACGTCTCCTCCCTGACTCTCCCTCGCCTATGCGCACCTCACGCCGGCCAGCACGTCGCCCCTCCGCGTGGCCCCCTTCCTCTGCTACTCCTCCTTCCACGCCCTGCTGCAGCTGCTCTTCCCAGCATCGCCCGTCGCCGCCACCTGGCCACCTCGCGCGCGCCACGACCTACCTCTGCGCGTGCGCCGCCACGGGTCGGAGCTTGCCGGACCCGCGTGCCATCGCCTCTATCGCGCCTCCCTCTTCTTCTTCTGCTGTGCGGCGCCACTGCAGTACCGCCCTGACCTTTGCATCGCCAGCGTCCCTGCCTCGCTGACCCGTTGCGTGGGCCAGCGACGACCGTGTCGTTGACTCCGGTCGAGTCCCTGCGCCGGGGACCTCCGTCTCCAGCCGTTGCCGGCAAGCAAGCCGCTGTCGTCCACTTCATCGTGTTCCCCTCCGCATGCGTCCGCCATGTTCCATCTCTGTTAGGGCCTGCCTCCTGCCGCTGATGCGGTGCGGGACCTCGATGCCGAGTGCCTCGTCGTTGGATTCCTCATAGTCACCACCGACCCCGATTTGTGTATCTTTTGCTGTCGGACGCGCCAAGTCCAGCCGGTCCAGGAGCACCTCAAGTTCGACTACACAAAACTCCAAGTCCAAAGACTACCATGGCCATGATCTCACCCAGTACCACTACGGGTTCGTCATGACCGCAAGTACCCTTTTGATTGCCAGGACCAAGACCCCAAGTTCGGCTACATGTTGCTGCTCCGATCAAGACCGCCAAGTACCGAGACCGCCAAGTACCATGACGGACCGTCAAGTTCCACAAGATACTAAGTACTGCTACCCTCGACCCAAACATCTACGAACCCTGTACGTCGTGACCATTTCCAAAGACCATCGGGTGAACAACTACCGTCGCCACGAGAAGGACAACTTCCCACAACGACCCGTGAACAACTACTTCCACGACGACCGAGTACCACTACTTCCCACGACGATCGTGAACAACTACACTGCTTGACCCGAACCGCTCCGATAACGCACCCTTCGAAGGTATAACCCTCGAGACGACGCCCATGAACGAATGTTGTGTGTTGTATGAGATGCTCGTGCTTGCTACGTGCTCGAATTGTCGGTGCACGTCGCCCCTCTTTTTGCCATGCCACCAACTCGTGGGACACCCGGAATCCGGGATCACTCCCCACCATCCTTGCATGTCATGTTCCGCACACTTCTCCTTTGCATCGGTATCTCAATCGAGTTACCGGAATCGGAAAGTTGCCGTGGCACCGTTTTCATTATCGTTGCCGTGGCACCCTTTTTCCTTTCCACCACGGTGACAAATGTTTCATAATGCTCTTGTCAACTTTTAATAAAACTTGCATAAAACTTGAGCATGTCATCCGCATCATATTAACAACATTAAGATGGCTTAAATTGTTGTTGCACCAAATTGATAATTGCATATGGGGATTTACCGGTTTTGTTGTTTATTATATCCGGCCCCATTTAAATTGTTTAGATGGTATAGTTTGATATGCTACACCTCTTGCCATGTTAACCAACATTTAATATTGTTGAGTACCTAACCGAGAGAGAACTAAATAACTGGTGGGTGTTCCGTCAATATGCAACTCGTTGCATATTGAGCTCCACTTAATTTGTAGTATTACTTGTTGCTTTTGCCATGTCTTGCCCTCTTTAAACCGGACATGCATCATACTTGGTTGTGCATCATGCCATGATTATGTGATGGTGGTTTACTATGTTGTTTGCTTCTTTCCGGGTTGCCTTTCTCGTGAGCTTTGGTTCCGTTTCAGAGTTGTGAGGATCCGTTTGACTTCGTCTGTGTGACTTCTTCATGACTCGTTCTTCTTCCTTGCGGGATCTCAGGCAAGATGATCATACCCTCGAAATCACTTCTATCTTTGCTTGCTTAGTTGCTCGCTCTTTTGCTATGCCTATGCTGCGATACCTACCACTTGCTCATCATGCCTCCCATATTGTTGAACCAAGCCTCTAACCCACCTTGTCCTAGCAAACTGTTGTTTGGCTATGTTACCGCTTTGCTCAGCCCCTCTTATAGCGTTGTTAGTTGCAGGTGAAGATTGAAGTTTGTCCCTTGTTGGAACATGGAGATGTTGTTCCTTGTTGGAACATGTTTACTTGTTGGGATATCACTATATATCTTATTTAATTAATGCATCTATATACTTGGTAAAGGGTGGAAGGCTCAGCCTTATGCCTGGTGTTTTGTTCCACTCTTGCCGCCCTAGTTTCCGTCATATCGGTGTTATGTTCCCGGATTTTGCGTTCCTCACGCGGTTGGGTTATAATGGGAACCCCTTGACAGTTCACTTTGAATAAAACTCCTCCAGCAAGGCCCAACCTTGGTTTTACCATTTGCCACCTAGCCTTTTTCCCTTGAGAGTCGCGCATCCCGAGGATCATCTTATTTTAACCCCCGGGCCAGTGCTTGTCTAAGTGTTGGTCCGAAATGGGCAGCCTGCGGGGCCACCTCGGGGAAACTCGAGGGCAGGTTTTACTCGTAGCTTGACCTATCCGGTGTTGCCCTGAGAACGAGATATGTGCAGCTCCCATCAGGATGTCAGCGCATTGGGCGGCTTTGCTGGACTTGTTTTACCATAGTCGAGGATGTCTTGGAGTACCGGGATACCGAGTCTGATCGGAATGTCTTGGGAGGAGGTCTATTCCTTCGTTGACCGTGAGATCTTGTCATGGGCTAAGTTGGGACTCCCCTGCAGGGATTTGAACTTTCGAAAGCCGTGCCCGCGGTTATGGGCAAATGGGAATTTGTTAATGTCCGGTTGTAGAAAACCTAAACTTGACCTTAATTAAAATGAATCAACAACGTGTGTTACCGTGATGGTCTCTTTCCGGCGGAGTCCGGGAAGTGAACACGGTGTTGGAGTTATGCTTGACATAGGTTGTTTAGGATCACTTCTTGATCATACTTTTATCGACCGTGCTTTGCCTTCTCTTCTCGCTTTCATTTGCGTATGTTAGCCACCATATATGCTAGTCGCTTGCTGCAGCTCCACCTCATACCTTTACCTTACCCATAAGCTTAAATAGTCTTGATCGCGAGGGTGCGAGATTGCTGAGTCCCCGTGGCTCATAGATACTTCCAAAACCAGCTTGCAGGTGACGCAACCAAGCTCAAGGAGGAGCTCGATGAAGATCTTGTCCTTTGTGTTGTTCTGTTCTAGTCGATCAGTAGTGGAGCCCAGTTGGGGTCGATCGGGGACCTTGTCGCATTTGGGGTTCTTCTTTTATTTTGGTTCCGTAGTCGGACCTTGATTGTATTTGGATGATGTAATGCTTTATTCATGTATTTGTGTGAAGTGGCGATTGTAAGCCAACTATGTATCTCTTTTCCCTTATTGTATTACATGGGTTGTTTGCGAAGATTACCTCACTTGCGACATTGCTTTCAATGCGGTTATGCCTCTAACTCGTGCTTCGACACGTGGGAGATATAGCCGCATCGAGGTCGTTACAAGTTGGTATCAGAGCCTTCCCCGACCTTAGGAGCCCCCATTGCTTGATCGTTTTTAGCGGCCGAGTTGTGTCTAGAAAAATGTTTGAGTCATTTAGGAATTGTATATCGAAGAGTTTAGGAATTCTTTTTACTTCCCAGTCTCCTCATCGCTCTGTTAAGGCATCCTGACGTAGAGTTTTGACTCTTCTCTTCTCAAATTTCACTAAATTTTTTTAGGATCACGCAGGTATCTTGGAATCGTTCTGATGGTTTTGTGACGAGAACATTGTCTTGGTGCCTCCTGTCAGGGGTTTTGTGGAAGTGTCCCGGGGAGTTGAGCTCCGAGATGTTGTCGTCATAATTTTATCGTTGCAGTTCTGGAATACCTGAGTTTAGTACGCCGACATCGAAAATCTCTTTTATGCAGTTCTTTGGTGAGATAACCTCAACGCCACCCAGTACTGGGGCGGGAGTTTGGGAGTATCGCCATAACTTGTATAACGGATGCTTTTCGAAGGGTGAGGTAGATGATTTCCGAAGGTTTCTTGGTTATGTGTTGAAGGATGGATACAGCTAGATGTATGATTTGCTAGATTTGGGTGAGATATTATGCTTCCCCTGTATCCCCAACACCTGATTGCATAACCGGAAAATTTCGGGAGCTTCATAGGTGGGAATTCAAGTAGCTCTTAGGATATCTTTCCAACAGATGTATGATATGAAATTGGGGTTCGACGTCTAGTGGTCTGCCTATTCACGGTTGGTTTTACAGTGGTCTCGTTGTGTCTTAAAGAGTCCTTGGCAATGCCGACTCGGGGACGCTTCGTATGTCATGTGCACTGCCTTGTACATGATGGTGCTGTACGATCGAGCCCGTGTAGGCCCCACCACAAAAACTTCGGACGAAATCTCCATTATATGTTTGTTCCGGCTTATTTTGCAAGCCAATCCTTTTTTTGTGGTATTCGAGTTGCTTCGAAGTCAAGTGTTGATTCCATACCTTCCTCAAACGGTGTTCTCATACTCCGATGTGGATACCAATCCTTCTTGATCATCAAGATTGTCTTGTTAATCCTTTTGACCGGCGTGTTTCTCTTCAAGTGGTTCCGATCTTTTCAACATCAACAAGATCAATTATCAGTCCTTCTCAACGTTGTTTGTTTCATCTGTCCTCAAGTTGCCTTTGTTTTTCCCACCCACCCACCCCTTTTTCTTCAAGGATTCAGATTTCTTAATCACTATCCATTTTATTGATGGAAGTCCCTCCGTTCTATTTCCTTCATGTTCTTATCCGGTGATTCTCATGAAGATACTAACGAAGCTTCTAGTTCATCATTCTTCGTTTCTATTATCTTCTCCGGTGGTTTCAAGTCAAGCTTTCTTGATCTTACCCTTTCCTCTTTTCAATACCTTCTCATACCGGTGCACCTCATAATAATTCATTTCTTGCTATTCATTTGTTCCGGAGTACTCAAGATATCTCAATGGGCTCGTCTTGTCATTCAAGATCCGTTCAACCTAGTTCGAGGTTGTTATCTTATTCAAGCCATTTAACTCAACCGGCGCAATCTATCTTTTAAATCGTTCAACGGTGATTCTTTTGAGTGGGCCCTAACCCACAGGTCTTTTCCCAGGATCTTACTTGACTCTTCTTATTTCCCGGAGATATCCTCAAATTTCTTGTCAAAGTTTGACGTAAGAACGATTTGTCATCAGTCAAATGTTTTTCTCCAAGATCGGTTAAATTCTTTTCATCATTGGTTCAACCTTTCTAATTTTTCATTCCGGAGTGCCTCAACAATTCATGGTGGTGTTTCAGTCGTCATTCTCAGATTTGGAGACCGAAGAAGAGTTTCTTTTAAATCTTGCCCCATTCTCTGCCATCCTCTCATAATTGTTTTGATTGTGAGAATTCTTTTCACCTATCCGGAGCATTTCATGAGTTGTTTTCCATTTCTTTCCTCCGAAGGCCATCTTTTCAAATATTATTCATTTCATCTTTCAGCTCTCATTCTCCAAATCTTATCGGTGCATCGTTCAAATATCCTCTAATCGGCTCGTGATCTCTTCGTTCTCATGTATCTAAATCCTCTCAAGCATCATCGTTCATTTGCTAATCCTTCCTGGTGTTTCTTCATGTTTTATTCGTTTTTTCTTCAATTCTTACGGCGGTTCATTCAAGATTCTCTTCCTTTGTTATTGTATCAATTTATTCGACGTTCCAATCCTACCGGTGGTTCGTTGAAGACCTTCCCAAGTTTATGTTATATCTCTCTTAATCCTTGCTACGAGAATAAGTAGTGAGCCAAATCCGTTGATTGTCATCAATTTAATTGGTGAAGGATAAGCATAATGTAATTCTTATTCTTGTTTCATCGAAGTGAGTAATTCCTTATTCCGGAGGCTCATCAAATTCTCGGTTTCAATTGTTGTCATCTTCTCTTTTTCCCGGAGTTCCAAGTTCTCTCAATTATTTCATCGTGAAGCCCCATCTAAATCATTGCAAGCGTTCAACTGGTGTTTTCAACTTCTCCTTCATTCCGTTTTGATCATCCTTTCGTTACCGGAGTTCTTCATGGAGGTTCTACTTGATGGTTCATCAAGGATTTAAATCCTTCTCGAAGTGTTCATCAAGATTCTTTTCAGAGGAGCTCAAACATTCTGGAGTGCAATTCTCTCAACCGTATCATTCGAGGTGGTATTATGTCATTCTTGATAATTTGAGTTCAGGTCTCATGTTTCACAGGTTGTTAAGAATGAGATATTTTAAATCCATCAACCTCTTCGTTGGAGTTATCCTGGGTTATGTTTCTCCTAAAGCCTTCCCTAAGGATTCTTGCTATCTATGGTGCTTATAAAGGACCCAAGATCTTATTTATCCTCCCGGTGAAATATTTTCTCGTCTCCTTGTTCATTCCAATCCAATTCTTTTCCCGTGAGTGGCAGGTTGTCACCCCATAATTTCGAGATGTTTTCCATAAGCCCACTTCAAGCTTATTCTTTTCGTTGTTGGTTTTCCAACAACTCCGTTCTAGCTGTTGTTGTAAGCATGCTCCCTCGAGATCTTGTTTCACTTCGTTCATTTCATTCCACTCTTTCTTTTGTTCCGGAGGCATTGTGATGGTGCTATCTTCAACATTTCTTCTTGTTCTTGTCAGGACCTTGTTCTTTTCATGCCTATCCATTTAACCGGAGAGTTGTGCCCTATGCTCAGTTCTTTTCATCTTATCAAGTCTTGTATCACTTTTCAACCGGAGTGTTGTCCGACTTTGTTCTTCCTCGTTCCTCTTTCCTAACGGAGTGTTTTCAACTTCGTTCATCTCCGTTGCTTTCTTTCTGTCTTTTGCTCAACCTCGCAAGGTTCTTTGGTTTCACTCGTTTGTCAAAGAAGCAACTTAGTTTTACCTCTTCCCTTTCTCTTCCGTTTGTCCCTCCGGTGCCATTCTAGATCTTGGGACGAGATCCTCTCGTAGTGGTGGAGTATTGTAGCGCCCCGACATCGATGTGCCAGGTGTCGTCCAGTTATTCGTTGTTGTTGCGTTGTCTTTGCTTGCGTGTCATGCATTGCATTCATCTTTGCATCATGTGCATTGCATCTTGTCATCATGCCATCATGTCATTAATCTTTGCAACTCATATTAATAAACCGTATGGATCTTCACTCCATTTAAATCGAGGGAATTCACATGGTGTTTCTCTTTATAACATATCCTCCCAATATTTAGGGAGCTATATAAAAACCATTCCATTAATTTGGAATCACCATAACACACTTACAGCTAAGTTCCATGCCTTTTTCCTTCTAAACTCTTGGCCTCTAACTTTGCCACATGTCCTTTCGTCATTTTCCGGAGCTCCACCTAATTTCTCAACATTTTTGGGCACTCCTAAAATCTATCCTAGTTCAAACCTTTTGAATTAAATTCAAAGAAATTTGAATTTATTCTTTCAAACTTGGTCTTTCCTAATTTTCTCGGACCTAACATATTTTTGTGAGTCTAAGAAAATTTACCGCTTGTCCAAATTCTTCTTCAACCTTCTCCTCTGTCCTTTTTCCTTTCTTTTAGTTCTCTATTTTTTTTAAAAAAACAAAGGAGTGGGGGAGAGAGAGAGTAGCCCAGCTGGTCACTTGGGCCTCAGTCCAGGTCGGCCCACTTCCCAGTCCCGCTTTCTAACCCTAGTACCGCAGCCCGATCCCCATCTCCCATCTCTCCCTCCTCTCGCTAACCTCGCGCCGCAAGGAGAGGACGCACGCGCTCGATCCACATCTCCTTGATCCCCATCTACCTCGCGCCGCCACCCACAGGACCCCAACGCGCACGTCTCCTCCCTGACTCTCGCTCGCCTATGCGCACCTCACGCCGGCGAGCACGTCGCCCCTCCGCGCGGCCCCCTTCCTCTGCTACTCCTCCTTCCACGCCCTGCTGCAGCTGCTCTTCCCAGTGTCGCCCGTCGCCGCCACCTGGCCACCTCGCGCGCGCCGCGACCTACCTCTGCGCGTGCGCCGCCACGGGTTGGAGCTCGCCAGACCCGCGTGCCATCGCCTCTGTCGCGCCTCCCTCTTCTTCTTCTGCTGTGCGGCGCCACCGCAGTGCCGCCCTGACCTTTGCATCGCCAGCGTCCCTTCCTCGCTGACCCGTTGTGTGGGCCAGCGACAACCGCGTCGTTGACTCCGGTCGAGTCCCTGCACCGGTGACCTCCGTCTCCAGTCGTTGCCGGCAAGCAAGCCGCTGCCATCCACTTCATCGTGTTCCCCTCCGCATGCGTCCGCCATGTTCCATCTCTGTTAGGGCCTGCCTCCTGCCGCTGATGCGCTGCGGGACCTCGATGCCGAGTTCCTCGTCGTTGGATTCCTCATAATCACCACCGACCCCGATTTGTGTATCTTTTGCTGTCGGACGCGCCAAGTCCAGCCGGTCCAGGAGCACCTCAAGTTCGACTACACAAAACTCCAAGTCCAAAGACTACCATGGCCATGATCTCACCCAGTACCACTACGGGTTCGTCAAGACCGCAATTACCCTTTTGATTGCCAGGACCAAGACCCCAAGTTCGGCTACATGTTGCTGCTCCGATCGAGACCGCCAAGTACCGAGACCGCCAAGTACCATGACGGACCGTCAAGTTCCACAAGATACTAAGTACTGCTACCCTCGACCCAAACATCTACGAACCCTGTACTTCGTGACCGTTTCCAAAGACCGTCGGGTGAACAACTACCGTCGCCACGAGAAGGACAACTTCCCACAACGACCCGTGAACAACTACTTCCACGACGACCGAGTACCACTACTTCCCACGACGATCGTGAACAACTACACTTCTTGACCCGAACAGCTCCGATAACGCACCCTTCGAAGGTATAACCCTCGAGACGACGCCCGTGAACGAATGTTGTGTGTTGTATGAGATGCTCGTGCTTGCTCCGTGCTCGAATTGTCGGTGCACGTCGCCCCTCTTTTTGCCATGCCACCAACTCGTGGGACACCTGGAATCCGGGATCACTCCCCGCCATCCTTGCATGTCATGTTCCGCACACTTCTCCCTTGCGTCAGTATCTCAATCGAGTTACCGGAACCGGAACGTTGCCGTGGCACCGTTTTCATTATCGTTGCCGTGGCACCCTTTTTCCTTTCCACCACGGGGACAAATGTTTCATAATGCTCTTGTCAACTTTTAATAAAACTTGCATAAAACTTGAGCATGTCATCCGCATCATATTAACAACATTAAGATGTCTTAAATTGTTGTTGCACCAAATTGATAATTGCATATGGGGATTTACCGGTTTTGTTGTTTATTATATCCGGCCCCATTTAAATTGTTTAGATGGTATAGTTTGATATGCTACACCTCTTGCCATGTTAACCAACATTTAATATTGTTGAGTACCTAACCGAGAGAGAACTAAATAATTGGTGTGGTGTTCCGTCAATATGCAACTCGTTGCATATTGAGCTCCACTTAATTTGTAGTATTACTTGTTGCTTTTGCCATGTCTTGCCCTCTTTAAACCGGACATGCATCATACTTGGTTGTGCATCATGCCATGATTATGTGATGGTTGTTTACTATGTTGTTTGCTTCTTTCCGGGTTGCCTTTCTCGTGAGCTTTGGTTCCGTTCCGGAGTTGTGAGGATCCGTTCGACTTCGTCCATGTGACTTCTTCATGACTCGTTCTTCTTCCTTGCGGGATATCAGGCAAGATGATCATACCCTCGAAATCACTTCTATCTTTGCTTGCTTAGTTGCTCGCTCTTTTGCTATGCCTATGTTGCGATACCTACCACTTGCTTATCATGCCTCCCATATTGTTGAACCAAGCCTCTAACCCACCTTGTCCTAGCAAACCGTTGTTTGGCTATGTTACCGCTTTGCTCAGCCCCTCTTATAGCATTGTTAGTTGCAGGTGAAGATTGAAGTTTGTCCCTTGTTGGAACATGGAGATGTTGTTCCTTGTTGGAACATGTTTACTTGTTGGGATATCACTATATATCTTATTTAATTAATTCATCTATATACTTGGTAAAGGGTGGAAGGCTCGGCCTTATGCCTGGTGTTTTGTTCCACTCTTGCCGCCCTAGTTTCCGTCATATCGGTGTTATGTTCCCGGATTTTGCGTTCCTCACGCGGTTGGGTTATAATGGGAACCCCTTGACAGTTCACTTTGAATAAAACTCCTCCAGCAAGGCCCAACCTTGGTTTTACCATTTGCCACCTAGCCTTTTTCCCTTGGGAGTCACGCATCCCGAGGGTCATCTTATTTTAACCCCTTGGTCCAGTGCTTGTCTAAGTGTTGGTCCGAAATGGGCAGCCTGCGGGGCCACCTTGGGGAAACTCGAGGGCTGGTTTTACTCGTACCTTGACCTATCCGGTGTTGCCCTAAGAACGAGATATGTGCAGCTCCCATCAGGATGTCGGCGCATCGGGCGGCTTTGCTGGACTTGTTTTACCATTGTTGAGGATGTCTTGGAGTACCGGGATACCGAGTCTGATCGGAATGTCTCGGGAGGAGGTCTATTCCTTCGTTGACCGTGAGAGCTTGTCATGGGCTAAGTTGGGACTCCCCTGCAGGGATTTGAACATTCGAAAGCCGTGCCCGCGGTTATGGGCAGATGGGAATTTGTTAATGTCCGGTTGTAGAAAACCTAAACTTGACCTTAATTAAAATGAATCAACAACGTGTGTTACCATGATGGTCTCTTTCCGGCGGAGTCCGGGAAGTGAACACGGTGTTGGAGTTATGCTTGACATAGGTTGTTTAGGATCACTTCTGATCATACTTTTATCGACCGTGCTTTGCCTTCTCTTCTTGCTTTCATTTGCGTATGTTAGCCACCATATATGCTAGTCGCTTGCTGCAGCTCCACCTCATACCTTTACCTTACCCATAAGCTTAAATAGTCTTGATCGCGAGGGTGCGAGATTGCTGAGTCCCCGTGGCTCATAGATACTTCTAAAACCAGCTTGCAGGTGCCGATGAGTCCGTGCAGGTGACGCAACCAAGCTCAAGGAGGAGCTCGATGAAGATCTTGTCCTTTGTGTTGTTCCGTTCTAGTCGATCAGTAGTGGAGCCTAGTTGGGGTCGATCGGGGACCTTGTCGCATTTGGGGTTCTTCTTTTATTTTTGTTCCGTAGTCGGACCTTGATTGTATTTGGATGATGTAATGCTTTATTCATGTATTTGTGTGAAGTGGCGATTGTAAGCCAACTATGTATCTCTTTTCCCTTATTGTATTACATGGGTTGTTTGTGAAGATTACCTCACTTGCGACATTGCTTTCAATGCGGTTATGCCTCTAAGTCGTGCTTCGACACGTGGGAAATATAGCCGCATCGAGGGCGTTACAGAACAGTACCGCGTTATCCGATGGTAAAGGAAGTAATGCAGATAAGGTTCAAGATAGTAAGACATCCATGTTGGTCTCGAAGAAAGCTGATAAAAACTATCTTGACGACAGTGAGGGAACCCAAAAGTCTTGTCTTGATGTAGTGTTCGAGTTACTGGCCACTACTGCTGGCACAAGCTCTTCAAACTCGCTGCCTGAATCAGTTCATCTTCTTGAGTCTCAACTTCAAGTTGAAAGACATTGATCAGATGTCTTGTGATAGGAAGCTGAAAAACTGAGGAAGTCCCTGCAGAATTCAGATGCATATTTTCTAGTGCAACAGCAAGCGCTGGAGGATTTAAGCGCCAAACAAGAGAAATTTAATAAGCTTGCTAAGAATCTTGCCAGCATTATGGGTACCCAGGATATTGTTTCTTTAGATCTTCTGAAGTGGTTTCAGTTCTGGATTTGTTTTGCTGCGGCGTTTATTTGCGCTTGTCGCCAACTTTGACAACCAGTGTATATGATATGCTGCTTTGTTCCCTATATTTGCACTAGTGGCGAACTTTGATGCCCAGTGGATGTAGTATGTGTAATAGCCGTGATAGCCTAGCGTTAGTTGCTTGCTTATTTATTTTCTTGTTGTCTTGTTTACTTGTTTCCTTGTAGTCATTGCATTTCTTTTTTCACGGTTAGCTAGTGGCTGCAATAACCTATTTTTTAAAACTAGGCCACAATAACCATGGGCTAATATTTACTGTAGTGACACTGGGCCTCCTACTGGCCGTAGAAACAGTGGGCCTTCTATGGGCCATAGAAACAATGGGCCTTCTACAGGCCGTAGAAACAATGGGCCTTCTGCGGGCCGTATTATCAATGGGCCTTATACGGGCCGTATAATCGATTGGCCAAACATGGGCCAAACAGACCGCATTATGGTCGTAAACAGGCTAGAGTTGGAATCGTCCGTTCATGGGCCGACCATAACGGGCCATCGTTAATAGGCCGTATTTGATGACGCTATGAAATTGGCCCAACGTATTAACGGACCACAAACGGGCCGACTGTAACCATGGGCTGAATTTATCCCACAAGCAGAAAATGGCAGTAACGGGCCGTAAGTAAGCGAATGCTGGAAATGAGCTCAAGAATAAATGGGCTTTGAGAAGGTCGAAAGATAACATGGGCTGGAAACGGCCCAACGGAATAATGGGCCGTTAATGGGTATAAAGTGATACACTGTTCATTACGGGCCAGTTTCACCACGGGCCGTTAATGGGTGTAAAGTGATACACTGTTCATTACGGGCCAGTTTCACCACGGGCCGTTAGTAGGCCAAGAGTTACATAGGGCCTCATATGGGCCGAAAGACGTCATGGGCCATACATGGGCCAGAAGTGAAAACGGGCTGGAATCATATTGGATGGCCCAGATGACGCTACTCGGCCTAATTCGGATAGGGCGTAACGGGCCTTGGGTTAGCGGGCTGTAAATGGGCTATATTTGAACAACCCATTAACAGGCTTTCCATGGGCCGGCCCGCCAGCTTTTGACCAAGTCAAACGGGCTGGCCTTTTCACAGGAATGGGCCTCTGTTGGGCCGTGCCATGTGTCGACGTATCATAGGCGCCTTCCGTCCAATGAGTGGTTGGCATCTGTCCCAATGATGAGCCGACACGTGTTTTCTCCAGCCAATGATGATTTTACACGTGGAAAATCCCCATTGGTCAGGGCTGTTAACGGGTTATCAGATCCAAAACCCGACCCAATAGCTTAATGGCGTTCCGTTATGATGGATGCCACGTGTCGGTCACCCTTGACGAAAGCACTTCTGTGATGCGCGATTTATCGTCATGGAAGTGGACACTTCCATGATGATAATTTTGGTAATGTCATGGAACACTTCTATGACAGCACATGTAGGACAATCTTGATTCTGTCATAAATTTGTCATAGATGTACATGCATGACAGAAAACGCGACCTACTGTGACAAACACGTATCATCACGGAAGTGTTTTGTTGTAGTGCAAGTATGCCTCTACTTGACTAGCTCGTTAATCGAAGATGGTTAAATTTCCTGACCATAGACATGTGTTGTCATTTGATGAGCGGGATCACATCATTAGAGAATGATGTGATGGGCAAGAACCATCCGTTAGCTTAGAATTAATGATTGATTAGTTTTATTTCTATTGCTTTCATCATGACTTATACATGTTCCTCTGACTATGAGATTATGCAACTCCCGAATACTGGAGGAACACCTTGTGTGCAATCAAACGTCACAACATAACTGGGTGATTATAAAGATGCTCTACAGGTGTCTCCGATGGTGTTTGTTGAGTTGGCATAGATCGAGATTAGGATTTGTCACTAAGAGTATGATACGTCTCCAACGTATCTATAATTTTTTATTGCTCCGTGCTATATTATCTACTGCTTTGGACATTATTGGGCTTTATTATCCACTTTTATATTATTTTTGGGACTAACCTATTAACCGGAGGCCCAGCCCAGAATTGTTGTTTTTTGCCAATTTTAGGGTTTCGAAGAAAAGGAATATCAAACGGAGTCCAAACGGAATGAAACCTTCGGGAACGTGATTTTCTCAACAAAAGTGATCCAGGAGACTTGGACCCTACGTCAAGAAACAAAGGTGGAGGCCACGAGGTAGGGGGCGCGCCCACTGTCGTGGTTCTATGTCTGACAGTAATGTAGGGGGGTAGGTATGGAGAGGCAAGATCTTAGCTATGGAGAAGTTGTAAGCACACAAGGTTTACGAGTTCAGGCCCTTCTCAGAGGAAGTAAAAGCCCTACGTCTCGGAGCCCGGAGGCGGTCGACCAGATTATGCGTGTATGAATTACAGGGGTGCGAACCCTTTACACTGAGGAGGGGGTGGCTTATTTAGAGTTCGCCGGCCCCCTCCGGCCCTCAGTTGTGCAGGGTTTTAAATACATTAAGGTGAGGCGTTACCGGTAACGCCTCTAATAAAGTGCTATGATGACCATAAAAGCTACTTAATAACCGACCGTTAGCGTGCGGAGTGCCTTTAGGTCTCCTGGCCGTCGAGTGATTGCTTCTTGGTCGAGTGTCTTCGAGTCTGTCGAGTGGAACACCTCCAAGTCGATTGAAAGGTGATTTCTTCTTGAGATGTCCTTGGGTAGGGCAGCTGGGACAGGTCCATGACCCTACCCTATGTACATAACATCATCATTAGCCCCTGAATGGATCGAGGTTTGAGTGGGGAAGGAGTTGAGCACTCCTCCGACTCATTTTTCATGCCATGAGCATATCTTGTTTCGGATCAATGAACCTGAGTGATGACAACGACTTCCTTTTCAGTCGCCTTGATCCATTCTTAGATTTTTTTGTCGAGTGAGTTTCTTTACTTGAGAGGCTCCGAGTGACGGCGTGGAGGAGATCTTCGGTCTGACAAGTTGTTTTGCTGCCTGCAGATTTCACGGGATCCGAATTTTGGGAAGCGTGCGGGACGGGGGAGGCCGCAGTAATCGGATGGGATAGGGCGGAGCCGCCTCGATCCCCATGCCACCTTTTTCGCCACGTATCGCGCACGCGATTGTTACGGGATTTGACAGGATCGCCCGGGCCTACCAGTCAGCCACTCAGAAGAGGCCTCATATAAGGCGTTGGACCGGGGTCTCTTGCACAGTGCGTTCCCATTCTCTCTTCTCCTCTTCAGGCTCTTTCGTCGCGCTCGCTCTCGCCCCAGCGCCACCACTCCGTACGCGTCACGCCGGCGATGATGAGGAAGGAGAAGATGGCGTGCGAAGAAGGCGATGGCAAAGGCGAAGGGGAAGGCGACCAGTCGGGGTGGATCTTCCTCGCGAGCCGGCCTGCCGAAGGGCTGGATCCAGGGCGACTGGATCCGCTCGACGATCACCCAAGAAGACCTCGGCGACCTAGCTGAAGGAGGGCTGATCCCCCATAAATCGGATGGCTTCCGGGGAAGGAATCTGAGCCGCAACCTCGGGAGGGTGAGCGTGTTCTCCTTGCCACCCATGTCGACCGTGGATTTTCCTTGCCTCCTCACCCTTTCTTTCGGGATTTCTGAACTTCTTTGGGGCACAACTCCACCACTTCACTCCCAACACAATCGTTTATCTCGCTGCTTTCGTTTCTTTGTGCGAGAATTTCCTGGATTGTCGGCCTCACTGGGGTCTTTTCAAGCACATTTTCACTTGTCGCTCTCAGACGGTGAAAAAGGCCAACCCGAGTGATGAGAGAACTCAAGTGATTCAGATGTGTGGGGGTCTTGGTGTTTAGATGAGAGGGACAAGTTCCTTTCCGGCCATGATTCTTCCCGACTCGGTTCACGGATGGCAGTCGACCTGGTTTTACTGCAAAGACCAGTCGACGCCAGGGCAATCGACTGGCCTCCCTCCTTTTACCATGGACCGAGTGAGGAAACCTTCCTCTTTGAAGGTGCTCCCGGAGGAGAAGGCGCAGGTGAGGGTGCTGGTCGAGCGAGTGGTCCAGCTTATCCGTGACGGGGTCACCGGTATGGATCTCTTGGAGGTCTTCCTTCAGCAGCGCATCCAGCCGCTTCAAGCCCGAGACCATCCGATGTGGATGTATTCGGGTCTTGATGACTCCACTCAGATTCACCCACAGGAGGTCAATGACAACACACTGGAGAAGTGGCTGTCGGGATGACCGGAAACAAGGACAACCCCAGGGGAGCCAGGAGAGTTACTCTATTCGACCAGTCCCATGTACCAGAGAAGGTCCGATTCTGAGCTTTGATTGTAATCTGAATTCACTCGCGCAGCTGTTTATACTGCGTCGACTGACTTTATTCTTCCTGCTTTCTTTCAGGCCCTTATCGAAATGTATTCAATGCCCAACGGAGAGCAAGAGCAAGATCTGGAAGGAGAGGCGAGCGGCAGCGACAATGGCGAGTGGACTTCTGACGGTGAAGGGGATGAAGAAAGCGACGACTCAAGTGACGAAGAAGAAGTCGAGTCGCCTCCTCGGAGGGAGAGGCGATCCAAGCTTGACCAAGAACGACCGTGCGCCCGTGAAAAGGCGACTGCTCAGGCTGGTCAGTCTTCAAAGCGTCCTCGTATCTCTTCACCAACCCCAACCGAAAAAGCGCCAAAGCATCCCAAAGTTGCAGAGCCGAAGCCTCGGAAAGCATTGCCGAAGATTAAGATTAACATCCCCGTCGCTTCTGCGTGACTGTCTCCCTTTGTATTCACTCGATGCCCCGTGCTTGTTTGTTTTTCTTAATTTAACCAGACGAACTTTGGAACTGGCAGCGCTGCTACTTTCGGGACCTCAGCTTACAGGGACGAGGATGAGGTAATGGAGGATGTGGTCACTTCCAATCTGGGTATGATTTCTGCCATTCTGTCTTTATTTGGTCGACTCAACTGCAATGTGCACCATTGGGTGATGTGATTTTGGCAATTGAACTTTGAACAGCTCCCAACATTATCGACCTCCCTGATGATGATGAAGAGCCCGAGAGGCCTTTGACAAGGAAGAATAGGCAAGCTCCGGCAAGCAAGGTGCCACAGTCGACGCCGAGGGCGGAACCAGTCGTTCAGGACACTGACGACGCCAATCGGGGTTCTGTTACCTTCGCCGTGCCATTGTCGAGTGCCTTGCCTTCTTCGTCGACTGCTCAAGCCCCTGTCGACCCACCTTCAGTTTTTGCGACCCATCATGTCCCAGAGGACGAAGTGAATGCTGCCAAGGAAGCCATACGCCAGGCGGGCATTATGATGGACAAGATGAAGACGGTGCGGGACGCTAGTCAGGCCGCCTACGACGCTAGCTCGGCTCTCTAAAGCAACGTTCAGGTTAGTTGGTCACCGCTTGTTCTATTAGGATATGCTATCTGAAGACTCTTTCCGAAAATCTTTGCATCTGTACACCCACTGGGTGCGTCGATTAAATTTTTGAACTAGTGGGGGCACGCTGAGTGCACCCACTGGGTGTAGTCCCCGAGACTACGGTGGACTGCTGGCAGTCGACTGTAGTCTTTGTATTTTGTCGAGTGTAAACCGAACTGGTAGTTTGTCTCTTCCACTCGGTCTGGTCGAGTGGGATCAGAACAGGTGGGGGCACGCCAAGTGCACCCACTGGGTGTAGTCCCTGAAACCGCGGTCGACTGCTGGCAGTCGACTGTGGTCTGAGTTCTTCTTTCTCTCCCCCTCTTTTTTTTACTCCCTGCACTCGACTCCAGCGGGCCGGTCGAGTGGGATCAGAACCGGTGCGGGCACGCAAAGTGCACCCGCTGGGTGTAGTCCCCGAGACTATGGTGGACTACGGGCAGTCGACCGTAGTCTTAGTACTTATTGTCTTTGTCGTTTTTCGCTGTAAAATAACTTCTCCTCCTTGATAGCAGAAATCTTGTGATCTTGGAGCTCGCTTTGCTGACTTGGAGAAACAGCAGATCCAACTGAACCTTGACTTGGAATTGGCAAAGACAGAGCTGCAAAAGGCCAAGGACGACGCCAATGGTAAGACGCGCTTGTCGACTGGTTTGTCTTAGGCTTGAGTACCCTTCTGCCCTCTCTGAATCAAGCACCATTTCTTTGCCGAAAAACTGAGAGAAGCTCTGGCGAAGAAGGATCGGGATTTGGCTGCTGCTCGAAAGGAAGCTGACGACAGAACCGCTCTGGCAGAACAGAAACTGGCTTTGGTCAGCTAGTTGGAAGAAGAGAATACCAAGATGAAATCTGCTCTGAACGAAGCCAACAAGGAGTGCACGCGTTTGAAGAAGGACAATCTCAACCTGTACGAGAAGATGGAAGGCATCGCTCGTAGGAGGGACGATCTAGAGAGCTACCTGAGGAGCCTTGCCAAGAAGTTGTTCATCAAGCTTGAAGGTACACATTTTGTTCCGACTGATTTTTTTTGTCGACTCAGCATATGAAAATTGACTTATCCTTGGATCGTGAATGCAAAGTTTTTCCAGAACTTCGAGGAGGAGACTAGGCGGATGGAGCGCAGATGTGTTCGTTGGCGGGTGGTATGGTGCGTTGGGGGTTGGGTTGGTGTATTCCTTGTTGTGGCTGTGTTGTGGTTATGAGCTGGTTTGGACTCTCTATCAAGTCCTACCTGTGAAAATGAGAATACTGCTCAGCAGTGCTCTCGACTTTCTTCGGGAACCTCATTCAACGGTTCGTTGGGTATCTGAGGTGCTTCGCATCTGAGAGTGCGCCGGACGGGTGTCGTGTGTTGCATGGATGGATCCCATGTTCTGGAGTCTTGTTGCCAGAGGGCCTACGCTCAGAAAGATCTGTGTCCTGATTGACTTCGACTTTTAACGAGAATCGCCTGACCTGATTTTTTTGAGGGGATGTGGACTATGAATTCTTCGTGCCGTTTTGTTTTTAGTTTTCGTTGGTGCTCTGATGTTGTGGGTTTGTCTGTGCGTTTGTATCGGCGTTCCATTGCAGAGGTGCGACGAGAGATGTTAAGCTGGAGCATCGAATGTCGCCAAGCACCGTTCGCTAGAAGCATTAGTGATCTTCTGATATTTTTATGGAACATTCATCGCTGCAGTGCCACAGCTTCATGATGCTGTACCGAGCGCAAAATGCGCTGACCTAGGTGACCGAGTTCGCAGTGCGAGCTCCTCTGCAGTCTCTGCTCTCTGGTGCTGATTCCGCTGGGGGAACTATGATGACTTATTGGCTCACACTTAATTTCGTCCTTCGTGAAGTCGGTGGATTTTTTGGGGTAACCGTGTCTAAACTTCAGCGATTATGCGTCCGAGTGTAGCACAATCTGTGGTCCGGATCTGTTGGGATTATCATGAACTCAGGTTTGAGTTTCGTTTGAATTGTCTTATGTGAAGTCCTTCCATCGAGGTGGAAATCGTTTCTCACTTCGAGACATACTGTCGTATGGTGGCCGAGCTCGCCGATAGGAGTAAGGTAGCAGTCCGACTTGCACCGTCTGTTTGGTTCGTCGTACCTTTTGCGGCCTTCTGTGAGTGAGCGACACTGTTGTAATTTTGGCAAGCGCTCAGGAGAAGGGTGCATGTCAGCGCTGCACGGCTCGTCAAGCGCTGCGGGTCGGTTCGAGGGACGCTGCACTGTGGTAATTGGCTGAAGCCCCGGAGAAGGGGGTCAGTTGACCTCACCTCGTCATCGCCTTTTGCGGGTCCAGTGATGGTAGGCGCTACATTTGATTTGTGGCGAAGGCTCTCCTGATTGTGAGCTTAAGGTGCTAGTCTGACCCTTATCATCGCGTCATCGTTGGGCCTTCGCGGTACCTGTCGATGATTGCGCAGTGTTTGTTGTGGCACGTGTATTTGGTGGCGAAGCTTACTCGCTAAGGGAATAGGTGGCGAGTCGACCTGCACCGGTCGCATTCGACTTGGTTTTTTTTGGGCGGTGGTGCCGATGATGATGCGCATTGTTGGTATTTGTTTGTGGCGATAGCGCCGATATAGTGTATAGTGGTCAGTCGAGCCTTCGATCCTCGCGGCCTTTGATTCAGCGTTTTTTTGTTTTTGTTTTTGTGGGGGTTTGTGTTTGTGCTTGGTGGTTTAGGTTTTGTTTGTTTTGTGGTGTGCGGAAGTGTGGTCGATTGTAATTGTCTTGTTGTGTTGATGGTCGGTCGATGGAGCGTCTATGTTTCTTTTAGGGGGGATTGTATTGTGGACTGCTAGCTAAGTTCCCTATCCCGAGTGTTGAGATCGCGCCTTCACCACTCGGAGAGAGTTTCAAATACTGGTAGTGCGAGGTAATGATCTGTAGTCTATATTCTCCGAGTGGAGGTGTTCGCTCCCCATCTTCGGTTTAGATTTTTCAAAATAGCTGAGGTGATGTACTGGTGTAGCGCATGCGAGAGTGCTGCTGCTCTGGATTGGGAGTCTCTGGCTTTCATCGTGGTGTGCACTTTTGCGGTTAGTAAGGATGTTCATGATATACGGTGGTTTTTATGGAGACAGTTTTGAAGTCTGGATGGCGTGTAGCGGAACCTTGCTCGAGTTTGGGGGATGGTCGCTCCCCGCGTCTGGTAGGGATGTTTTTTGTTGGTTTCTGTGTTGGTTGGGGTGTATTATGGTGCTTTGGTCTTGTGTGAGTTGGGTGTTGTTAGTGGCGGTTTTTAGTTTTGTGTTGATGGTGTTTGGGGTGGGTTGGTTTAGTTGTTGTTTTGTTGGTGTGTGGTGTTTTGTTATGTTGGTGTTTGGTGTGTGGGGTGGTGTGTTCTGGGGGTTGTTGGTGGGGGTTTGGGGTTGCTTTATGTTTCTTGGTGCGTTGTGTTGTGGTTTTGGTCTTGTTTGTTTGGGGGGTGCTTCTGCTGGTTGTTTGTTGTTTTTTTGGTTTGCTGGGTGTTTTGGAGTTTTTGTTTGGGTTCTTTGATGTTTTTGTTGTTTTGTTGTGTGGGTTGGGGTATGATTGGTGTGAGTGTTTGGGTTGTGGCTGTTGGGTGGCTTGCTGATTTGTCAATATACTAGAGGTGAGTGAGTGAGGGATCTGTGCAGCTGATCGGACCGCGTGGCTAGGTGTGAGGGGGTCGCCGCGCACTCTTAGGATTTTGTGTCGAAATACTTTAGTAGAAGTAGGTGGATTTTCGTGAACTAAGCCCTGTGTGTTTTGCCAGTGTGTAGGGCGCTCGACCACTCGGTTAGGGAGTTTCAAAGTAGCTTATGCGCGTGTACTCGGACTGCAGTGAGAAGCCCGAGTGGGAGCTGGCCACCGAGGGGTTGCTGCGGTAGTGTGTGTGTGTGGTGTGTTGTTTGTTGTTGGATTGTCGGATGGGTTTTGAGTTGCAAAGAGCTTAGCAGTACTTGACTGGCGAGTCTAGTGTGGCCCGGTTCTCGGAGGGAGATGTTGCGTGGCTGCGACCAGCGGCGGGTAGTGGGGTTGTAGAATTGGCGAAGATAATGAGGGCGAAGTACTTGGATGCTGGCACAGAGCCCTCCGATGCGTGTAGCTGGCGCACCACGATGTAGTTCAAATACGTATGGCCGAGTCTGTGTGGGGATCTTGTCAGTCTAATGTCCCCCGATGTTGAGGTCGCTCAGTTCGACTCTCGGTTAAGTTGATTGTATCAATACTTATGACGATGTAACGTTGGACGCTGCTGGAGTCGCGCGGATTGGGAGGGGGTCGCGTGCGTCGTCCACTGGGTAGGGTTGGGGAAGTTTCTGAAATATCTAGTGCGTATGGGACTGACCTGTCGCCAACCCCGAGTGGGGAAGTATGTGTCCGCTCACCTGGACTCCGGTTATGGCTTATTCAAATATTTATTCTTTTGGTGCGTATGTACTTTGAGCTTTTAGCTAAGTCCTTGAGTTTGGTGTTGGAGGTTTCGGTCGCTCACTGTGGGTGGTTTGTACTGATCTTGCGGTGCGTATAGATGTATGGTCTAATAAGCGTTGAGGATTGTGCCATGATCTTGATTGAGGCAGGTGCGTTAATTGTGTAATCCTCGTTGGTATGGCGCCTGGGGTTGGGTGCCCCGCTATGGTGTACGGGTTCGTCGCTGACGCATCTGCGGAACGATTCAAATTGAGCTTGTATGGCGATCGTACCTGGTGGTGGGATGCTGCACTAAGCCCCCGACTGGGATGCTGCTTTCAGCTCACTTCGTAGGGTAGTTCAATTAAATTAGTGTTGTGCGGAGTTGAGCTGACGTTCGATGCAACAGTTCGTATGTGGTTTTGGTGTTTTCCTCCCGAGTGTGGGAGGGTGAGCTATGTTCACTCACGTCGTTAGGATGCAAATGAGACTGGTCGTAGGGGCGAGGGGACTGGGTTATCTGGAGTAGCTCTATAGGCTGCGTCCGATGGGAGTCGCTCCCGGACTCGGGGGGTTATGGGTACATTTTCAATATGATGGCTTGGCGAGTCTGTTGTTCTGCTGGGAGCGGCAACCTGATATGGTCCCGGCCCAGTGGCGATAGCCTGGCGTCACAGGCACTTTTTCGTGTTAGATTTCAAACTATTCTTTAGTGATTAGCGAGGCGCGGCTTAAGTATGGTTGGTTCCTCCACGTAGTCTGGGAGTTGGGGGATGTCGCTCTATAGTGATTGGGACTTACTAGTCGTGTAGGGTTTGATGTTGACATATGACTTGATGCGCAGTAGCTGCAGGAATGCGAGCTGAGCCAGCCGAGGTGAGGTCTGGGCTCGATCCACCGGTGGAGGGTGGAATATTTCAAAATATCTATAGTGGTTAGTGCTGAGTCTGCAGCTAAGTCCCGAGTGCGCGATGGAGTGCTCACCACTCGTAGGATTTTCAAACACTTAGGCGAAACGGGTTCGGCAGCTAAGCCCCCGAGTGGGAGGATGGCTCACCACTCGGTAGGATTTTCAAATACTTAGGCGAAACGGGTTCGCTGCTAAGCCCCTGAGTGGAAGGCTGGCTCACCACTTGGTAGGAAATTATTTTTACAAACTTAGGAGAAACGGATTCGCAGCTAAGCCACCCGCTGGGGGATTTCTCATGCAAACAAAAACAATAACAATCACTGGGAAAATTATAACGCTCTTGTATTTGATAAATAAACTACAGAAGTTTTTCTTATTACATCTCATCCGAGTGAGAATTCAAGTATAAAAGGGGCGGAGCAACTCCGCATTCCAGGCTCGCGGCTCATCAATCTGGCGATCGACGTTATAAAGGTGGTATGCTCCATTGTGGAGGACTCTGGTGACTATGAAGGGACCTTCCCAAGTAGGAGCGAGTTTGTGTGGTTTCTGTTGATCCACTCGGAGGACCAAGTCTCCTTCTTGGAAGGCTCGACTCTTCACATTTCTGGCATGGAATCGACGCAAGTCTTGCTGGTAGATGGTCGATCAGATCATGGCCATTTCTCTTTCTTCTTCCAGGAGGTCGACTGCGTCCTGCCGGACTTGTTCTGCTTCATCTGCAGAGTAGAGCTCGACTCGGGGTGCGTTGTGAAGCAGGTCACTTGGCAAAACTGCTTCGGCCCCGTAGACCAGAAAGAATGGGGTTCTTCCGGTCGATCGGTTCGGGGTTGTCCTCAATCCCCAAAGGACTGATGGAAGCTTGTCGCCCCATGCACCTGCTTTGTGCTTGAGATCGTGCATCAATCGAGGTTTCAATCCTTTGAGAATTAAACTGTTTGCTCTTTCCGCTTGTCCATTCGACTGGGGTGAGCGACCGAAGCGTAGTCGACTCATGTGCCCTGAGAGGCGCAAAAGGCCCTGAATTTGTCGGAATCGAAGTTTGACCCATTGTCAGTGATGATGTTGTGCGTAACTCCATATCTGAATATCAACTCTCTGATGAAACTGATAGCAGTGCAAGCATCAAGATTCTTGATAGGCTTAGCTTCAATCCATTTGGTGAACTTGTCGACTGCTACTATCACATGAGTGAAGCCGCTCCTGCCCGTTCTCAGTGGTCCAACCATGTCCAGCCCCCAAACAGCAAAGGGCCAGACGAGTGGAATGGTTTTCAGGGCTGACGCGGGCTTGTGCGACATATTAGAGTAATACTGACATCCTTCACATTTGTCGACTATCTCTTTTGCCATTTCATTGGCCCTTGGCCAGTAGAATCCCGCTCGGTATGCTTTAGCCACAATGGTCCGAGAGGACGCATGATGACCACAGGTCCCCGAGTGGATATCATCAAGGATCATCTGACCTTCTTATGGTGTTATACACTTCTGACTGACTCCAATCGCGCTTTCTCTATACAACTGTCCCTTTATGACTGTAAAGGCCTTGGATCGACGGACGATCTGTCGAGCCTCTTCCTCGTCTTCTGGGAGTTCTTTCCTTAGGATGTACGCGATGAACGGTATTGTCCAGTCGGGAGTGATGACCAAGACTTCCATGATCAGGTCGACCACAGCTGGAACTTCAACTTCAGTCGGATCTGTGGCACTTTTTGGCTGTGGGGCTTCTTCAGTGAAGGGATCCTCCTGAACTGATGGTGTGTGGATGTGTTCCAAAAACACATTGCTGGGAATGGCTTCTCTTTTGGAACCTATTTTCGCCAAATCATCGGCTGCTTGATTTTTCAGTCGGGGTATGTGATGAAGTTCTAACCCCTCAAATTTCTTCTCCAGCTTTCTCACTGCATTGCAATAACCAGTCATGGCTGGACTTCTGATGTCCCACTCCTTCATCACCTGATTAACCACCAAATCTAAGTCGCCATAGACCATGAGGCGACGGACGCCGAGTGAAATGGCCATGCACAACCCATATAAAAGTGCTTCATATTCTGCCTCATTATTGGAGGAATCAAAGTGGATTTAAAGAACATATCTGAGCTTATCCCCTCGGGGGGAAACCAATACCACTCCGGCACCGAAACCATTGAGAATTTTGGAACCATCGAAGAACATGGTCCAATGCTCCGAGTGAACCTGGGTCGGTAGTTGCTGTTCAATCCACTCGGCGACGAAATCTGCTATTGCTTGGGACTTGATAGCTTTCTTTGCCTCAAACTTGATATCTAGAGGAAGGAGTTCAATCGCCCATTTTTCCACTTGACCAATCGCATCTCTGTTATGAAGGATCTCTGACAATGGAGCGTCACTGACGACTGTAATGGAATGATCAAAGAAGTAGTGAGCGACCTTCTTTGTGGTCATATAAATCCCATATACAAGCTTCTGATAGTGAGGATATCTTTGCTTCGATGGGGTCAAAACTTCAGAAATATAATACACTGGGCGCTGAACTTTGAAGGCTTTTCCTTCTTCTTCCCGCTCGACCGTCAGTACCGTACTGACGACTTGTCCCGTGGCTGCGATGTAAAGCAGTAAAGGCTCTTTGCTGATTGGGGCAGCAAGCACCGGCTGGGTGGAGAACAGAGCTTTGAGCTCTGCAAACGCTGCATCAGCTTTAGGAGTCCACTCGAACTTGTCTGACTTCTTCATCAATCGGTGAAGAGGCAATGCCTTTTCACCGAGACGAGAGATGAATCGACTTAAAGCGGCCAAGCAACCAGTAAGCTTTTGGACATCGTGCACTCGTACAAGACTTTTCATTCGGAGTATAGTACCAACTTTTTCCGGATTTGCGTCGATTCCTCGTTCGGAAACGAGGAAACCGAGTAACTTTCCGCCAGGAACTCCGAATGTGCACTTTGATGGATTAAGCTTGATGTCATACCTCCTGAGGTTGGCAAAGGTTTCAGCAAGGTCAGTCAGCAGGTCGGAACCCTTCCGTGACTTGACCACAATATCATCCATGTATGCTTCCACATTCCGACTGATTTGAGTGAGCAAATACTTCTGAATCATCCTCATAAATGTGGCTCCGACATTCTTGAGGCCGAATGGCATGGTAACATAACAGAAGCACCCGAATGGAGTGATGAAAGCTGTTTTGATCTTGTCAGGCCCATACAGACAGATCTGATGGTACCCGGAGTAGGCGTCTAAAAAGACAGTTGCTCACATCCTGCAGTCGAGTCGACTATCTGGTCGATGCGGGGGAGAGGAAAATGATCTTTCGGGCAGGCCCGATTGATATGTTTAAAGTCAATGCACATGCGAAGTGACTTGTCCTTCTTGGGGACCATGACAACGTTGGCGAGCCACTCGGAGTGGTAGATCTCTCGGATGAACTCCGCTGCTAAGAGCCGAGCCACCTCCTCGCCAATAGCCTTTCTCTTCTGGACGGTGGACCGTCGGAGATGTTCTTTGACAGGTTTTATTTTTGAGTCGACTCGTAGGCGATGCTCAGCCAGCTCCCTGGGAACACCCGGCATGTCAGAAGGCTTCCATGCGAAAATGTCCCAGTTCTCACGGAGGAACTCGATGAGCGCTTCTTCCTATTTGGAGTCGAGTGTTGTTGAGATATGAGTTGGAGCAGCGCTGGGATCGGTCGGGTGGATGTGAGCCGTCTTCGTTTCGCCAGACGACTCAAAAGCTGATTCTGTAGCGGGCTTCTTGGCTCGCAACAAATCACTCGGGTCCGCAGTCTTGTGGTATTCCTACAGCTTCACCACTGCCATCTGAGCATCAGCGATCTTTGAACCTTTCTGAAAACATTCTTCTGCTTTCTCCCGATTGCCCGTAACAGTGATCACACCTTTGGGACCAGGCATCTTCAATTTGAGATACACATAACATGGTCGGGCCATGAAGCGTGCATAAGCCGGCCTGCCCAAAATAGCATGATAGGCACTCTGGAAGTCTACAACTTCGAACGTCAACTTTTCTTTGCGGTAATTCTTGGAATCACCGAAAACCACATCAAGAGCAATCTGGCCGAGTGATTCAGCCTTCTTCCTAGGAATGACTCCATGGAAACTCATGTTGCTGGTACTAAGTCTGGACATCGGAATGCCCATCCCTTTCAACGTCTCAGCATATAGTATGTTCAAACCACTGCCACCATCCATCAAGACTTTCGTCAGTCGAGTGCCTTCAACGAATGGATCGACCACCAAAGCTTGCCTCCCAGGGGTGGCAATGTGCGTTGGGTGGTCGGACCGGTCGAATGTGATGGCAGTCTGAGACCACTTCAGATAACTGGGTGTCGCCGGAGCAACCATATTCACCTCTCGGTTGATAACTTTCAGTCGACTTTTGCTTTCAACATCAGCAAAAATCATCAGGGTGGAATTGACCTGGGGGTATCCATCGTCACTGTCCTCCTTGTCCTCAACTTTATCTGACTCCTTTTCCTTATCTTTGGGTTGCTTGCCCTGGAACTGCTGGATCAAGAGTCGACACTGTCGAGTGGTATGTTTCGGGTAAATGAAATTACCCTCTTCATCTTTCTTGGTGTGGATGTGACATGGCAAATCTAACACATCATTTCCGTCCTGGTCTTTAACTTTCTTGGGGTTCCAAGGTCCTTCGGGTTTCCCCTTAAACTTTCCTTGAGTTACAGCCAAGGCTTCTCCAGGAGCAGCTGGCTCGTCTTTCCGTTTCTGTTTCCGATTGGAATTACCTCGTCCGGTTTCTTGAGCGACTGACTTGAGCTTGCCGCTCCTGAGTCGATCCTCATCTTCACCATTAGCGTACTTGGTGGCAATCTCCATCATCCGATTCAGAGACATATCCCCGGTTCGGCCGAATTTCATATTCAGTTCTCTGTACTTGACGCCTTATTTGAAGGCACAGACCGCTTGGTGGTCAGGCACATTCTCTACCGTGTGATGTAACATGATCCATCTCTGGATGTAATCCCTCAAAGTTTCATTAGGCTTCTACACGAAAGACCGAAGTTCCGTCAGCCCTGCCGGTCGCTTGCATGTTCCTTCAAATGTGGTGACAAACACTCGGGCGAGATCTTCCCAAGTGTAAATGCTGCTGGGTGCTAACTGATTCAGCCACGCTCTGGCCGAGCCCTCCAACATGAGAGGCAGGTGCTTCATGGCCACTTCATCATTGCCACTGCCAATCTGGACGGCCACTCGGTAGTCTTCAAGCCAAGTATCGGGCTTGGACTCACCAGTGAACTTACTGACCCCAGTCGCCAACCTGAAGTTGGGAGGAATCACAGCGGCCCTGATGGCTCTACTAAAGCACTCTGGCCCCGAAACATGTACTCTGCTGCTGGTAGGTGCATCTCTGTCGTGACCTTCTCGGTGAGCTCTGTTCCTGTCGACCAAACCTTGAGCGAGAATGGATCTTGCATCAAAGCCTGGTTCCCTGGGGCCGACTGGAATCCTTCGCCCAACACTATGAGGGCGCCTATCATCCTACTATCGAGGCACATACGACCCGATCCTCGGGGGAGGGGTGGGCACTCTACGTCGATCATCACGATCGAATCAGTGATCATACTGTTCATGGTTCCCGTACTGATTCTGCCGGTCCCCACGGCCCTCACGCCTCGGGGGCGATCTTGGGCTATGAGCCGACTGGACTGTGTCTGCAACAATGGATCTGCTATGAATCATGTTCCGCGACTGAGAAACAGCGGAATTCTGGTCTCCTGCTGCCCGGAGTAACGCTCTGATCTGCAGCAAGCCTCTGCCAGCCTCCGACTGGGAAGCCTGAATCGACTCTGCTATACGGGCTACAGCTGCTAAGTTTTGAATCGGAGTTCGATATACCTGCGGGGGCGGAAAGAGCTGACGTCGACTGGATTCTGGAACCCGTTGTCGCGGATGCTCGTCGAGTGCTCTCTGGAGGTTCTCCAGTCGAGTGCACTCGGCCAAGTTTGCCAGGCGCGCGTCCTCCAAGGCACGAGCCTCGGGGGTTTCTCCAATGATAGGAGTGTGCAGTGCATCCATGTTCCGGCGATGAAGTTCTTCTCTCTGCAGCGACGTGAGAGGCTCGGGGAGATATTCCTCATGGGGACGCGACGGGTCGCCTCCACCTGCGCCTCCGTCGGTGCGGGGAAAACCGGGAGGACTGGGTGGTCCATCGACCATCAGAACCTCCGCCGCCGGATCACTGCTGTCGCACTCGGATGCGGTCTCTGCGGAGCCAGTCGACAGGTCGAACAGGCCGTAGAGGGATTCGTCAGGCTCGATCGCTGCGACTTGAGGGGTGGCCGACTGGCGTGCCACCGCGTGTCTCACCCACCGCTGAAGTCTTGACCGACCGGAGCGCTTGCGTCGGCAGGAAACAGGGAGGAAGGACAACACAGGAGCCGACCGATAGTGGGTCGATGGTTGCCGCAAGAGGACGCCGCGGACGCAAGCGCGAAAGTGCGTTGCCCCGCGGACAGGGAGTGCGTCCATGTCGAGCGGAGCCTCCTGAAGCCAAGCGGAGTAATCGGCGATGAACGTGAGCGTGTCGAGACGGATCTCGCGGCCCTCCACCAGAACTCTGCCAGAAACCATGATGATTTGGATCGGAAAAGATCGCAACTCCTCCAACAAATTGCTAAAACCCCTGTCCCACAGTGGGCGCCAACTGTCATGGTTCTAAGTCTGACAGTAATGTAGGGGGTAGGTATGGAGAGGCAAGATCTTAGCTATGGAGAAGTTGTAAGCACACGAGGTTTACGAGTTCAGGCCCTTCTCGGAGGAAGTAATAGCCCTACGTCTCGGAACCCGGAGGCGGTCGACTGGATTATGCGTGTATGAATTACAGGGGTGCGAACCCTTTACACTGAGGAGGGGGGTGGCTTATATAGAGTTCGCTGGCCCCCTCCGGCCCTCAGTTGTGCAGGGTTTTAAATACATTAAGGTGAGGCGTTACTGGTAACGCCTCTAATAAAGTGCTATGATGACCATAAAAGCTACTTAATAACCAACCGTTAGCGTGCGGAGTGCCTTTAGGTCTCCTGGCCGTCGAGTGATTGCTTCTTGGTCGAGTGTCTTCGAGTCTGTCGACTGGAACACCTCCAAGTCGATTGAAAGGTGATTTCTTCTTGAGATGTCCTTGGGTAGGGCAGCTGGGACAGATCCATGACCCTACCCTAGGTACATAGCTTCATCACCTACCCCCCCCAGGCACCCTCCACCCTCGTGGCCCCCCTGTTGCTCCACCGACGTACTCCTTCATCCTATATATACCTACGTACCCCCAAACAATCAGATACGGAGCCAAAAACCTAATTCCACCGCCGCAACTTTCTGTATCCACGAGATCCCATCTTGGGGCCTATTCCGGAGCTCCGCCGGAGGGGGCATCCATCACGGAGGGCTTCTACATCAACACCATAGCCTCTCCGGTGAAGTGTGAGTAGTTTACCTCAGACCTTCGGGTCCATAGTTATTAGCTAGATGGCTTCTTCTCTCTTTTTGGATCTCGATACAAAGTTCTCCCCCTCTCTTGTGGAGATCTATTCGATGTAATCTTCTTTTTGCGGTGTGTTTGTTGAGATCGATGAATTGTGGGTTTATGATCAATATTATCTATGAACAATATTTGAATCTTCTATCAATTCTTTTATGTATGATTGGTTATCTTTGCAAGTCTCTTCGAATTATCAGTTTGGTTTGGCCTACTAGATTGATCTTTCTTGCAACGGGAGAAGTGCTTAGCTTTGGGTTCAATCTTGCGGTGTCATTTCCCAGTGACAGTAGGGGTAGGAAGGCATTTATTGTATTGTTGCCATCGAGGACAACAAGATGGGTTTTTTATCATATTGCATGAATTTATCCCTCTACATCATGTCATCTTGCTTAAGGCGTTACTCTGTTTCAATGAACTTAATACTCTAGATGCATGCTAGATAGCGGTCGATGAGTGGAGTAATAGTAGTAGATGCAGGCAGGAGTCGGTCTACTTGTATCGGACGTGATGCCTATATACATGATCATACCTAGATACTCTCATAACTATGCTCAATTCCGTCAATTGCTCAACAGTAATTCGTTCACCCACCGTAAAATACTTATGCTCTTGAGAGAAGCCACTAGTGAAACCTATGGCCCCCGGGTCTATCTTCATCATATTAATCTTCCTATACTTATTTATCTACTTTGATTTTTTACTTTGCTTTTATTTTACTTTGCATCTTTATCACAAAATTACCAAAAATATTATCTTATCATATCTATCAGATCTCACTCTCGTGAGTGACCGAGAAGGGATTGACACCCCCTTATCGCGTTAGTTGCGAGGAGTTATTTGTTTTGTGCAGGTACGAGGGACTTGCGCGTAGCCTCCTACTGGATTTATACCTTGGTTCTCAAAAACTGAGGGAAATACTTACGCTACTTTGCTGCATCATCCTTTCCTCTTCAAGGAAATCCAACGTGGTGCTCAAGAGGTAGCAAGAAGATTTCTGGCGCCGTTGCCGGGGAGTCTACGCAAAAGTCAACATACCAAGTACCCATCACATACCCTTATCTCTCGCATTACATTAGTTGCCATTTGCCTCTCGTTTTCCTCTCCCCCACTTCACGCTTGCCGTTTTATTCGCCCTCTCTCTCTATCCTCCCTCTCTCTCTATCCTCCCTCTCCTTCTCTATTTGCCTCTTTTTGCCCGCTTGCCTTTTGTTTGCTTGTGTGTTGGATTGCTTGCTTGTCACGATGGCTCAAGATAGCACTAAATTGTGTGACTTTACCAATACCAACAACAATGATTTTATTAGAACTCCGATTGCTCCTCTTACTGATGCTAAATCTCGTGAAATTAATGCTGCTTTGCTGAATCTTGCCATGAAAGATCCGTTTTCCGGCCTTCCTAGTGAAGATGCCGCTACTCATCTAAATAGCTTCGTTGATTTGTGTGATATGCAAAAGAAGAAAGATGCCTTTATAAGAGTGCCGGGGTACTGATCCACGGGCACCTATGGGACCGGCGGGCCGGGTCCCTTTCGGTTCGGCGGGGGCGGAGATCGTGCAAAGAGCAAATCGAGGCGAAGCACGCGAGCGATTTACCCAGGTTCGGGCCGCACGGATGCGTAAAACCCTACTCCTGCTTTGTGGTTTTGTATTGATTTCTAGCTCGGGAGCGCGGAGTGCTACAGTACACACCAGCGGCTAGCAAGACCGAGCGTGAGTGTCTGAACTGGCTAACCCCCCCCCCCTCTACGTTGCACACGGGCCTCCTTTTATATGCTCAAGGGGCTACCGACAGGTGGCAACGGAGGTAAAGGGCAAAAATGGAAAGGTGCCGTGGTAGGCACAGCTACCTGCTACAGTGTATCATACCTAACCCTGACGGCAGGGGACAAGGGTCTTAAATGCCCGTCTATGTCGCCTAAACAGTGCGAAAAGGGACCGCCAGGGACGCCACCGTTCGCCACGATGGCGATCTTGTCAGCGCCGCTTGCCACCACACGCCCCTAGCTGCACAGCCTTCCTCCACGTACGCCTGGAAGGACCCCAGAGCGACACGTTGGCGGATGTGCTGGAGCGCAGGCGCGGAGAGGTGGCTTGCCGCGGCAAGCGCCTTGCCGCGGTCGTTGTCTTGTCGCGTCCGGGAGCTTGTCGCTCACCGGGTCTTGCCGGAACGCGTGGTGCGCCGCGGCAAGTTCCTTGAAATGCCTTGAGTGGCCTTCCCGGCAAGCTCCTCTTGCCGGGGTCTTGTCTTCTTGACTTGGACACTTTGTTCTTGAATGGCTCCAAAGGAACCACGGAGGATCTCGGCGGTCACCCGGCAAGCCTTGCCGCGGGATGCTGCGACTGCCCGTGCACAAGTTCGGGATACTAGGGTACCCCTACTCTAGTACACCGACAGGAGCCCCCGGGCCTGGGCCATACACGGTGCCGAGCGCTGTTGGGCCAGGCCCAAAACAGGGCACGGGCACGCGCGGCCTAGGTTACGCCGTATCTCACTCCGTATCCACCGCGGCCTCCCCGAACGGCACGCGTTGAATGCGGCGTCGTGGGAGAGGTCGTGGGGGTTTCTTTATTCGGAAATGCGGAACGTCCACCCCCTCCCCATTTATAAGCAGGGGAAACAGGGGCAGTTGGCCCACTCGCCCGTTGCCGTTCCCAATCTCAGAAATCTCCGCCGCTCCCTTGCCTCCCCAAAGCTGAGAGAGAGAGCAGCGCTCCGCCCCCCATCGCCACTATCACCACCAACGCCGTGGACCTCCTCCACTACTTCCGCCATGGCTCCAAAAGCCGACAAGGGGAAGACCGTGAAGACGACCGAGGCGCAGCGGCTCGCGGCGCTGCGGAAGGAGCGGTCCGTTTTCCCCCCAAAGCTCGGCGTGAAGGAGCTGAGGGAGAACTACTATCTGTTCTGGTCGGCGAAGACGCACGCGCATCCGCGCACAAAGGTTCTCCCCACCGCCGCTTGGAAGAAGGCTCCGAATGGGTACCCCTTCTTCGCATTGTTCTTCTATTGCGGGCTCTGCCCGCCCTTCTCTGATTTCTTATGCGACATCATGAACACCTATGGATTCCATCTCCTTGACTTCACCCCCAACGCCGTCCTGACAATGGCAGTTTTCGCACACCTCTGCGAAAACTTTGTCGGAGTCCTTCCCAACATAGCCCTCTTCCGCCACTTTTTCATACCCCGAGTAGAGAGAGGAGAGCCTCTATCCGGCGGGATTGCCTGGATCTCAAGGCCCGGCAAGAAAGAGACCTATCTGGAGGGAGAATTCCGCGGCAAGTGGGAGGAGTGGAGAGCTGATTGGTGCTGGATTGACGAGGAGAGCCCGCAGCCATTCACCGTCCGACGCCGAAGCCTAGTAGCACGCGGCAGCGATTGGAGTGACATGGCTCCGGAGGACGCCAGGCTGAAGATTGCCGTCACCAGGATCCTGCGCCTGAGGCTTGCCGGGCTTACTGTTGGCGCTGTTGGCGCAGACTTCCTTCGCCGCCGCATCGCCCCCCTACAGGAACGGGGGAGGCCCAGTTGGGAGTTCAAGAATGCAGCAGACATCATGAAGCTGCGGCCAGGCCTCAATTACAACTTCACAGTCCTGGAGCTCAGCGCGATGCTGCAGGAGTTGTTCAAATATGACCCCCAGCATCCCGAGGTGTTCAGGTTGCCGGGGGGCGTCGTGCCTTTGTGCAACAATTCCGCGCTCGACCGCATCCGTGCAATGATGCCGGAGTGCGACTCGCACGGGATTGTGCCAACTTGGCAGGAGCCTGCAGACGAGGTCGTGCAGCAATTCTTCGACGACTTGGTGGAAGTGCCAATCCGCCTCGACGAGAAGGACGGCCTCACCCGCGACACCACGGATACTGAGATGGCGCTCATCGCCACTAGGCTGGAGGAGGCGGCGGCAGCCGCAGCCGCGGGCGAGTTCGGGTTCACTATGGAGGAGGCCGATGCAGCAGAAGCGGCAAGCTGTGCCGAGCGAGGGGAGCCTGCCGGCAAGAAGGGGCTTGCCGGGCAAGACACCGAGCCGAGCGAGCCCGCCAAGGACGCAAGCGGCTCGTTGCAAATCGACTTTTCTTCCACCTCGTCTTCAGACAGCCCACCAGAAGCAGAGCCTCCATCCCCACCAAGAAGGCGCCTCCGCAAGGTTGGTGATGTGGCGGAGCGGCAAGCGGGCCAACAGTCGCCACGCCGCGTGACACGCTCGACCACGACAAACACCGTTGCCGCGGGAGCGCCTCACGCTACGACGGCAACTGGAGCGGAGTCTAGCCGGACCACCGCTTCAGTCCCTGCCGCTACTCACGCCGCGCCAACAGCCGGAGCGGGGTCGTCTCAGACCGCCGCCACTGCTCCCGCCAAGCGGCAAGGGAAGCTTCTCCTCCGCCTCCTCGCGCCGGGCGCGTGCCAGGCTTCAACTTCTCCGCGTTAAGCTCCGACGAGGAAGAAGAAGAAGAGTAAGCTTCTCTTGTTGTACTTGCATTTCTTCAACTCTTGCTGTTGGTCTTGTTTCTCACTTGCTTTTTCCTGAATCTGTTCCTCTTTAGGACTCTGGCCCAGAGAGCGGCAAAGAGAGCTAAGGCCCCGGTGATCATCATCGAGGACGAGTTCACTGCGACAACAGGTGGCGCGCCCGAGACAACCTTGCCGGAGCCGGCGACTTTCCTCCATGGCAGCCCCCAGCGTAAGTGTGTGAATTATTTTCCGCGACGAGGCGCGCATGGGTACTTGTCTTTGCTGATATCTGCTTGTTGACTTGTGTAGGAGCCGAGCACCCCCACCAGGAGCCAAGGGAGAATCCCCCGACAAGGGAGAATTCTCCGGCAAGGGAAGGCTTCCCGGTGAGGGAGGAGTCTCCGGCAAGGGAGGGTTCTCCGGCGAGAGACAGCGCCAGCGGCCCCCCGACGACGGAGACCACGACCGCAGAGCCTGGTGTAGGTACTCCCCTTGCTTCAAAACTTCCCTTGGATCCTTCTTTTCTTGATCTTTATGGGTTTCTGCTGGATTCTGTTTGACTCTTCTCCCCTTTCCCGGCCGTCAGATCCATCTGCTGCGGAGCAGATGGAGACAGAGGTCGCCGCCGACGAAGCAGCCGGTGCTGGAGATGCCACCGGCGCAGAGGCCGCCAAGGCTGACGCCGCAGCAACTGGCGAGGAATCTGGCGATCGTACTGACGGCCCAGAGGCCGCAGGAGTGCCAGGCGCTACGCCGACCGCCGACCCATCCGCCAAAGCCGCAGCGCCAAGTTCCAAGGAGCCCCAGCCGGGCGTTTATTTGAAGGCCGGCGACGACGTCTTCATCAATCTTCCCTGGGCATCAAGCTCCAGAGCTCCGGTCGAGGGGGAGGTCTTCGACGGAGAAGTGCTCGCCTCCGCGGGGCTGAAGCTGGTCGACGCGCCAAGCAGCAGCAGCAACGAGCCCGAAGAAGAGCGGCTGCTGCGCAGGTTGATGTCGCTCTACCCGCACGACAAGCCAAGCTGGAGTCCCGCGAGGCACTTGTCGCGAAGGCGGGAGCAGACATTGAAAAGCGCGCGGAAGAGCTCGGGGGTTTCTACCAGGAAGCCCTCCGATCCCTGGCGGAGGAGCGGGAGCAGTTCGCTGAAGCGCGGAAGGTCTTTCTCCTCGAGAAGGCTGAAGCCGAAGAGCGCCAGTGACTTGCCGCTGTGAAGCTAGCCGCGGAAGAGGGCGAGCTGGCGCAGCGGAAGGTCAATCTCGACGCCCACGAGGAGGAGCTTGCCTCGCGCGAGGAGAAGCTTGGCGAAGCCCTCAAGCAAGCAGAGGACGCTGCCGCCGCTGCTGAGGCCGCCAAGGAGGAGTTGAAGACGAAGGTGGCGCGGCTGGAGGCCGATCTCTCCGAGAAGGGCAAGGAGCTCAGCGCCGCCAAGGTCTCCAACGTGGATCTTGAGTTGAAGCTAACCACTTTGACCAAGACTCTGGACAGTGCCAAGAAGCGGGAGGCGGCCTTGAAGGAGGAAATCAAGGCCGACAAGGTGCTGCTGGAGAGCGCTGCCACCGCCCAGAACACCTTCAAGGAGACTGTGACGCTCTGGACGGAGAGTCTGGTGAACGCCGCCACAGATATCAACAAGGAGCTAGCGCAGCTGGGGATGGAAGATCTTGGGTATCCCTCCGACGACAACCTCCAGCCCAGCGCCAAGCTCGTCCTATTCTTCAAGGGCGTGGCGACGGCCCTTCAGCGACTCCGAGAGAGGATCCCCAAGCAACTAGCTGACGAGTCGCGCGAGATCTGCGCAGGAGCCCTCGAGAAAGTGTTGATGAAGGTGGCCTTCCGCAATCCGGGCCTCCGCCTCACCAACATCCTCAGGTCCTTGCCGCCAGAAGCTGATCTGGAGGAGCTCAAGGCCCTTGTCGCACCCATTGTGGACAAGGTGAGCGGGATCAAGCGGGTCGATGGCGATCGCGTAGATTAGGCCGCTCATTTCTTCTTTTCTTGTCGCTGCCCATCATGTCATGAAAACAATCTGTTACAGCTGCGACAAGCTATCTTTGTAATGTAACTTGATTGTGGGCAATGATTGCAACGTTACTCCCTTTACTTGATTCCTCCCTTTGTATGTTTTTGCCCTACGCTTTTAGGGAACTTGCCGGCGCAGGCACCTGAGCCGCGAGCGCTGAGTGCGGAACGTCAGAAGCCTGCTGGCGGTGCCGCTACCGGCAAGAAACCTTGTCACAACTAGTTGCAGCTCACTTAAGTTGCTGAGCGAACTCGAAACAAAGTAAGGGCGCTAGCGGCTCACTTAAGTTGCTGAGCGGACTCGAAGCAAAGTAAGGGCGCTAGCAGCTCACTTAAATTGTTGAGCGGACTCGAAACAAAGTAGGGGCGCAACTAGCTATGAGTTGGTTCCTCCGCGCACAGGTTTCCCATACAAAGTGTGGTCGTTCAAGGGAGATAACTTAAAATTTAAAAAATTCGATTGCTCAAACTTTGGCAACTTAGCTTTTCTGTTGTTTGCTTCCCGACAAGGCGAAACTTTCTTGAACGACGCCTGGCCCATACCATCCATCGTCTTCTCCTTTCCCCCCCGGCAAACTTGTGGGCGAGGGGAACCTTGCTTTCAAAAGGAAGAAGAGACAATACAGATATGGAGCTTTACGGCTCGTTATTGCTTACCGTGGAGTAGGTGCTGCACAAAGTGTCAGATCATATATGCCAGAAAATAGAAAGCATAAAATTGACAAAATGTGCGGAGCACATGAGCTTTACTTATGCACGGGATCTGCGCCCGGCTTTGTACAAAGGATTACATGCAACAGCGACAAGACTTGTACAAAAGGTGGTTGCCGGAACAGGTTCCGACAACCGCGCCTTACGGGTAAAACTTACGAAGATGCTCAATGTTCCAGGAGTTGCTCACCGGAATGCCATCTTCGGTCTCAAGGCGGACAGCACCAGGCCTAGTGACTCGTTTCACCCGGTAAGGGCCTTCCCACTTCGGCGTCAACTTGTTGGAATTCTTGGCTGATTGAACGCGCCGAAGAACAAGGTCGCCTTCCTCGAGACTTCTGGCGTTAACTTTGCGGCTATGGTAGCGGCGCAAAGCTTGCTGGTAGCGAGCAGCTCGCACAGCAGCCTGAAGACGGTCTTCCTCAAGGAGCAGCGCGTCATCTTGTCGCAGCCGCTCTTGCTCGAGCTCATCATAAGCGAGCACTCGAGGCGACCCGTATACGAGTTCCGTGGGGATAACTGCCTCTGCTCCATAGACTAGAGCAAAAGGTGTCTGTCCAGTGGCTCGATTTGGCGTCGTTCTGATCGACCAAAGAACCACCGGCAGCTCCTCGATCCAGTTTCTTCCGCACTTGTGCAGCCTGTCGAAAGTTCTGGTCTTGAGCCCGCGCAGCACTTCAGCATTTGCCCTCTCTGCTTGACCGTTGCTTCTCGGGTGAGCAACAGAAGCGAAGCAGACCTTGGCGCCAAGATCTTTGACGTACTGCGTGAAGGTGCGGCTCGTAAATTGCGTGCCGTTGTCGGTGATTATCCTGTTAGGGATCCCGAAGCGGCAAACAATTGACCTGAAGAACTTGACTGCTGACTGTGCTGTCACCTTCCTCACTGGTTCTACTTCCGGCCACTTTGTGAACTTGTCGATTGCAACGTACAAGTACTCAGAGCCCCCTACAGCTCGGGGAAAGGGGCCGAGGATGTCGAGCCCCCAGACCGAGAATGGCCAGGATAAAGGGATCGTCTGGAGAGCTTGAGCTGGTTGGTGTATCTGCTTGGAATGAAACTGACACGCTTCACATTGGGTTACTTGTGCAGTTGCATCCTGGAGGGCTGTTGGCCAGAGGAAACCTTGCCGGAAAGCTTTACCGACAAGTGCTCTTGCGCCAATGTGGTGACCACATATGCCTCCATGTATTTCTGCCAACAGCTTTTGTCCATCTTCCCGGGGAATACACTTCAATTTCACACCGCTGAGTCTTCTTCTGTACAGTGTCTTGTCGACAAATTGGTACATACTTGACTGCCGGGATACTCTCTCCGCTTCTTCTTGCTCTTCGGGAAGTCCTCCTGTCTGAAGGAAATGGACAATCTGTTGTGCCCATGTTGGAGCTTGTGGCTCGACAACAAGGACTAAAGGCAAATTTGCTGCTGCGGGAACATCCGCTTCCACGGCAAGAACCTGCGGCTCTGCCGGAGCTTGACGTTCCCCGACAAGCTTGCCGGAGCAAAACTTGTCGGGAGCTCTTGCTTCAACGGAACAAACCCTAGGGTCTGCCGGAGCAGACTGCTCCTCAGCGCTCTTGGCGTTGATCTTGGGTGCTGCTGCGGGAATATCCGCTTCTACGGCAAGAACCTATGGCTTTGCCGGAGCGTGACGTTCCCCGGCAAGCTTGCCGGAGCAAAACTTGTCGGGAGCTCTTGCTTCAACGGAACAAACCCTAGGGTCTGCCGGAGCAGACTGCTCCTCAGCACTCTTGGCGTTGATCTTGGGGACCTTCTTGGCGGCGGCTTCGGGGAGCTCTGCCGGCAAATAGTCACCAGAAACCAACTTCCTCTTCTTGCTCTGTCTAGTTGATGGCGTTACGGACGTCTGAGTCAGCTTGAGCACAAAGATCCCTGGTTCCACAGGTAACTTAAGTGTGGCACACTTTGACAGGCCATCTGCAATGGCGTTATGAGCTTTTGGAACATGCTCCATTTGTAGGCCGTCAAAGTGTTCTTCTAGCTTTCTCACTTCGTCGACGTAAGCTTCCATCAACGGACTCTGATAACTCTTGTTTACTTGGCGGACGACAAGCTGTGAGTCACCCCTGACAATGAGCTTCTTGATCCCAAGGTCTGCCGCGATCCGAAGACCGGCAAGCAAGCCCTCATATTCTGCAGTATTGTTCGTTGCTCGCTCTTTGGGGAAGTGCATCTGGACTATGTACTTGAGGTGCTCACCGGTGGGTGCGACAAGCAGCACGCCAGCGCCAGCGCCTTGTAGCGAAAAGGCACCATCAAAGTACATCAGCCACTCTTTGCTTGCTTCCTTGTCGGGGATGCTTGTTTCTGGAATTTCTTCATCTGGTGTTGGCGTCCATTCTGCTATGAATTCTGCCAATGCTCTGCTCTGGATAGTTGAAGTGCTTTCAAACTTGAGGCCAAAGCTTGACAGTTCCAGTGCCCACTCAACAATCCTGCCGGTCGCTTCTGGATTCTGCAGTATCCTCTTCAGCAGAAAGCGAGTGACAACTGTGATCTCATGTGCTTGGAAGTAATGGCGCAGCTTTCTCGAGGCCATGAGAAGGCCGAAAAGCAATTTCTGCACACCAGAGTACCTTGACCTAGCCCCCTGCAGAAGGGAACTGACAAAGTAAACTGGGCGCTGCACCATCTTCTTGTGTATCTCGTCGTGTATCTGCGCAGATCCATCTTTGTCGGGACCAGAGCTTGTCGGGGAAGCTCCCTGCTTGTCGCTGGATGCGCTTGCCGCGGTTGCTGGCTCATCGTCTGCCTCCCTCTCTGCTACTAACGCAGCACTAACCACTTGATTGGTTGCCGCTATGTACAGCAGCAACTTCTCTTGTAGCTTAGGTGCGACAAGTATTGGAGGGGAGGACAGGTATCTCTTCAGGTCTTGCAGCGCAGCCTCCGCTTCCGGAGTCCATTTCATTGGACCTGCCCTTTTCAATAATTTGAAAAACGGCAGGGCGCGCTCAGCAGACCGAGAGATAAACCTGCTGAGAGCAGCCACGCAACCGGCAAGTTTCTGTACATCCTTGACGCGCTTTGGTGCTTCAATCTGCTCAATGGCCTTGATCTTGTCGGGATTGGCTTCAATTCCCCGCTGAGACACGAAGAACCCGAGAAGCTTGCTGGAGGGAACTCCAAACACACACTTCTCTGGGTTGAGCTTGAGGCTGATCTTGCGCAGATTTTCAAAGGTCTCTTCTAAATCTTGAATCAGGGTTGCTCTGTCCTTGCTCTTGACCACTATATCATCCATGTAGGCTTCCACATTTCTGTGTATTTGTGGCTCAAGAGCAACATGGACTACTCTTGCAAATGTCGAACCAGCATTTTTTAATCCGAAAGGCATCCGTACGAAACAGTACGTGCCACATGGAGTAATAAATGCGGTCTTCTCCTCATCCTCTTCTGCCATGAAGAGCTGATGATATCCTGAGTATGCGTCAGGAAATGAAAGCACATCACATCCGGCGGTGGAGTCAACTATCTGGTCAATGCGCGGCAAAGGAAATGGGTCTTTGGGACAAGCTTTGTTAACATCGGTGAAATCGATACAAAGTCTCCATTTTCCGTTTGCCTTGCGCACGACTACAGGATTGGCCAACCACGTGGGATGGAGCACTCCTCTGACAAGGCCTGCTGCTTCCAGTTTCTTTATCTCTTCTGCAATGAATTCTTGGCGCTCCACTGCCTGCTTCCTGACTCTCTACTTGACGGGCCGCGCATGGGGACAAACGGCAAGGTGGTGCTCAATTACCTTCCTGGGAACACCGGGGATGTCAGACGGTTGCCATGCAAACACGTCGACATTCACCCGCGGGAAAAGCAACGAGCGCGCTTTCCTATTTAGGGTCGAGCGTGGCACTGATGGTGAAGGCACCACCAGTGCCGTCCTCCTTGGCGGATACCTTCTTCGTATCTGGCGGAGCTGCCATCGTCTTCTTGCACTTGCCGGTGGAGCTCGATGGTGCGTCCTTGACGGCAGCGCAGCACTCCGGAGAGGTGCGCTTGCCGGAGTGGGCATCAGAACTCTTGCCGGACTTGGTCTTCTTCCCCCCGGGAGCTTCAGCGGCAAGTGGATTGTGATCTGCCGTGGCTGCTGCTTCCCGGTAGATCTTGTCGGCATAGATAAGAGCATCCTTCTTGTCGCCAGGGACAGAAATGACGCTTATCGGGCCTGGCATCTTCAGCATGTTATATGCGTAGTGAGAGGCTGCCATGAACTTGGCGAGTGCTGGACGGCCAAGTATCCCATTGTAAGGCAATGGAATATCGGCAACGTCGAATGTGACCTTCTCAGTCCTGAAGTTTAGCTCGCTGCCAAATGTTACCGGCAGCGTGACCTTCCCCTTCGGCTTGCTCCTTCCCGGATTGATTCCTTGGAATGTGCCGGTCTCTTCGAGCTCGCTGTCAGGGATTTGGAGTTTTTGGAGTACAGCGGAGGAGATCAGGTTTAAGCCGGCCCCGCCGTCAACTAGCATCTTGGTGACTTTGAGGTTGCGGATAGTTGGTGATACCAACATCGGCAAACACCCGACCGCAGTTGTGCGATCAGGGTGATCCTCAAGTTCGAAGATGATAGGCGTGCTGGACCACTTCAGAAGCTTGCGTGATTCGATAGGTCGTTCTGCTGCATTAACTTCCCGCACCCACTGTTTGAGTCGGCGGTGTGAGGTATGCAGAGAAGCACCACCGTCAATGCACAAGACCTCTGTGGCTTTGTGAAACTCCTGCTCACTGGTCTCAACATCATCCATGTCTTCGTCGTCGTCGTCGTCTTCATCATTGTCGCGGCCGCGGGGAGGTCTGTCTCCTTGCCGCTGCTTGGCCTTACCGCGGCGTCCTCCTCGGCCGGCGCGCTTCTTGCCAGATTCTGCAGCGCCACCTTGGGCCCTCTCCTTGTCTCGCCACTCGTACTCAGCCTTTTGCTGCTGGACAAGCTGCTCGACCTTTTTGCAGCTCTGGAGATCATGGCCCTTGGTGCGGTGAATCTTGCAGTATTGCTTGTCGGAGCCGTCCTGCTTGTCGGCGGCTGCCACAGCCTGGCAGTTGGCGCACACGGCAATCTCCTTGCCGGAGCTACCAACTTTGGCCTTCTTGGCGCTACCTTCGTTGCCGGGCTGCTCAACGACTAGCACCTCTTTGCCTTTCTTCTTCCTGTTCCGCCGCCGGTTTTTCTTTGCCGGGGCAATATCCTCACTGTCAGATCCTTCTGCTCCTGCATTCTCTCCGGGGAGTCTCCTCCCTTCCTCAGCGCGTGCACACTTGTCGGCCAGGGCATATAGCTCACTGACGTCTCTGATCCTGCACATCGCCATCTCCTCCCGCATCCTGCGGTTACGCACGTTCTGATGAAACGCGCTGATGACCGTGGCGGGGTGGACGTCTGGGATGTTGTACTGTACACGGTTGAACCTCTGAATATACTTGCGCAGGGGCTCTCCTTCCTTCTGGACGAGCAGATGAAGATCACTCTCTTGGCCATGAGGTTTGTGGCCGCCTGTGAAGGCGCCGACAAACTGATGGCATAGATCAGCCCAGGAGGATATGGAGTTGTCCGGCAAGTGCATGAGCCAGGACATGACGTTGGGCTTGAGCACCAACGGGAAGTAGTTGGCAAGGATCTTGTCGTCCCGCCCCCCAGCAGCTTGCACCGCGATGGTGTAGATGCTGAGGAACTCCGACGATGCGACTTGCCGTCGTACTTCTCCGGTACATCTGGTTTGAAATTCTTCGTACTGGGCCACTGGACTTGCCGCAGCTCACGAGTGAACGCAGGGCAACCTACCGCGTACGGCAAGTCGCCTGGTTCCCCTGGCGCATGCATGTCAACAGAGGGCCCAGCGCGCTGGTCTGATTGATGCCGCGCTTCTCTCTAGCGCTCGATGCGAGTACGAGCGTCTTCTTGTTGTCGTTCTTGAAGAACTTGGCGCTGATCGCGACGAGCTCGCGGATCTGACGACGCGGTGGAGTCGCTGTCGAGGTGGACCCGGCGAGTCGGCGATCTTGGCCTTCGGGGTGGAGAGTGCACAGTAGTTGCACCCCCACCAGTCTTGTCATCTCTGGCTCGTGCCTGGCTGGCTTGCCGCGGCTGAGACGTGCTCGGCTGCCGTGGAGTGTCGCCGTTGGCGAAGCCGATGAGACTCTGGATAGTGGCCCTCCAGTCGTCGATCTTGTCCGCCGCTGGAGGGTAGTCTAGGAGCAGCTGAGCTCGCGCCAAAGCTTCTGCTGCGGTGGCGGGTGGCGGTGGCGAACGGTGCGAGGAGCGGGATATGCTCGGACTTCTAACTACGTTAGAAGGAGCAGTATCTCGTCCAGGCGACCGTGTCTCGCTCACGCCAGCAGGTTGACGTGCATGGTGGTCCTGAGCGCTCCGAGATCCACCAGCTCGATCTTGATCTAGCGAACGCATGGTACCGTGAGTACCATGACGCTGCCGGTCCCGCGCCTCCTGAGATGGGCGCGGTGCATGCACGGACGCCGAGGTCTTGGAGTGTGCCCGGTCATTGTGGGAGCCGGCTACGCCGCCGATGGGCAGCGCAGCCTTGTCCTGGGACCTGGCAGCACCGTGAGTTCCCTCGTCGACGCGTGTCCTTCCGCCGGTGCCTGCCCCACCAACCGTTTGCTCCGGCGGTGGCTGGCTCGGCGCGAACGGAGCAGCTGCCTCCGAAACTTTCTTCTTCGGTGGCATGTTGATGAAGACGATGAAGATCTAGCTCGCGAGAACGCCGGATCTGGTTCACACAACTTCGACGCCCCCTACCTGGCGCGCCAAAGATGCCGGGGTACTGATCCACGGGCACCTATGGGACCGGCGGGCAGGGTCCCTCTCGGTTCGGCGGCGGCGGAGATCGTGCAAAGAGAAAATCGAGACAAAGCACGCGAGCGATTTACCCAGGTTCGGGCCGCACGGATGCGTAAAACCCTACTCCTGCTTTGTGGTTTTGTATTGATTTCTAGCTCGGGAGCGCGGAGTGCTACAGTACACACCAGCGGCTAGCAAGACCGAGCGTGAGTGTCTGAACTGGCTAACCCCCCCTCTACGTTGCACACGGGCCTCCTTTTATATGCTCAAGGGGCTACCGACAGGTGGCAACGGAGGTAAAGGGCAAAAATGGAAAGGTGCTGTGGTAGGCACAGCTACCTGCTACAGTGTATCATACCTAACCCTGACGGCAAGGGACAAGGGTCTTAAATGCCCGTCTGTGTCGCCTAAACAGTGTGAAAAGGGACCGCCAGGGACGCCACCGTTCGCCACGATGGCGATCTTGTCAGCGCCGCTTGCCACCGCACGCCCCTAGCTGCACAGCCTTCCGCCACGTACGCCTGGAAGGACCCCAGAGCGACACGTTGGCGGATGTGCTGGAGCGCGGGCGCGGAGAGGTGGCTTGCCGCGGCAAGCGCCTTGCCGCAGTCGTTGTCTTGTCGCGTCCGGGAGCTTGTCGCTCACCGGGTCTTGCCGGAACGCGTGGTGCGCCGCGGCAAGTTCCTTGAAATGCCTTGAGTGGCCTTCCAGGCAAGCTCCTCTTGCCGGGGTCTTGTCTTCTTGACTTGGACACTTTGTTCTTGAATGGCTCCAAAGGAACCACGAAGGATCTCGGCGGTCACCCGGCAAGCCTTGCCGCGGGATGCTGCGACTGCCGTGCACAAGTTCGGGATACTAGGGTACCCTACTCTAGTACACCGACAAAGAGCGTGTTCTTCTAGTTCCTATGAAAATAAATATGAATATCTAATAGTTATTGATGTGTCCCCTATTAAATATTTGTTTTGCAATATGAATCTTGATAATGATGGGACTGATTATGATCCACCTCTACCTAGAAGGCGTTCAAAAAATTAAGAGTTTTTAGATCTTGATGCTAAATTTGATGAAAGTGGGATTGAAGAAATCAAAACCCTAGATACTAATAAACCCACTATTTTGGATTTCAAGGAATTTAATTATGAAAATTGCTCTTTGATTGATTGTGTTTCCTTGTTGCAATCCGTGCTAAATTCTCCTCATGCTTATAGTCAAAATAAAGCATTTACTAAACATATCGTCGATGCCATGATGCAATCTTATGAAGAAAAACTTGAGTTGGAAGTCTCTATCCCTAGAAAACTTTATGATGAGTGGGAACCAACTATTAAAATTAAAATTAAAGATCATGAGTTCTATACTTTGTGTGATTTGGGTGCTAGTGTTTCCACGATTCCAAAGACTTTGTGTGATTTGTTAGGTTTCCGTGATTTTGATGATTGCTCTTTAAACTTGCACCTTGTGGATTCCACTATTAAGAAACCTATGGGAAGAATCAATGATGTTCTTATTGTTGCAAATAGGAATTATGTGCCCGTAGATTTTATTGTTCTTGACATAGATTGCAATCCTTCATGTCCTATTATTCTTGTAGACCTTTCCTTAGAATGATTGGTGCAATTATTGATATGAAGGAAGGAAATATTAGATTCCAATTTACGTTAAGGAAAGGCATGGAACACTTTCCTAGAAAGAAAATCAAATTACCTTATGAATCTATAATTAGAGCCACTTATGGATTCCCTACCAAAGATGGCAATACCTAGATCTATCCTTGCTTTTTATGCCTAGCTAGGGGCGTTAAACAATAGCGCTTGTTGGGAGGCAACCCAATTTTATTTTCATTTCTTTATTTTTGCTCCTGTTTAGTAGTAAATAATTTATCTAGCCTCTGTTTTGGTTGTGTTTTTTGTGTTTAATTAGTGTTTGTGCCAAGTAGAACCGTTGGGAAGACTTGGGGAAAGCTTTGCTATCTTGCTGTAAAAAACAGAAAGTTTAGCACTCACGAGAACTGCTGTCATTTTTATTTGGAAAGTGCTATTTAGTTAATTCTTTTTGAATATGATTAATAGATAAATTCCTCACGTCAAGAAATTTATTTTAGAATTTTTGGGCTTCCAGATCTTGCACTAGCTACAGATTACTACAGACTGTTCTGTTTTTGACAGATTCTGTTTTTCGTGTGTTGTTTTCTTATTTTGATGAATCTATGGCTAGTAAAATAGTTTATAAACCATAGATAAGTTGGAATACAGTAGGTTTAACACAAATATAAATAAATAGTGATTTCATTACAGTACCTTGAAGTAGTCTTTTGTTTTCTTTCGCTAACGGAGCTCACGAGATTTTCTACTTTGAGTTTTGTGTTGTGAAGTTTTCAAGTTTTTGGGTAAAGATTTGATGGATTATGGAACAAGGAGTGTCAAGAGCCTAAGCTTGGGGATGCCCATGGCACCCCCAAGATAATCTAAGGACACCTAAAAGCCAAAGCTTGGGGATGCCCCGGAAGGCATCCCCTTTTTCGTCTACTTCTATCGGTAACTTTACTTGGAGCTATATTTTTATTCACCACATGATATGTGTTTTTCTTGGAGTGTATTGTATGATTTGAGTCTTGGATTTTTAGTTTACCACAATCATCCTTGCTGTACACACCTTTTGACAGAGCCATAGATGATTTGGAATTTGTTAGAATACTCTATGTGCTTCGCTTATATCTTTTGAGTTATATAATTTTCCTCTAGTACTTCACTTATATTTTTCAGAGCACGGTGGTGGATTTGTTTTATAGAAACTATTGATCTCTCATGCTTCACTTAGATTATTTTGAGAGTCTTAAATAGCATGGTAATTCTCTTAAATAATCATAATATGCTTGGTATGCAAGAATAGTAAAACTTTCTTATGAGTGTGTTGAATAGTATGAGAAGTTTGATGCTTGATAATTGTTTTGAGATATGAAGATGGTGATATTAAAGTTGCGCTAGTAGAGTAGTCGTGAATTTGAGAAATACTTGTGTTAAAGTTTGTGATTCCCGTAGCATGCACGTATGGTGAACCGTTATGTGATGAAGTCGGAGCTTGATTTATTTTCTGATTGTCTTCCTTATGAGTGGCGGTCGGGGACGAGCGATGGTCTTTTCCTACCAATCTATCCCCCTAGGAGCATGCATGTAATACTTTGCTTTGATGACTTGTAGATTTTTGCAATAAGTATATGAGTTCTTTATGACTAATGTTGAGTCCATGGATTATACGCACTCTTCTTCCTTCCACCTTTGCTAGCCTCTCTAATACCGCGCACCTTCCGCCGGTATCATACACCCACCATACCTTCCTCAAAACAGCCACCATACCTACATATTATGGCATTTCCACAGCCATTCCGAGATATATTGCCATGCAACTTTCCACTGTTTCATTTATTATGACACGCTCCATCATTGTCATATTGCTTAGCATGATCATGTAGTTGACATCTTATTTGTGGCAAAGCCACCGTTCATAATTCTTTCATACGTGTCACTCATGAGTCATTGCACATCCCAGTACACCGTCGGAGGCATTCATATAGAGTCATATCTTGTTCTATGTATTGAGTTGTAATTCTTGAGTTGTAAGTAAATAAAAGTGTGATGATCATCATTATTAGAGCATTGTCCCAGTGAGGAAAGGATGATGGAGACTATGATTCCCCCATAAGTCGGGATGAGACTCCGGAAGAAATTAAATAAATAAAAGAGGCCAAAGAAGCCCAAAATGAGAGAAAAAGAGAGAAGGGGCAATGCTACTATCCTTTTACCACACTTGTGCTTCAAAGTAGCACCATGATCTTCATGATAGAGAGTCTCCTATGTTATCACTTTCATATACTAGTGGGAATTTTACATTATAGAACTTGGCTTGTATATTCCAATGATGGGCTTCCTCAAAATGCCATAGGTCTTCGTGAGCAAGCGAGTTGGATGCACACCCACTAGTTTCTTTTGTTGAGCTTTCATACACTTAGCTCTAGTGCATCCGTTGCATGGCAATCCCTACTCACTCACATTGATATCTATTGATGGGCATCTCCATAGCCCATTGATACGCCTAGTTGATGTGAGACTATCTTCTCCCTTTTTGTCTTCTCCACAACCACCATTCTATTCCACCTATAGTGCTATATCCATGGCTCACGCTCATGTATTGCGTGAAGATTGAAATTTTTGAGAATGTCAAATGTATGAAACAATTGCTTGGCTTGTCATCGGAGTTGTGCATGATTTAAATATTTTGTGTGGTGAAGATAGAGCATAGCCAGACCATATCATTTTGTAGGGATAACTTTCTTTGGCCATTTTATTTTGACAAGACATGATTGCTTTGTTAGGATGCTTGAAGTATTATTATTTTTATGTCAATATGAACTTTTATGTTGAATCTTTCGGATCTGAATATTCATACCACAATTAATAAGTATTACATGAAAATTATGCCAAGTAGCATTCCACATCAAAAATTATCTTTTTATCATTTACCTACTCGAGGACGAGCTGGAATTAAGCTTGGGGATGCTTGATACGTCTCCAACGTATCTATAATTTTTGATTGCTCCATCCTATGTTATCTACTGTTGTGGACATTATTGGGCTTTATTATCCACTTTTATATTATTTTTGGGACTAACCTATTAACCGGAGGCCCAGCCCAGAATTGATGTTTTTTGCCTATTTTAGGGTTTCGAAGAAAAGGAATATCAAACGGAGTCCAAACGGAATGAAACCTTCGGGAACATGATTTTCTCAACAAACGTGATCCAGGAGACTTGGACCCTACGTCAAGAAACAAAGGAGGAGGCCACGAGGTAGGGGGCGCACCTACCCCCCCCCAGGCACGCCCTCCACCCTCGTGGGCCCCCAGTTGCTCCACCGACGTACTACTTCCTCCTATATATACCTACATACCCCCAAACAATCAGATACGGAGCCAAAAACCTAATTCCACCGCCGCAACTTTCTGTATCCACGAGATCCCAACTTGGGGCCTATTCCGGAGCTCCGCCGGAGGGGGTATCCATCACGGAGGGCTTCTACATCAACACCATAGCCTCTCCGATGAAGTTTGAGTAGTTTACCTCAGACCTTCGGGTCCATAGTTATTAGCTAGATGGCTTCTTCTCTCTTTTTGGATCTCAATACAAAGTTCTCCCCCTCTCTTGTGGAGATCTATTCGATGTAATCTTCTTTTTGCGGTGTGTTTTTTGAGATCGATGAATTGTGGGTTTATGATCAAGATTATCTATGAACAATATTTGAATCTTCTCTGAATTCTTTTATGTATGATTGGTTATATTTGCAAGTCTCTTCGAATTATCAGTTTGGTTTGGCCTACTAGATTGATCTTTCTTGCAACGGGAGAAGTGCTTAGCTTTGGGTTCAATCTTGCGGTGTCCTTTCCCAGTGACAGTAGGGGCAGCAAGGCACGTATTGTATTGTTGCCATCGAGGACAACAAGATGGGGTTTTTATCATATTGCATGAATTTATCCCTCTACATCATGTCATGTTGCTTAAGGCGTTACTCTGTTTCCATGAGCTTAATACTCTAGATGCATGCTGGATAGCGGTCGATGAGTGGAGTAATAGTAGTAGATGCAGGCAGGAGTCGGTCTACTTGTCTCAGACGTGATGCCTATATACATCATCATACCTAGATACTCTCATAAATATGCTCACTTCTGTCAATTGCTCAATAATAATTTGTTCACCCACCATAAAATACTTATGCTCTTGATAGAAGCCACTAGTGAAACATATGGCCCCCGGGTCTATCTTCGTCATATTAATCTTCCTATACTTATTTATTTACTTTTCTTTTTACTTTGCTTTTATTTTACTTTGCATCTTTATCACAAAATTACCAAAAATATTATCTTATCATATCTATCAGATCTCACTCTCGTGTGTGACCGAGAAGGGATTGACACTTGACACCCCCTTATCGTGTTGGTTGCGAGGAGTTATTTGTTTTGTGCAGGTACAAGGGACTCGCGCGTAGCCTCCTACTGGATTTATACCTTGGTTCTCAAAAATTGAGGGAAATAGTTACGCTACTTTGCTGCATCATCCTTTCCTCTTCAAGGAAATCCAATGCAGTGCTCAAGAGGTAGCAGAGTATCGGAGAGGTATCTCTGGGCCCTCTCGGTAATGCACATCACTATAAGCCTTGCAAGCAATGTAACTAATGAGTTAGTTGCGGGATGATTCATTACAGAACGAGTAAAGAGACTTGCCAGTAACGAGATTGAACTAGGTATGATGATACCGACGATCGAATCTCAGGCAAGTAACATACTGATGACAAAGGGAACAACGTTTGTTGTTATGCGGTGTGACCGATAAAGATCTTCGTAGAATATGGAGGAACCAATATGAGCATCCATGTTCCTCTATTGGTTATTGACCGAAGATGTGTCTTGGTCATGTCTACATAGTTCTCGAACCCATAGGGTCCGCACGCTTAACGTTTGATGACGATTTGTATTATGAGTTATATGTGATTTGATGACCAAAGTTTGTTCAGAGTCCCGGACGAGATCACGTACATGACGAGGAGTCTCGAAATGGTCGAGACATAAAGATTGATATATTGGACAATGTTATTCGGACACCGGGTGAGTTTCGAGAGGTACCGGATAACTATCGGAGTGCCGGAGGGTTATCGGAACCCCCCGGGGGAACTAATGGGCCTTAGTGGGCCTTAGTGGGGGGAGAGAAGGGCCACAAGGGGCTGCCCCCCCTTTGGGTCCGAATTGGACTAGGGGAAGGGGGCGGCGCCCCTTCCCTTCCCCCTCTCCCTTCCTCCTCCCCCCTTTCACCAAGTGGAATCCTACTAGGACTTGGAGTCCTAGTAGGACTCCTCTCCTTGGCGCGCCCTACAAGGGCCGGCCGGCCTCCCCCTCCCCTCCTTTATATACGGGGGCAGGGGGCACCCTAGAACACAGAAGATCAATTGTCTTAGCTGTGTGCGGTGCCCCCCTCCACAGTTACACAGCTCGGTCATATCGTCGTAGTGCTTTGGCGAAGCCCTGCACCGGTAATATCATCATAATCGTCACCACGCTATCGTGCTAATAGAACTCTCCCTCGTCCTCAACTGGATCAAGAGCTCGAGGGACGTCATCAAGTTGAACGTGTGCTGAACACGGAGGTGCCGTACATTCGGTACATGGATCGGTTGGACCGTGCAGACGTTCGACTACATCAACTGTGTGATACGGCCATTTTGCATCATGCTTTTATATCGATATTTATTGCATTATGGGCTGTTATTACACATTATGTCACAATACGTATGCCTATTCTCTCTTATTTTACAAGGTTTACATAAAGAGGGAGAATGCCGGCAACTGGGATTCTGGGCTGGAAAAGGAGCAAAATTAGAGACCTATTTTGCACAGCTCCAAAAGTCCTGAAACTTCACGGAAGACATTTTCAGAATATATAAAAAATACTGAGCGCAAGAAGTTCACCAGGGGGGCACACCCTGCCCACGAGGGTAGGGGGCGCGCCCTACCCCCCGGGCACGCCCCCCTACCTCGTGGGCCCCCTGGTGGCCCTCCGATGGCCATCTTCTGCTATATGGTGTCTTTCGATGAGAAAAAAAATCATAAGCCATCTTCCCGATCGAAACTCCGCCGCCACGAGGCGGAACCTTGGCGGATCCAATCTAGGGCTCCGGCAAAGCTGTTCTGCCGGGGAAACTTCCCTCCGGGAGGGGGAAATCATCGCCATCCTCATCACCAACGCTCCTCTCATCGGGAGAGGGCAATCTCCATCAACATCTTCACCAGCACCATCTCCTCTCAAAACCCTAGGTCATCTCTTGTATCCAATTCTTGTCTCCAAGTCCGGGATTGGCACTAGTAGGTTGCTAGTAGTGTTAATTACTCCTTATAGTTGATGTTAGTTGGTTTACTTGGTGGTAGATCATATGTTCAAATCCTATATGCATATTAATACCCCTCTGATTATGAACATGAATATGCTTTGTGAGTAGTTACGTTTGTTCCTGAGGACATGGGAGAAGTCTTGCTATTAGTAGTCATGTGAATTTGGTATTCGTTCGATATTTTGATGAGATGTATGTTGTCTCTCCTCTAGTGGTGTTATGTGAACATCGACTACATAACACTTCACCATTATTTGGGCCTAGAGGAAGGCATTGGGAAGTAATGAGTAGATGATGGGTTGCTAGAGTGACAGAAGCTTAAACCCTAGTTTATGCGTTGCTTCGTAAGGGACTGATTTGGATCCATATGTTTCATGCTATGGTTAGGTTTACCTTAATACCTTTGCTGTAGTTGCAGATGCTTGCAATAGATGTTAATCATAAGTGGGATGCTTGTCCAAGTAAGTATAGTACCCAAGCTCCGGTCCACCCACATACCAAATTATCAAAGTACCGAACGCGAATCATATGAGCATGATGAAAACTAGCTTAACGATATTCCCATGTGTCCTCGGGAGCGCTTTTCTCTATATAAGAGTTTGTCCAGGCTTGTCCTTTGCTACAAAAAGGATTGGGCCACCTTGCTGCACTTTATTTACTTTTGTTACTTGTTGCTCGTTACAAATTATCCTATCACAAAACTATCTGTTACCACTTATTTCAGTACTTGCAGAGAATACCTTGCTGGAAACCGCTTGTCATTTCCTTCTGCTCCTCGTTGGGTTCGACACTCTTACTTATCGAAAGGACTACGATAGATCCCCTATACTTGTGGATCATCAAGACTCTTTTCTGGCGCCGTCGCCGGGGAGTGAAGCGCCTTTGGTAGGTGGAATTTGGTAAGGAAAAATTTACATAGTGTCCTGACATTTACTGTCACTTGTTACTATGGAAAGTAATCCTCTGAGGGGCTTGTTCGGGGTATCTTCACCCCGACCAGTAGAGCAAAGAGTTGCTCCTCAACCTACTGAACCTACTGAAAATGAAAATGTTCCCTTTGAAATTCCTTCGGGTATGATAGAAAAACTGCTAGCTAATCCTTTGGCGGGAGACGAGACAACGCATCCTGATGAGCACCTAATATATGTGGATGAATTTTGTTGATTATTTCAGCTTGCAGGTGTACCCGGAGATGTTGTTAAGAAGAAGGTCTTCCCTTTATCTTTGAAGGAAGATGCATTGACATGGTATAGGCTATGTGATGATATGGGATCATGGAACTACAAATGATTGAAATTGGAATTTCATCAGAAGTTTTATCCTATGCATCTTGTTCATCGTGATCGCAATTATATATATATATATATTGGCATCGCGAAGGAGAAAGCATCGCTCAAGCTTGGGGGAGGCTTAAATCAATGTTATATTCATGCCCCAATCATGAGCTCTCAAGAGAAATGATTATTCAAAATTTATATGCTCGGCTTTCTGATAACAATCGCACCATGCTCGACTCTTCTTGTGCTGGCTCTTTTATGACGAAGACTATTGAATTCAAATGGAATTTATTGGATAGAATTAAATGCAACTCTGAAGATTGGGATCTCGACGAACGTAAGGAGTCAGGTATGACACCTAAGTTTGATTGTGTTAAGTCTTTTATGGATACCGATGTTTTTTGTAAATTTAGCACTAAATATGGGCTTGACTCTGAGATAGTAGCTTCCTTCTGTGAATCTTTTGCTACTTATATTGATCTCCCCAAGGAGAAGTGGTTTAAATATCATCCTCCCATAGAAGTAAAGGTAGCTTCACGTATTAAAGTTGATGAAAAGAATGTCACTTATAATGATCCTATTGTTCCCACTGCTTATGTTGAGAAACCACCTTTTCCTGTTAGGATAAAAGATCATGCTAAAGCTTCAACTGTGGTTCGTAAAAGCAATATTATAACTTATACACCTCCTGAGCAAGTTAAAGTTGAACCTAATATTGCTATTGTTAAGGATCTCTTGGCTGATAATATTGATGGGCATGTTATTTATTTCTGCGGTGAAATTGCTAGAATTGCTAAACCTTGTGCTAAAGATAAACATAGACCTATGGTAGGCATGTATGTTATTTCTGTTAAAATAGGAGATCATTGTTATCATGGCATATGTGATATGGGTGCTAGTGCTAGTGTTATACCTCATGACTTATACAAAGAAATTAAGCATGAGATTGCACCTGCTGAGGTTACAATTAAACTTTCCAATAGAGATACTATATCAACAATGGGAATTGTTAGATATGTTGAGGTCTCGTGTGGGAAAACTAAATATCCTGCTGATTTTCTTGTTCTTGGTTCCCCACAAGATAGCTTTTGTCCCATTATATTTGGTAGACCTTTCTTGAACACGGTTAATGCTAGGATAGACTGCGAAAAGAATGATGTTACTATTGGCTTGGGTGATATGTCTCATGAGTTTAATTTCTCTAAATTTAGTAGACAACACCGTGAAGAAGAATTGCCTAGTAAGGATGAAATTATTGGTCTTGCTTCTATTGTCATACCTCCCAGTGATCCTTTAGAACAATATTTGCTAGACCATGAAAATGATATATTTATGAATGAAAGAAGGGAAATAGATGAAGTATTCTTTAAACAGGAACCTATTCTTAAACATAATTTGCCTGTTGAAATCCTAGGGGATCCTGCTCCACCCAAGGGTGATCCTGTGTTTGAGCTTAAACCGTTGTCTGATACTCTTAAATATGCTTATCTTGATGAGAAAAATATATATCCTGTTATTATTAGTGCTAACCTTTCAGAGCATGAACAAGAAAGATTATTGAAAACTCTGAAGAAGCACCGTGCTGCTATTGGGTATACTCTTCATGATCTTAAGGGCATTAGCCCCACTCTATGTCAACATAAAATAAATTTGGAAGAAGATGCTAAACCAGTTCATGATCACCAACGACGGCTGAATCCTAAAATGAAAGAAGTGGTAAGAAAGGAAATACTAAAGCTCCTTGAGGCAGGTATAATTTATCCCGTTGCTGATAGTCAGTGGGTAAGTCCTGTCCATTGTGTCCCTAAGAAGGGAGGTATTACTGTCGTTCCTAATGATAAAGATGAATTGATTCCTCAAAGAATTATTACAGGTTATAGGATGGTAATTGATTTTCGCAAATTAAATAAGGCCACTAAAAAAGATCATTACCCCTTACCTTTTATCGATCAAATGCTATAAAGATTATCCAAACATACACATTTTTTCTTTCTATATGGTTATATTTGTTTCTCTCAAATACCTGTGTCAGCTAAGGATCAATCAAAGACTATTTTTACTTGCCCTTTTGGTACTTTTGCTTATAGACGTATGCCTTTTGGTTTATGTAATGCACCTGCTACCTTTCAAAGATGCATGATGGCTATATTATCTGACTTTTGTGAAAAGATTTGTGAGGTTTTCATGGACGACTTCTCCGTCTATGGATCTTCTTTTGATGATTGCTTGAGCAACCTTGATCGAGGTTTGCAGAGATGTGAAGAAACTAATCTTGTCTTAAATTGGGGAAAGTGCCACTTTATGGTTAATGAAGGTATTGTCTTGGGGCATAAAGTTTCTGAAAGAGGTATTGAAGTTGATAAAGACAAGGTTGATGCTATTGAAAAGATGCCATGTCCCAAGGACATCGAAGGTATAAGAAGTTTCCTTGGTCACGCCGGATTTTATAGGAGGTTCCTTAAGGACTTCTCAAAATTTTCTCGGCCCCTCACTAATTTATTACAAAAAGATATACCATTTGTCTTTGATGATGATTGTGTAGAAGCATTTGAAATACTTAAGAAAGCATTGATCTCCGCACCTATTGTTCAGCCACCTGATTGGAATTTACCCTTTGAAATTATGTGTGATGCTAGTGATTATGCTGTAGGTGCTGTTCTAGGGAAAAGAGTTGATAAGAAATTAAATGTTATTCAATATGCTAGTAAAACTCTAGACAATGCTCAAAGAAACTATGCTACTACTGAAAAAGAATTCTTAGCAGTTGTATTTGCTTGTGATAAGTTCAGACCTTATATTGTTGATTCTAAAGTAACTATTCACACTGGTCATGCTGCTATTAAATATCTTATGGAAAAGAAAGATGCTAAACCCAGACTTATTAGATGGGTTCTCTTGCTACAAGAATTTGATTTGCATATTGTTGATAGAAAGGGAGCTGAGAACCCCATTGCAGACAACTTGTCTAGGCTAGAAAATGTGCTTGATGACCCAATACCTATTGATGATAGCATTCCTGATGAGCAATTAAATGTCATAAATGCTTCTCATATTGCTCCATGGTATGCTGATTATGCTAATTACATTGTTGCTAAATTTATACCACCTAGTTTCACATACCAACAAAAGAAAAAGTTCTTCTATGATTTGAGGCATTACTTTCGGGATGACCCACATCTTTATAAAGGTGTAGATTGTGTTATTAGACGTTGTGTCCCTGAGCATGAACAGGAACAGATCCTACGCAAGTGTCACTCCGAAGCTTATGGAGGACACTATGCTGGAGATAGAACTGCACATAAGGTATTGCAATCTGGTTTTTATTGGCCTACTCTCTTCAAAGATGCCCGTAAGTTTGTCTGATCTTGTGATGAATGTCAAAGAATTGGTAATATTAGTAGACGTCAAGAAATGCCTATGAACTATTCACTTGTTATTGAACCATTTGATGTTTGGGGCTTTGATTATATGGGACCTTTTCCTGCCTCTAATGGTTATACACATATTTTAGTTGTTGTTGATTACGGTACTAAGTGGGTAGAAGCTATTCCAACTAGTAGTGCTGATCAAAACACTTATATTAAAATGCTTAAAGAAGTTATTTTTCCAAGATTTGGTGTCCCTAGATATTTAATGACTGATGGTGGTTCACATTTTATTCATGGTGCTTTCCGTAAAATGCTTGCTAAGTATGATGTTAATCATAGAATTGCATCTCCTTATCACCCACAGTCTAGTGGTCAAGTAGAATTGAGTAACAGAGAGCTCAAATTAATTTTGCAAAAGACTGTCAATAGGTCTAGAAAGAATTGGTCCAAGAAACTTGATGATGCATTATGGGCCTATAGAACTGCATATAAAAATCCTATGGGTCGGTATGTCTCCGTATAAAATGGTTTATGGAAAAGCATGTCACTTACCTCTCGAACTAGAACACAAGGCATATTGGGCTATTAAAGAGCTCAACTATGACTTTAAACTTGCCGGTGAGAAGAGGTTATTTGATATTAGCTCACTTGATGAATGGAGAACCCAAGCTTATGAAAATGCCAAGTTGTTTAAAGAAAGAGTTAAAAGATGGCATGACAAAAAGGTACAACAACGTGAGTTTAATGTAGGTGATTATGTATTGCTATACAACTCTCATTTAAGAATTTTTGCAGGAAAACTTCTCTCTAAATGGGAAGATCCTTACGTTTTCGAGGAAGTCTATCGTTCCGGTGCCATAAAAATCAACAACTTCGAAGGCACAAATCCGAAGGTGGTGAACGGTCAAAGAATTAAACATTATATCTCAGGTAATCCCATAAATGTTGAAACCAATGTTATTGAAACCATAACCCCGGAGGAATACATAAGGGACACTTTCCGGAACGTTTCAGACTCCAAAAAGTAATAGGTATGTGGTACGGTAAGTAAACCGACTCCAAAACAGTTTTTAAGGCAATATTTCTCCATTTTGGAATATTTAGAAAAATAGAAAAATAAGAAGCAGTCCGGGAAGGACACGAGGCCTCCACGAGGGTGGAGGGCGCGCCCTACCCCCTGGGCGCGCCCCCTACCTCGTGGGCACCTCGTGCGCTCTCCGGACTCCGTTTTCTTGTACGATACGTATTTTGGTCGGTAAAAATTCATTATATAATCTCCAGAAGGTTTTGACTCCTGTATCACGCAAATATCCTCTGTTCTTGTTTCGAGCTGTTTCCTGTCAGGGTCGTCAAGGCCAGGCATCATGTCGTCCCCCTACTCCAACAATGGTGACAACTATGCTTGGCTAATGAAGATAGAGCTGAAGAGGGAAGAACCCATGGAGATCAACAAGGATGAAGGGATCAAGAAGGCCACGGAGGATGAAGCTCCGGCAGCAGAAGACATCCTTCAACTTCATCACAATCTTCTTACCCCAACTGAGATCGAAGCTTTCAAGATGATTGAGTTAGCTTGTATACAGAACAAGTATCTTACACATGAAAATATTTTGTTGAAGGAGCATATTGTTGCACTCAAGGGCATTATCCGCAAGCTGGAGGACCTCTTACGCTCGATGTGTGACTATCCATCACCAACAACACCTCCACCTTCTTCATCAGCAAAGGAGGCATAATCACATGGGTATGGGCACTCCCCTTGGCAACTGCCAAGCTTGGGGGAGTGCCCCGGTATCATATCACCATCACTTTTATCTTTACCGTTTTTCTTAGTTCGATCCTTTTGGTAATATCTTGATCTAGTAGAATAAAGTTTTAGTATGATCTAGTTGTGAGTTTTGCTTTATGATCCCTCTATGTAATCGAGTCTGTGTGCTATATAATAAAGATTAGTGTTGAGTCAAGGGCTTGATTATTTTGCCATGATCTTGAGTGAATAAAAGAAAAGAGAAAAAATAAAAAGGAAATAAAGAGTTCATATTGATTTTATTGAGAGTAATGACTTCACATAGAAAGAGTATGATGATTAAAAGTTGTTGAGAGTTGACAAACATAGTTTTGGTCATCGTTGCAATTAATAGGAAGTAATAAAGAAAGAGAGGGCTTCACATATAAATATACTATCTTAGACATCTTTCATGATTGTGAGCACTCATTAAATGACATGCTAAAGAGTTGACGTTGGACAAGGAAGACAACGTAATGGGTTATGTTTTATTACATCTGAGATAAATTATATTGTCATGGATGCTCCAACATGTTGAGCTTGCCTTTCTCCCTCATGGTAGCCAAATTCATCTCACCAAGTAGAGATACTACTTGTGCTTCCAAATACCCTTAAACCAGTTTTTCCATGAGAGTCCACCATACCTACCTATGGATTGAGTAAGATCCTCCAAGTAAGTTGTCATCGGTGCAAGCAATAAAAATTGCTCTCTAAATATGTATGACTTATTAGTGTGGGAGAAAATAAGCTTTATACGATCGTGTGATATGGAAGAAATAAAAGCGAAAGACTGCATAATAAAGGTCCATATCACAAGTGGCAATATAAAGTGACGTTCTTTCGCATTAAGATCTTGTGCATCCAACCATAAAAGTGCATGACAACCTCTGCTTCCCTCTGTGAAGGGCCTATCTTTTACCTTTATCTCCTACCTTACATAAGAGTCATGGTGATCTTCACCCTTCATTTTTACATTTTATCCTTTGGCAAGCACAGTATGTTGGAAAGATCCTGGTATATATGGCTAATTGGATGTGAGTTTTCATGAACTATTATTGTTGACATTACCCTTGAGGTAAAATGTTGGGAGGCAAAACTATAAGCCCCTATCTTTCTCTGTGTCCGATTAAAACTCCATACCCATAAGTATTGCGTGAGTGTCAGCAATTGTGAAAGACTATATGATAGTGTAGTATGTGGACTTGCTGAAAAGCTCTTATATTGACTCTTTCCTATGTTCTGATAAATTGCAATTGCTCCAATAACTGAGATTATAGTTTGTTAGTTTTCAATGAAGTTTATGATTCATACTTGAAATTGTGATTGAATTATTACTCTAGCATAAGAAATCATATGACAATATCCATATATGTTGCTGCTCTAAGAGTGATCATGATGCCCTCATGTCCGTATTTTATTTTATCGACACCTCTACCTCTAAATATGTGGACATATTTATCGTTATCGGCTTTCGCTTGAGGACAAGCGAGGTCTAAGCTTGGGGGAGTTGATACGTCCATTTTGCATCATGCTTTTATATCGATATTTATTGAATTATGGGCTGTTATTACACATTATGTCACAATACTTATGCCTATTCTCTCTTATTTTACAAGGTTTACATAAAGAGGGAGAATGCGGGCAGCTGGGATTCTGGGCTGGAAAAGGAGCAAATATTAGAGACCTATTCTGCACAGCTCCAAAAGTCCTGAAACTTCACGGAAGACGTTTTCAGAATATATAAAAAATAATGAGCGCAAGAAGTTCACCAGGGGGGCCACACCCTGCCCACGAGGATGGGGGCGCACCCTACCCCCCTGGGCGTGCCCCCCTACCTCGTGTGCCCCCTAGTGGCCCTCTGATGGCCATCTCCTGCTATATGGTGTCTTTTGATGAGAAAAAAATCACAAGCCATCTTCCCGAGCGAAACTCCGCCGCCACGAGGTGGAACCTTGGCGGATCCAATCTAGGGCTCCGACAGAGCTGTTCTGCCAGGGAAACTTTCCTTCGAGAGGGGGAAATCATCGCCATCGTCATCACCAACGCTCCTCTCATTCGGAGAGGGAAATCTCCATCAACATCTTCACCAGTACCATCTCCTCTCAAAACCCTAGTTCATCTCTTGTATCCAGTTCTTGTCTCCAGGTCCGGGATTGGTACTAGTAGGTTGCTAGTAGTGTTAATTACTCCTTGTAGTTGATGCTAGTTGGTTTACTTGGTGGAAGATCATATGTTCAGATCCTATATGCATATTAATACCCCTTTGATTATGAACATGAATTTGCTTCGTGAGTAGTTACGTTTGTTCCTGAGGACATGGGAGAAGTCTTGCTATTAGTAGTCATGTGAATTTGGTACTCGTTCGATATTTTGATAAGATGTATGTTGTCTCTCCTCTAGTGGTGTTATGTGAACGTCGACTATACATAACACTTCACCATTATTTGGGCCTAGAGGAAGTCATTGGGAAGTAATAAGTAGATGATGGGTTGCTAGAGTGACAGAAGCTTAAACCCTAGTTTATGCGTTGCTTCGTAAGGGGCTGATTTGGATCCATATGTTTCATGCTATGGTTAGGTTTACCTTAATACCTTTGTTGTAGTTGCGGATGCTTGCAATAGAGGTTAATCATAAGTGGGATGCTTGTCCAAGTAAGGACAGTACCCAAGCACCGGTCTACCCACATACCAAATTATCAAAGTACCGAACGTGAATCATATGAGCGTGATGAAAACTAGCTTGACGATATTCCCATGTGTCCTCGGGGGCGCTTTTCTCTATATAAGAGTTTGTCCAGGCTTGTCCTTTGCTACAAAAAGGATTGGGCCACCTTGCTGCACTTTATTTACTTTTGTTACTTGTTGCTCATTACAAATTATCCTATCACAAAACTATCTGTTACCACTTATTTCAGTACTTGCAGAGAATACCTTGTTGGAAACCGCTTATCATTTCCTTATGCTCCTCGTTGGGTTCGACACTCTTACTTATCGAAAGGACTACGATAGATCCCGTATACTTGTGGGTCATCACTGTGTTACTAAACGCTTCCGCTTTTGGTCTACGAGGGTACGTGGACACACTCTCCCCGCTCGTTGCTATGCTTCTCCTAGATAGATCTTGCTGATCGTAGGATTTTTTTTTGAAATACTAAGTTCCTCAACAACAACAACAACAACAACAACAGTTGCAGGTACAGGTAATGCGATAGTATGACGTGACAGTGATGCTTGCTTGTTTGGAGTTCTTCTTCTTCTCATTCTTCAATCAAGGGATTACGTTCCGGGTCGGGAACCTGGGACTAGCAGGGTGGATGTCGTTCTTATTTTCATTTGGTTTCATCCGTAGTTGGATCCTGCTCTTCTGTATGATGATTGCTATGTATTGATGTATTGTTGTATTCATGTTGTATCTTGTGGTGAGTGTAATACTTTATCTTGTATTCTCATCTATTTAGTACATGGTATGTTGTAATGATGTCCACCTTGCAATGCGCTCGAAATTCGATTGTGCCCAAATTGTTGTTTTTTGCCTATTTTAGAGTTTCGCTAAAAAGGAATATCCCCAAATTGCTGTTTTTTGCCTATTTTAGAGTTTCGCTAAAAAGGAATATCAAATGGAGTCCAAACGGAATGAAACCTTTGGGAACGTGATTTTCTCAACAAACATGATCCAGGAGACTTGGAGTGGGCGTCAAGAAACAGTCGAGGAGGCCACGAGGCAGGGGGGCGCGCCTACCCCCCTTGGGCGCGCTCTCCACCCTCGTGGGCCCCTCGTTGCTCCACCGACGTACTTCTTCCTCCTATATATATCCACGTACCCCCAAACATCCAGGAGCACCACGAAAAGCTAATTCCACCGCCGCAACCTTCTATACCCGAGAGATCCCATCTTGGGGCCTTTTCCGGAGCTCCGCCGGAGGGGGCATTGATCACGGAGGGCATATACATCAACTCCATGGCCTCTCTGGTGATGCGTGAGTAGTTTACTTCAGACCTTCGGGTCCATAGCTAGTAGCTAGATGGCTTCTTCTCTCTCTTTGGATCTCAATACAAAGTTCTCCTCGATTCTCTAGGAGATCTATTCGATGTAATCTTCTTTTGCGGTGTGTTTGTCGAGATCCGATGAATTGTGGGTTTATGATCCAGATTATCTATGAACAATATTTGATTCTTCTCTAAATTCTTTTATGTATGATTGGTTTATCTTTGCAAGTCTCTTCGAATTATCAGTTTGGTTTGGCCTACTAGATTGATCTTTCTTGCAATGGGAGAAGTGCTTAGCTTTGGGTTCAATCTTGCGGTGCTTGATCCCAGTGATAGTAGGGGAAACGACACATATTGTATTGTATTGTTGCCATAGAGGATAAAAAGATGGGGTTTATATCATATTGCATGAGTTTATCCCTCTACATCATGTCATCTTGCTTAAGGCATTACTCTGTTCTTATGAACTTAATACTCTAGATGCATGCTGGATAGCGGTCGATGTGTGGAGTAATAGTAGTAGATGCAGAATCATTTCGGTCTACTTGTCGCGGACGTGGTGCCTATATACATGATCATACCTAGATATTCTCATAATTATTCGCTTTTCTATCAATTGCTCGACAATAATTTGTTTACCCACAGTAATACTTATGCTATCTTGAGAGAAGCCACTAGTGAAACGTATGGCCCCCGGGTCTATTTTCCATCATACAAGTTTCCAATCTATTTTATTTTGCAATCTTTACTTTCAATCTATATCATAAAAATACAAAAAATATTTATCGTATTATTATTATCTCTATCATATCTCACTCTTGCAAGTGGCCGTGAAGGGATTGACAACCCCTTTATCGCGCTGGTTGTGAGGTTCTTATTTGTTTGTGTAGGTACGAGGTGACTCACGCGTGGTCTCCTACTGGATTGATACCTTGGTTCTCAAAAACTGAGAGAAATACTTACGCTGCTTTACTGCATCACCCTTTCCTCTTCAAGGGAAAACCAACGCAGTGCTCAAGAGGTAGCAAGAAGGAATTCTGGCGCCGTTGCCGGGGAGATCTATGCTAAGTCAAGACATACCAAGTACCCATCACAACTCTTACCCTCTGCATTACATTATTTGCCATTTCTCTCTCATTTTCCTCTCCCCCACTTCACCCTTGCCATTTTATTTGCCCTCTCTTTTCCGTTCCCCTTCTCTTTTTAAAAGCACAAGTGCTCCCTAGGTGGTTTTGATAATTGATGACAACATATCTCTTGTTGGACTAACATTTCTATCTAGCATGTTTCAGATAAGTTCAACAATGGAGTGGCATGGACTAAAGGTTGTGGGAACTCCTTCAAGATGCTAAGGACAAAGGATTGGCTAAAGCTTCAAGCTCAAGACTCTTCATTTTACATTTTAGTGATCCAAGATCACATTGAGTCCATAGGAAAAGCCAATACTATCAAGGAGGGATGAGGTGTTGCTTAATGAGCCTCTTGCTTCATGTGCTTAATGATATGCTCCAAAATCCTCAGCTACTTTCCCACTTCCACATATGACCTAAACCCTAAGCCAAACTCGGTCCTACCGATTCTTCCTATCCGGCGCCACCGAGTTTTCACTTGTCATTAGCCACTGCCAAACCCTAGCAATTCGGTTCTATCGATAAGGATCTCGGTCTCACCGAGATGGGGTTGCAAACTCTCTGTTTCCCTTTCGTAACTTTTCGGTCCCACCGAAATAGCGAATCGGTCCCACCGAGATTGCAATGTAAACTCAGTGTTTCCCCTTTGTAACTTTTCGGTCTCACCGAGTTCCACTCGGTCTCACCGAAAGAGCAAATCGGTCCCACCGAGTTTGCCTGACCAACTCTTTGGTTAGCTAATTACCAAATTCGGTCTCACCGAGTTTGTGTAATCGGTCTCACCGAGATTACGTTATGCCCAAACCCTAACCATATCGGTCCTACCGAGTTGCATGTCAGTCCCACCGAAAATCTCTAACGGTCACTAGGTTTACATTTTCGGTCCGACCGAGCTTATTGATTCGGTCCCACCGAGATAGGAAAACTGTGTAACGGTTGGATTTTGTGTGGAGGCTATATATACCCCTCCACCTCCTCTTCATTCGAAGAGAGAGCCATCAGAACACACACACCATTCCAACTCATATGTTCTGAGAGAGAACCACCTACTCATGTGTTGAGACCAAGATATTCCATTCCTACCATATGAATCTTGATCTCTAGCCTTCCCAAGTTGCTTTCCACTCAAACCTTATTTCCACCAAATCCAAATCCTATGAGAGAGAGTTGAGTGTTGGGGAGACTATCATTTGAAGCACAAGAGCAAGGAGTTCATTACCTACACACCATTTGTTACTTCTTGGAGAGTGGTGTCTCCTAGATTGGCTAGGTGTCACTTGGGAGCCTCCGACAAGATTGTGGAGTTGAACCAAGGAGTTTGTAAGGGCAAGGAGATCGCCTACTTCGTGAAGATTTACCGCTAGTGAGGCAAGTCCTGTGTGGGTGATGGCCATGGTGGGATAGAGAAGGTTGCTTCTTCGTGGACCCTTGTGGGTGGTTGCTTCGTCCTGGACTCTTCGTGGGTGGAGCCCTGTGTGGACTCGCGCAACCGTTACCCTTGGGTGGAGCCCTGTGTGGACTCGCGCAACCATTACCCTTCGTGGGTTGAAGTCTCCATCAACGTGGATGTAGGATAGCACCACCTATCCGAACCACGGGAAAAACATCCGTGTCTCCAATTGCGTTTGATCTCTCCAAACCCTTCCCTTTACATTCTTGCAAGTTGCATGCTTTACATTCCGCTGCTCATATACTCTTTGCATGCTTGCTTGATATGTATTGTGTGTGCTGAAATTGTGCCTAAACTCCACTTAAACGGAAAATGCTTAAAAATTGCAACTTGAGCATGATGTGTCTAATCACCCCCCCTCTAGACACATCTACTTCTAGATCCTACACTTTTCCCGTTTGCCTCTTTTGCTCGTTTCTTGTTTGCTTGTGTGTTGGATTGCTTGCTTGTCACAATGGCTCAAGATAATACTAAATTGTGTGACTTTGCCAATACCAACAATAATTATTTTATTAGCACTCTGATTGCTCCTCTTACCGATGCTGAATCCTGTGAGATTAATACTGCTTTGCTGAATCTTGTCATGAAAGATCCGTTTTCTGGCCTTCCTAGTGAAGATGCCACTACCCATCTAAACAACGTTGTTGATTTGTGTGATATGCAAAATAAGAAAGATGTGGATAATGATATTGTTAAACTTAAGCTATTTCCGTTTTCGCTTAGAGATCATGCTAAAGCTTGGTTTTCGTCTTTGCCTAAAAATAGTATTGATTCATGGAATAAGTGCAAAGATGCTTTTATCTCTAAGTATTTTCCTCCCTCTAAGATCATCTCTCTTAGAAACGATATTATGAATTTTAAGCAACTTGATCATGAACATGTTGCACAATCTTGGGAGAGGATGAAATTAATGATACGTAATTGCCCTACACATGGTTTGAATTTATGGATGATTATACAGAATTTTTATGCTAGATTGAATTTTGCTTCTAGAAATCTTTTAGATTTGGCCGCGGGAGGCATTTTTATGGAAATCACTTTAGGAGAAGCTACCAAAATCCTAGATAATATTATGGTTAATTATTCTCAATGGCACACTGAAATATCTACTAGTAAAAAAGTGCATGCAATTGAAGAGATTAATGTTTTAAGTGGAAAGATGGATGAACTTATGAAATTGTTTGCTAATAAGAGTGCTCCTACTTATCTTAATGATATGCCTTTGTCTACTTTGATTGAGATTAATAATGAATCTATGGATGTGAATTTTGTTGGTAGGAACAATTTTGGTAATAACGCGTATAGAAGTAATTTTAATTCTAGCTGTTTCCTAGTAATTCCTCTAATAATTATGGTAATTCCTACAATAATTCTTATAGAAATTATAATAAGATGCCCTCTGATTTTGAATCTAGTATTAAAGAATTTATTACATCTCAAAAGAGTTTCAATGCTTTGATTGAAGAAAAATTGCTTAAGATTGATGAGTTGGCTAGGAACATGGATAGAATTTCTCTTGATGTTGATTCTTTGAAACTTAGATCTATTGCACCTAAGCATGATATCAGTGAGTCTCTCAAAGCCATGAGAATTTCCATTGATGAGTGCAAAGAAAGAACCGCTAGGATGCGTGCTAAGAAAGATTGCTTTGTGAAAGCGCGTTCTACTAGTTTTCATGATAATAAGGATGAAGATCTAAAAGTTATTGATGTGTCCCCTATTAAATCTCTGTTTTGCAATATGAATCTTGATAATGATGGGACTATAGATGAGTCAACTTTAGTTAAAAGGCATTCCAATGATTCGGAGTTTTTAGATCTTGATGCAAAAATTGATAAAAGTGGGATTGAAGAGGTTAAAACTTTAGATAGCAATGAACCCACTATCTTGGATTTCAAGGAATTTAATTATGATAATTTCTCTTTGATAGATTGCATTTCCTTGTTGCAATCCGTGCTAAATTCTCCTCATGCATATAGTCAAAATAAAGCTTTTACTAAACATATCGTTGATGCTTTGATGCAATCTTATGAAGAAAAACTTGAGTTGGAAGTTTCTATCCCTAGAAAACTTTATGATGAGTGGGAACCTACAATAAAAATTAAAATTAAAGATCATGAGTGTTATGCTTTGTGTGATTTGGGTGCTAGTGTCTCCACGATTCCAAAAACTTTATGTGATTTGCTAGGTTTCCGTGATTTTGATGATTGTTCTTTAAACTTGCATCTTGCGGATTCCACTATTAAGAAACCTATGGGAAGAATTAATGATGTTCTTATTGTTTCAAATAGGAATTATGTGCCCGTAGATTTTATTGTTCTTGATATAGATTGCAATCCTTCATGTCCTATTATTCTTGATAGACCTTTCCTTAGAACGATTGGTGCAATTATTGATATGAAGGAAGGGAATATTAAATTCCAGTTTCCATTAAGGAAAGGCATGGAACACTTCCCTAGAAATAAAATTAAATTACCATACGAATCTATTATGAGAGCCACTTATGGATTGCATACCAAAGATGGCAATACCTAGATCTATCCTTGCTTTTATGCCTAGCTAAGGGCGTTAAACGATAGCGCTTGTTGGGAGGCAAACCAATTTTATTTTTATTACTTGATTTTTGCTCCTGTTTAGTAATAAATAATTTATATAGCCTCTGTTTTGGTTGTGTTTTTTGTGTTTAATTAGTGTTTTTGCCAAGTAGAACCGTTGGGAAGACTTGGGGAAAGTCTTTTTGATCTTGCTATAAAAAACAGAAACGTTAGCGCTCACGAGAATTGCTGCCATTTTTATTTGGAAATTGATATTTAGTTAATTATTTTTCAAGATGATTAATAGATAAATTCCTCATGTCCAGAAAATTATTTTAGAATTTTTGGGTTACAGATGTTTGCGTTAGCTACAGATTACTATAGACTGTTTTGTTTTTGACAGATTCTGTTTTTCATGTGTTGTTTGCTTATTTTGATGAATCTATGGCTAGTAAAATAGTTTATAAACCATAGAGAAGTTGGAATACAGTAGGTTTAACACCAATATAAATCAAGAATGAGTTCATTACAGTAACTTGAAGTGGTGTTTTGTTTTCTTTCGCTAACGGAGCTCACGAGATTTTCTATTTAAGTTTTGTGTTGTGAAGTTTTAAAGTTTTGGGTAAAGATTTGATGGATTATGGAACAAGGAGTGGCAAGATACTAAGCTTGGGGATGCCCATGGCACCCCAAGTTAAAATTCAAGGACACCAAAAGGCTAAGCTTTGGGATGCCCCAGAAGGCATCCCCTCTTTCGTCTTCGTCTATCGGTAACTTTACTTGGAGTTATATTTTTATTCACCACATGATATGTGTTTTGCTTGGAGCGTCTTGTATGATTTGAGTCTTTGCTTTTTAGTTTACCACAATCATACTTGCTGTACACACCTTTTGAGATAGACTCACATGATTTGAAATTTATTAGAATACTCTATGTGCTTCACTTATATCTTTTGAGGTATATAGTTTTTGCTCTAGTGCTTCACTTATATATTTTAGAGCACGGTGGTGGTTTTATTTTATATAAATAGTTGATCTCTCATGCTTCACTTATATTATTTTGAGAGTCCCTTAGAACAAAATGGAAGTTTGCTTTTAGGAATAATATAAAAACTTTCATAGAAGTGCATTGAATACTATGAGAAGTTTGATACTTGATAATTGTTTTGAGATATGGAGATGGTGATATTAGAGTCATGCTAGTTGAGTAGTTGTGAATTTGAGAAATACTTGTGTTTAAGTTTGTGATTCACGTAGCATGCACGTATGGTGAACCGTTATGTGATGAAGTCGGAGCATGATTTATTTACTGATTGTCTTCCTTATGAGTGGCGGTCGGGGAGGAGCGATGGTCTTTTCCTACCAATCTATCCCCCTTGGAGCATGCGTGTAATACTTTGTTTCGATAACTTATAGATTTTTGCAATAAGTATGTGGGTTCTTTATGACTAATGTTGAGTCCATGGATTATACTCACTCTCACCCTTCCACCATTGCTAGCCTCTCTAGTATCGCGCAACTTTCGCCGATACCATAAGCCCACCATATACCTTCCTCAAAACAGCCACCATACCTACCTATTATGGCATTTCCATAGCCATTCCGAGATATATTGCCATGCAACTTTCCACTGTTCCGTTATTATGACACGCTTCATCATTTTCATATTGCTTGCATGATCATGTAGTTGACATCGTATTTGTGGCAAAGCCACCGTTCATAATTCTTCATACATGTCACTCATGCATCATTGCACATCCCGGTACACCGCCGGAGTCATGCACATAGAGTCATATTTTGTTCTAAGTATTGAGTTGTAACTCTTGAGTTGGTAGTAAATTGAAGTGTCATGATCATCATTATTAGAGCATTGTCCCAGTGAGGAAAGGATGATGGATACTCCCCCACAAGTCGGGATGAGACCCCGGACGAAAAAGAAAAAAAAGAACAAAAAGAGGCCAAAAAGGCCCAAATAAAAAAATGGGAGAAAAAGAGAGAAGGGACAATGTTACTATCCTTTTTCCACACTTGTGCTTCAAAGCAGCACCATGATCTTCATGATAGAGAGTCTCCTATGTTATCACTTTTATATACTAGTGGGAATTTTACATTATAGAACTTGGCTTGTATATAGCAATGATGGGCTTCCTCAAAATTGCCCTAGGTCTTCATGAGCAAGCAAGTTGGATGCACACCCACTTAGTTTCTTTTGTTGAGCTTTCATACACTTATAGCTCTAGTGCATCCGTTGCATGGCAATCCCTACTCACTCACATTGATATCTATTAATGGGCATCTCCATAGCCCGTTGATATGCCTAGTTGATGTGAGACTATCTTCTCCTTTTTGTCTTCTCCACAACCACCATTCTATTCCACATATAGTGCTATATCCATGGCTCACGCTCATATATTGCGTGAAGATTGAAAAAGTTTGAGAACATCAAAAGTGTGAAACAATTGCTTGGCTTGTCATCGAGTTTGTGCATGATTTAAATATTTTGTGTGGTGAAGATAGAGCATAGCCAGACTATATGATTTTGTAGGGATAACTTTTTTTGGCCATGTTATTTTGAGAAGACATGATCGCTTAGTTAGTATGCTTGAAGTATTATTATTTTTATGTCCATATTAAACTTTTATCTTGAATCTTTCGGATCTGAACATTCATGCCACAATAAAGAAAAATTACATTGAGAAATATGGTAGAAAGCATTCCACATCAAAAATTCTTTTTTATCATTTACCTACTCGAGGACGAGCAGGAATTAAGCTTGGGGATGCTTGATACGTCTCTAGCGTATCTATAATTTTTGATTGCTCCATGCTATTATATTATTTATTTTGGATGTTAATGGGCTTTATTTTACAATTTTATATCGGTTTTGGGACTAACCTACTAACCGGAGGCCCAGCCCAAATTGTTGTTGTTTCGCCCATTTTAGAGTTTCACCGAAAAGGAATATCAAACGGAGTCCAAACGGAATGAAACCTTCGGGAACGTGATTTTCTCAACAAACGTGATTCAGAAGACTTGGAGTGGGCGTCAAGAAAAAGTCGAGGAGGCCTCGAGGAAGGGGGGCGCGCCTACCCCCTGGAGGTGCCCTCCACCCTCGTGGGCCCCTCGTTGCTCCACCGACATACTTGTTCCTCCTATATATATCCACGTAGCCCCAAACATCCAGGAGCACCACGAAAACCTAATTCCATCGCCGCAACCTTCTGTACCCGAGAGACCCCATCTTGGGGCCCTTTCCGGAGCTCCGCCGGAGGGGGCATTGATCACGGAGGGCCTCTACATCAACTCCATGGCCTCTCCGATGATGTGTGAGTAGTTTACTTCAGACCTTCGGGTCGATAGCTAGTAGCTAGATGGATTCTTCTCTTTCTGTGGATCTCAATACAAAGTTCTCCTCGATTCTCTTGGAGATCTAGTCGATGTAATCTTCTTTTGCGGTGTGTTTGTCGAGGTCCGATGAATTGTGGGTTTATGATCCAGATTATCTATGAACAATATTTGATTCTTCTCTGAATTCTTTTATGTATGATTGGTTTATCTTTGCAAGTCTCTTCGAATTATCAGTTTGGTTTGGCCTACTAGATTGATCTTTCTTGCAATGGGAGAAGTGCTTAGCTTTGGGTTCAATCTTGCGGTGCTCGATCCCAGTGACAGTAGGGGAAACGACACGTATTGTATTGTATTGTTGCCATAGAGGATAAAAAGATGGGGTTTATATCATATTGCATGAGTTTATCCCTCTACATCATGTCATCTTGCTTAAGGTGTTACTCTGTTCTTACGAACTTAATACTCTAGATGCATGCTGGATAGCGGTCGATGTGTGGAGTAATAGTAGTAGATGCAGAATCGTTTCGGTCTACTTGTCCCGGATGTGATGCCTATATACATGATCATACCTAGATATTCTCATAATTACTCGCTTTTCTATCAATTGCTTGACAGTAATTTTTTTACCCACCGTAATACTTATGCTATCTTGAGAGAAGCCACTAGTGAAACCTATGGCCCGGGGGTCTATTTTCCATCATACAAGTTTCCAATCTATTTTATTTTGCAATCTTTACTTTCGATCTATATCATAAAAATACCAAAAATATGTATCTTATTATTGTTATCTCTATCAGATCTCACTCTTGCAATTGTCCGTGAAGGGATTGACAACCCATTTATCGCGTTGGTTGCGAGGTTCTTATTTGTTTGTGTAGGTATGAGGTGACTCGCGCGTGGTCTCCTACTGGATTGATACCTTGGTTCTCAAAAACTGAGGGAAATACTCACACTGCTTTACTGCATCACCCTTTCCTCTTCAAGGGAAAACCAATGCAGTGCTCAAGAGGTAGTATGTCCCACTAGATATTTCCATTGTATCATCAATCCCCAAATCTAGGGTCTTCAGATTTGAAAACTATTGGCTGGAATACCATGAACTTAAGGAAGTTGTGCACAAAATCTGGACTCAGGAGGTAAATGAAGAGGACAGTGCCAAAACAATAGCAGTGAAGTTTAAAAGGTTGAGGAAGGGACTGAAAATTTGGGCATGGAGATATCAGACTTGAAGAAAATTATTGACTGTGCAAATTTATTAATCCTGTGTTATGATAATTTTGAGGAATATAGAGATCTCTATAGGAAGAATCCAATGGCAGAATCATCATCAAACCCCACTTAGAAATTGTCTTGGAGCAACAAAGAAAATATTGGAAACAAGGGGGCTACAATCAGATAAATTAAGGTGGGGGAAGCCAATACCAAGTACTCCCAAGCTAGAGCTACTATCAAACTCAGAATTAACTGCAATGCCATGCTAAAAGATGAATCAGGTTTTGAACATCACGATCATAATGCTAAGGCTGCTATTCTCTACAAAGCCTTCAAGGACATACTAGGTACCAAGATAAAGACACATAATCCTCTGCACATTCAACACTTGTTACATCCCATTGATAATCTCTCTGATTTGGAACTACCTTTCACTAAAGATGAAATAGATAAAGTGGTTCAGCATATGCCTGCTGACAAATCACCAGGTCCATATGGGCTTAATGCAGCTTTCTTGAAACATTGTTGGGACATCATTGCACCAGACTTATATAAACTCATAGAGGACTTCCACTCAGCAAAGGTCAATATTCAGAGTATCAACCATTCCTTCATCACTCTGATTCCCAAGCATGATGCAGCATCAACTCCAACAGATTTCAGACCTATCTCCTTGTTGAAATGCACACTCAAGATCATCACTAAACTACTGGAAAATAGATTGCAAAAAGTTATCCCAGGCATGGTTCATAAAAATCAATATGGCTTTCTCAATAATAGGTGTATCCAAGATTGCCTAGCCTGGGCTTATGAATATATTTATCAATTGCAACAAGCAAGAAGGAACCCATCCTTTTAAAACTGGATTTTGAAAGGGCATTTGATATGATCAGCCATGATACTATCATAGAAGTGATGCAGGCTAAAGGTTTTGGACCTAAATGGATTCAATGGATCAATATGATCTATGAGACTGGTTTCTCCTCAGTTTTACTCAATGGGATCCCAGGAAAATAGTTGCATTGTAAGAAAGGTGTCAGGTAAGGGCACCCACTCTCACCTCTGATCTTTGTTATTACTGCTGGTATCCTACAATCTATGATGAATGAAGCAATGTAACACTCTCTTGTTACCTCCCCATTAAATCACAGTTCCAGTGAAGATTATCCTATAATCCAATATGCCGATGACACCATCCTTTTGGCTCATGTTGACATCAGACAAGTGCAACACATCAAGAATTTGCTACTACATTATGCTGATTATATAGGTCTAAAGGTCAGCTACTCAAAATCTAGGTGCCTCTTAACACACCTGAGACCAAATTGCAAGAGATTTCAAACCTCCTTGGTTGCAGAATTGGAACTTTACCTCATAAATATTTGGGACTACCTCTTTGTAGTTCTAAACCCAGAGTGATTGACTATGTTCCCTTCCTGAAGAGAATTGAACACAGATTACTAGCATGCTCTACCCTTTTGTCCACAGGAGACAAATTTACACTCCTCAAGTCAGTATTTACAAGCATGCCTACATTCTACATGTGCACATTGATGATATCCAAGACTGTGCTCAAACAAATCAACACCTACCTCATGAACTGCTTTTGAAAAAATATGGCTCTGCAGATAGAGGTGATGCACTCATTTCATGGCAGAAAGTTTGGAAATCGAAAACTCATGGATGCCTAGGGGTATTGGATTTGCATACACATAACCAAGCTCTTCTCATGAAACACCTGCACAAATTCCTAAACAAAGCAGACATACCATGGGTTAACATTATCTGGGAAGCTTACTATCAAGATAGTATCCCAAGAAATAAGATGGTAGGCTCCTTCTGGTGCAAAGCAATTCTAAAGCTGCTTCAGCCTTTTAAGAAAAAGACTATTTGTAGATCAGGAAAGGGTGATATTGTTAATTTTTGGAAAGACAGGTGACAAGAGATCCCACTGAATGATAAATACCCAGAGCTCCATTCATTTGCAGTCAGTCATGAGGTCTCTCTCTTGCAAATCCAACAACAAGCAGACTTCAGTCAACACTTCCACATACCTCTTTCACTGGAAGCCTTTAACCAATTCAATGCTCTTGAAAGAACTGTTAAGTAGCAGAACAAACCCTACTGTTCAAGATGTCTGGACCTTAAACACGGCTTCCCAAAATTCTCATCCATAAAACCTTACAAATCTATGATGGGAGTGAGTACTGCACACAACATTTTCATGATGGTTTGGAAATCTGCTTGCCGTCTCAAACACAAAATCTTCTTCTGGCTCCTACTGCATGACACCTATGCTTTATGTTCAGATAAAATAGAGGAAACCATTTCACACCTATTCTGGAACTGTCCTTTCACATGGTTATGCTGGAGCTCAATCATACCCAACAGAAACATAGGCATTTCCACTTTTGATGAAGTGCACCTATTGAAAGATAGATTACCACCGGACATTGCAATGGAAATCATTATCATGGGATGTTGGAGTACATGGATGATTAGAAATGATAAAATCTTCAAGAGAGCACAACCCCATCCAAACTCATGGAAATTCTACCTTAAAGAAGGACTCCAGATTACCAGGCTTAAAGCAAAGCAGGCAGAAGCAGAACATATTAGCTCTTCGATAGTACAAAACTTGTAATTTGATTCTATGTTAGATCGAACTGGTGCTGGGTGATCTTTGTGTGACTATGTTCTGTACATATTTTAATGTAATGAAAATACCGTAGAACTATTGTTCTACAATTTCGGCTAAAAAAGTATCGTGTCTAGGCTAATAAGCTCATTTATTGTAGGATATACTGAATCCCACGTTCTCATTATTTTCACTTGAATGATCCAATTCTATCCCTTTGTGTTAAGTCCCTCGACTTGTTGTATGCCATTCGAATGTAATAGAAAATATTTATCAATTGAGAGAGCACAAGAGTTTATCCAAAAATGGTAAATTTGCCAAATAACAATAATCAAACTTGATGATTCAGGTCAGAAGTGCTAGGGCGTGACTTCGTCGGACGCGAATGAAATGGCCGTCATGGCTTTAACGTCGCGGCACAGCTTTGTCCACTTCAATCTCTATGGGATGTCGATTTGGGTGTTCCGTGGCGTGTTCAAGGCACAGTCTTAGTTGACTCCTAACTCTTTGGTGTGTGCTTTATGCGGTCGGTTGGACCTGTTTATATGGGTCGTCGTAGCTGTGCTTATGTGGCCGACACCATGTGAAATCTGAAAATATACTTGTCTTATTTATATGTATCTTTCCGTGTTTGAAATTGCAATCACGTGAGCATGTTACTCTCCTTGTTTGCCTATTAAGCTTGTATTGACATCAGATTTTGGCACGGTATAAAAAGAAAATGAGATGGCCTCAAATGAAAGGGTTTTCAGCAAGAAAAGTTTCACATCGTCCAATGAAACAACTTTGATGTTTAGGTTATCATCGTCTGACCCCATTTTAGGGGCTGAAACTGTACTTCGAATTGGCAGAATTTAATGTTCCGAGTGATTTTCTGCCGATTACGCCCTCAATACAACCTCGGGTGAAGGAGCACTTGAAAGGAATTGTCTTCGTCTTGTCGAGGCAATCAATTTCCATATATAAATCGTCTCAATCCGAGTTCATATGCAAAAATTACAGTCAATACGGTCTAGCCCGACCAGAGACCAAAATATTATGCTTGACGCCAGACACATGTTGATGAGTGTCTGATGCAGTGCGTGAGCAATTCAGCCCTCAAGACGTCCTTGAATCAAAAAACCTTCAACACGGAAAAGTTTCGTCTCGTCAAGCCTATCGATTTTTATATATAAGTCATCTTAACCCGAGGTCGAATGCGACCTGGTCAGGAAATTCGAGTGAAAAGCTTATCATCCGAGTGAAAACTTACCGATCGAGTGAAAAGCTAACCATCCGAATGAAAGCCCACTGATCGAGTAAAAGATTGTTGTCCGAGTGAAAATATAGCCATTCGAGTGAAAACTTACCGATTGAGTGAAAAGCTAACCATCCGAGTAAAAGCTCACCGGTCGAGTAAAAGATTGTTGTCCGAGTAAAAATATAGTCATCCAAATGAAAAACTTACCATCCGAGTGAAAGTTGCCGTCTGATTGAAGAAGTCTAGTTGGGAAATCCGAGCGAAAGACTCTAACATCAAAGTGAAAAAGACCATTTGGGCGATCCGAGTGAAAGACTTTAATATCTGAGTGCTCCGACCAGAAGCTGAAGATGTGCATGAAAGATTATCTAAATGACTTTAGATGGAAAAGTATTCAACACGGAAGTTGTGTGTATCGTCGAAATGGTCAACTTTGGTTTTGATGTGATAATCATCTGAGATAGTATACGGCCTGCAAGTTCACTAGAAGACTTGGACAGTCCGGTCAGCTACATGACCAGGACCGACTGGAAGGTAAAGATGACATTGTAGAGTGTTCAAAATGGACATGTTTGGAGAAGTGATCAACATGAGAGTTGTTTCTCTCATCAAGGCGCACAAATTTGATATCTGGGCCATCTTGATCGGAGGCCATATGCAAGTTCGATGGCTCGCGCAAGGAGAAAGACAGAAGTTTGGGCCAGTTTCAGACTGAATCCGAGTTGAAGTAGAACTAGAACTCTATGACGTGAATTGATGTAATTTTTCTTGTAAAGAAAGCCTAGATGAATTCTTTAATTGTACGGGAAGTCCAGCTGCCTCTTATATATGTTGGAGGTGATGGCCGATTAGACAACACACAATCAAACAAATCAATATACTACTTTTTCAGTCTATATTTTATCTCTTCATCGTTTTTCTCTCTCGTTCTTCGCTATTCCTCGAGTTTGAGAGCTACGAGTTCTTAGGCTCTACGGGCGAGCGAATCGATCTAGGGCAGGCCATAGTCACTGCACTTCCTGACGGGGTCCCTCCCGAGTGTGCGGGGTTTCGGATCTACAGAAGCGCCCATTGACTGTCCTGCGTATGGCGTTGTCGGTCGGATCTCCTTCGACGTGAGGTATGGTGCATCACCCTCAACATTAAAGGTACACGTGACGTGTTCGTATGTCAATAGCTTGCTTGCTGGATTCGTATTTCAGGTTGTCCATGACCCATTGATGGAAACATATCCATCTTGTTGTTTTGACGGATTCAATGGTTTTTTAGTCTGGACTCAATAGTAACTGCTCGTTGCTATCTTCTTTTGCTCGTGGCAGTCATTTTTTGTGTACTATTTGTATGTGACATGTTGTACTTCTGGTACATGTCAATATTTTCATGCAACATTTATACATCTTTTTAATCTCAGCCTTTGATATCTAAAATTAAAGATCAAATAATTTAATTTATGTGAATGAATATGATGGCTTGTTTGCATTTTATTTTAAGAATATAGATCCTAACAAATTACAGGATTACAATGAAACAAAATTTATGCACAACCCCTTGGGGAAAAAAGGAACTTAATTTTTAGCCACAAAATAGTTGTCAAAATAGTACGACAACTTTACGCACACCTCCTTGAGGGAAAATGGAACTTAATTTTTAGCCAAAAAATAGTTGTTCAAAATAGTACGACAACGTTAGCCAACTAAGAGCATCTCTAGCAGACCCTGTAAAAGTCGGATCCGGAAAACGCGTTTACAGTTCACTGCAGATCAGATTTGCGGGGGGAATTCATACGCTGCAGATCAGACCTCATATATGAAATTGTAAAATTAGGAAAAAACATTCGCCGGAGAAACTTGCAACGACATTCATCATACATAGTCGATCATCATACTACATCGTAGATAGTTGTTCATCATACTACATCATAGTACTACATAGGGGGGATCTGCGGGCCGTGCAGCGTACCCGAGCCTAGGCTACCAAAATCGATGGGTGCGGCGTCGGCGACACGGCGGAGGAGCTCAGTCCGAGTCCGAGTCTAGGCCGATCGAGACCTCGGCTTGCTCGGCCTTCATGACACGCATGTCCGTCTCCTTGGACGCGTGCGCCTGCAACGCCACGACGCCCTGTTCGAGGAAGATCTCCTTGATCTTAAGCTCGCGGAGGCGGCGCACGTCGGCCTCCTCCTCCTCCCTCGCCGAGCGCTCCATGATGGCACGCTCGAGATGGTCCTCCTGCCCCCCCCCCCGGGGGGGGGGGGGGGGGGGCGGGCGCCCCCCCCCCCCCCCCCCCCCCCGGGGGGGGGGGGAGGTAGTTTTCGGGGCCAATGACACCTCGACACGGCAGGTCTGCGTCGGTCTCGAGCTTGACGGCGAGCAGCCCGATCTCCTCCGGCTCTCTCTTGACTGAAGTGAGTCGCGAGCTTGAAGTGCCAGCGGACGAGCTCCCGGTGGCTGAGGAGCCAGAGGAGGCACGGCGGCGGCCCGCGAGCTTGCACTCATACTCGTCGAGCTCGCAGCCTTTGAACGCTGGTTGCGGCCGGCTCCCATACTTGAGCCATTTCCGTGCCCCCGCTTTACGTGTGGCGTCTGAGATGCTGCTGCGGCGCTCCGCGTCATCCCCACCACTTCCGTAGCCATCCATGGGTTGGGAAGGGTCGCTAGGGCTTTTTTTAGGCTCGTCGGCGGCGAGAAATTAGGGCGGAGGGGGAGGAGAATCGCGGTGGAGCGACGGCGGAGGCGAATAGGATTTGACCCGTATCCGAGCAGTGAAACCGCATGAATAGCGGGGGAGAGGGTCTTTTTTCGGGCCACAATAAACTTTTTATGGGCCGGGCCCGGGATACAGAGTCTGTTCTGGCAAGAAAAACAAGTCGAACTCGTATATCAGAATTATACGGGTTCGGCCCTTTTACGGGGTCTGCTAGAGATGCTCTAAGTTAGTCTTAGATAAATCATAGTCAGATCCTTGTGTTCAAAGTTAGAGATATGAGCGAACCAACCTGTGATTGGATGGTTAGAGGGACTGTGGTATCCCTACCCCATCAGGGTTCAAATTCTGGTGCTCGCATTTATTTCTGGATTTATTTCAGGATTTCTGGCGATGCGCATTTAGTGGGAAGAGACGTTCTCGTCGACGACGAGGCGCCTACGGTGACTACGTAAATCTCAAGATGATATGCCGGATGTGCTGATAGGGGTAGGGTGTGCGTGTGTGCGTTCATAGGGATAGTGTATGCGCGTGTATATGAACGCTTGTGTCTGTATTGATGTTTAAAATAAGTTAGAGATATGAGGTAGAGATAGAATAGGTTTAAATCCGTGCAATAACTTGCTTTGTACTGCTTATAAATAGTAGTTTCCACATGACTTTGTAGACTTGTTTCGTCCGCAGCGGAGACGTATCCGGCGACGAACTAGTGAGAAAACCAAAGGCAAGTGAACCGAGCACTCTCGCTCGATCCTACTACTCGTTCCGGACGGAGGCTAGATGGCGGACGAGCACCTTACAACCCAGCCGAGCGGCGGCTCTCCACTTTCACGCACGGGGAACGACTCCTCCACGCATAAGCGTCCGGCGGACGAGCCGACGCCGGAGTCGTCGACCAAGCGGTACAAAGAGATCGTGCGATCTCTTGGTGACATGCGCGAGGCGCAGGCCACGCTTTACGATCCCAAGCGAGGGTGCTTCGACCGCAGCCGCGGCTTCCGCTGGTACAGGCGCGACCCCGCCGTATTTGACCACGACGAAGAGTGTAAGTAATGAATCTCTCTCTCTCTCTCCGCTGTATGCCAGGGCTGCTCCTTCTCGAGCAACCCAATGCTGCTGCTGTCGTTGAAGCAATCTGGTCTCTTAGAGACTTGGCAAATCCGGCCGCGCGTCTACGGCCATTTATCGGTCACGTTTCAAATAATGCATTTCACGTCCTGATATCTTAAATTAGAAACCTTTAATCCATATTATTATATACAACATAGCCATGTTTAAGCGGAGCTCGTCCGGTCGCCATGGCCATATCCGGCGGCCGGCCGCGCTTCTCAGAGTGTTGGTCCGGTCGCCGGCAAGGTAGAGTAGGGCATGGGACACGATCCGGTTGCCGGTAAGATAGAGTAGGGCGTGGGACACGAGCCGGCTCATGGGACTCAAGACGTCGCCATCTCCCATGCCCTACTTTTTCTCGTCGGAGCTCAGAACCTGTTGGGTACCGGTGGACGTCAGATAGATGATGGATCCGTCCTTAAACGAGCCGGCCACATTCATCATGACGCGGCTACGCGTCCAGACTGGTGCACCATACGAGGTGCTGGAGAATGCGACTCCACCTCGCTGTTGTTTGAGGCTGGTTTGAAATGCCCGGCTGTAGATTCTTTTAGTGCCATGTTGGTGTGCTGCCATGGAACCGGCGGACGACATGAAACAAAATATATGTAGGAGAAAGGGCGAGACATTTGAGTACGTTTGTTTCACGATCCAAAAGCACCTGATGGACTTTGCAGCAGATGATATTCCTAAAAACCAGGCTGCTGCTCCTACTGCAAGATGGGAACGACCAAAACTTTCATCAAAGTAAATTTTGATGCGGCTTTCAAACAAGAGCAGATTTAACATGCTCCCATCTATCTCTTTTTTTCACATGAAAGGTAAAAGTATATATTAGACCTGAGCCGTTGATTTCATTAATTAATGGTCTGATTAACTTTTTTCTTCTTATCTCACATGTTAAATTTTTTTCCTTCAAACAAGACTCTGGTGATGACGTGTACGGTTATATATTGTGGTCGGACTCGGGCGAGTTCATCGCAGCTGGAGCGGGAAAGCTCATGCATGTTAAATGAGGGTGCCTTACTGCAATTGAGGGTGCTGGCAATTCAGGTGTTCATAGTGTCTTGTTGGAATATAACTCTCTACCCCTGGTACAAGCCCTCAATTCCGGAGATTCGGATAGAGCAGAGCTTGGGGTCCTGCTTGGTGAAGCCAGAAGAAGCTGCATTGTTCGGTTTTATTGATTCATTTGACTTTGTTTTCTGCAGGAGGCCCTGTAACTTCGTAGTGTTCTCTTTAGTGCAGTTTGGCTATCATGTGGCTGTGCCAGACTTTGTCTTAGAATTTGTCTTAGATGGAGCAGATCCCAGACTTTGTCTTAGAATTTTCTTTTTTTTCCAATGACTTTGTCTTCGACTTGGTTGCTAACGATTCTATAGCGCCAGTTGGTTAATGGAAAGTGTTTTTGTACACTATTTTAATAAAACGTTTTGTGTTGCTTCTCTTGAGTCACAGCGACAGCGCGGTTTTCAAGGCCACTTGACGAAATCCCGGAGTCTCAACTAGACAGCTTGATGTTGGCGTTGAATGTGATTCATGTGAAGGTATTGGCCTCCGATGTAGGTTTCCCGGTCAGCGTGTTTGGGAATGTGTTGATGAAAGATGACTTGGACTTCAAATGCATCTACCTCTTCCAACGTGATAGAGACAACTGCCAGGTCATCAACTCACCGGTTAGTACTGATATTAATCAATCCTTGGATCGTCAAGCTATACATGTACGCATTGCCTGTCATATAATGTTCAGTGGTGATTTCCCATGGATGGATATCCTGCGCAAATTGAAAAAAAAAAGATGGCCATAATTTCTTCAGTAAGTAGATACATTTCCTCAGTGGTGACATTATCTCTTTATTAATCCCGGCCATGTGTTGCAGGATGAAATGCTAAATCTGATAGGACCCAATCGAGGACCGGCAGATGCTAATGTTTTCTATTTTGAGATCAACCTAAAGATCAGGGGCGAAGAACCTCCTATGGATAGGATTTTCAGCAGGACCTTGCTGGACCAAGATTATCCTCTTCAGGGCCACGGCATTCATCCGTATGTGGTCGCTACTCACTCCAACGGAGGCCAGAAAACGTTTGGTTACTGCGTCTACCCGATGGGAGATGGTAGCGCGGGATATTTTCAACCGGTTTAGATGGCGGTCATGTAATAGGATAGGCATGTAGTGCTCCTATTGTGTTTGCCAGCCGGTTGTGGCTTTGGGTTTTAGCTCTTTCGAGCTTCTTGTTTATTTTCGCACCTCGATACTTGGCGACTTTGCTACTGGATTATGTTTTTAATAATATGAGCCGTGTGCATCTTTCTGATGCAGAGCCTGGGGTAAACCCCTTTCGGCTGGGTATATTAGAGTTGGCATACAGATCTGTGCACTATGCCGTGGAAGCCACGGTCGGTGTCAAAATTTTGAGAGGGCCAAGATTCTTCCACGGAAGCCTGATAGCTTCGACCTCCGAAGATCCTAGTGAGATGGTGCTATTGACAGTGAGCGCTGGGGTACCAATACCAAGGTTGCCAAGGACGGGTCGGTGAATCTAACTCGTTGTCTAGTAATTCTGCGCGTAGACGATGATTTATTCCTAAAAGTTTGTGTTTTTGGCCGTCGCCATAGAAGAGCTGAGCCCAAGACCACTGTCTTTACAGTTGAACATTCTGATAGATCATTCGATATAAAATTAAGTTGTTATCACTTACAAGTCACCATGTCCTGGTTAGGCATTTTGTTGCCCCAGATATATCTGTTTGATCAACAAGTAATATGAATTGAAGGGAGTTTTCTTTTTACCGCCGTGCATGATTGTAGGGTTGCACGTGGAGTTCCATATTCTCCTCTGCGGCGGAGTACGGTCAATCATTTTTTGAAAGTTACTTTTAATTACCAAGTGCACATAGAAAACATATTAGATTAAGTTTAATTGTTAGATTGTGTTTAGTGGGCCTAATCATGTGGTTGTAATGGATCTTTCTACATCTATGGGGCACGTTTAGGGAAAAAATGTTTGCTCTTTTATAAAGTACTAGTAGAGACAACTTTTGGTCTATTCATTTTCATCATGGTAGTACAAGAACACCACACATAAAAATTACATCCAAATTCGTAGAAGCGAGTCAAAGGCATGCCGCTGTCATCGTCCCTCCCTCGTCGGAGCCGGACAAAATTTATTGTAGTAGACAGTCAAGAAGTCGTCATACTAATACCTCGGACTTAATTCTCAACTAGATGTGGTTTAACAAAACTTAAAACATATCTTACATCTTATATTCTTAAGAAGTTGGTCCCAATTCTTTTTACATGCAGAGTGTCCACATCATCTTGCATGCTACATCATCCAGAATGTCCACTTCATGATGCATGCCATGCCACACAAGCATTTTCTTCCGATCATTTGGCTTTACGTAATGCGAAGTTCCAATCTATGTGGCCATGTAGTATCTCCCCTCGAAGAAGAGGGGTCAGCCTTAAAAGACCCATCAAAGATTTAGAGGGTGCTTGAATTCAAGGGACTTATTTTAATCTGACTAAAAGTAGTCTTTTTAAGAGGCTAAAGTTTTGAAAATTCAAAAAAAAAGTGGCTAAAGTTTCAAGCACTCCTGACTAAAGAGGGGCTAAAACTAGTCTTGAGACTAAAATTTTTTACTCAGGGATACCCCTACTAAAATGTGGATTGGTCCTCTCTCTCCTTATTTAACTCCTTTCCTTTAACACATGCGAGTTCTGGATTGAAGGGTTTGGAGGATAATAAATGCTCATTAACTTGATTTTACTCTCTTTAGCATTTGGATTCAAGCATGAATGAGGCTAACAAGTTTTAGTCCCACTACTTTTAGTCATGAGACTAAAATGTATCAAGCATCCTCTTACTCCTTGCACCAATCGAAGAATCCCCTGGTTACTCCCAAAGTTAATTAGCGATCTCTTCCTCTTCCGTCTTTCCTATAACTGACGAGTCCTTTTCTTTAGATGCCTATTAACCGACGAGTCAATCTAAAGCGACTCGCCTTCGTCTCGATCACAAAATCCACCACCGGCGTTTCCTTATCCTCTCTGCACTGCGTCTCTTAGGATCACTCCGTCTTGAACTCTTGATCTCCCACATTCTTCTCCACTGCGTTCTTCGCCGGCACCTCCGCCCCTGTACGCCTAGCCGCGGGGGCAGTGGCCGCTCACGAGCTAGTGGCACGCCACGCCGTGGACCCATACTGCTGTTGACAACGGAGTTGGCTTCTGGCCGGCTACCTTGATCTTGAGTTTGGCCGCGCCCCCCTCCCCCTCTAGAATTTGGGAAGCTAGATTTGGAGTTTTTTTTTTTAAATTTCTTTACCATTCTGGGTTCAAAACTGTTGATCCGATTTTCCGTTACACGCCATTGGATTCTGGCCATCAGGCTGGCTGTTGATCATCGATTGTCCCTTTTTATCATGCAGCTGGATGCTCACTGCCTAGGATCTGCGTGTCTGCTCCCTGCTGGTAGTCACCACTATGTCATAGAGATGGTCCTTTTTTGTGAAGAACATGTGGAGTATTGGGAGGTTCACCGCTATGTCATTGCTTTTAGTGTCGAGGCTTTCTGGTGATATGATTATTTTAGGTAAATACTTTTTGCTGTCACACATAGATAAAGAGATATGGCTCATTTTATTATTAGTATTCTGTTACCCTACTATATTGAAGGGATAAAATTCTTCCGGTATACCAGTGAAGGATCATAAGGACAATGACCAGTATAGATACATCTCAAATCCACTAAAATCATGTGTACTATCTGATTGTCTGACTCCAATGCTATTTATATTTATTTTCATTCACCGAAATGAATATTTTTTTGGATAAGACTATTGTATGAAGTTTGACCAAAATAATTCATCATGATTGAGATCCTAAACCACAAAATGGCCATTCTTTATTTTTCATTTGCTCAATGTAGCTTATAAGTAGGAGTATTCATACATACTCCCTCCATTCCACTCCATTCCACAATGTAATGCTTCCTCTATCCCCATGCTTCAACTTTGACCGTAAATTTAACTACCAAGACCGATTGCGGCGGGAGCAAAAATTATATCAGTGAATTCATATTTGAAAGAAGTTTTCAATTATATAATTTTTTCTCCCGCCGCAGTTGGTCTCGTTGGTTAAATTTGTAGTCAAAGTTGGACCTCGGAAAATACAGGCGCACTATATTTTGAAATAGAGGGAGTAGTTTCTTTTTGTTGTAAGCAAATTCTGACTACAATGGTGCTTATTTGTGTCAGTACTCAGTACTAATGCTCTTTCAGCCCAACTCTTTGCGACAGATAAATTGGCAACTACTTCGGCAAGAGAAAGTAGGAAAGCAATTAGCATTCTTTTGCCCCAGTTATCATGATTAGTTTTGTCCTTATTCTGGATATTGGGAGCTCTACCGAACACAAAATGACCATCTCAAAGAGCCGTTTGTATATAAACTTTCACATCATGTCCAATTCATAGTTCCCTTTCCTATAGTATGTTAATTTTGGGTGTGTCTAAGGCACATCTAGATGTGCTCTAGTTATTGCACATCTAAATGAGTGAATCAAGTATAAAGAGGCAAAAAAAATATTCACATGAATCTCGACGTAAGATCAATGACATAGGACTTAGATGTGCAATACTTATGGCATATCTAGATGTGCTCTAGCAAAACTGTTACTTTTTAGTCCAAGTAGATTTACTCAGTCATATCAATATATTTAGTAGAAGACCTGACCACATAATTCACATTTTGCAATATTCATAGTTTTACTAAGTTTTGTGTTTGCTGTAATTTTTTCATCTTAAAGTCATGTATAAACTATGCAAATTTTTTTTGATTTATTTACTATGACGTGCGAAGGGCTAAGAGTTCCCGCAGCAACGCGCGGCGTATCATTTAGTTACTATAGATTTCCGATTCAAATATAATACTACCTCTCGGACAAAAAGTATCGCACTAGAAGGGTTTCATGGAGGAGAAGGAAAGCGTCAAGTCTATCTCATAAGGCCAGATGTGTCCATGGCTATCTCCTTCGGCTCTTTGTATCTCCGTGCTCACTAGATCAAGAACAAACAATCCGAGGAAAGGAACCCAGATTATCAAACAGTTGCTCCTGGGGCAAAACCACTCTAACCTTGTTTCCAACACTGCCCAATCTTTGCACGATGGTCGGAAATATGCCAGGCCTGCATCCTCGATGAGCTTCCGAATGTCGACAGATCGCGACAACATCCAGCTCTTCTCTGCGTCGTCGTCGTCTTCGCCGCCATGATCTCCAGCATACAACCAGATTGATACCTCCAATCCTGATTTCTTTGTTCGTAGCAAAGATAGCCGTTCACCCTCGGACGACGTAGCCAACATTAGCATTTTCTTGGTCGATACTTCATTATTGCGCGTCAACAAGTGATTCGGTAGCCTTGTCATTCTTGCCTGGCCTGTGCTTATGTCCACTGCGACTATATGGGTGATCTTGTCGAAGAATGAGTATATGTATGCTGACGAGTCGTAATCTGACACATCGCCGCACAACCAATGGATGGCACCCCGGCACAATACTGGGGCGGCACGGTAATCAGGGTAGGGCATCCGGAGCCTGCTGCTGTTGGGACGAAAGACCGGGCCCCAAGTGCCACTCTTCGAGCAGTAGTTTTGAAGGACCAGTATGCCATTGTGCTCTATTTTCACGGCAAGCACTTGGAACGTGTTGGTGCTAGGGTTTGGCTCTGCGCCATGGCATGAGTGCAAGAGGTACTTGTGTGTGACAAGCTCGCCAAGGCGGGGTATGGAGGCGCTGAAGCCGGTGAATGGGTTGCACACGAACATCTCCGACGGGAGGCCTCGGCACACAAGGACGAGGCCGCCATTGCATGCGAGCGGCGAGTACAGCTTCGGCGTCATGCCTTCCGCCACCGGCACATGGGAAGGTGCGGGCAGGGAGTCCGACCAGTGCCGCCCGGCAGACGATGGCAGCCAGGACGAGCGGCGGGAGAAGGCGAGTTCCCTCGGATACATCTCGCGGTGGTAGATGCCGAGGAGGAGGTGATGGCCCGGGTGGCGCCGGATTTCGGCCGCGTTGTCGATGACGGCGCGGCGCCAGTGCCGCGAGACCGCGGCGCAGCGGACGATGGAGACCGGGTCTAGACTGAGGAAGACGTGGAGGAGGCAGTCGCTTGGAAGAGACGGCAGCCGCGGCGCCATGATGATGTTGGAGTTGGAATTCGCGCACGAGGTCGCGATCGCATCAAAACACGAGAAAACTCGAATGAAAAACTTTTGCGACGTGCCTTTCCTTTGTCTTTGTTGTTCTCACGGTGATACATAGCATCGTATACATCGCAGATACATGCGTGATGCGTCCACCCAGACCTATTCAAACTAGTACTGTGCTTGCTGTCTACCGACTTACGAACCGGCCAGGTAATAAAACTCCTAATCGGCCCCAACTTCAACTAGACACAGCCACCGGAATACGATCCAGACTATACAGAGTACTCAATACATGGCAAAGCCAAGCCACGTACTGACTTGGACAAAACTAGGACTCAAGATTATGCTAACAAAATAATAACCCAGAAACTGTATTGGCGATGCACGCATTGCTTCTGTCACGTCTTCTTTTGTTGTTGACAGAATTGCTTCTGTCACGTCTACTTGTATAGTAGGAGTACTATATGAAGTCTTCATGGTGTTTTTTTTTTCTTTTTTCTTTTTTTTTGGGTGAAAGTCTTCACGGCACATGCGGCACGATCGAGAGAGCCCGGCCCAGCCCCAGTCTCGCTCTGTAAAAGGACAAATCAACCCACCATCCACTAGACGCATCAGATCGGGCAAGGAAACAAGAAGAAGAAGAAACGCGACGCGGCACAGGGCACACACGGCGATTTGCTTACATTCTTGCTGGAAACTTAGAATACTTCTTATACTTTTACTGACGATATAGTTCAGCAAATATTCTCATAGAGGGATGGAAAGTAGAAAATGTCTTTTCAATTTGATCAACATCAGAAATTGCACTATTGCAGAATCTCGGCTTGGAGTTAATCTTATGAACAACAGAATTGTATGCAACTACAGACTTAAAGTCTTGGAATTGGACTAGCGTCGGTTACAGAATCTTCAGTGACGAACAAGCAGATGTGGACGAAGCTTTGGAAGTTGAATGTGGTGCCCAAAGGTCGCGTGTTCTGGTGGCGTGTGCTTCGGGGGATCCTTCCTGTCGAAAGCACCCTTAAGTACAGACACATTGCGACTATAGCCAGGTGTAAAATATGCCTGTCAGCAGATGAAGATATGTATCATGCATTGATACAATGCACACATGCAAAACGGTTCTGGACAGAAGCTCGCGAGTGGCTGGGCATTAAGCTTCCGGAGTTGCATGGACTGACATGGTCCAGGGATATTCTCTGTGACCCTCGTTTCGATGATTCAGACCAAGCTAAGATCATTTCGGTGATGTGGGCTATTTGGACATCTTGGAACAATATTACTCATGACAAGGAAAGTATGGATCCGAAGCAGTCATTGCAAATGATTAGAGATGCTCTGGCGGTGCTAGAGCTTCCAACCAAGCATGCTAGCATACTACCAGGTCATGGGTGGCGACCACCTGACGGTAAGGTAATCAAGATTAACACTGATGCTGGAATCTCTTTGTTGGAGCACAAAGCAGTCATTGGTTGTGTGGCTCGGACAGCTTCATCGTTCATTTCAGCTTGGTGCAAACCAAGCCCAGGCATTACTGATCCACTTGTGGCAGAAGTTACTGTTGTACGTGAAGGCGTGGTGGTGGCTTTACTTCGTGGCTTTACGCGGGTGCAGATTGAAACAGGTTGGTCGGATGTGGTGAATCTCTGAAACTCGCATCGTACTTCACGCTCTTTGATAGCGCAGTTACTCTTAGAGACATGCCAACGTTCCGGCCCACCTTTGTGCAAAACATGCGTGCACGCTGGAGGTGTCGGAGTGCTAGATGGACTCTCCCTCGGGTTTGTTGGTAACCAGCCTCATGGCTGATAGTGCCGGTGTGATGGCCTGGCTTATTAGGGATGATAGACTACTCATATCAATAAGGAATTCCTTCTTTTCCGGGAGCCCATTCGGACAGAACTCCAAAGTTAAGCGTGCTTAGCTTGGAGTAGTGTCAGGATGGGTGACCGACCGGAAAGTTGCTCCCGGGTGCGCATGAGTGAGGACAAAGTGCGCAAAAAAGACTAGTATTAATCTGTGGGGCCAGTCTAGATCCCGCCAGGAGTAACGACCACCGGCGAGTGTGTCCGGGGTGTTACAAATTGGTATCAGAGCCGACCCTCGCGATTACACGGATGGTTGTGGATAGGTGCGCGGTCATGTTGTTCATGACGTTTGTGACCCGTCGTGGCACATGGCATAGCACATGTACTGGACTGGATGCACAGACGGTTGTGCCAAGAGGGAACGTTCCTGTGGCCCGACGAGGACGTCGGTTCCTCTGAGTGGGGGTGTATGTGATGGCCTGGCTTATTAGGGATGATAGACTACTCATATCAATAAGGAATTCCTTCTTTTCCGGGAGCCCATTCGGACAGAACTCCAAAGTTAAGCGTGCTTAGCTTGGAGTAGTGTCAGGATGGGTGACCGACCGGAAAGTTGCTCCCGGGTGCGCATGAGTGAGGACAAAGTGCGCAAAAAAGACTAGTATTAATCTGTGGGGCCAGTCTAGATCCCGCCAGGAGTAACGACCACCGGCGAGTGTGTCCGGGGTGTTACAAATTGGTATCAGAGCCGACCCTCGCGATTACACGGATGGTTGTGGATAGGTGCGCGGTCATGTTGTTCATGACGTTTGTGACCCGTCGTGGCACATGGCATAGCACATGTACTGGACTGGATGCACAGACGGTTGTGCCAAGAGGGAACGTTCCTGTGGCCCGACGAGGACGTCGGTTCCTCTGAGTGGGGGTGTATGTGATGGCCTGGCTTATTAGGGATGATAGACTACTCATATCAATAAGGAATTCCTTCTTTTCCGGGAGCCCATTCGGACAGAACTCCAAAGTTAAGCGTGCTCAGCTTAGAGTAGTGTCAGGATGGGTGACCGGCTATAACTCCCATGTGTCGAAGCACGACTTAGAGGCATAACCGCATTGAAAGCAATGTCGCAAGTGAGGCAATCTTCACACAACCCATGTAATACATACGGAAAAGGGATACATAGTTGGCTTACAATCGCCACGTCACACAATACAAGAATAAAGCATTACAACATCCAAATACAATCAAGGTCCGACTACGGAACCAAAATGAAAGAAGACTACCCCAAATGCCAAACAGATCCCCAATCGACCCCAACTGGGCTCCACTACTGATCAACTGGAAACGAAACAAGACAACGAACACAATCTTCATCAAGCTCCTCCTTGAGCTCGTTTGCGTCACCTGCACGATATCATCATCGGCATCTGAAACTGGTTTGGAAGTATCTGTGAGTCACGGAGACTCAGCAATCTCACATGCTCGCGATCAAGACTATTTAAGTTTATAGGAAGGGTAATGGTATGAGGTGGAGCTGCAGCAAGTGACTAGCATATATGGTGGCTAACATACACAAATAAGAGCGAGAAGAGAAGGCAAAAGCACGATCGAGAAACTATGATCAAGAAGTGATCATAGAACAACCTACGTCAAGCATTACTCCAACACCGTGTTCACTTCCTGGACTCCGCCGAGAAGAGACCATCACAGTTACACACGTGGTTGATGTATTTTAATTAAGATAAGTTTCAGGTTTTCTACAACCGGACATTAACAAATTCCCATCTGCCCATAACCGCGGGCACGGCTTTCAAAAGTTCAAATCCCTGCAGGGGTGTCCCAACTTAGCCCATCACAAGCTCTCACGGTCAACGAAGGATATTCCTTCTAGCGGGAAGACCCGATCAGACTCGGAATCCCGGTTACAAGACATTTCGACAAGATAAAACAAGACCAGCAAAGCCGCCCGGATGTGCCGACAAATCCCGATAGGAGCTGTACATATCTCGTTCTCAGGGCACACCGGATTGTCCAAACTTCCGGTAGGCCAACCCAGAGTTGCCCCTGGTGGTCACCGGCGGCTGACAGGTTGGACCAACACTTAGAGGAGCACTGGCCCGGGGATTTAATAAAGATGACCCTTGAGTCGACCGACTCAAGGGAAAGAAAAGGCTCGGTGGCAAATGGTAAAACCAATGTTGGGCCTTGCTGGAGGAGTTTTATTCAATACGAACTGTCAAGGGGTTCCCATTATCACCCAACCGCGTAAGGAACGCAAAATCAAGGAACATAACACTGGTATGACGGAAACTAGGGCGGCAAGAGTGGAACAAAACACCAGGCATAAGGCCGAGCCTTCCACCCTTTACCAAGTATATAGGTGCATTAATATAAATAAGAGATATTGTGATATCCCAACATATAATCATGTTCTAACAAGGAACAACACATCCATGTTCCAACAAGGAACAAACTTCATCTTCACCTGCAACTAATAACGCTATAAAAGGGGCTGATCAAAGCGGTAACATAGCCAAACAACGGTTTGCTAGGACAAGGTGGGTTAGAGGTTTGACATGGCCATTTGGGAGGCATGATAAGCAAGCGGTAGGTATCGTAGCATAGGCATAGCAAAAGAGCGAGCATCTAGCAAGCAAAGATAGAAGTGATTTCGAGGGTATGGTCATCTTGCCTGAGATCCCGCAAGGAAGAAGAATGAGTCCATGAAGAAGACAAACGGACGTAGCCGAACAGATCCTCACAAAAACGATGTTATCGGAACCAACCCGAAGAAGCAACACCGGAAAGAAGCACAGAACATAGTAAACAACCAACACATAAACAAGGCATGATATGCGGGATACGGTATGCGGTGCATATGCATGATTTGGAAAGGAATGATTGAACCTGGCCTCAACTTGGAAATCCAAGAGTGCCACTAGAAATAGGAGTTTATTTCGGTCAAAATCGATATAAAGATCACCGGAAACGGATGCACGGTTTGGAAATGGCAAGCACAACAAATATGGCACCGGTCTGCGATAATCAGCAAGTGACCAACTAAATGCATCAAGATAAATATGCTACATCACTCAAACATAGCAACAAAATACATGGCAGGTATCCACTCATGATGCTTGACAAAAGATGAACACTGAGCTACGGCTGATTCACTCAATAGCAAGCTCAAACAAGCATGGCAAAAGTGCAAAAGATAACAGGTCTAAGACTTGTGAAATTATCAACAAGTCAGGAATTTAACATCAGGAAGCAATGTTTAGAGCATGAAAACTATATGCTGCAGGAACATATCATGGGAAAGCAAGGCATGGCATGAAGCTAATCAAAGCATATAACAAAAGTGCCTTAGTGACCATAAGCCAAAAGGGATTAGAAAATATAATTGCAAGCATGCGAACATGGCAAAAACATAAACAAATTCAGACTTAGTGAAAAACTGGAGCATGGCAAAATAGTTAACAAGTAGGCATATTTACGAGCTCGATGCACTCACTACGAGGCATTGCATGACAAACTAAGCATATACCCAGCAAGTAGACATGGCATAGAAGTTAGACATGGCAAGAACAACAACATAACATGCACGGATCTACAACAACAAGCTCGGCAAAATCGCTAAACATGTTAACAATCTGCCAAGAACATTTTATAGCAAAAGTAGAGCTCGATTGACTCAAGCTAGGGTGCTCCATAAATGCAAACAAATACATGGATGGATAGAGCACCACAATATCTACAAAAAATCCTTACTGATCCATGTATAAAATTACTAGGAATCAACATGAACATATGGCATAAAAATTACAGCAGGACAACGACTTAGTAAAATTCTAAGTCCGTGAAACCAGCAACATTGAGTAAGCTACTTTGCATGCTTGTGATAGACACCACGAAGATCAAAAAAATACATGGCATACACCCCTGTAAAGATGACATGGCATATTTCAAAACACATGTAGAGCTTAGGATCATAGCATGCACACATTAATCATGGCAAAAATGAGAAAAGTGCATTTGCTGAAACAGATCTGAAACTATCATCACATAGCCATTTTCCAACAGCATTTCGGCATCAAGATGAGCTAAAATGAAAATGATGCAATGAGATGAAACGATGTACTCGTCGAGACCAACATATCGATATGCTACACACACAAATCGGGGCCACGGGTGCAGAGATATGATGACATGAAAAATGCATAAAATAACTGGGACTTAGAAATATCTCGGGGTCAACCTCAAAAACGGATCTGAATCTGGGGCGCGGAAACCAAGGACAGCCGGGGCTGCTCGTCGGAGAACTCGCCGGTGAGGAGGACGGGGTCGCCGAGGGAGGTCAAGCTCGCCGGGGGAGGTCAAGCTCGCCGGAGGAGGGCCGAGGACGGCGCCGGCTAAGGGCGAGGAGGCGGAGGGGCGCCTGGGCGCGGATGGCGGCGCCGGCGAGGAGCCCGCGCGGCGGAGCGGCGGACGGCGAGGGTGGAGAAGGCGGCGCGGTGGCGGAGCAGGGCGGAGGCGGCGGCCGGAGCTCGCAGTGGCGGCGGCGCGCGCTACTGGCGGTAGCGGGGCGCGGGGCGCGGGCAGCTCGGGCCGGGCGGGCCGGCCTCGTGCCCGCAGGGCCGCGGGGAGAGAGAGGACGGTGAGGTGGCGGCGCACGATAGGCTGGCGGCGGCGGTGGGGCGACGTGGCGCGACGTCATTGGCCGGAGCGAGGTGGAGGGCAGACATGTCCGGCGACGGGGATTTTTGTCCGGTGGCGCGAGGTAGAGGAAGGCTAGGGTTTGTACCGCAAATATTTCGGAGGGGATCACATATTTATAGGTAGAGGGATCTAGGAGAGTCCAAATGAGGTGCGGTTTGCGGCCACGCGATCGTGATTGAACGACCGAGATGATGGAGGAGGTTTAGCTGGGTTTTGGGCCACTTTGGAGGGGTGTTGGGCTGCAACACACACGAGGCCTTTTCGGTCCCTCGGTTAACCGTTGGAGTATCAAACAAAGTCCAAATGATACGAAACTTGACAGGAGGTCTACCGGTAGTAAACCAAGGCTGCATGACAAGTCTCGGTCCAATCCGAAAATGTTTAACACCCGCACATGAAAAGAGGTAGAAAGGGACACCGGGTGACATAGGAGCGCCGGATTGCAAAACAGACAACGGGGAAAATGTTCGGATGCATGAGACAAACATGTATGCAAAAGCGATGCACATGAGGACATGATATGCAATGCATGACACTCAAGCAATGACAAAGCAACAACAGAGAATGACTGGAGGACACCTGGCACATCGGTCACGGGGCGTTACAATACTCCACCACTACGAGAGGATCTCGTCCCGAGATCTAGAATGGCACCGGAGGGACAACGGAAGAGAAAGAGGAGAGGTAAAGCTAAGTTGCTTCTTTGACAAACGAGTGAAACCACGAGCCTTGAGAGGTTGAACAAATTGCAAAAAAGAAGGCAACGAAGAAGAACAAGGTTGAAAGCACTCCGTTAAGAAAGGGGAAAAGAAAGAACCGATTCGGGTAGCACTTCGGTTGAAAAGATATGAAAGACCTGATAAAATGAAAAAGCTTGAGCAAAGGGACACAACACTCCGGTTAAAAGGATAAGCATGAAAAGAACAAGGTCTTAGATAAAACGAGATGACGGGTGAAAAGAAAAACATCGCAATGCCTCCGGAACAAAAAAAATAGAAGATAGATAATTGAAATAGGAGAATTGAGAAGAAAATGCCAACTTATGCCACAAAAGAGCTTGAGAAGGCATCCTTAGGAGACGGGTTGAACGGAGTTGTTGGAACACCAGCAATGAAAAGAATAACCTTGATATGGTCTTATGGAATACATCTCAAATTATGAGGTGAGAACCAGCCACTTACGGGAAAAAGAATTGGATTGATATGAACGAGGAGACGAGAAACTTATTCACCGGAAGGATAAATGAAGAACTTGTGTCATTTATGAGCACCATAAATAGCAATAGTCCTTAGGAAAGGCTTTAGGTGAAATATAACCCAAGATAACTCCAATGACGAGATTGATGGATTTAAAATACCTCATCCTTGATAACTTGTGAATCACGGAGCAAGAAGGGAAATTATCAAGAATGATATAAGACCACCTCAAAAGATATGCGTGAAAGAATTGCACTCCGGATTGCAAGATGAAGAAACTTGAGCTCCTTTGAAAAGAATCTCAATGAACACTTCGAGAAATAATTAAATCCTTGATGAACCATCATGTAGAGCCTCCATGAAAAACTTCGGTAGCAAAAGGATGATCAAACGAAAAGAGAAGTTGAGAAAATAAGGTAAAGCCTTGGAATGATTAGTTGGAGCTTCGAAATGATATAATTGAAAGAGCTTGGAACTCCGGGTAAGAAAGATGAGCAAATGAAATCAAGAATTCTGATGAACCTCCGGAATAAGGAATTAATCGCTTGGATGAAACAAGAATAAGAATTACATTATGCTTATCCTTCATCAATTAAATTCATGACAAAATGGATTTGGCACACTACTTATTCCCGTAGAAAGGATTAAGATAGATATAACATAAACTTGAGAAAGGTCTTCGATGAACCACCGGAAGGATTGAAACAATGAATGAATCTGATATGATAACGAAAGAAGAGAAATCTTGAACGAACCACCGTAGGAATTGGAAATGAACGAAGAAAAGGGGTGAATCACCGGTAAGAATTAGCAAAAGAACGAAGATACGTGAGAGAGTTTAGATACAAGAGAACGAAGAGATCATGAACTGAATAAAGAATATATGAGCGATGCACCGGTAAGATTTAGATAAAGAGAGCTGAAGGCTGAGAATGAATAATCCTGAAATGATGGCCTTCAGAGAATCAAACTGGCAAAGGTTCCTGAAATGATTCGGATGGGTGAAAAGTATTCTCACAATCAAAACAATTATGAGAGGATGATATCAAGCTAGAACCATGAATCTCTGAGAGAGCGGATAAGATATGGAGGAAAAACACTTCTTCGGTCATCAAAGTCCTAGAAAGACGATGAGAAACACCACCATGAATCGTTTAGACACTCCGGAAGAATCAAAAGTGAAGAGGTAGAGCCAACGATGAAAAGAATTTGAAAGATCTTGGAGAAAGCATTTGACTGATGATAAAACATTCTTACGTCAAATTTTTAAGAAACGAATTTGAGAAGCTCCAGAAAAAATAGAAGAGTCAGGTAAGGTCCTGGGAAAAGACCTGTGGGTTAGGGCCCACTCAAAAGAAAACACCGTTGTACGATTTAAGAGATAGATAGTGCCGGTTGAATTAAATGGCTTGAAAGAGAGAACGTCCTCGAAAGATCTTGAACGAATGCAGTGTGGAGACACGAATCCTCGAGATATCTTGAGCACTCCGGAATAATTGAATAGCGAGAAGTGGAATGATTATGAGGTGCACTGGCATGAGAAAACATTTGAAACGAGGAAAAGGATGTGATCAACAAAGCTTGAATTAAATCCAGCGAAGAGGAAAGAACGAAGAATGATGAACTAGGAAAGCAACTTCAAGAGAACCACCGGGTAAAACAATGACGGAAAAGAATGGGGAGACTTCCCATCAATAACATGATAATTGGTTCAGAAATCCGAATCCTTGAAGGAAAAGGGGGGGAGGGCGGGAAAACAAAAGCGATTAGGGACAGATGAAAAAAACAACGTTGAGAAGACTTGAGTTGATCTTGCGGATGTTGAAAAGATCGGATCCACTTGAAGAGAAACACGCCGGATGAAAAAGAATTGACATGACAATCTCGATGATCATGAAAGATTAGTATTCTCAAAGAAATATGAGAACACCGCTTAGAAAGGGTATGGGATCAACATTTGACTTTGAAGCAACTCGAATACCACAACTGAAAACAAAACAAAGGATTGGCTCGCAGAATAAGCCGGAAAAAATTCGCGTGATCGTAAATTTTTTTTAGTGAAATTTGAGAAGAGAAGAGTGAAAACTCTACGTCAGGATGCCTCACCAGAGCAACGAAGGGACTGATGAGTAAAAAGAATTCCTAACTCTCCGATATATATAATCCTAAAGACTCAAAACATTTTTCTAGACTCAACAATGCCAGCGATTCGATCAAGCAGGGGGCTCCTAAGGTCGGGCAAGGCTCTAATTACCAACTTGTAACACCATCGATGCGGCTATATCTCCCATGTGTTGAAGCACGACTTAGAGGCATAACCACATTGAAAGCAATGTCGCAAGTGAGGTAATCTTCACACAACCCATGTAATACATAAGGAAAAGAGATACATAGTTGGCTTACAATCGCCACGTCACACAATACAAGAATAAAGCATTACAACATCCAAATACAATCAAGGTCCAACTACGGAACCAAAATGAAAGAAGACTACCCCAAATGCTACACAGATCCCTGATCGACCCCAACTGGGCTCCACTATTGATAAACTGGAAACGAAACAAGACTACGAACACGATCTTCATCAAGCTCCTCCTTGAGCTCGTTTTCGTCACCTACACGGTATCATCATCGGCACCTGAAACTGGTTTGGAAGTATCTGTGAGTCACGGGGACTCAGCAATCTCACACGCTCGCGATCAAGACTATTTAAGCTTATAGGAAGGGTAATGGTATGAGGTGGAGCTGCAGCAAGCGACTAGCATATATGGTGGCTAACATACGCAAATAAGAGCGAGAAGAGAAGGCAAAAGAATGGTCGAGAAACTATGATCAAGAAGTGATCCTAGAACAACCTACGTCAAGCATTACTCCAACACCGTGTTCACTTCCCGGAGTCCGCCGAGAAGAGACCATCACGGTTACACACGTGGTTGATCTATTTTAATTAAGATAAGTTTCAGGTGTTCCTATGAGCTGACCTACCACAACCGGGTGGAGAGGTCCATTAGTGAAAGCCAGTCCGGCGAAAGTCAAAGGGTTAGTTCTCCTGGTCAACTGCTCCAGGGTTTGGCGGGACGGGTGCCTTGGGGGGTAGCAATGCCACCGGAGCATCGTGCGGGGCCCTCATACATGCCATAAGTTGTTGTGGTGGCATGTTTGAGGAGGCAGCACACCACTCTGGGTGTGGCCCCCCTCACAGACAGCGATGACATGGTATAATAATCGTTCTGCGGTAACGGTGCGGCGTGAATATTATTGAACACTCAGAGCACGATAAAATCATGTTTTTCTTACACGGCGTGGGCACATGTGATATAGGACGTATGGTATTTTTTCATAACTTTTGGTGATGCAAAAGTATATGAACAATTCCCTCTATGCGGATTGATCTTCGCGTGTCTACGATTGTGACCTGCGGCTTCCGGGGGCTAGCCATGCCGCCAAATCCGCCAAATCTTGCGTTGGGGCCTCTTAGACGTCCAGTAGTGTGCTGGCGGGTATGCTAGGGTGTCGAAAGAGTCATGAAAATATTAAAGTGGCGTTAAATTAAGAATTTTACAAATAAGACCCATGAAAACTAGTCGACAGAAAATAGGTTAGAATAATAATACTAATTAAGTAGTAAATATAAATGCAATGAAAACCATATTAAACTAATTTCGCACAAATGTTACGTGGTGCAAAAAATCCACAAATATGTAAACCTAGTGCTTTCATCGGGCACACGGCTTATATGTCCTAGAAGCCGAGCTTCTTCGGGCACACAGCTTATATGTCATATAAGCCGAGTGCTTGCTCCAGACACACGGCTTATAGGTTGCTCCGTGACGGCGCCGTCAACCATTGCCGTTGCAGACACGTGTCAGATGTCTTTGCCGAGTGTGTGTTGTAAGCCGGGTGCCTTTTCACGTAGATACCGTGTGTTTCATATAAGCCGTGAGCTTTTCTGCGGTACTCGTCTTATAGATGACCATAAGCCGAGTTCCTCTTATTTACCGGGTGTTTTTTTCTCCAGACTCGGCTTAAAGAAGCATAAGCCGGGTGCCCGAAAAAAAGCACACGGCTTATATGCCAACACACGGGAAACCGGGATTTTCTTGTAGTGTTACCGGTCAGTACCAGTATTAACGATGTCAAGCTACACATATATATGTACATTGCATGCCTATCATATGGTATCCATTGATGTATACATACATACATACTTACATACATACATACATTGCCTACATACATCAAGCTATACATACATAAATTGCGGAAAAATACCAATAATTTCTTCATTAACTAGATGATTATATAACCACAAACAGACTCTTCTGAAATTATCCCCTTTTAATCCCGGCCGTGTGTTGCAGGATGAAATGCTAAATTTGATAGGGCCCAATCGAGGACCCGCAGAAGCTGATGTTTTCTATTTTGAGATCAACCTAAAGATCAGGGGCGAAGAACCTACTATGGATATGATTTTCAGCAGGACGTTGGTGTACCAAGATTATCCTCTTGATGCATGGACTAAGAAACAACAAGTTTCAAGTTGGCTAAGTACATTAGAGTTTTCATACAGATCTGTGCACTATGCGGTGGAAGCCACCGTTAGGATCAAAATTTTGAGAGGGCCACGATTCTTGCATGGCGGCCTGATAGCTTCACCTCCGAAGAGCCTAGTGAGATGGTGCTATATGACAGTGAGCGCTGGGGTGCCAATACCAAGGTTGCTGAGGATGGGTCGGTGAATCTACCTCGTTGTCTAGTAATTCTGCGCGTAGATGAGGATTTATTCCTAAAAGTTTGTGTTTTTGGCCGTCGCCATAGAAGAGCTAAGCCCAAGACCACTGTCCTTACAGTTGAACATTCTGATCGATCATTCGATATAAAACTAGGTTGTTATCATTTACAAGTTACCGTGTCTTGGTCAGGCATTTTGTTGCGCTAGATACATCTGTTTGAGTGACAGATAATATGAATTGGAGGGAGTAGTATAGTTTTTGTAATTGTGATAAATCATTAATTCGAATAAAACAAAGTTGTTTTTTACCGGTTGAAGTTTCACGAAGAAAAAAATAATACAAAACCATCAAAAACCATCTAATCCATTTTCATGGAGGGGCGACTCGGTTGCGCCTTCCACCACTCCCCCCGCACGACCATGGCAGCGCCGCCGGCCAGATCCTTGCTTACGACTGCTGCCGAGGCTTTGACTGGTACATGTGCGAACCCGCCGCCTTCGACCACGAGGAAGAGTGTAAGATAAATCTTATTATATCATATCTCTCTCTTTCTCTTTTCAAAATTAGTGTTCACGTTCAAATTAAATCTCTTTAAACAGATAGAGGTTTGCACAACATTTTTTTTGAGTTGCTTCTCTTGAGCTCACAGCAACGGCTCGGTTCTCAAGGCCGCTTGACGAAATCCCGGAGTCTGACTGCGTGAAGATCACACTGAATGTGATTCATGTGAAGCTATTAGCCTCCGTTGTAGGTTTCCCGGTCAGCGTGTTTGGGAATGTGTTGTACGCTATTCGAAAGTAATAGAAAAATATTTATCTTTTTTTCCCGCGAATACGGAATGCCTTGCGTATCATTCATTGATAGGTAGAAGACTATAGTACAAGAGTACATGAAAGAGCAATGGGAGGGGCGATGAAGTGGGTCGTACAAAGGGATGGCGACCACGTCAACGCGAGCAGAAGAGACGTGGGTTGCTCAGCCCACCCTATGCCCTAAAAAGCTACGATAGAACATTGGCGAGTCCATTGCCCCCCGCCTTGGCCCAAGCTCTAGCTTCTTCCTTGATGGAGTTGGAGAGGAGAAGCGTGGAAGGTTGCTTTCGTCGAAGATACATCCTTTGCGATGGGTCCAGATGGACCAAACAATGAGAAGGATCATGGATGAGAGTCCCTTCCTTGACGGGGCAGGAGAGTTGTAGCCTGCAGAGTGCCACCACTCCAGGAAGTCATTTGCCAGAGATGGGGGAGGGACGGCAAGGGAGCACCACGTGAGTAAGTCGCACCAGGTCTGCTGGGAGACAGAGCAGCCGATAAGCAAATCAGGCATGGTTTCAGGCTCCTTGTCGCAAAGGCGACATAGTGGATCATGGGGGAGCCCATGTCTGGCAAGGCGTGCTGCTGTCCAACAGCGGTCCTGGAGGGCCAGCCAGGCGGAGAACTTGATGCGGAGGGGCGCCCAGGACTTCCATGCCAGCCTCCACTGCGGGGCATGAATTGAACCATGGAACAGTGCAAGGTAGCAGGAGCTGGTGGAGTACACGCTAGACATGGTCCAACGCCATACAAGCTTGTCCCGCTCTTAGCGACGGAGGTCGATGTACTCCACCATGGCAATGGGAGAGAGGGCACCCTGGATGTCCCTGACCCAGGAGCGCAGAAGCAGGCCCTCAGCGACGGTCCACGCGTTGCGCTGGCGGCGCGGGATGAGAGAGGCAATCGTTGGGGCAACCTTCGTAATGGCCTTGCCGTTGAGCCAATGATCCACCCAAAAGCGATACTTGTGCCCATCTGCAAGCGCCCAGGTGGTCGAAGCACGGAAGATGGCAGTAGTATCCGCATCGACGGGGATTCAAAGGTGGCAGCAAGGCCTGGCGGGGTCTGTACGCTGCAGCCAACACCAACGTGTGCACAGGGCGATGTCGAAGCAATGAAGGTCAGGGATGCCAAGCCCGCCCAGGGCCAGGGGATGACAAACCTTATGCCAATTGACTAGGAAATGGCTAGCGGAGGTGTCACGACGACCGTGCCAAAGGAAATCCCGAATAATCCAATTGATCCGCTTGAGAGTCGACGCGGACAGAGCGATGGCCATCATAATGTGGGTCGGCATGGCAGAGAGCACATGTCGGGCAAGGGCGAGGCACTCTACCCTAGACATCATCGAGGCGCGCCAAGTGGACAACTTTGCCGCCATGCAATCAACCATGGGTTATAGAGCGGAGGCAGGCACCTTGCAGAGCGACAAGGGCAAGCCTAGGTAGACAAGAGGAAATGAGGTGACAGGGCAAGCCAGCTCGCTAGCCACGATCGCGATCTCCTCTAGAGAGCACCGGATAGGGGTGGCCGAGGATTTTTCCATGTTGGAGTGTAGACCAGAAGCCTAACCAAAGACTTGCATGAGGATACGTACAACACGAATGTCGTCGGCGTCAGGGTGGCAGAAGATGGCGACGTCATCGGTGTACAAGGACACTCGAGGCGAGATGCCAGGCGGTCAGTCTATGCAGGACGCCGGCCCCAAGGGCATGCTGCAGAAGGGAGTTCAGGGCCTCGATCATCGGCGTGAAGAGCACAGGAGATACCGGGTCACCCTGCCGGAGGCCCTTAGCGTGATGAATCGGCGGCCCCGGCGAGCCATTCACGAGGATGCGTGTGCTACCTGAAGATAACATAATGGACACCCACTCACACCATCTCCGACCGAAGCCAAGGTGACGAAGGACCTCCAGCAAGAAGGGCCAGGATACGGAATCGAACGTCCGGGAGATATCAAGCTTGAGGAGGACCCGGTGGGCACCGGCCTGGTGTAGGTGCCGTGTTGTGTGCTGAACTAGCATAATATTGCCGTGGATGCAGCGCCCGACAATGAGTGCGCTCTAGCATGCGGAAACAAACTCCACGAGCCGCGGGGCGAGCCTCAGAGCTAGGACCTTAGCTACAAGCTTGGAAACCGGGTGAATCAGGCTAATCGGCATGTAGTCGAACAGGGAGGAGGCATCTGGACGCTTCGCGACGAGGGTGATGAAGGCTTCATTTAGGCAGTGGAATTCTCGACCATTCATATGGTAAAGCTTATCGAATGCCCCCATGAAGTCCTCCTTAATTGTGCCCCAGTAGTGGCGAAGGAACTCCACTGAGAACCCATCCGGGCCCGGCGCCTTGCCGGTAGGCAGCAGCTTAATGGCTGATACGTCTCCAACGTATCTATAATTTTTGATTGCTCCATGCTATTATATATTCTATTTTGGATGTTTAATGGGCTTATTTATACACTTTTATATTATTTTTGGGACTAACCTATTAACCGGAGGCCCAACCCAAATTGTTGTTTTTTGCCTATTTCCGTGTTTCACAGAAAAAGAATATCAAATGGAGTCCAAACGGAATGAAACCTTCGGGAGCGTGATTTTTGGAACAAACGTGATCCAGAGGACTTGGAGTGGACGTCAAGCAACCAACGAGGAAGCCATGATGCAGGAGCATGCCCTCCACCCTCGTGGGCCCCTCGTGGCTCCACTGACCTACTTCTTCCTCCTATATATACCTACGTACCTTGAAAACATCCAGGAGCACCACGAAATCCTAATTCCACCGCCGCAAGCTTCTGTACCTGTGAGATCCCATCTTGGGGCCTTTTCCAGTGCTCCACCGGAGGGGGCATTGATCACGAAGGGCTTCTACATCAACACCATAGCCTCTCTAATGATGTGTGAGTAGTTTACCTCAGACCTTCGGGTCCATAGTTACTAGCAAGATGGCTTCTTCTCTCTCTTGGATCTCAATACAAAGTTCTCCTCGATTCCCTTAGAGATCTATTCGATGTAATCTTCTTTTGTGGTGTGTTTGTTGAGATCCAATGAATTGTGGGTTTATGATCAAGATTATCTATGAACAATATTTGAATCTTCTCTGAATTCTTTTATCTATGATTGGTTATCTTTGCAAGTGTCTTCGAATTATTAGTTTGGTTTGGCCTACTGGATTGATCTTTCTTGCAATGGGAGAAGTGCTTAGCTTTGGGTTCAATCTTGCGGTGCTCGATCCCAGTGACAGTAGGGGAAATGACACGTATTGCATTGTTGCCATCGAGGATAAAAAGATGGGGTTTATATCATATTGCATGAGTTTATCCCTCTACATCATGTCATCTTGCTTAAAGCGTTACTCCGTTCTTATGAACTTAATACTCTAGATGCATGCTGGATATCGGTCGATGTGTGGAGTAATAGTAGTAGATGCAGGCAGGAGTCGGTCTACTTGTCACAGACGTGATGCCTATATACATCATCATTCCTAGATATTCTCATAATTATTCGCTTTTCTATCAATTGCTCGACAGTAATTTGTTCACCCACCGTAATATTTATGCTATCTTGAGAGAAGCCACTAGTGAAACCTATGGCCCCCAGGTCTAACTTCCATCATATTAATCTCCCATTAACTAGCTATTTCTATCACCGTTTATTGCAATCTTTACTTTCAATCTTTATCATAAAAATACAAAAAATATTTATCTTATTATTATTATTATCTCTATCAGATCTCACTCTCATAAGTGACCGTGGAGGGATTGACAACCCCTTTATCGCATTGGTTGCGAGGTTCTTATTTGTTTGTGTAGGTATGAGGTGAGTCGCGCGTGGTCTCCTACTGGATTGATACCTTGGTTCTCAAAAACTGAGGGAAATACTTACGCTGCTTTGCTGCATCACCCTTTCCTCTTCTAGGGAAAACAAACACATGCTCAAGAGGTAGCAATGGCCCGCCAAACCTCATCCTCGGTGAAAGGGTTCTCCAAGGCCGAAAGATCGAAACGACGGTGGTCGATCATGTCGAGACGGAGGGAGGAGCTGTGCGGGTCGGCGGTTCCCATGATGGACGAGAAGTGCTTGAACGCAGCCCTAGAAAGGCTGCAGTCCCCGAACATGACCTCGTCGCCCCAATGCAGCGAGAGAATCCTATTATTTTGCTTGCATTGCACGGCATGGATGCGCATGAAGGTAGATGATGCCTCACCATTGTGAAGCCAAGAGAAATGAACTTGCTGTTGCGGGATGGAGCGCTCAAGGGAAGATAGGCCGAGGAACGCGCCCTTAGGGTGGCGGCGAAGCCAGGACTCGGCAGAGGAAAGAGGTCGGGACTCTTGGGAAGCGTCCAGGCGCACAATCAGCTCACGAGCAACCTAGAGCTGAAGGGAGATGTTTCCGATGGACTTAACACTCCACCGCTGCAGGCGCCATGTTGTGGAGCGTAGCCGCAGGAAAATGCTTCTGAAGGGATCCGGCTCCTGTGCCTCCTGGGCCCAACCATCAACCACGACTTGCTGGAAGACCTCCATCTTAGGCCAGATTCTCTCGAAGCGAAACCGGCACGACCCGGGTCAGCTCACTGTGCAATCTACCATGAGGGGGCAATGATCGGAGGCCGCAGAGGAAAGGCAGTGAAGTTGATAGTGTGGGTTAGCTTCATTCCATGCGGGGGTGTAGAGCACACGGTCAATTCGGACTAGCGTGGGGTTATCTCGCTCATTAGACCAAGTATAGCGACGACCATGGAGGTAAAGGCCTCGCAGCTCCATGTCCACCATGAAGCACCGGAATCTCCACATCATGCGCAAGTTGAGGCATGAGTTATTTTTGTCGGCAGCGGAAGCGATCATGTTGAAGTTGCCTCCAAGGACCTAAGGCCCTGCGCAGTTCGCCCACTCCTCCTGCAAATCAGCAAGGAATTGCAGCTTCTCGACTTCGCTTTGAGGGCCGTAGACGCCAGTTAGCCACCGGCGCTGATCACCGGCGAGCGAGGAGACCGCCACCATGATGTGGTGGTAGCCATAGGAAGGACTGGTAACGAATAGCATAGAGCTACGCCGAGCTAGAAGAATAGCGCCCCGGGTCTCCTCCATAGGGAGAAAGAAGAAACCATCGAAGGAAGGCCCGAGAGTCTGGACCACAAGTGGCAGCGTGATGTGGGCAAGTTTAGTCTCTTGGATGCAGACAATAGAAGGCATGTCTGAGGTGACAACGCTACATACGGCGGTGGGCTTGGCTCCGGAGTTGTGATCTATGATGAAGAGGGAGAAACCCAGTTGGAGAAGAACAGAGAAGGGTGGGCTGGACTATGCAACTACAATTGCGAACGGCGTGGGCTGGTCCATGGCGAGCAGAAGCTCCTCGGAAGGCACGCCCCCAGCCATAGAACTCGACGAAGGCTTGAATCACATCGATGGCAAGGGGGCACTCAAACAGTTTGGCATATCTGTCCAAGATCGCATCTGAAACGGCCTCATCATCCTGCAGAAGGTCTAGACGCCGCAGAAGAACTGTCTTGGCCTTCATCTCTGAATTGAGTCCTCGGTCAGCCTTAACAAGGCGATCACTACTGCACGGGGTGAAGTCCAGGGGAACGATGCGTCGATGCCACCGCGGGGTGGGGAGGAGCAGAGGAGCAACAACGCTGCGGGTCGAGTCCACATAGACTGCGAGGGTGGTGTCATTGGAACATGTACAAATGTAGCAGCCTGGGAGGAGCTGGGGACGTAGTCATCGTCATGCATGGATTGCATGGCCAGCAAGGGGCTAGATGGACGCTCATTATTAGAGAGGGCTGGGCCAGGATCTGCGCTAGTGGCATGGCCCTCCTTGCCCGACAGGCCTGGCGCGGAAGGGGAGGTAGGGGGCACCCTGACCAAATTAGCGGGGCCACCTGAGGACAACATGGGATCAGTAGCGCTGTAGGAGGTAGACATAATCTCTGTAGAAGGCTGTGGGTGATAGGGTTTAACACCCACGATGTGGCTATATCTCCCACGTGTCAGAGGACGACTTAGAGGCATAACCGCATTGTAGGCATGTCGCAAGAGGGGTAATCTTTACATATCCTATGTACTGAATAAGAAAGAGGTACAAAGTTGGCTTACAATCGCCACTTCACACAATACATGAATAAAACATTACATCATTCAGATACAATCAAGGTCCTACTACGGAAACAAAATAAAAGAAGACCACCCCTAATGCTACAGATCCCCGATCGCCCCGACTGGGCTCCACTACTGATCAACTGGAAACAAAACAACACAACGAACACGATCTTCATCGAGCTCCTCCTTGAGCTCGGCTGCGTCACCTGCACGATATCATCGGCACCTGCAAGCTGGTTTTGGAAGTATCTGTGAGTCACGGGGACTCAGCAATCTCACACCCTCGCGATCAAGACTATTTAAGCATATGGGTAGGGAAAAGGTATGAGGTGGAGCTGCAGCAAGCACTAGCATATATGGTGGCTAACTTAGGTAAATGAGAGCGAGGAGAGAAGGCAGAGCACGGTCGTGAACTAGAAGTGATCAAGAAGTGATCCTAGACTACTTACATTCAAGCATAACACCAACACCGTGTTCACTTCCCGGACCCCGCCGAGAAGAGACCATCACGGTTACACACACGGTTGACGCATTTTAATTAAGTTAAGTGTCAAGTTCTCTACAACCGGACATTAACAAATTCCCATCTGCCCATAACCGCGGGCACGGCTTTCGAAAGTTCAAATCCCTGCAGGGGTGTCCCAACTAAGCCCATCAAAAGCTCTCACGGTCAACGGAGGATATTCCTTCTCCCAGGAAGACCCGATCAGACTCGGAATCTCGGTTACAAGACATCTCGACAATGGTAAAACAAGACCAGCAAAGCCACCAGGATGTGCCGACAAATCCCGATAGGAGTTGCACATATCTCGTTTTCAGGGCATACCGGATTGTCCAAACTTCCGGTAGGCCAGCCCAGAGTTGCCCCAGGTGGCCACCGGCGGCTGACAAGTTGGACCAATACTCAGAGGAGCACTGGCCGGGGGGTTTAAAATAAAGATGACCCTTGAGTATGCAGAACCCAAGGGAAAAAGGTTAGGTGGCAAATGGTAAAATCAAGGTTGGGCCTTGCTGGAGGAGTTTTATTCAAGGTGAACTGTCAAGGGGTTCCCATTATAACCCGACCGCGTAAGGAACACAAAATCAAGGAACATAACACCGGCAAAACGGAAACTAGGGTAGCAAGAGTGGAACAAAACACCAGGCATAAGACCGAGCCTTCCACCCTTTACCAAGTATATAGATTCATTAATTAAATAATATATATTGTGATATCCCAACAAAAATCCATTTTCCGACATGGAACAAACTCCAATCTTCACCTGCAACTAACAACGCTATAAGAGGGGCTGAGCAAAGCGGTAACATAGCCAAACTACGGTTTGCTAGGATAAGGTGGGTTAGAGGCTTGACATGGCAATATGGGAGGCATTATAAAGCATGTGGTAGGTATGGCGGCATAGGCATATCAAAAGAGCGAGCAACTAGCAAGCAAAGATAGAAGTGATTTCGAGGGTATGGTCATCTTGCCTACAAAGTTCTCTGAGAAGACGAAAGCTTGATCCTCGTAAACGTACTCAACGGGTACCTCGAACACGAACTTGTCTCCCGGCTCTACCCAAAGCAAGAACACGAGCAAAGAAAACGACAATCAACCACGGTGCGATGCGCAAGCAACATGATGCAAAACATGGCATGATATGCGGGATGTGATATGCAATGCATATGCGAGCTCCAGAAGGAAAAGATTGAACCAGGCCTCAACTTTAAAAACCAAGAGTGCCGCTGGAAAGATGAGTTGATTTCGGTCAAAATCGATATAAAGATCACCGGTATCGGATGCACGGTTTGGAAATGGCAAGCAAACCAATAATGGCACTATTCTGCGATTAACAGCACGATGCCATCTAGAATGCAACAAGAAACTAAGCTACTGCACTCTAACATAACAACAAAGCACATGGTAGTGATCCACTCAAGATGCTTGACAAAATATGAACACTGAGATACGGCTAATTCACTCAATAGCAGGTTCAAACAAGCATGACAAAAGTGCAAAAGATAACAGGTTCACAGACTTAGTGAAATTAACATGTCAGGATTTAACATCAGGAAGCAATGTTTAGAGCAAGATAACTACATGCTACAGGAACATATCATGGCAAGGCAAGGCATGGAATGAAACTACTCAAAGCATATAACAAAAGTCCCTTACTGACCATAAGCCAAAAGGGATCAGAAGATACAATGGCAACCATGTAAACATAGCAAGTTCCGTTAACAGATTCAGACAACAGAAAAACTGGACATGGCAAAACAGAATTACGTAGGCATGTTTGCGAGCTCGATGCACTCACCACAAGGAATTGCATGACAAACTAAGCATACACCCAGAAAGAAGACAAGATCAATAAGCTAACCATGGCAAGAACACTCTCATAGCATGCATGGATCAACTACAACAACCTCGGCAAAATTGATTAACATGTAAACAATCTGCCAGGAACATTTTATAGCAAAAGTAGAGCAAGATTGAGTCATGCTAGCGTACTCCATAATTGCAAACAAAGACATGGATGGATAGAGCATAACAATATCTTAAAATCATCCTTACTGAACCAACTCAAAAAAAGGGATGGATCACTCTATAGCAACCTGAATACATGGCATAAAAATAACAGCAGACAAAGAATTTGTGAAATTCTAAGTCTCTGAAATCAGCAACATCACGAGAGCTACTTTGCATGCTTGTGGTAGTCACCACATTGATCACAAAAATACATGGCATACACCCCTATAAATATGGCATGTCATAGCCCAAAACACATGTAGGGCTCAAGTTCATAGGAGGCACACATTAATCATGGCAAAAAATGACAAATGCTCATAAACTGATAAGAAATAGAAACTAACATTACATAGCACTCTTGCAACAACATTTAGGGCATCAAGATGGACTCACACAAGCATGGTACAATTGAATGAAATGAATAGGACATCGAGACGAACAATTTGATATCTCATGCACGCAAAATGAAGCTACAGATGAGGAGATAAGATGTGTTGAACAGGGGCTTAAAATGTTGCACGGAAAAGACTTAGGCAATAATATACCCTCTCAAAAACAGATCTAGGGTTGACATGGCACGGATGTCGAGGCGAGGCCTGGCTCGTCGTAGAACCTCGTGGTGGCCGGAGTTTGTCGGGGATGGCGGAGGTGAGGCTGGAGAGGAGGAAGGAGAGGCCGGAGAGGTTCGCCGGAGTGGGGGCCGGCCGGATCCGGGGCGGTGACCGGCGACCGAGAGGAGATGGGGTGGCGAGGTCGTCGCCAGAGTGCGGAGCTCCATGTGCGGCATGGCGCAAGGCGGCGGTGCGACGAGGGGCATCGTGGAGGCGGCGGGCGGCGCTTGCGCCGGCGGCGAGGGCGCGGTTCGCCGGCGGGCGGCGGTGCGCGAGCGGCGCGCTGCTTGATCGGGCGCTCGGATGCGGCCCAGATCTGGCCCGGGGCGGGCCGGCCTCGGGCCCCGGCGGGCTTCGGCGGGGACGGCGGGCGCGGGACACGTGGCGCGATGCCCCTGGACAGGAGCGGCGGCGGGATTTCGTCCGGCGGCGTGCGGGGGGGGGAGGGTGATTTTTAGGGTTTCAACTGCGGAAATTTCGGGGGAGAGGACATATATATAGGTAGAGGGTGCTAGGAGAGTCCAAATGAGGTGTGGTTTTCGGCCAGGCGATCGTGATCGAACGACCGAGAAGATGGAGGGGGTTTGGATGGGTTTTGGGCCACTTTGGAAGGGTGTTCGGCTGCAACACACACGAGGCCTTTACGGTTCCTTGGTTAACCGTTGGAGTATCAAACGAACTCCAAATGGCACGAAACTTGAAAGATGGTCTACCGGTAGTAAACCAAGGCCGCTTGGCAAGTCTCGGTCCAATCCGAGAACATTTAACACCCGCACACGAAAAGAGACAAAAGGAGGCGCCGGAGGACATAGGAGCGCCGGATTGCAAAACGGACAACGGGGAAAATGCTCGGATGCATGAGATGAACACGTATGCAAATGCGATGCACATGATGACATGATATGAAATGCATGACACACAAGCAAATGACAAGGCAACAACAGCGAATAACTGGAAGACACCTGGCGCAACGGTCTCGGGGCGTTACAACACTCCACCACTACGAGAGGATCTCGTCCCGAGATCTAGAATGGCACTGGAGGGAAAACGAAAGAGAAAGAGAAGAGGTAAAACTAAGTTGCTTCTTTGACAAACGAGTGAAACCAAGAACCTTTAGAGGTTAAGCCATTTCAAGAAAAGAATACAACGGAGATGAACGTAGTTGAAAGCACTCTGTTAAGAAAGAGGAATAAGAAAGAACCGATTCGGGTAGCACTCCGGTTGAAAAGAGATGAAAGACTTGATAAGATGAAAGAACTTGAGCAGAGGACACAACACTCTGGTTTAATGTATAAACCAAGAAAAGAACACTATCCTGACAAAACAAGAAGATGGGTTGAAGAGAGCAACATCATAACGCCTCCGGAACAAAAGTAAGAATGAAACGGAATGAATGAGGAAACAAAATCTCGGGAGAGCACGCTTACAACATATTCTCGAACGGAGTTGTTGTATTATTAATAGCGAAAGGATAAGCTTGATGTGGGCTTATGGAAGTCATCTCAAAATTATGAGTTGAAATTCTGCCACTAACGGAAAACAATAGATTGGATTGATATGAGCAAGAAGACGAGAAACTATTTTACCAGGGGGATAAAAGAAGAACTTGGGTCATTTATAAGCACCATAAATAGCAAGAATCCTTCAGGAAAGCTCTAGGTGAAATATAACCCAAGATAACTCCAACGAAGAGGTTGATGGATTTAAAATACATCATTCTTAACAACATGTGAATCATGAAACATGAACTCGAATTATCAAGAATGAGGTAATACCACCTCCGATGATATGGTAGAAATAATTACACTCCGGATTGCAAGATGAAGAATACTTTAACTCCTTTGAAAATAATCTCGATCAACACTTCAAGAAGGAATTAAATCCTTGATGAACCAAGATGTAGAGCCTCCATGAAGAACTCCGGTAACAAAGGATGATCAAACGAAAGGAAGTGACATAGAGAACACAAGGTGAAGCCTTGCGATGATTTAGATGGAGCTCCGCGACGAGATAAAGTGGAAACTTGGAACTCTGGAAAAGAAAAGATGAACAAAAGAAAATCAAGAATTTATTCATCATGAACAAACTCTGAAGGAAGTAATTGATCACTTGGATGAAACAAGAATAAGAATTATGATATGCATATCCTTCACCAATTTAAATTGATGACAAGCAATGGATTTGACATACTACTTATTCCCGTCGAAAAGGATTGATGAGAGATATAGTGTAAACTTGAGAAGGTATTGATGGAACCACTGGTGGGATTGAAACAACGAATAAATGAATTGATAACCAAGGAAGAGAACTCTTGAACGAACCACCGTAAGGATCGAAGAAAAATGAACGAAGTAAAGGGATGAATCACCGGTAAGAATTTGAAAACGAACAAAGATACTTGGGGAAATTTAGATACAAGTGAACGAAGAGATCGTGAACTCATTAGATAATACTTGAATGATGCACCGGTTAGATTTAGAGAAAGAGAGCTGAAAGCTAGAATGAATGATATTTGAAAAGATGACCTTCGGAGGAAAGAAATGGAAACAACTCATGAAATGCTCCGGATGGGTGAAAAGAATTCTCAAAATCAAAAACAATTATGATAGGATGCCATCAAGCTAGAACCATGGATCCTTGAGAGAACGGATGAGATATGGAGGAAAAACTCTTCTTCGATCTTCAAATGCCGAGAGTGACGACGAGAAAACACCACCATGAATTGTTGAGACACTTCGGAATAGAAAGGTTGAAACAACAATGAAAAGAATTTGAAAGATCTTGGAGAAAGGCACTTGACTGACGAAAATTCATTCTTACATCAAACTTTGAAAGATTTGAGAATAGCTCCGGGAAAATTAGAAGAGTCAGGTAAGATCCTGGAAAAAGACCTATGGGTTAGGGCCCACTCAAAAGATACACCGTTGAACAATTTAAAAGAGAGATTGCACCAGTTGAATTAAATGGCTTCAATGAGATAACAACCTCGAAATAGGTTGAACAGATCTTGAATGAAAAGATGAGCCTTCTGAGATATCTTCAACACTCCCGAACAAATGAACAGCAAGAGGTGAATGTTTAGGTGGTGCACCGACATGAGAAGGTATTAGAACCGAGCAAAGGATTTGATCAAAAGCTTGACTTGAAACCACCGGAGAAGAAAACAATGAAGATTAATGAACTTGAAGCTCTGTTAGAATCTTCTTGAGAATCACCGGATAAGAACATTGACGGAAAAGAATGGAGAGGCTTCCCATCAATAAAATTGATACTTGATTAAGAAATCCGAGTCCTCGAAGAAAAAGGGGGGGGGGGGGGGAAAACAAAGGCAACTTGGGACGGATGAAACAAACAACGTTGAGAGGACTTGAGTTGATCTTGCGGATGTTGAAAAAGATCGGATCCACTTGAAGAGAAACACGCCGGTGGAAAAAAATTGGCATGCCAATATCAATGATCAAGAAGGGTTAGTATCCACATAGGAATATGAGAACACCACTTAGGAAAGGTATGGAATCAACACTTGACTTCGAAGCAACTCGAATACCACAACTGAAAACAAAACAAAGGATTGGCTTGTAGAATAAGCTAGAACAAACATATGATAGAAATTTCGTCCGAAGTTTTTGTGGTGGGGCCCACACGGGCTCGATCGTACATCACCATCATGTACAAGGCAGTGCACATGACATACGAAGCGTCCCCGAGTCAGCATAGCCAAGGACTCTTTAAGACACAACGAGACCACTTTAAAACCAACCGTGGATAGGCGGACCACTAGACGTTGAACCCCAATCTCATATCATGCATTTGTCTGAAAGATATCCTAGAAGCTACTTGAATTCCCACTTATAAACTCCCGAAACTTTCTAGTTATGCAATCAGGTGTTGGGGATACAGGGGAAGCATAATATCACACCCAAAACTAGCAAATCCTACATCCAGCTGTATCCATCCTTCAACACATAACCAAGAAACCTTCGGAAATCATTTACCTCAACCTTCGAAAAGCATTCGTTATACAAGTTATGGCAATACTCCCAAACTCCCGCCCCAGTACTGGGTGGCGTCGAGGTTATCTCACCAACAACTGCATAAAAGAGATTTTCGATGTCGGCGAAACTCAGGTATTCCAGAACTGCAACGATAAAATTGTGACGACAACACCTCGGAGCTCAACTCCCCGGGACACTGCCACAACCCCTAAATGTCAGGAGGCACCAATAACAATGTCCTTGTCACAAAACCATCGGAACGATTCCAAGATACCCGCGTGATCCTAATTTTTTTAGAGAAATTTGAGGAGAGAAGAATCAAAACTCTACGTCAGGAGGCCTCACCAGAGCAACGAAGGGACCGAGGAGTAAAAAGAATCCTACTCTCCGATATATATAATCCTATAAGACTCAATTTTTTTTCTAGACTCAACAACGCCAGCGATTCGATCAAGCAGGGGGCTCTTAAGTCAGGGAAGGCTCTGATTACCAACTTGTCACACCCACGTTGCGGCTATATCTCCCACGTGTCAGAGCACGACTTAGAGGCATAACTGCATTCTAGGCATGTCGCAAGAGGGGTAATCTTTACACATCCCATGTACTGAATAAGAAAGAGGTACAGAGTTGGCTTACAATTGCCACTTCACACAATACATGAATAAACCATTACATCATTCAGATACAATCAAGGTCCGACTACGGAACCAAAATAAAAGAAGACCACCCCTAATGCTACAGATCCCCGATCGCCCCGACTGGGCTCCACTACTGATCAACTGGAAATGAAACAACACAACGAACACGATCTTCATCGAGCTCCTCCTTGAGCTCGGCTGCGTCACCTGCACGATATCATCGGCACCCGCAAGCTAGTTTTGTAAGTATATGTGAGTCATGGGGACTCAGCAATCTCACACCCTCGCGATCAAGACTATTTAAGCTTATGGGTAGGGAAAAGGTATGAGGTGGAGCTGCAGCAAGCACTAGCATATATGGTGGCTAACTTAGGTAAATGAGAGCGAGGAGAGAAGGCAGAGCATGGTCTTGAACTAGAAGTGATCAAGAACTGATCCTAGACTACTTACGTTCAAGCATAACACCAACATCGTGTTGACTTCCCGGACCCCGCCGAGAAGAGACCATCACGGTTACACACACGGTTGATGCATTTTAATTAAGTTAAGTGTCAAGTTCTCTACAAGCGGACATTAACAAATTCCCATCTGCCCATAACCATGGGCACGGATTTCGAAAGTACAAATCCCTGCAGGGGTGTCCCAACTTAGCCCATCACAAGCTCTCACGGTCAACGAAGGATATTCCTTCTCCCAGGAAGACCCGATCAAACTCGGAATCCCGGTTACAAGACATCTCGACAATGGTAAAACAAGACCAGCAAAGCCACCTGGATGTGCCGACAAATCCCGATAGGAGCTGCACATATCTCGTTCTCAGGGCACACCGGATTGTCCAAACTTCCGGTAGGCCAGCCCAGAGTTGCCCCTGGTGGCCACCGACAGCTGACAAGTTGGACCAACACTCAGAGGAGCATTGGCCCGGGGGTTTAAAATAAAGATGACCCTTGAGTCTGCAGAACCCAAGGGAAAAAGGCTAGGTGGAAAATGGTAAAACCAAGGTTGGGCCTTACTGGAGGAGTTTTATTCAAGCCGAACTGTCAAGGGGTTCCCATTATAACCCGACCGTGTAAGGAACACAAAATCAAGGAACATAACACCTGTATGATGGAAACTAGGGCGGCAAGAGTGGAACAAAACACCAAGCATAAGGCCAGCCTTCCACCCTTTACCAAGTATATAGATGCATTAATTAAATAAGAGATATTGTGATATTCCAACAAAAATCCATGTTCCGACATGGAACAAACTCCAATCTTCACCTGCAACTAACAACGCTATAAGAGGTGTTGAGCAAAGCGGTAACATAGCCAAACAACGGTTTGCTAGGACAAGGTGGGTTAGAGGCTTGACATGGCAATATGGGAGGCATGATAAAGCATGTGGTAGGTATCGCGGCATAGTCATAGCAAAAGAGCAAGCAACTAGCAAGCAAAGATAGAAGTGATTTCGAGGGTATGGTCATCTTGCCTGCAAAGTTCTCTGAGAAGACGAAAGCTTGATCCTCGTAAACGTACTCAACGGGAACCTCGAACACGAACTCGTCTCCCGGATCTGACCAAAGCAAGAACACGAGCAAAGGAAATGACAATCAACCACGGTGCGATGCGCAAGCAACATGATGCAAAACATGGCATGATATGCGGGATGTGATATGCAATGCATATACGAGCTCCAGAAGGAAAATATTGAACCAGGCCTCAACATGGAAAAACAAGAGTGCCGCTGGAAAGATGAGTTGATTTCTGTCGAAATCGATATAAAGATCACCGGAATCGGATGCACGGTTTGGAAATGGCAAGCAAAACAATAATGGCACTATTCTGCGATTAACATCACGATGCCATATAGAATGCAACAAGAAACTAAGCTACTGCACTCTAACATAACAACAAAGCACATGGTAGTTATCCACTCAAGATGCTTGAACAAATATGAACACTAAGCTACTGCTAATTCACTCAATAGCAGGTTCAAACAAGCATGGCAAAAGTGCAAAAGATAACAGGTTCACAGACTTAGTGAAATTAACATGTCAGGATTTAACATCAGGAAGCAATGCTTAGAGCAAGATAACTACATGCTACAGGAACATATCATGGCAAAGCAAGGCATGGCATGAAAATACTCAAAGCATATAACAAAAGTCCCTTACTGACCATAAGCCAAAAGGGATCAGAAGATACAATGGCAACCATGTAAACATAGCAAATTTCATTAACTGATTCAGACAGCAGAAAAACTGGACATGACAAAACAGAATTACGTAGGCATGTTTGCGAGCTCGATGCACTCACCACAAGGCATTGCATGACAAACTAAGCATACACCCAGCAAGGAGATATGATCAATAAGCTAACCATGCCAAGAACACTCTCATAGCATGCATGGATCAACTACAACAACCTCAGCAAAATTGATTAACATGTAAACAATCTGCCAGGAACATTTTATAGCGAAAGTAGAGCAAGATTGAGTCATGCTAGGGTAGAGCATAACAATATCTCAAAATCATCCTTACTGAACAAACTCAAACAAGGCATGGATCACTCTGTAGCAACTTGAACACATTGCATAAAAATAACAGCACACAAAGACTTAGTGAAATTCTAAGTCTCTGAAATCAGCAACATCACGAGAGCTACTTTGCATGCTTGTGCTAGTCACCACATTAATCACAAAAATACATGGCATACACCCCTGTAAAGATGGCATGGCATATCCCAAAACACATGTAGGGCTCAAGTTCATAGGAGGCACACATTAATCATGGCAAAAAATAACAAATGCTCATAAACTGATAAGAAACAGAAACTAACATTACATAGCACTCTTGCAACAACATTTAGGGCATCAAGATGGACTCAAACAAGCATGGTGCAATGGAATGAAATGAAGAGGACATCGAGACGAACAATTTGATATCTCATGCATGCAAAACGAAGCTACGGGTGAGGAGATATGATGTGTTGAACAGGGGAATAAAATGTTGCACGGAAAAGACTTAGGCAATAATATACCCTCTCAAAAACAGATCTAGGGTTGACTTGGCATGGATGTCGAGGTGAGGCCAGGCTCGCCGGAGAACGTCGTGGTGGTCGGAGTTCGTCAGGGATGGCGAAGGTGAGGCCGGAGAGGAGGAAGGAGAGGCCGGGGAGGTTCGCCGGAGTGGGGGCCGGCCGGATCCGGGGCGGTGACCGGCGACCGAGAGGAGATGGGGTGGCGAGGTCGTCGCCAGAGTGTGGAGCTCCATGTGCGGTGTGGCGCAAGGCGGCGGTGCGATGAGGGGCGTCGTGGAGGCGGCGGGCAGCGCTTGCGCCGGTGGCGAGGGCGCGGTTCACCGGCGGGCAGCGGTGGGCGAGCGGCGCGCTGCTCGGTCGGGCGCTCGGGCGCGGCCCAGATCTGGCCCGGGGCGGGCCGGCCTCAGGCCCCGGCGGGATTCGGTGGGGACGACGGGTGCGGGATACGTGGCGCGATGCCACTGGCCAGGAGCGGCGGCGGGATTTTGTCCAGTGGGCGCGGACATGTCCGGCGGCGTGTGGGGGGGGGATTTTTAGGGTTTCAACTGCGGAAATTTCGGGGGAGAGGACATATATATAGGTAGAGGGAACTAGGAGAGTCCAAATGAGGTGCGGTTTTCGGCCACACTATCGTGATCGAACAATTGAGAGGATGGAGGGGATTTGGATGGGTTTTGGGCCACTTTGGAAGGGTGTTGGGCTGCAACACACACGAGGCCTTTACGGTTCCTCGGTTAACCGTTGGAGTATCAAACGAACTCCAAATGGCAGGAAACTTGACAGACGGTCTACTGGTAGTAAACCAAGGCCGCTTGGCAAGTCTCGGTCCAATCCGAGAACTTTTAACACCCGCACACGAAAAGAGACAAAAGGAGGCGCCGGAGGACATAGGAGCGCCGGATTACAAAATGGACAACGTGGAAAATGCTTGGATGCATGAGACGAACACGTATGCAAATGCGATGCACATGTTGACATGATATGAAATGCATGACACACAAGAAAATGACAAGGCAACAACAGCGAATAACTGGAAGACACCTGGCGCAACGGTCTCGGTGCGTTACATAGGGCTTTATGCAGGCAGCGGAAGCGAGGCACGCGCCATGTAGAGCAGAAAGAGAGGGCAGGCCAGCAGAAGGGGCAGGCAGGGTGGCAGGTGATAGGACGGCCACCCCGCTATCGACAAGCGTCACACTTGAAGTGGGGAATGGGTCTGAGGCGACCAGTTCCAACCCATTGACCGAGTTTGAAACCACCACGGGGCAAGGGGGTGAGGAGGCGGCCGTGCGCGAGGATGGACCATCGGCCAAAAGCGGCAACCCAACGGCTTTTTCCAACGGTGGGAAGACCAAGCGGCTAGACACCGGGGGGCACAACACGCGCTAACCGCACAAGGGTGGGGGCCCAGGATACCCTACCAACCCCGCGGCACGGGCGGCGAATAACGCCGGCGACAATGGCTCCCGGCCGTGTGGGCCGCATGAAGGAAATATGCCCTAGAGGCAATAATAAATTTGTTATTTATATTTCCTTGTATCATGATAAATTTTTATTATTCATGCTAGAATTGTGTTAACCGGAAACTTAGTACACGTGTGAATACATAGACAAACAAAGTGTCACTAGTATACCTCTACTTGACTAGCTCGTTGAGTCAATGACTGTTATGTTTCCTAACCATAGACATGAGTTGTCATTTGATTAACGGGATCACATCATTAGAGAATGATGTGATTGACTTGACCCATCCTTTAGCTTAGCACGATGATTGTTTATTTTACTACTATTACTTTCTCCATAACTTATACATGTTCCTATGACTATGAGATCATGCAACTCCCGAATACCGGAGGAACACTTAGTGTGCTATCAAACGTCACAACGTAACTGGGTGACTATAAATATGCTCTACAGGTGTCTCCGATGGTGTTCGTTGAGTTGGCATAGATCGAGATTAGGATTTGTCACTCCGTGTATCGGGGAGGTATCTCTGGGCCCTCTCGGTAATGCACATCACTATAAGCCTTGCATGCAATGTGACTAATGAGTTAGTTACGAGATGATGCATTACGAAACGAGTAAAGATACTTGCCGGTAAAGAGATTGAACTAGTTATTGAGATACCGACGATCGAATCTCGGGCAAGTAACATACCGATGACAAAGGGAACACCATATATGTTGTTATGCGGTTTGACCAATAAAGATCTTCGTAGAATATGGAGGAGCCAATATGAGCATCTAGGTTCCGCTATTGGTTATTGACCGGAGAAGTGTCTCGGTCATGTCTACATAGTTCTTGAACCCGTAGGGTCCGCACGCTTAATGTTCGGTGACGATCGGTATTATGAGTTTATGTGTTTTGATGTAACGAAGGTAGTTTTGTGTCCCGGATATGATCACGGACATGACGAGGGGTCTCGAAATGGTCGAGACATAAATATTGATATATTGGACGGCTATATTCGGACACCGGAAGTGTTCCAGGTGATTTCAGACAAAACTGGAGTGCCGGAGGGTTACCAGAACCCCCCCGGGTTACTAATGGACCACATGGGCCTTAGTGGAGAGAGAGAGGGCCGGCAAGGGCAGGCCGTGCACCCCCTCCACCTCTGGTCCGAATTGTACTAGGGAAGGGGGGCGGCGCCCCCCTTTCCTTCTCCCTCTCCTCCTTCCTTTCCCCCTCCTAGTAGGACTAGGAAAGAGGAGTCCTACTCCTACTAGGAGGAGGACTCCTCCTCTCCTGGCGCGCCCCAAGGGCCGGCCGGCCTCCCCCTTGCTCCTTTATATACGAGGGTAGGGGGCACCCTAGAACACAAGTTGGCCATTGATCTCTTAGCTGTGTGCGGTGCCCCCCTCCACCATAATCCATCTCGGTCATATCGTCGTAGTGCTTAGGCGAAGCCCTATGCCTATAGCTTCATCATCACCATCATCACGCCATCGTGCTGACGATGCTCTCCCTCGACACTCAGCTGGATCGAGAGTTCATGGGACGTCACCGAGCCGAACGTGTGCAGATCGTAGAGGTGCCATACTTTCGGTACTAGGATCGGTCGGATCGTGAAGACATACGAGTACATCAACCACGTTGTCATAACGCTTCCGGTTACGGTCTACGAGGGTAGGTGGACAACACTCTTCCTCTCGTAGCTATGCATCACCATGATAGATCTTGCGTTTGCGTAGGATTTTTTTGAAACTACTGCGTTCCCCAACACCGCGGCTGAGCAGCCACTGGCCCACGGAGGGTGATGGAAATATTCCCTAGAGGCAATAATAAATTGGTTATTATTATATTTCCTTAATCATGATAAAGGTTTATTATTCATGCTAGAATTGTATTGATTGGAAACCTAAATACATGTGTGAATACATAAACAAACACCGTGTCCCTAGTGAGCATCTACTTGACTAGCTTGTTGATCAAAGATGGTTAAGATTTCCTAACCATGGACATGAGTTGTGATTTGATAACGGGATCACATCATTAGGAGAATGATGTGATGGACAAGACCCATCCGTTAGCTTAGCATTATGATCGTTCAATTTTATTGCTACTGCTTTCTTCATGTCAAATACATATTACTTCGACTATTAGATTATGCAACTCCTAGATACTGGAGGAATGCCTTCTATGCTATCAAACGTCACAATGTAACTGGGTCATTATAAAGATTCTATACAGGTATCTCTGAAGGTGTTTGTTGAGTTGGCATAGATCGAGATTATGATTTGTCACTCAGAGTATCGGAGAGGTATCTCCGGGCCCTCTTGGTAATACACATCATAAGCTTCCAAGAAAACGACTAAGAATTTAGTCACGAGGAGATGTATTATGGAACAAGTAAAGAGACATGCCAGTAACGAGATTGAACAAGGTATGAAGATACCGACGATCAAATCTCGGGCAAGTAACATACCGATGGACAAAGGGAATTACGTATGTTGTCATAATGGTTTGACCGATAAATATATTCATAGAATATGTAGGAGCCAATATCGGCATCTAGGTTCCGCTATTGGTTATTGACCGGAGAGGTGTCTCGGTCATGTCTACATAGTTCTCGAACCCGTAGGGTCCGCACGCTTAACGTTCATTGACGATATAATATTATATGAGTTATGTGATTTGGTGACCGAATGTTGTTCAAAGTCCCGAATGAGATAACAGACATCACGAGGAGTCTCAAAATGGTTGAGAGGTAAAGATTGATATATAGGATGATAGTATTCGGACATTGGAACTATTTCGGGGGTACCGGGTACTTATCGGGTCACGGAAGGGGTTCCGGGCACCCCCGGCAAAAGATATGGGCCTTATGGGCCAAGAGAGGGAACGCACCAGCCACAAGGGGCTGGTGCGCCCCCATATCAGGACGGCCTAGGAGGAGAAGGAAAGAGGGGAAGGGAAAGGAAAGTGTGGAGTAGGACTCCCCCTTCCTTCCCTCTCCCCCCTCTTTCCTTTCCCCTTAGTTATATATGGAAAGGGGGGCACAGGGCAAGGCAAGAGCCCTAGGGCTGATGCCAGGTCTCTTGGGCTCCCTAGGGGCTGCCTCCTCCCCTCCCACCTATATATCCACGGGGAGGGGGTGCGACACAAAGACCAGAACATTGTCTTAGCCGTGTGCGGTGCCCCCGTCCACCGTTTACTCCCTCGGTTATATTTTCGAAGCGCTTCGGCAAAGACGTGCGGAGATCACATCACCATCACCACACCGTCGTTCTGTCGGAACTCATCTACTACCTTGCTGTGTTTCTTGATCAAGAAGGCGCAGGACGTCACCGAGCTGAACGTGTGCAGAACATGGAGGTTTCGTGCTTTCGGTAATAGATCGGTTGGAGCGTGAAGAAAGTTTGACTACTTCAACCGCGTTACGAAATGCTTCCGCTTACAGTCTATGAGGGTATGTAGACACACTCTCCCCCTCTTATTGCTATGCATCTCCATGGATAGATCATTGCGTGTGCGTAGAATTTTTTTGTTTTCCATGCAATGTTTCCCAACAGAGGGAAGTCGTGGCGACGTGGGTGGGCGGCGGGAGCGGCGGGTGTCGGTGTCAAAACCGGAAGATCTCGGGTAGGGGGTCCCGAACTATGCGTCTAAGGATCGAAGGTAATAGGAGACAGCGACACGGTGTTTACCCAGGTTCGGGCCCTCTTGATGGAGGTAATACCCCACGTCCTGCTTGATTGACTTTGATGAGTATAAGGGTTACAAGAGTTGATCTACCACGAGATCATAATGGCTAAACCCTATATGTCTAGCCTGTATGATTATGATTGCCTCTATGGACTAAACCCTCTAGTTTATATAGACACAGGAAGGGGCTAGGGCTGTACAAAGTCGGTTTACAGAGAAATGAATCTTCATATTCGCACGCCAAGCTTGCCATCCACGCAAAGGAGAGTCCCATCCGGACACGGGGAAAAGTCTTCCATCTTGTATCTTCCCATCAGTCCGGCCCACGTTACATAGCCCGGACGCCCAAGGACCCCCTAATCCAGGACTCCCTCAGTAGCCCCTGAACCAGGCTTCAATGATGATATGTACGGTGTGTAGAGTGTCTTCGGCATTGCAAGGCGGGTTCCTCCTCCGAACACTTCAAAAATAGCTAATCAATGTTAACTATATCCGGCTCAGTTTAGTAGTTACAACCCACTACCACAAGGGTACAACACTTAGTTAAAAAACATAATATGTCTTTACTGACAACTTTGCTTGGCGAGACATTACGTCTGGCCATCCCATTATTTCGAATCGTTTTTTCAATTTCTCGTTTCGCATTTCGAGACGCAGCCTCCGGTGACACGTCTTGTCAATACAGAGATCATTTCCTTTTATCATGGGATTCTCATCAATACGAGCCTAGGCAATCCAACCGTGATGTCCGCATGACCCCTTGGGAATAGGCGAGTTTTAAGGCTCGTGGGAGACGTTCTATATTCACGGCCTTTATAAGGAGATAACAATCCACCTTTTCACCCCACGCCTTCTTCTTCCTCGGTCCATCCACCCTCGATCTCCAGCGCCCAAGCTTCGACCCCTTCCGTCCCCGACAAACACTCTAACCATATCCGGATTTGGAATGCAGGTAAAGTGGATGGCCTCCTCCGTCATGGAGGAGAACATCAAGGAGCTCCGGGAAGCGGGGTATTTAGCCAAGGAAATCACCCATCGGCTTTCGGCGAAGAAACAGGTCGTCCCTATTCCGAAGCCCCATGAGAGGGTAGTATGCATTCCTCATTTCCTTCGCGGACTAGGGTTTCCCCTCCATCCTTTCGTCCGTGGCCTTATGTTCTACTACGGACTAGATTTCCTTGATCTAGCTCTGAATTCCTTCCTCAACATTTCGGCGTTCACCGTCTTATGCTAGGCATTCCTCCGCATCCCTCCCACTTTGGCCTATGACTCAAGGTCTTCAATGTGAAGCCAAAAGTGGTGGATGGTCAACATGTGGAGTGCAGCGGCGCCATGGTGAGCAAGCTTCCCAGCGTCACTTGGTCGAAAGGAACCTTCATGGAGACAGTGAAGGGGTGGCAGCAAGGGTGGTTCTATGTCACGGAACCCCGTGACTCCACGTGGGCCGCTCCTCCCGAGTTCAAGTCCGGGCCTCTACTGTGGCTGACGTCCTGGCTTAACAAGGGCCTGGACTGGGCATCATATGATGAGGTGACGATGCTACAGATGCGCATCAAGAGTATGGTCGACAAGAATACCAGCCTTGCTAGCGTGATCCAGGTAATGCTCTTTCACCTGATTCTGCGCTGCCAAGGCCGGACTCAGCGCATGTGGGAGTTTGACCCGGCCGGTCCCCGGACCCTGCGGCGATTCTTTGGGACGAAGCACGAAGACATGTGGAAGTTGCTGTTCAAGACTGTCGGCGTTCTGGGAACGGGGGTCCCCAGACTTGCCTGCCCGCGGCCTGCGCCGTGGCTCAAAAGGGGGTCTAGCGCGGCCCATCTTCACCAACACAAACCCAAGACCCTCGCGGGGCAGACGACGCGGAGCTTCCTTAGGCACGGCCTCGTCAGGCTAGCTCACGAGGAGGCAGAGAGATCAAGGCGGGGTACCTCACGAGGTGCCCGTGACGCAAGCCATGACGACCGAGGGCGCCAGGCGGGTGCCAGCCCGCGCAGTGTCCTCCTTCCCTCTTTGGTGCAAGGGGGGCAAGCGCAGCCGCGGAGTACCGAGGCATCAGGAAAAGGTTGCCATTTCGGTGCAACGAGACCAAGACCAGAAGGACTACGAGACGGAGGTCATCGTGGAGCCCAAGACGGTGTCATCACCAGAGCTTTGCGCAGGCGAAGACTACTTTTGTCAGGGTAGCTTGTACTAGCTGTCACCCTTCAAATTAGCCCGCCATTGTTGGCTCCCTTCTCGCTCGATATTTGGGAAGAGGACCAGGGCCTCTATAAATAGGACCAGCCACCCACATCGAAAGGGGGGAAGGTTGGAAAGGTTTGGTAGGATAGAGAAGATCAGAGAGAGAGAGAGAGAGAGAGAGAGAGAAAGGCGACTGAGCTCCTCCAGCAGTTCAGCGTCCCAGCCAAGAATAGACCCTCGCGAGGCTGTTCTTCCTTGTATTGTTCATCATCATCAGCCCAAGAGGCAATCCACCACACCACACACTGGAGTAGGGTATTACACCACAACGGTGGCCCGAACCAGTATAAACCCTGTGTCTCTTGTGTTGTTCTTGCCATAGTTTAGATTCTAGCAAGGCGGAGGGGTGCAGGCAGGTAGGAGGCGAAATCTCCGCACGCACCCCAGTGTTCGAACCTCAAGGGTCTGTCGGAACCCGAAATCCGACATTTGGCGCGCCAGGTAGGGGTGCGCCGGGATTCGTCTTCAACCACCCGTTCTCCTCCGACCATCACGCCCATGTCTGACGCTTGTCGGGCCCGCGCCGAGCGCCGGGCCACGCTCGCTTCCCGTGTCGCCCAGACAGCCCCTGTCGGCGGGCGCCCTCGCCGTTCCCCGTCACCTGCCATCAACGCCGCCACCGGCCCAGCGCGGGATGAGTGCCAAGCATCGTCCCAGCATCCGTCCGTGCGGCAAGACGGCCGCACCGCAACTCCCTCGCTCACCCCAGCTGGTTCTTCGTCCCGCGTGCTCCGCGCGCCCATGGAGGCTCGAGCTGCACTCATCGCGGCGAACGAGCTCCTGTGCTACCGCCCCGTTGACGACGTCTATGAAGAATGGCTCGACCGTGTCGCCGAGCTCGTCCGCGCCGCAGGGGGCTCTCCTACGCCGTCCGTTCCGCTGCACCGCACCCTGCCCCGCGCGGGCAATGAAGCTCCAGCGGCGCCCCGACCGCCTCCTCCTCAGGAAGGCGCCTTGGATCCAAGGCGCGTGGCCCCTGGGCAGAACCCGCTCCGTCAGGCGCCAGCGCAGCAAGAGCAGATCTGTCAAGAAGTCCCTCGCCTGCAAGAAGCTACCCGGGCGCTCCCTGCACCAGCACGTCGCGACCATGCTCCTGCCCCCGCGCGTCAAGACCCCGCGATGCTCCCAGTTGCAGCATGTGGGGACATGCAAGACCAAGCTCCCCGTCATCCAAGGCCTCCCGTGGCCACAACAGGCTACCGCGCCTTCACCGCCGAGCTACGCAGCGTCGCGTGGCCCGGCAAGTTCAAGCCAGACTTGCCTCCTCGCTACGACGGCACGGCTGACCCTGCGGAGTTCCTCCAGCTCTACGAGCTGGGCATCGAAGCTGCCAACGGAGACGAGAAGGTCATGGCGAACTGGTTCCCCATGGCACTCAAGGACGGGGCCCGCACCTGGCTCCTGAACCTGGCTCCAGGCACAATCTCCTCCTGGGACGAGATGCGCACCCGCTTCATCGCCAACTTCCAAGGCACTCGCGGCCGGCCACCCGCCGTAAGCGACATGCGCCGCATCAAGCAACAGCCCCGGGAGACCCTGCAGAAGTACATCCAGCGCTTCAACAACGCGCGCCTCAAGATTCCCAAGGTGACTGAGGAGGCCATCATCTCGGCCTTCTCCGACGGCGTGCGCGACGTCAAGATGAAGGAGGAGCTGGCGATGCATGAAGACCTGTGCACTTCCTTGGAACTATTCAACCTGGCAACCAAGTGCGCCAGGGCCGAGGAAGGGTGTCTCTCCCTCCTTGAGCTGCCTGCCGCGGACCCAGAAGATAAGAAGCCCAAGGCCAAGGATGTGAAGTGCAAGGGGGTTGCCGTGCTTGCGGCAGAACCAGACACCAAGCGGGGGAGAGATCAGCCCGAACCTTCCAAGGGCAGCCGGTACTGTGTGTACCATGACCTCCACACCCACAACACCAACGAATGTCAAGAGCTCCAAGCCGTGCGAGAAGGAAGGATCGGCCGTCGCCCTGACCGCAGTGACCGGGGCTATGGTCGAGGAGGAGGAAGGAACGCAGGACGCTGGGAAGACCGTGGCCCGCGCCAAGGGTGGCGCGATCAACCTCGCGAGGATCGCTGGCAAGACCCGCCTTGCGAGGGGGGTTGGAGAGATCAGCCTCGCGAGGGAGACTGGAGGGATCAGCCTCGCGAGGATCGCCCGCAAGGCAACGCAGGCCTCCCACCGCTGCCGTCGCAGCCAAGGAGAAACGAGGACCGCCACCAGGACGAGGGGGCTGGGGGCTTCCAGGAGCCGCGCGCGATCGCCTGCATCCTGGGTGGGGCACAAGCCCCAGCCTCTCAGCGCATCTTCAAGCAGTTCGCTCGCGAAGTGAACGCAGTCCTCCCCAAGCTCGAAGCCACGCACCCTCTCAGGTGGTCGGCTTGCGCCATCACGTTCAGCTTAGCAGATCAGCTCAAGTGTGCGGCTACAGCCGGAGTCCTCCTGATGCTTTGTTCCCCAATCATCAGCAACGTGGTGGTCACCAAGACCCTCATCGATGGCGGGGCAGGGCTCAACGTCCTGTCCGTGGAAACATTCAACAAGCTCCAAGTGCCCTACAACCAGCTTCAGCCAACCAAGCCTTTCTCCGGTATCACCGACGGCTCCACGGTCCCGATTGGGCAGGTCCGCCTCCCTGTCACCTTCGGGGCACGCGACAACTACCGCACCGAGCTCATCGACTTCGACGTCGCTCACATTTGCCTGTTGTACAACGCCATCCTTGGGTACCCAGCGCTGGCCAAGTTCATGGCCGTAACTCACCACGGCTACAACGTCCTCAAGATGCCAGGAAGTGGCGGAGTCATCACGGTGCCCTGTGAAGAGAAGGACGCGGTGTGTTCCCTAGAACGAGCCTTTCAGGCCGCGTCACTGGAAGACCCGGATCGTGGAAGCAAGAGGCCTCCCGAGACAGCCCCTAAGAAGAACAAGACATCGTCTGGCCCGACCACTCAGGAGACAGGCCCCTCTGGGCCCGCGCCTGCCCAGGGGGAGCCTCCTTCCATCGCATAGGAAAGCGCGCCCGGCGCCCTCCTCAGGCAGGGCTCGGGGGCTCTCCCCTGGAGGGCCATCGACCTAGCTAGGGTCACGAGGGAGGTGCTTGGGAACCACATGGAGGTGTGTTTCGAAGCACGTTTCCCTCAAGAAGGAGCATGGCAAGGAGATCCAGACCCTCACGAATTCATCAACAAGGCCATTCAGGAGCTACAGGAGTCAAGAGTCATGAAAGGCGGCCACCGCCTACCAGCAGTGGCTCCCCATCCAGGCGAGGATGGTGGGCTGCACGTCTGCATCGACATACCAGGGCTCAACCGAGTCACCTCTCTGGAGCACCTATGGCCCTCGCGAGTGGGGCGCTGCGGAGGCCCACCCCACAGCTACGTTCGCATGCCTTACGGCTTGCCGAGCGTGGCTGATGCGTGCCAGCACCTCATGAGGGGCATCACGGAGGCACGAGAGGCCAGGCGTTCCGCTGCCCTGGCAGGGATGGATATGGCCCGCGAGGAGCCGCCAGCGCCTCCGGAGCCTCCCGAGGCCCCTGGGCCTGGGGGCTCGTGAGGATCGGCTCCCGCAGCCCACCGAGCCTGCCACGTCAACGTTCCTTCATCCTCAACATCATCAGGTGACACCTTTCTAGTTTTATTTCCAGCTGGGAGCGCCCCCCAGGGCTGCATTATTCCCAGGCCATGTGGGTCCGTCCCCGCGGCGTGTATCCCTTTTGATTCCATGTTGTTAGCTTACCTTGTTGGGGGTGCCCCTCAGGCCGCATGATCCCCAAGCCGCTCGGGCCAGGCCCAGTGGCATGTATCCCATTTGCATTTATTTCCGATTATGCGTTAAACCCACCATGCTTGATTATTTGATGCCGGTCCACGGCACCTCTTCTTCTCCATGCCGACCACTTGCACGTTAAAGGGGGGGTACCTAAGCATCGCGACTCAGGGCTCTTACTGGTTCTCCAGCCCTCACCCTCTGGCCTTGTCCATGGCATCGTGACCTGGCATACCAGCGACGGCTGAGACCAGCTCGAGGGCCGGGACCCGAGGACGTAGAGTGCCGACATCTAACCAAATTTGCAGGAACGCATCACAAGATAAGGCCCAGTGCCAAGCGCAACCCGCCTAGAGGTAGGGACCCGTGAGTCCCGCGCTGGCTCACGGGTGCCTAGATACACCTCGCTAGGCCCTACCGTGCCAGCCACGTGTCAAGGCGGGGCTGTACACGCCCCGGGGGCTCCTCCCGGAGGGGGCCCCCTCCCACGTACCAATGGAAGCACCATGCTCCGCGCTGGCTGACGACACTGCCGAGGAGCGGCTATGCCCGTACACATACGGTAGCACTATGCTCCGCGCTGGTGATAAACAACTGAGGGTGGCCCCCGGGCCGCATCAACCTCAGGGACCCCAGAGCTCAGTGCCTAGCCTCATCGCAACTCCTCCCCTCAGGAGTGCCGCGCGAGGGGGATGGGCACGGGGGCTGCGCCTGGGTCACGCCCAGGCGCATGCCGCCCAGCCAGGTCCCCCCGGGCCTGGTTCGTCGCGCGTCTCTCCCCGAGCGGAGCCAAGGCACGAAGGCTGTTTGAGCGTCAAGGGGGACTCCTGAGCATCGCGACTCAGGAGCCTAACTGGTCACGTAGCCCCTCACTCCGTGGCCCTGTCCTGGTTTCCGGTCGGGACCAGCGCTGGGTGAGGTACGCGCGCGGCCGGGCTCTGCAGACGTAGAACGGTAGATCCACCCGCATCACACCTCCCTACTTGCTGTTCGTGCGCCAAGGGGGACTCCTGAGCATCGCGACTCAGGAGCCTAACTTTTCACGTGGCCCCTCACTCCTTGTCCCCGTCCTGGTTTCCCGTCGGGACCAACGCTGGGTGAGGCATGCGCGGGGCCGGGCTTTGCCGGCATAGAACATAAGCAAGTAGGAAGGAAAGGCGCAAACTTCAAGGAATTCAAAAGAAAATATTACAGTCCACACTGTTATCTCAATGCCAAACGCAAGTTTAAACGCCTCCCCGAGGCATGATACATGTGCAGGAGTTAAAAGCAGGACAGGAGCCGCGACGGAGTCACTTGTCGGCGGTGGAGCAGCGCGGATCGGGCACGCCTCAGGGGGCGGTGGAGTCGGCAGTGCCTTGCTTCGGCTTGGTGCCGAAGGCCCGGAACTTCCCCAGCAGGGCCTCTACGTGACCCATCACGGCCTCGGCAGCGGCAGCAGCACGCTCGCCGCTCACTGGCTCCAGCAGGCTGTCGAGGTCGACACCGGGATCGCGAAGATAGATGTGGGTGAGGACCCGCGTCAGTGCTGCAGAAGATAGGACACGCGCCTCGGCCTCGGCCGTGGGGCCAAGGCCAAGGGCGACATCTTCAAGAGCGTGAACCAGGAAGGGAAGCAGCTTGGCGGGGCCGTCCTCGGCGCCAGCCAGTGGGCTCTCCAGGCCGCTGTCGTAAAGCGTCCTCAGTGAGGAGTGAGCCTTTGCCTCCATCTCCGTGAAGGCCACGCGGTCCTCGGCAAGAACCAGGTCCTCGTCATCCAGCTTGGCCTACCTCGCCCCCAACTCCTGCTCCAGCGCGCCTAGGCGGTCGCAGCGTTTCTTGAGCTTGACCTCCCTCTCCTCGAGAGCCGCCTCGCGAGCCTTCACGCCTTCTTCCTGCTCTCGGCGAAGGCGGACCTCGTTCGCGAGCTGGTCCCACAAATCTTGCAGCTCACCCTCCAGCGCCTTGCAACGCCCACGGACGTCGACCACCTCCCCCAGGGCTGCGTCATGGGCAGCCTTCGCCTCAAGGACGACCTGCTTCTCCTCGTCGCATGCCGTCGAGGCCTGGACCAGCGTCGCCCGAATCGAAGCATCGGAGCGAACCCATCCTGAAGCCAGCTCCAAGCGCCCGGCCACCAAGCGGGGGTCGGCGCCAAGAAGATCCTGCCGCAGTCGGTCCAGCTCAGCAGCAGCACGATCCAGAACGACAAAAGGAGTCGGAGAGATAGCAGCCAGTGGAGTAGGAGGACAAGGCGGCAGCACGGCCGCAACATCCTGAGGCGGAGTCTACCGCGTCCCGACAGCCGTGCTGGCGGCGGCAGGCGAGAGCACCTCGGGAGCCACCTGGGCCGTGGGGGCTGAGCTCGCCCCAGCCGGCTCAGCCAGGCCTCGCGAGGACGACCGGGCAGGAGAAGCCTGTGCATCGCGGTCACCCTCCTTCGCAGGCAGAGGCGCTGCCACGGATGGAACCTCGGGAGCCCCCTTTGGCTTCTTTGCTGCGGGCGCCAACCTATCCAAGAGATGCGGACGTCAAGCCTCAGAAGCAGAGCAAGAGATAAAGACAGGAATTGAATGCTTACGGGTCGTCGCCAACGAGCTCAAGCGGCCTCCGGCCAAATTTGAAGCCTGAAAGCCGGCTGGAAGGGTCAACCTCGGGAAGCTTGGAGGCGGAAGGTGCACCTGCGGTCCGCCCTGGGGCCGGGGCCGACCCTCGGGAGATCAGCCCGGTCCTGTCCTTCTTTGGGATCGGGGGTGAGCTCCCGCCGTCCTGCTCGTCATCGTCTTCATCGTCATCCTCGTCGCCATCGCTCGGAGAGAGGCGGAGAATGCGGGACCTGCGCCGAGGGATGGGAGCCCTCGACGCTCCATCAGTCGCCTCGAGTCAGGCCCTTTTCCCCGCTCCCCTCCTTCCTCCTCTTCGCTGGAGTCGTCGGAGGGCACGTCCACCGGTTCCTCGGGAGTTTCCATGGGCACGGGCCCATCCCCGTTGCAGACGGGCATGGACTCCACTACCTACTCCCAGTCGTCGCGGAGGAACAAGGGCGTAGGAGCGCCCGCCGACCTCGCCACATCGCCCCCGACTAGAGATTGGAGGACAGCAGCCAGATCTCCGTCGGCTAAGGCCGCGGGGCTCGGACGGGGCCTCCACATCAGAAGCGAGTACTGCCGAAGCGGAGCCAGCTGGTGCTCCAGGAATTCCCTCAGCAGCGACGTGCCAGTCAGCTTCGCCGCTGCCATATTGGCCGGCCTCAGATCTGCGTCCATCTTCTCCAACATCAGCTTCGCGCGAGGGTCCATGAGCTCCGCTCGACCCCAATTGCTGGAGCTCATGGGCTGCTCCGTTGGCAAGATCAGCCGAGGGTGGATGCGCCCAGCATCCACCAAGACCCACTTGCTCCTGAAGCCCTCAATCCTTTTCCCAGGGTTTGAAATGGCAATGGCGCCACCGTACGTGATGAAGCTCACACACGCGGAAGCAGTACCACAAGAGGTCCGGAGGTAGAAGTAGTGGCGCAGCAAGGCCACTAAGGGCTGCACCCCTACGTGAGCCTCGCAGTAATAGGCAAAGATTTCCAGGAGAAGGACGGAGTTGGGGTGGAGATGCAGGGCTTGCAGCTTATTGTGGCGGAGGACAGAGAAGAAGAACTCGGAGAAGGGAGGCACCAGGCCAGCGGCAATGGCACTTACGAAGAGCGGATAGAAGGTGCTCCCTTGACCCTCAGGGGTGGCGGAGCCGGCTTTAAACACCTTCGCCCTGTTGACGCCACGCGCCGTCGCCATCCGGCGCAAACGGGCAAGGCTCGCCTCCGACACGTTCGGCGGGTCCAGGGCGGACGAGTACCAAGCTGCGGCCGGGGGCTGGCGAGGCGCCATGGCTTCCTAGGTCACACGATCGGAGCGGATCTGGAAATTTTGGAGGAAGGAAGGAGAGGCGCAAGAAAGGGGATCTGAGCAGCAACCGGGGAAAGGAAGGAGCAAAACCTAGTTGGGTGCCACTCCTTAATCAACTCGCGCGGTTGCTAAGGCGCCCACGTCCAGTCAACCGCCACGCGGCGCCCAAGGCCGCCGACTGTTAGGGCCCGCGGCACTTCGCTCTTGCCCTTCCGCCTCCCTGCACGACCAAGTCCGGGCATGCCTTGGGCCCGGGGGCTACTGTCGGTGTTCTGGGAACGGGGGTCCCCAGACTTGCCTACCTGCGGCCTGCGCCGTGGCTCAAAAGGGGGCCTAGCGCGGCCCATCTTCACCAACACAAACCCAAGACCCTCGCGAGGGGCCAAGCCTCGCGGGGCGGACGACGCGGAGCTTCCTCAGGCACGGCCTCATCAGGCTAGCTCACGAGGAGGTAGAGAGATCAAGGCGGGGTACCTCACGAGGTGCCCGTGACGCAAGCCATGACGACCGAGGGCGCCAGGCGGGTGCCAGCCCGCGCAGTGTCCTCCTTCCCTCTTTGGTGCAAGGGGGGCAAGCGCAGCCGCGGAGTACCGAGGCATCAGGCAAAGGTTGCCATTTCGGTGCAACGAGACCAAGACCAGGAGGACTACGAGATGGAGGTCACTATGGAGCCCAAGACGGCGTCATCACCAGAGCTTTGCGCAAGCGAAGACTACTTTTGTCAGGGTAGCTTGTACTAGCTGTCACCCTTCAAATTAGCCCGCCATTGTTGGCTCCCTTCCCGCTCGATATTTGGGAAGAGGACCAGGGCCTCTATAAATAGGACCAGCCACCCACATCGAAAGGGGGGAAGGTTGGAAAGGTTTGGTAGGATAGAGAAGATCAGAGAGAGAGAGAGAGAGAAAGGCGACTGAGCTCCTCCAGCAGTTCAGCGTCCCAGCCAAGAACAGACCCTCGCGAGGCTGTTCTTCCTTGTATTGTTCATCATCATCAGCCCAAGAGGCAATCCACCACACCACACACTGGAGTAGGGTATTACACCACAACGGTGGCCCGAACCAGTATAAACCCTGTGTCTCTTGTGTTGTTCTTGCCATAGTTTAGATTCTAGCAAGGCGGAGGGGTGCAGGCAGGTAGGAGGCGAAATCTCCGCACGCACCCCAGTGTTCGAACCTCAAGGGTCTGCCGGAACCCGAAATCCGACAAAGACCCAAAAAACTTGGCCGAAAACGACCAAAGACCTCGGCCTTGACTGTACTCATGCAGCATCCCCCGTGAGTTTTCACGATAACTTTACCATTTATAAATCCAAGGGGCATACTATGTTTTCCATCCTTCTCACAGGGCTGGATGAAGAAGGCGGAGCAGATTTATTGTTTGTCTCTACTACCCGAAGACCTAGCCATCCCTCTGCTAACGAGGATGCTGGTTTTGGCGCCCTATCAGGCACCGGAGTAGAAGGCCTAGAAGAAGGGCAAGGAGGCAAGAAGTGGCCTCCGTCATAAAGGCACTTTAGACGTAGTGTCCGAAGTCACTGAGACTCACTCCTCCCCTGATGAAGACGAGGGGGAGGAGGAAGAGAGTAATTCTCCCCTCAAGGGGGGAAAGAAGAAAAGGGGGGCTTTCGCAGATCTAGAGGCGGAGGCGTCCAAGAAAGGGAGAATCTCCCTCACAGATGACTCTGAATAGGATGCCGATGAGTGGCGCCCCAGGCCAGAGCCTCTGGCCGAATTGTAAGTATCCCGAAGGCATTTGTACTTATATACTTTTCCACCTTGTGATTGTAATATACTGAATTACATGTTGCAGTCCGGCTCGCGTCCACCCCCAGCAATCCTCATCTTCGAGGAATTCGCTGAATTCAAACGTGATGGACAGCGGGTCGCCTCCGTCGGCCTCCTCCGCCAAAGCTCTGGACAATGCTGAAGTGCTGTCCCGAAGGACCCTGTCGGCGTTCTGGGAACGGGGGTCCCCAGACTTGCCTTCCTGCGGCCCATGGCGTGGCTGAGCTAGCAGGCCCGTACGGCCCATCATCATCGACAAGGCATTCAAGACCCTCGCGAGTGGGCAAGCCTCGCGAGGCGGATGATGCAAGACCTCCTCAGGAGCGGCCTCGCCAGGCAGGCTCACGAGGGGTGGAGAGATCAAGGCAAGGCAAACCTCGCGAGGCCCTCGAGACGTGAGCCATGACGATCGAGACCAGGTGGACGCCAGGCGGGCGCCAGCGTGCAGTGTCCTTGTTTCCTCTTTGGTGACAAGGGGGCAAGAGCAGGGGCGGAGCACCGATGCATCAAGCAAAGGTTTCCATATCGGTGCAACGAGGCCAAGACCAGCAGGACGGCAAGATGGAGGTCACCATGGAGCCCAAGACGGCGTCATTGCCAGAGCCTTTTGCAGGCGAAGACCGCTTTTGTCAGGATAAGCTGTACTAGCTGTCCCCTTTCAAATTGGCCATTGTTGGCTCCCTTCCCGCTCAATATTTGGGGAGAGGACCAGGGCCTATATAAGTAGAACTAGCCACCATAGTAGGGAAAGACGAAAAAGAGATAACTGATTTGAGGACTGAGACGGAAGAGAGGACGGATCCAAGATCATCTCACCCACACAAGTTCGCCAAGAACAAGAACACCTCAACCTCAGGAGGCTGTTCTTTCCCTTGTATTGTTCATCATTAGCCCAAGAGGCAATCCACCACCACCACACTAGAGTAGGGTATTACACCACAACGGTGGCCCAAACCAGTATAAATCTTGTGTCTTTCTGTGTTGTGAGTTCGTCGAGTTCGTCCGCGAGATCTTAGAGAGCTAGGGCATGGATTGATAGGGATAAAACCTTCGCGCGCACCCCATTGTTTGAACCTTGACGGTTTTGTCGGAACCCATGATTCGACATTTGGCACGCCAGGTAGGGGTGCGCCGAAGCTTCCTTCTGTCGCTCAGCACCCCGTTTCTCCGCACCCTGTTGCTCCATTGTCTGCATGGCAGACACGCGCCGCGCTGGTGCTGAGCGCCGGGCTGCCGTCGCCGCCCACGTCACTCAGACGGCTCCCGTCGATGGGCCACCTCGTTGTTCCCCGTTGCCTGCCATCAACACCGCCACCGGCCCTACGGGGAATGAGCAGGAAGCATCCTCGCTGCACCCCTCTGTGTGTCTTGACGACCGCACCGCCACTCCATCGCTGACCCCGGCCAGTTCTTCTTTCCATGCATGTCGCCCTCCCATGGACGCACGGGCCACGCTCCTCATGGCGCACGAGCTCCTGCACTACCGCCCAGTTGACAACCTTTACGAGAACTGGCTCAACCGCATCGCCGAGCTTGTCTGCGCCGCAGGGGGCTCCCCTGCACCGTCCCTCTCTCCGCTTCGCCCTCTGCCAGCTACGGGCGACGTAGCTCACGGAGCACCTCCACCACCTCTGCCCCAAGACGGCGCCCCGGCGCCAAGGCGCGCGGCTCCGCGACGTGACCTGCCGCGTCCCGTGCCCACGCGTGAAGAAAGAAGCTGTCAAGAAGTCCCTTGTCCGCAAGGAAAACGCTCCGCCGCTCCCCGCACCACCGCGCGGGACCGGCTGCCACGGCAAGACCGCGCGCCACCTTTAGCGGCAGGGCGCGGATCCCATCAAGACCAAGCTCCACCCCCAAGGCGGGCCCCGGTGACCACAGCCGGCTGCCGCGCCTTCACCCCTGAGCTGCGTAGCGTCGCCTGGCCAGGCAAGTTCAAGTGCCTCCTCGCTACGACGGCCCCCCCGACCCCGTGGAATTCCTGCAGCTCTACGAGCTGAGCATCGAGGCGGCCAACGGCGATGAGAAAGTCATGGCGAACTGGTTTCCCATGGCTCTCAAGGATGGTGCCCGCTCCTGGCTCCTGAACCTGCCACCGGGCTCGATCTCCTCCCAGGACGAGATGCGCAACCGCTTCGTCGCCAACTTCCAGGGCACTCGCGACCGCGGGCCGGCTGCTGGTGACCTGCGCCGCGTCAAGCAGCAACCGGGAGAGACCCTTAAGATGTACATCCAGCACTTCAAGAACGTCCGCCTCAAGATCCCCAAGGTGACGGACGAGGCCATCATCTATGCGTTCTCTGATGGCGTCCGCGACATCAAGATGAAGGAAGAGCTCGCTATCCACGAGGAGATGTGCACGTCCTTGGAGTTGTTCAACCTAGCGACCAAGTGCGCAAGAGCTGAGGAGGGGCGCCTCTCCCTCCTTGAGCTCCCAGCCGCAGTCCCGGAGGAGAAGAAAGCCATGGCCAAGGACGTGAAGCGCAAGGGAGCAGTCGTGCTCGCAGCGGAACCAAACACCAAGCGTGGCAGAGACCAACTAGAGTCATCAAGAGCAGCTGTCCATTTTGCGCCTTCCACAACCTGAACACCCACAACACCAGTGACAGTAAAGAGCTTAGAGCCATTCGCGAAGGATGCTTCGGTCGACGCCCCGAGCGCGGCGATCGGGGCTACAGTCAAGGAGGAGGACGTGGTGGCGGACGCTGGGACGACCGTGGCCCACGCCAGGACTGGCGCGACCGGCCTCGCGAGGACCGTTGGCAGGATCAGCCTCGCGAGGGTGCCTGGAGGGATCAGCCTCGTGAGGATCGTCCTCAAGGTAATGCTGGGCTCCCTCCACTTCCGCCACTGCCAAGAAGGAATGACAAACACCATCAGGACGAGGGGGCTGGGGGCTTCTAGGAACCGCGTGCCATCGCCTACATCTTGGGCGGAGGCCAGGCCCCAGCCTCGCAGCATATTTTTAAGCAGTTTGCTCATGAAGTGAACACAGTCCTCCCCAAGATCGAGGCCACACGCCCGCTCAGATGGTCCCAGTGCCCCATCGCGTTCAGCTCGACAGATCAGCTCAAGTGCGCGGCTACCGCTGGCGCACTCCCGATGCTTTGCTCTCCAGTCATCAGCAACATGCAAGTTACCAAGACTCAACGTCCTGTCCGTCGACACGTTCGACAGCCTCCAAGTGCCATATAACTAGCTTCAGCCCACCAAGCCTTTCTCAGGAATGACCGACGGTTCCACCACACCGATAGGGCAGGTCCGCCTCCCTGTCACCTTCGGAGAACGCAAGAACAACCGCACCGATATCATCGACTTCTACGTCGCGCACATCCGTCTGCCGTACAATGCCATCCTCGGGTATCCAGCCCTGGCCAAGTTCATGGCGGTGACCCATCATGGCTACAATGTCCTCAAGATGCCGGGAAGCGACGGGATCATCACAGTCCCATGTGAAGAAAGAGATGCGGTGTGCTCCCTCGAGCGTGCCTTCCAAGCTGTAGCAATCGACGACCTTGACAGCAAGGGCGATGGCCCTCCTGAGGCCATCCCCAAGAAGAAGAAGTAGCTGCGTCGTGCAGGACCTCAGGAGGGTGGCGTCAGAGCCGGAGCCTCGTCAGGATCAGCGCCCCCTCCAGGGGCGCCTCCCACCATCGCATAGGAAGGCTCGCCCGACGCCCTTCTCGGGCAGGGCTCGGGGGCTTTCTTCTGGAAGGCCTCAGACCTTGCCCACATCACGAGGGAGGCGCTCGGACACCACTTGGAGGCGTGCTTCGCGAAACATTTCCCTCAGGAGGGCACAGGGCAAGGATTGCCCACCGTTCAGGAGTTCATCACCAGGACCACCCAGGAATTGCAAGATGCAAGGGCCATGCGCGGCGACCGCCGCTCACGAGACGCAGCCTCCTATCCAGGTGAGGACGCCGGGCTGCGGGTCTGCATCGACGTTCCAGGGCTCAACAGGGCCGCGTCTCAGGAGCTTTTATGGCCTTCATGTGTGGGACGCTGCGAGGGCCCACCGCACAGCTACGTTCGCATGCCCTTTGGCTTGCCGAGCGTGTCATCCGCCTACCAGTGCAATTTGCAACGCATCCTAGCGGCTCAGGAGGGCAGGCACCACGCTGTCCTGATGGAGATGGAGACGGTCCTCAAGGAACCACCTGAGCCCCATAGCCTCCTGAGGCTCAGGGCCCCAATGGCTCGTGAGGAGCAACCCTTTCGCCGTGCACATTTAGCTGCCCCAACTCTCCTTTGTCAACAGAGCCAGGTGACATTTTCCAAGTTCATTTAGCTGGGAGCGCCCCTCGGGCTGCATCATTCCCAGGCCGCGTGGGTCTGTCCCTGTGGCATGTACCCCTTTTTATGTCTTCAGCTTACCTTGTTGCGGGCGCCCCTCGGGCAGCATCATCCCCAAGCCGCTCGGGCCTGACCTGGTGGCACGTATCTCCCATGCACTTACTTAAGCCTGCTACCCTCATGTTTAATCTACCTATGATTACTACTTGCTCGATCGCCACCCATCATGGGGACCGCGCACCGGCCGTCTTTCTTCAGGACCCTTCGCGTGAGTAAGTTGAGCACGACGTCTTTGCTCGGGCCCGTCCCTGCAGCGTCGATAAATCCAACGGCTAAGCTCTGTCTAGTGGGTCGGCCCCGTTTACGTCACCTCCTGGGGCCATTGGTGCTTGCTTTCTCACGTGATAAATTCAGGAGATTCGTTCGGCGCAGGTTGTCTGACCACCTCGCAGGACCAGCACAGCGAACAAGAACCAAGACCAGGCGCAACCCGCCTTGAGGTAGGGCCTCGTGAGTCCCGCGCTGGCTCACGAGTGCCCAGATACACCTTTTCTAGCCCTGCCGTGCAAGCCACGTGTCAGGGCGGGGCTGTACACTCCCCGCGGGCTCTCCGCAAAGGGAGCCCCCCTCCCAGGCACAAGTGGAAGCACCATGCTCCGTGCTGGCCGTCAACACTGCCGAGGAGCGGCTATGCCCGTGCACAAGCGGAAGCACTATGCTCCGCGCTGGTGATAAACAAGTGAGGGCGGCTTCACGGTCATATCAAGCTCAAGGAGCCCCATAGCTCAACGTCCGGCCTCACTTCAACGCCTCCCCTGGGGAGAGCTGCGCGAGGGGGCTGGGCTTGGGGGCTGCGCTCGGGTCACGCCCAAGCGTACGCCACCCAACCATGTCTCCCGGACCTGGTCGCCGCACGCCCCTCCCGAGCCAGGCCTTGGCGAGTGCAAATGTATAGAGATTGTTTGCACGTCAAGGGGGATTCCTGAGCGTCGCGACTCAGGAGCCTAACTGGTCACGTAGTGATAACCCACAAGGATAGGGGATCACAATAGCTTTCGAGGGTAGAGTATTCAACCCAAATTTATTGATTTGTCACAAGGGGAGCCAAAGAATATTCTCAAGTATTAGCAGCTGAGTTCTAAATTCAACCACACCTGGAAACTTAGTATCTGCAGCAAAGTGTTTAGTAGCAAAGTAATATGATAGTGGCGGTAGTGGCAACAAAAGTAAGGACAACAAAAGTAATGTTTTTGGTATTTTGTAGTGATTGTAACAATAGCAACGGAAAAGTAAATAAGCGTAAACCAGTATATGGAAAACTCGTAGGCACCGGATCAGTGATGGATAATTATGCCAAATGCGGTTCATCATGTAACAGTCATAACATAGGGTGACACAGAACTAGCTCCAGTTCGTCAATGTAATGTAGGCATGTAATCCGTATATAGTCATACCTGCTAATGGAGAAGAACTTGCATCACATCTTTTGTCCTACCCTCCCGTGGCAGCGGGGTCCTATTGGAAACTAAGGGATATTAAGGCCTCCTTTTAATAGAGAACCGGAACAAAGCATTAGCACATAGTGAATACATGAACTCCTCAAACTATAGTCGTCACCAGGAGTGGTCCCGATTATTGTCACTTCGGGGTTGCCGGATCATAACACATAGTAGGTGACTATAGACTTGCAAGATAGGATCTAGAACTCTCATATATTGATGAAAACATAATAGGTTCAGATCTGAAATCATGGCACTCGGGCCCTAGTGACAAGCGTTAAGCATAGCAAAGTCATAGCAACATCAATCTTAGAACATAATGGATACTAGGGATCAAACCCTAACAAAACTAACTCAGTTACATGATAAATCTCATCCAACCCATCACTTTCTAGCAAGCCTACGATGCAATTACTCACGCACGGCGGTGAGCATCATGAAATTGGTGATGGAGGATGGTTGATGATGACGACGGCGACGAATCCCCCCCTCCAGAGCCCCGAACGGACTCCAGATCAGCCCTCCCGAGAGGTTTTAGGGCTTGGCGGCGGCTCCGTATCGTAAAATGCGATGATTTCTTCTCTTTGATTTTTTTCTCTCCGAAAGCAAATATATAGAGTTGGAGTTGGTGTCGGAGGGTCAACAGGGGGCCCACGAGGTAGGGGGCGCGCCCTAGGGGGGGCGCCCCCCACCCTCGTGGAAAGGGTGTGGGCCCCCTGGTCTTCATATTTGGCGAGGATTTTTTATTGTTTTTTTCTAAGACCTCCCGTGGAGTTTCAGGTCATTCCGAGAATATTTGTTTTCTGCACATAAAACAACATCATGGTAATTCTGCTGAAAACAGTGTCAGTCCGGGTTAGTTCCATTCAAATCATACAAGATAGAGTCCAAAACAAGGGCAAAAGTGTTTGGAAAAGTAGATACGACGGAGACGTATCAACTCCCCCAAGCTTAAACCTTGCTTGTCCTCAAGCAATTCAGTTGACAAACTGAAAGAAAGAAAGAAGAACTTTTACAAACTCTGTTTGCTCTTGTTGTTGTAAATATGTGAAGCCAGCATTCAAGTTTTCAGCATAGATCATAACTAACCACATTTGCAATAATTCTCAGGTCTCATAATTACTCATATCAATAGCATAATCAACTAGCAAGCCATAATAATAAATCTCGGATGACAACACTTTCTCAAAACAATCATAATATGATATAACAAGATGGTATCTCGCTTGCCCTTTCTGAGACTGAAAAACATAAATGTAGAGCACCTTTAAAGATCAAGGACTGACTAGACATTGTAATTCATGGTAAAAGAGATCCAATTCATAGTCATACCCAATATAAATTAACAGTGATGAATGCAAATGACGGTTGTGCTCTCCAGCTAGTGCTTTTTAATAAGAGGGTGATGACTCAACATAAAAGTAAATGGATAGGCCCTTCGCAGAGGGAAGCGGGGATTTGTAGAGGTGCCAGAGCTCGGTTTTAAAATAGAGATAAATTGTATTTTGAGCGGTATACTTTCATTGTCAACGTAACAACTAAGAGATGGCGATATCTTCCATGCGAAACACATTATAGGCGGTTCCCAAACAGAATGGTAAAGTTTATACTCCCCTCCACCAACAAGCATCAATCCATGGCTTGCTCGAAACAACAAGTGCCTCCAACATACATCAGGTCCCAGGGGGAGTTTTGTTTGTAATTAATTTTGATTTAGTTTGCATAAAGCATGGGACTAGGCATCACGGTGACCAGCCATTTTCTCGTGAGTGAGGAGTGGAGTCCACTCCTCTTGAGAATAACCCGCCTAACATGGAAGATAAGGACAACCTTTGTTGATACATGAGCTATTCGAGCATACAAAACAGAATGTTTATTTGAAGGTTTAGAGTTTGGCACATACGAATTTACTTGGAACGGCAAGTAGATACCGCATATAGGAAGGTATGGTGGACTCATCTGGAATAACTTTGGGGTTTAAGGAATTGGATGCACAAGCAGTATTCCCGCTTAGTACAAGTGAAGTCTAGCAAAAGACTAGGAAGCGACCAACTAGAGAGCGACAACAGCCATGTATATGCATTAAAATTAATAAACATTGAATGTAAGCATGAGTAGGATATAATCCACCATGAACATAAATATCGTGAAGGCTATGTTGATTTGTTTTAGCTACATGCGTGAACATGTGCCAAGTCAAGTCACTTAAATCATTCAAAGGAGGATACCACCCCATCATACCACATCATAATCATCTGAATAGCATGTTGGCATAAAAGGTAAATCATTATAACTCATAGCTAATCAAGCATGTCACAAGTAACTCTGATCTCTAATTGTCATTGCAAACATGTTTATTCATAATAAGCCGAATCAAGAATGCGGGACTCATCATATTTACAAAAACAAAAGAGATTGAGTTCATACCAGCTTTTCTTATCTCAGTCAGTCCATCATATATCATCATAATTGCCTTTCACTCGCACGACCGAACGGTGTGAATAATAATAAGAGTGCACGTGCATTGGACTAAGCTGGAATCTGCAAGCATTCAATAAACAGGAGAAGACAGGGCAATATGGGCTCTTGGTTAAATCAACAATAATGCATATGAGAGCCACTTCAACAATTTAATTATGGTCTTCTCCTACTGACCCCCAAATAAAAGAAAAGAAATAAAACTATTTACACGGGAAAGCTCCCAACAAGCAAAAGAAGAACGAGAAATATTTTTGGGGTTTCTTTTTAATTATTAATACTACAGCAGAAAAATAAACTACTACTAATTGTTTTTGGTTTTTCTTAAGGTTTAACAAGCACACAAGAAGAAAGCAGGAAAAAGAAAATAAACTAGCATGGATGATACAATGAAAAAGTATGAGTACCGACATCTAGCAATGAGTGCGTGTGAACATAAATGTAATGTCGTTGAGAAATACGTACTCCCCCAAGCTTAGGCTTTTGGCCTAAGTTGGTCTATGGCCACGGCTGGCCTGGCGGATATCCATAATAATAGTTGTTGGGGTCGTACTGTGATGAGGAGGAATAGTTGGGATCATATTGTGTTGAAGAAGAAGACTCTGACTGCCACTGGCTGACAGTCATCTCTGGATCCCAAGAATAAACAGATTGTCGTGGAGGCTCATTGTGTGGTTCCTGTTCTGGCTCCTCGGTAGGTGCAGGGTTCCGGTAGGCATGAATAGCTGTCAACGGAACAAGGTATGTGCCTGCAGTCAAATCAAACAAAGAAGGAGCAGGCAGGGTGATAGTCTCAGGATGATGTTTATTAAAGAACAATTGATATCTAAACTCCCCTGCCCTATTTTAACAATAAAATCATGTGCCACCATACTTTTACGATCTAGATAAACACGGTGTAGCACTTTTTCTTCCTTCTCAGCATGCCTAATAGGTATGTTAAAATGTGCGGCTAGGCGTGTGGCATAGATGACTCCAAAGATGGGGCCCTTAGTACGGTTCATATTTAACCGTCTAGCAATAATACCGCCTAAACTAAAAGTGTTATCACTATATAAACCTTGGAGCAGAATAATTAAATCAGGGATAATAAGGTTTCCAGAATTTCCGCGTCCAATTAAATAACGACTAGCAAATAATGCAAAGTAATGCAAAACAGGAAAATGTATGCTAGTGATTCGTGCATCGGAAACCTTCCTGGTTTCTCCTACAGTGATATTATCAATAAATCCAGCCACATCATCATGATGTGGTTCTTCTGTCTTGCCTTCAAAAGGGACTAAACAAATCCGATAGAAATCATAAAGTGACATCTCCTTAGGCTCATCATATAAATGAAATTCCACCGTAGGTGGTGAGTTCCTAGGATAAAAATAAAAGTTTTGCACAAAGGTATTTGTGAGTAAGAGATACTGATCGCATTGGTCACGGAGGAAAGCGGTGAGGCCTGCATTGTGAGCCAATTCATGGAAATCTTCATAGATACCGGCTGCTCTCAAGAAATCTTCAGAAGGCCATTCACACGCCCGAATCTCCGCGGTGTGTGGCAAATTATATTTAGGCTTAGGTGCCTTTTCCTTTGAGCTTTGGCTTGATGAGCCCCTCAATAATCTCCTCATCATTTTTCTGAAACAATCTGAAATTTTTAGTAACTTCAAAATAAAAGTAAACTAAACTCAATAAAACTGATAGCAACTACTCCTACAAGTGCCTAGAGCCTATATCAAGCATTAGAACTACTTGGAACCATATAAATTTGACATGCAAGCTCAAGAACATGGTCACCTATGCAGCACAAATTTGCAATGAATAAAGCACTAGAACAAAAACTAATTGGACCAATGGAGGAGTCACATACCAAGGAACAATCTCCCCAAGCAGTTTTGCGAGAGGTGCTTTGAGCAAGGAGATCGAAAATCGCAGCAAAAGTGGCTGGAACTCGTGCTTGAGTTGGTTTTTCGGGTTTGTGTGAGATAGAGGAAGAAGATGGGTGCTGGGATAAGTGGAGGAGGGCCACCGTGGGCCCACGAGGCAGGGGGGCGCGCCCTATAGGGGGGGCGCGCCCACCACCCTCGTGACCAGGTGGCAGCTCCTCCCGCGGTAATTTTTGCATAATAAATCCTCAAATATTCCCGAAAAAATTATATTAAATTGGAATGGCATTCTGAGGAATTTTATTTTCGGGATATTTTTATATTGCACGGATAAGTCAGGAAACAGACAGAAAAATACTATTTTTACTTTATTTAATATAAATAACAGAAAGTATAAAGAAGGTGCAGAAGTTTGTGCTTCTAGTTTCATCCCTCTCATGCTCATCAAAAAGAATCCACTAACAAGGTTGACCAAGTCTTGTTAACAAACTCATTCCGATAATCATGAAACCGGAGAAATTTCGAATAACACTAAGTTACCTCAATGGGGATATGCACATCCCCAATAATAAGAATATCATATTTCTTCTTGACAGTAGGAAGAGGGAATTCAAAACTTCCAAATATAATCGATGGAATTTTTCCAATAGAGTTGATACTATGAACTTGAGATTGTTTCCTCGGAAAGTGTATTGTATGCTCATTACCATTAACATGAAAAGTGACATTGCCTTTGTTGCAATCAATAACAGCCCCTGCAGTATTAAGAAAAGGTCTTCTAAGAATAATAGACATACTATCATCCTCGGGAATATCAAGTATAACAAAGTCCGTTAAAATAGTAACATTTGCAAACACAACAGGCACATCCTCACAAATATCGACAGGTATAGGAGTTGATTTATCAACCATTTGCAAAGATATTTCAGTAGGTGTCAACTTATTCAAGTCAAGCCTACGATATAAAGAGAGAGGCATAACACTAACACCGGCTCCAAGATCACATAAAGCAGTTTTAATATAATTTCTTTTAATGGAGCAAGGTATAGTAGGTACTCCGGGGTCTCCAAGTTTCTTTGGTATTCCACCCTTAAAAGTATAATTAGCAAGCATGGTGGAAATTTCAGCATCCGGTATCTTTCTTTTATTAGTAATGATATCCTTCATATATTTAGCATAAGGGTTTGTTTTGAGCACATCAGTTAATCTCATACGCAAAAAGATAGGCCTAATCATTTCAGCAAAGCGCTCAAAATCCTCATCATCCTTTTTCTTGGATGGTTTCGGAGGAAAAGGCATGGGTTTCTGAACCCAAGGTTCCCTTTCTTTACCATGTTTCCTAGCAACAAAGTCTCTTTTATCATAACGTTGATTCTTTGATTGTGGGTTATCAAGATCAACAGCAGGTTCAATTTCTACATCATTGCCATTACTAGGTTGAGCATCATCATGAACATCATCGTTAATATTTTTACTAGGTTCATGTTCATTACCAGATTGTGTCTTAGCATCAGACATAGAAATATCATTATGATTATCAGGTGGTTCAACAATAGGTTCACTAGAAGTTTGCGCAGTTCTATCATTTTTCTTTTTCTTCTTTTTAGAAGAACTAGGAACATCAATATTATTTCTCTGAGAATCTTGCTCGATTCTCTTAGGGTGGCCTTCAGGATACAAAGGTTCCTGAGTCATTCTACCAGTTCTAGTAGCCACTGTAACAACATAATCATTTTTCTTACTATTCATTTAATCAAGCACTTCTTTTTGAGCTTTAAGTAATTGTTCTACTTGAGTGGTAACCAAAGAAGCACGTTTTCTAATAAGTTTAAGTTCACCTTTAATATCAGCCATATAATCACCCAAGCGTCTAACCATATAAGCATTTTCTTTTAATTGTCTACCGAAATAAGCATTGAAGTCATCTTGCTTATACATAAAGTTATCCAACTCATCCAAGCATTGACTAGCAATTTTAGTAGGAGGGAGTTCAGCTTTATCATATCTATAGAGAGAATTTACCTACCTGTGTCGGGATATCAGGATCAGGAGGTTCTTTAGTAAATAAATAATTGAGATCATAAATTTCTTCAACAGGCGATGAATTAAGACCATGTATTTCTCCAATAGGAGGTAAATTCTTAACGTCTTCAGCTTTAATACCTTTTTCTTTCATAGATTTCTTTGCCTCTTGCATATCTTCAGGACTGAGAAATAAAACACCTCTCTTCTTCGGAGTTGGTTTAGGAATAGGCTCAGTAATTGGAGCAGGAGTCTGCTCAGGAGCTGGCTCAGGAGGTGCCCAGTTATTTTCATTTGTCAACATATTATTCAATAGAATTTCAGCTTCATCCGGTGTTCTTTCCCTGAAAAGAGAACCAGCACAACTATCCAGGTAATCTCTGGAAGCATCGGTTAGTTCATTATAAAAGATATCAAGTATTTCAGGTTTCTTAAGAGGATGATTAGGCAAAGCATTAAGTAACTTGAGAAGCCTCCCCCAAGCTTGTGGGAGACTCTCTTCTTTAATTTGCACAAAGTTGTATATTTCCCTCAAAGCAGCTTGTTTCTTTTGAGCAGGGAAATATTTAGCAGAGAAGTAATAAATCATATCCTGGGGACTACGCACACAACCAGGATCAAGAGAATTAAACTATATCTTAGCATCACCCTTTAATGAGAACGGAAATATTTTGAGTAAATAGAGGTAACGTGATCTCTCATTATTAGTGAACAGGGCAGATATATCATATAGTTTAGTAAGATGTGCCACAACAGTTTTAGATTCATAGCCATAAAACGGATCAGATTCAACCAAAGTAATTATATCAGGATCAACAGAGAATTCATAATCTTTATCAGGAACACATATAGGTGAAGTAGCAAAAGTAGGATCGGGTTTCATTTTATCTCTAAGTGATTCTTTGTTCCATTTAATTAATAACCTCTTAAGCTCATATCTATCTCTACAAGCTAAAATAGCTAAAGAAGCATCTTGATCAAATAAATAACCCTCAGGAATAGCAGGCATATTTTCATCATCACTATCATCATCGTATTCAGATTCAATAATTTCTTTTTCTATAGCCCTAGCAATTTGTTCTTCTAGAAAATCACTAAGTGGCACAGTAGTATCAGGCATAGAAGCAGTTTCATCGTAAGTATCATGCATAGCAGAAGTGGCATCATCAATAACATGCAACATATCAGAACGAATAGCAGAAGCAGATGTAGGTGTCGCAAACTTACTCATAACAGAAGGTGAATCAAGTGCAGAGCTAGATGGCAGTTCCTTACCTCCCCTCATAGTTGAGGGATAGATCTTGGTTTTTGGATCTCTCCAGTTCTTCATAGTGTCCAGCAGATATAAATCCCAAGTGACTCAAAGAATAGAACTATGCTCCCCGGCACCGGCGCCACAAATTGGTCTTGATAACCCACAAGTATAGGGGATCGCAACAGCTTTCGAGGGTAGAGTATTCAACCCAAATTTATTGATTCGACACAAGAGGAGCCAAAGAATATTCTCAAGTATTAGCAGCTGAGTTGTCAATTCAACCACACCTGGAAACTTAGTATCTGCAGCAAAGTGTTTAGTAGCAAAGTAATATGATAGTGGCGGTAGCGGCAATGAAAGTAAAGACAACAAAAGTAATGTTTTTGGTATTTTGTAGTGATTGTAATAGTAGCAACGGAAAAGTAAATAAGCGTAAACCAGTATATGGAAAACTCGTAGGCATCAGATCAGTGATGGATAATTATGCCAGATGCGGTTCATCATGTAACAGTCATAACATAGGGTGACACAGAACTAGCTCCAGTTCGTCAATGTAATGTAGGCATGTATTCCTTATATAGTCAGACGTGCTTATGGAAAAGAACTTGCATGAGATCATTTTTCCTACCCTCCCGTGGCAGCGGGGTCCTATTGGAAACTAAGGGATATTAAGGCCTCCTTTTAATAGAGAACCGGAACAAAGCATTAGCACATAGTGAATACATGAACTCCTCAAACTATAGTCGTCACCAGGAGTGGTCCCGATTATTGTCACTTCGGGGTTGCCGGATCATAACACATAGTAGGTGACTATAGACTTGCAAGATAAGATCTAGAACTCTCATATATTGATGAAAACATAATAGGTTCAGATCTGAAATCATGGCACTCGGGCCCTAGTGACAAGCATTAAGCATAGCAAAGTCATAGCAACATCAATCTTAGAACATAATGGATAGTAGGAATCAAACCCTAACAAAACTAACTCGATTACATGATAAATCTCATCCAACCCATCACCGTCCAGCAAGCCTATGATGCAATTACTCACGCACGGCAGTGAGCATCATGAAATTGGTGATGGAGGATGGTTGATGATGACGACAGCGACGAATCCCCATCTCCGGAGCCCCGAACGGACTCCAGATCAGCCCTCCCGAGAGGTTTTAGGGCTTGGCGGCGGCTCCGTATCGTAAAACGCGATGATTTCTTCTCTCTTATTTTTTTCTCTCCGAAAGCAAATATATATAGAGGGGGGGGCGCCCCCCACCCTCATGGAAAGTGTGTGGGCCCCCTGGTCTTCATATTTGGCAAGGATTTTTTATTATTTTTTTCTAAGACCTCCCGTGGAGTTTCAAGACATTCCGAGAATATTTGTTTTCTGCACATAAAACAACATCATGGTAATTCTGCTGAAAACAGCGTCAGTCCGGGTTAGTTCCATTCAAATCATACAAGATAGAGTCCAAAACAAGGGCAAAAGTGTTTGGAAAAGTAGATACAACGGAGCCGTATCACGTAGCCCCTCACTCCTTGGTCTGTCCTAGTCTCCGGTCGTCCCAACAGTGGTTGAGGTATGCATGGGGCCGGGCTCTACCGACCTAGAACGTCAACCTATCCTCGCGTATCCTTCCTATAATTTGTTTGTGCGTCAAGGGGGACTCCTGAGTATCGCGACTCAAGAGCCTAACTGGTCACGTAGCCCCTCACTCCATGGTCCGTCCTGGTCTCCGGTCGACCCAACGGCGGTTGAGGTATGCACGGGGCCGGGCTCTGCGGATGCAGAACACAAAGAAAATAGGAAGAAAATCACAAAATCTCGAAGCTAATATTACAAGACATATTGTTCTCACAATGTCAAATAAAAGTTTAATGCCTCCACGAGGCCTGGCGCATATTGCAGGAATGAAACGGGAAAGCAGCTGCAGGTCACCCCTGGACACCACCATCGCCTGCAGAAGGTGCTCCTCCCTTGGTAGCGTCGTCTTCACCCGCACCACCAGCCGCCGGATTGGTGGAATCGCCGTTCGAGGGCGTGAGGACGAAGACACAGAACTTCTTCAACAGGGCCTCCACCTGACCTTTCACGGCTGCGACAGCGGCCGCACAATGTTCATCAGCTATAGGCTCCAGCAGCTCATTGAGACGAGCATTGGGGTCGCGAAGGTACAGATGGCTGAAGACACACGTCAGCGTAGCTGAAGAAAGGACATGAGCCTCTGCCTCCGCCATGGGACCGATGCCCTCCATGACTTCCTCAAGCGCCTTCATCAAGTGGGGAAGCAGCTGAGCAGGACCACCCTCGTCGGTGGTCAGCGGCTTGGGGCCGGAGGCGCAGCAGGAGGAGGAAGCGATGTCGTTACCAGAGCCTGGAAGATTGAGGGCTCCGGAGCACTTGGGATCTCATCAGCCGAGCCGGGTTCCAGCACTACCAGAGCCAGCGGGGCCATAGGGGTGATTCCTCCCGACAATGCTCCTCTTGGCCTCGCGAGGACGACCGGGCTGGGGAGGTGCGGGTGTTGTCGCCTCTCTTCTCCGCAGAGGGGGGCATGACCGCGACATCCTCCTTCTTCTTCTTCGCCGAAGACCCCGGCCTGATCAACCAAGGGCGAATGTCAGAAAATAGCAAGTACAAGCAGGAACAAGACAAAGCTCGAAGCACTTACTGATCCACCGCGACATAGTCCACCTTCCGCTTGGGGAGCTTGAAGCCCGAAAGCGTCGGGGCCTGAGGAGTGGGCACACGTGCTCTGTGGGAAGAAGACGGCGCAGCAGAAGGGCTGGATCCGGCCCCAGGCGGTGTCAAGATGGAGGCAGCATCTCGAGAGACGAGCGACGATCTACCCCTTGTCGGGATGAGGGGCAGCTCCCTCTCCTCCTGGCGGCCGTCGACCTCGGCGATGTCTGGCAGAGCGCGGAGGATGTCGGCCTTGCTCAGGGGGAGTTCTCCCCCGTCTCCTCGGGAGTCTCCTCAGAGTCTTCCTCCCCGCGGGACTCGTCAGAAGACACCTCCACCTGCTTCGGCGTTGCAGAGGCCCCAGTGAGCGCCGGCGGCACTAGCCCGCGCGCATCGAAGGTCGGCCTGGAGGCAACAAATTGCTCCCAGTCCTTGCGGTGGAACAAAGGAACAAAGGTGCTCGGCAAGTACTCTTGGTTATCCCCAACTGAGGGAGTCCTGGATTAGGGGGTCTCCGGACAGCCGGACTATATCCTTTGGCCGAACTGTTGGACTATGAAGATACAAGATTGAAGACTTCGTCCCGTGTCTGGATGGGACTTTCCTTGGCGTGGAAGGCAAGCTTGGCAATACGGATATGTAGATCTCCTCCCTTGTAACTGAATCTGTGTAACCCTAGCCCCCTCCGGTGTCTATATAAACCGCAGGTTTTAGTCCGTAGGACAACATACAATCAGACCATAGGCTAGCTTCTAGGGTTTAGCCTCTACGATCTCGTGGTAGATCAACTCTTGTAATACTTATATCATCAAGATCAATCAAGCAGGACGTAGGGTATTACCTCCATGGAGAGGGCCCGAACCTGGGTAAACATGGTGTCCCCTGCCTCCTGTTACCATCCTCCTTAGACGCACATTTCGGGACCCCCTACCCGAGATCCGCTGGTTTTGACACCCCGAACCTATAGCATTATATGCATCAGCTCCGAATCATGTCTTGGGTCAATAGTTCGGTTTCCCCGGCTCCCATGTTTTGGTACCTTACGTTCCGCTATATCGGCTAAGGTAGCACTAGGAGAACTACTGTGATTGTGTTGCGGTTCTTCCGGATGAGCACCTCAGTAGAGAAAGCCAAAAACTGGCTGTCATGATACGGCGAGAGCTGGTTAGCTGTTCGATCGGTCACAAAATCTTTAAGGATTTCTCCTGCATAATTCCATAATCAATGCAGCATGCGATGGATCGGCTTTTTCTCCGATCAGGCGCTTATAGAGCCCCTAGTACGGTCTTCTGAACACAAGGGGCTGCGCTGACCATACTAAAGCTCCTATGGCTAAGTGAGAGTGATAAAGCCCTATAGTCCGATTGCCTGGTTCGTTGTGCTAAGCACCTCCTTCGGAGGACCCAAAACTGGGATAAAGAGTGCTCAGGTTTATCCCAAACACCCCCGTACTTCTTACGTGGGGGCAGAAGCCGACGATTGGAAACTCTCATTCTTAACATAAAAACGGCTGCACAAGAGGGTAAACTTTTATATAATAGGCGACATATAAACGACCTTGTTTAAACATTACAAAGGACAACATGATCGGCATTCATGGAAATATAATGTCCTTGGTGCATAGCTCCGCTGCAAGGTAGGATCCTTTCAGGACACTCTTATAATATAATTCGGGCTTGCGGTGCTCCTTCCCCTCTAGCGGTCCCTCGGTCACTAGATTTTCGGCATTCATCATCCCCCAGTGCACCTTTGCGAGGGCGAAGGCCATTCGCACACCTTCTATACAGACCGATCGCTTAATGACGTCAAGTCGAGGGAAAGCGCTTACAAGCAGCCTCACGAGCCCGAAGTAGCTGCTTCGAATCGGCTCGGCAGGCCATAGCTGGATAACCATATCTTTCATGGCTAGTTCCGCCGCCTTATGCAGTTCGATCAGCTATTTCAGTTGATCGGCAAAAGGCACCGGATAATTCGGCGCCAAATACTGCGACTAAAAGAGCTTATCGGCGGTGTTCCTTCCTTCGGCTCGGTAGAATTGAGCGGCATCTAATATGCTGTGAGGTAGCTTGGCAAATACACCCGAGAAGTCCAGATTTACAATCAGAAACATAGTTTTCCCTTCAAATACTTGCTTTACATGGGAAAAGCCTTACCCGCCGCGATCTTCCTCGCCTCTTGGATCCCCTGCAGGGCGCTTTGGGTTTCCCCCCAGGCGTCGCTCGTGGCTTGACGCGCCTTGGTGAGTTCGGACACTTTCTCCATTAAACTCTGCTCTAAGGTCTCGCATTTACTTACGGCCTCTTGCAGCTCCTGCTCAGCTTTAGTAACTCTGGCCTCGTCTTTCTCACGAAGAGTCCGCTCCGTGGCCGCCTTTTCCTTGGCCTCGGCAACGGCCCTTTTGAGGGCCTCAACTTCGGTCATAACCCCTAGCACAAATCATGCGGCTTATTTCATACTGAACATTTATTTCACAATAAATGCGTGCACGCTTGTGCATACGTTGTTTATCCCTCAACTGCATTTTCAATTGGCCAATTTCTTCTATGGCCCACTCCAGACTTTGATTCAGTCCGGAGATCTTCGCAGTATGAGAGGCAGCAGCCGCTATAGGTATCTTCTTGAAACAGAAGAGAAACCAATATCAGTCAATGAGTCTTACTGTGATCATCAATGCGATCCCTTGTCCGGTTCTTTCTTTCACGGAACAGTGTATCAGGGGCTACTATCTATACTATGACACTCTTCGACAACTTATAAAACATACCTCAAAGCCTCTTATAAGGCTGATACAGGCTTCGTTCAGTCCAATCTCAGTTGACTGAATCTTCTCAATCACTGCACCCATAAGGGCACAGTGTTCGTCAACGATGGAGGCGTCTCGTAACGCCACCAACAAAGCATCCGACACCTCTGGATGGACAGAGGTCGCCGGCGGAATAGGCACGCCCCCTCCAGCCGAAGGAGGCTGCCTTCTTCATTCTGGAGCCATATAGGCCTCCGGAATTGCATCCGGTGGGGAACCGAACTAAGGATCGCCCCCGCTGTCAGACCCCATGGGAATCTTTTCCCCCATGTGTACGGCCCCTGTCGTTTGACCTCCAGGCACCGCCTTCATGGTTTCTTCCTTTCCTCCTTGGTCGGGGTCCTTCTGGGATGATGCCTCGGTGTTATGCACCTGGTTGGAGGAAGGAGCCTTTGGGGGCGTCCCGCTCTCCATAGAATTTGAGCTCAGCAGGTCCTCTGATGAGGATTGTTTGGTACGGGACCTCACCAGACTACCAAAAAAAGATGGCTTAAGGTTAAAATACTAAGCCACGACGAGTCCGGACGCTTAAACGTACTCAGATTTTATATACTTACGAGTTCGCTAGGGGCTGGGCCCTGGGATCCCATGCCGGGCCGCTGTCGGCGGCGGTAGTGGACTCCTCCGGAAGAGAAGCCCTTCCCCATTTGGGCAGTTCGGCCTCCAAGGGTGCGGAGGCCGTCCTCTTCCTTCTCCTCCCGTAGGGGATTCATCTTCCTCCTCCTTTTCATCCTCTTCGGAAGCGGAACGGGCATCAGAGCCTTCGGGTATTGTGTCCGAAGTGCCGCGACGACGAAGGCCGCCCCGGGTCTTTTTGGCCTCCTTCTCGGCCGTCTTCTTCGGCACCTTGTAGGGCGCCGGGACCAGCATCTTCGTTAGAAGTGGGATGGCCGGGTCTTCGGGCAACGGGGCCGGACAATGGATCCGCTCCGCCTTCTTCCTCCAGCTCTGGGGGAGTTGAATAAACACGCGTTAAGCACTTCCTTTGGGTCATGCGGATAGAAAAGTTTGATGAACTCACCGAACTTGCAAGGCGGGACAGTTGGTACCCGCGGTCTTCGGCGGAGTCCGGCCATAATTTGCTGGACTTTAAAAGCACCTTCCAAATGTCCTCGTGCGAGGAGTCGAAGAACCTTCGCAAAGTTTGGTGCCTGGCCGGATCGAATTCCCATAGATTGCAAGTCTGGTGTTGACAAGGCAGTACCTAGCGGACTAACATCACCTGGACTACGTTGACAAGTTCAATGTTCTTATCTCCCATATCTTTAACGCACGTCTATAGCACCGATAGTTCGTCGGACGAGGACAAGTCCAGGCCTTTCTTGACCCAGGATGTAAGCCGCAGAGGGGCGCCGGATGTAAGCTGCGCGACTTAGTGATGTAAAACCACTTCTATTGCCACTCCTTGACAGAATAATTAAAGGTTCCCGTTGGCCATACGACGTTGGGCATCTTGCTCACCATAGCGGCCCCGCTCTCGCCATGCTCGCCGCCCACCACCATGGGCTTCACATTAAGAACCTTCAGCCATAAACCAAAGTTAGGCTAAATACGGAGAAAAGCCTCGCACACGACAATGAATGTCGATATGTTGAGGAAGGAATTAGGGGATAGATCGTGAAGATCGATCCCATAATAGTACATGATGCCACGGACGAACGGGTGGAGGGGAAACCCTAGCCCGGGACAAAGTCAGGGAGGAATACAACCCTCTCGTGGGGTTCCGGAGTAGGGACGATCTGTCCCGCCATCGGGAGACGGTGGCTGATTTCCTTGACCAGATACCCGGCCTCCCGAAGCTTTTTGATATCCTTCTCTCGAACGGTAGAGGCCATCCATTTGCCTCCTGCTCCGGATCCGGACATCTTTGAAAGACCTTTTGTGGGTAGAGAATATGAACGCTCGGGCACTAGAGCCTGAGCAGAATGGAAGGAATCGGGAAGAAGGTGTGGGTGAAAAGAGTGAATCCTAGTCCCTTTATAAGGACGGAAGAGGCGATGCGCCTCCCCACTCACCTGGTAAAACTTCTTATTCCCTAAGCATCGTAATTGATGGCGCGGTTGGGTTACCCGCATCCGTATTGATGAGAATCCCGTGATAAGGGGACACGATCTCTGCTTTGACAAGACGTGCCAAGGAAACCACCTCGCGATTTGTGCAGTAGCTGGTTGAGAAAAACGGTTCGAATAATGACCGGGCCGCGACGTGATGTCATGCTGTCAAACGTGTCACATTAGATTTGTGGAAATATTATTCTCTCTACGGTGGTATGTGGAAATTGTTTTGCAGAGCCGGACACTATTCTTGTGTTCAAAATCTTCTATGGAGTATTCGGAGGAGGAACCCGCCTTGCAATGCCAAAGACAAATCTGTGCGCCCAACTCATCGTCATTGAAGCCTGGTTCAGGGGCTACTGAGGGAGTCCTGGATTAGGGGGTCTCCGGACAGCCGGACTATATCCTTTGGCCGGACTGTTGGACTATGAAGATACAAGATTGAAGACTTCATCCCGTGTCCGGATGGGACTTTCCTTGGCGTGGAAGGCAAGCTTGGCAATACGGATATGTACATCTCCTCCCTTGTAACCGACTCTGTGTAACCCTAGCCCCCTCCGGTGTCTATATAAACCGGAGGGTTTAGTCCGTAGGACAACATACAATCAGACCATAGGCTAGCTTATAGGGTTTAGCATCTATGATCTCATGGTAGATCAAATCTTGTAATACTTATATCATCAAGATCAATCAAGCAGGACATAGGGTATTACCTCCATCGAGAGAGCCCGAACCTGGGTAAACATCGTGTCCCCTGCCTCCTGTTACCATCCGCCTTAGATGTACAGTTCGGGACCCCCTACCCGAGATCCGCCAGTTTTGACACCGACACCAACCAAGAGGCGCAGAACTACAGTCAGCTCGTCATCAGGCAGGGCCACCGGGCTCAGGCGAATCTAGTCTTCTTCATCTCCAAGATTCCACAAAGGGCGCGTGCGCGCCGGGAGTGGAGCAACGCACAGCGTCAAGAATTCCCTCAGGAGCATGACCCCGTCCCCTTGGCCGCCTTCGCATTGCCCGGCTTTAAATCGATCTTCATTTGCTCCAACACCGATGACGCCCGCTCGTTGGTGAGCTCTACACAAGACCACCCCTTGTCCGACTGGGGCGTCTCTGTCGGCAGTTCCAAGCGTGGATGGTGCTACCTCTTGAGCATTCCATTGGTTTTCCCTTGAATAGGAAAGCGTGATACAGCAAAGTAGCGTAAGTATTTCCCTCAGTTTTTGAGAACCAAGGTATAAATCAAGTAGGAGGCTACGCGCGAGTCCCTCGCACCTACACAAAACAAATAAATCCTCGCAACCAATGCGATAAGGGGCTGTCAATCCCTACACGGTCACTTACGAGATTGAGATCTGATAGATATGATAAGATAATATTTTTGGTATTTTTTTGATAAACATGGAAAGTAAAATAAAAGTCAATGAAAATAACTAAGTGTTGGAAGATTAATATGATGGAAGATAGACCCCGGGGCCATAGGTTTCACTAGTGGCTTCTCTCTAGAGCATAAGTATTTTACGGTGGGTGAACAAATTACTGTTGAGCAATTGACAGAATTGAGCATAGTTATGAGAATATCTAGGTATGATCATGTATATAGGCATCACGTCTGAGACAAGTAGACCGACTCCTGCGTGCATCTACTACTATTACTCCACACATCGACCACTATCCAGCATGCATCTAGAGTATTAAGTTTAAGAGAACAGAGTAACACTTTAAGCAAGATGACATGATGTAGAGGGATACATTCATGCAATATGATAAAACCCCATCTTGTTATCCTCGATGGAAACAATACAATACGTGCCTTGCTGCCCCTACTGTCACTGGGAAAGGACACCGCAAGATTGAACCCAAAGCTAAGCACTTCACCCATTGCAAGAAAGATCAATCTAGTAGGCCAAACCAAATTGATAATTCGAAGAGACTTGCAAAGATAACCAATCATACATAAAAGAATTCAAAGAAGATTCAAATATTGTTCATAGATACACTTGATCATAAACCCACAATTCATCGGTCTCAACAAACACACTACAAAAGAATATTACATCGAATAGATCTCCACAAGAGAGGCGGAGAACTTTGTATTGAGATCCAAAAAGAGAGAAGAAGACATCTAGCTAATAACTATGGACCCGAAGGTCTGAGGTAAACTACTCACACTTCATCGGGCTATGGTGTTGATATAGAAGCCCTTAATGATCGATGCCCCCTGCGGCGGATCTCCGGAACAGGCCCCAAGATGGGATCTCGTGGATACAGAAAGTTACGGCAGTGGAATTAGGGTTTTGACTCTGTATCTGATCATTTGGGGGTACGTAGGTATATATAGGAGGAAGAAGTACGTCCGTGGAGCAACAGGGGGCCCATGAGGGTGGAGGGCGCACCTGGGGGGGTGTAGGCACGCCCCCTACTTCGTGGCTTCCCTGTTGGTTTCTTGACGTAGGGTCCAAGTCTCCTGGATCATATTCGTTCTGAAAATCACGCTCCTGAAGGTTTCATTCCGTTTGGACTTCATTTGATATTCTTTTTCTGTGAAACTCTGAAATAGGCAAAAAACAGCAATTCTGGGCTAGGCCTCCGGTTAATAGGTTAGTCCCAAAAATAATATAAAAGTGGATAATAAAGCCCAATAATGTCCAAAAGAGAAGATAATATAGCATGGAGCAATCAAAAATTATAGATACGTTGGAGACGTATCAAGCATCCCCAAGCTTAATTCCTTCTCGTCCTCGAGTAGGTAAATGATAAAAAATAGAATTTTTGATATGGAATGTTACTAGGAATAATTTCAATGTAATTCTTCTTAATTGTGGCATGAATATTCAGATCTGAAAGATTCATGATAAAAGTTTAATATTAACATAGAAATAATAATACTTCAAGCATACTAGCTAAGCAATTATGTTTTCTCAAAATAACATGGCCAAAGAAAGTGCATCCCTACAAAATCATATAGTTTAGTCATGCTCCATTTTCATCACACAAGAATGCTCTCATCATGCACAACCCCGATGACAAGCCAAGCAATTGTTTCATACTTTAGTAATCTCAAACTTTATAAACCTTCGCGCAATACATGAGCGTGAGCCATGGATATAGCACTATGGGTGGAATAGAGTATAATGATGGGGATTATGTGGAGAAGACAAAAAAGGAGAAAGTCTCACATCAACGAGGCTAATCAATGAGATATGCAGATGCCCATCGATTGATGTTAATGCAAGGAGTAGGGATTGCCATGCAACGGATGCACTAGAGCTATAAATGTATGAAAGCTCAACAAAAGAAAATAGTGGGTGTGCATCCAACTTGTGGCTCACGAAGACTGAGGGCACTTGAGGAGGCCCATTGTTGGAAAATACAAGCCAAGTTCTATAATGAAAAATTCCCACTAGTATATGAAAGTGATAAAACAAGAGACTCTCTATCATGAAGATCATGGTGCTACTTTGAAGCATAAGTGTGGAAAAAGATAGTAGCATTGTCCCTTTTCATTTCTCGTTTTTTTGGGCCTTCTTTTTTTGGCCTTTCTATCTTTTTTTATTGGGATAATGCTCTATTAAATGATGATCATCACACTTTTATTTATTTACAACTCAATGATTACAACTCGATACTAGAACAAGGTATGACTCTATATGAATGCCTCCGACGGTGTACCAGGATATGCAATGAACAAATAGTGACATGTATGAAAGAATTATGAACGGTGGTTTTGCCACAAATACTATGTCAACTACATGATGATGCTAAACAATATGACAATGATGTACGTGTCATGATAAACGGGATGGTGGAAAGTTGCATGGCAATATATCTCGGAATGGCTATGGAAATGCCATAATAGGTAGGTATGGTGGCTGTTTTGAGGAAGATATAAGGAGGTTTATGTATGAAAGAGCGTATCATATCACGGGGTTTGGATGCACCGACGAAGTTTGCACCAACTCTCAATTTGAGAAAAGGCAATGCACTGTACCGAAGAGGCTAGCAATGATGGAAAGGTGAGAGTGATTATAATCCATGGACTCAACATTAGTCATAAAGAACTCACATACTTATTGCAAAAATCTACAAGTCATCAAAAACCAAGCACTATGCGCATGCTCCTAGGGGGATAGATTGGTAGGAAAAGACCATCGCTCGTCCCCGACCGCCACTCATAAGGAGGACAATCAAAGAACACCTCATGTTTCAAATTTGTTACATAACGTTTACCATACTTGCATGCTACGGGACTTGCAAACTTCAACAAAAGTATTTCTCAAATTCACAACTACTCAATTAGCACAACTTTAATATCACTACCTCCATATCTCAAAACAATCATCAAGCATCAAACTTCTCTTAGTATTCAAAACACTCATAAGAAAGTTTTTACTAATCTTGAATACCTAGCATATTAGGATTATTTAAGCAAATTACCATGCTATTTAAGACTCTCAAAATAATCTAAGTTAAGCATGAGAGATCAATAGTTTCTATAAAACAAATCCACCATCATGCTCTAAAAGATATAAGAGAAGTACTAGAGCAAAACTATATAACTCAAAAGTTATAAGTGAAGCACATAGAGTATTCTAATAATTTCCGAATCATGTGTGTCTCTCTCAAAGGGTGTGTACAGCAAGGATGATTGTGGTTAACTAAAAATCAAAGACTCAAATCATACAAGACGCTCCAAGCAAAACACATATCATGTGGTAAATAAAAATATAGCTCCAAGTAAAGTTACCGATGGAAGTAGATGAAAGAGGGGATGCCTTCCGGGGCATCCCCAAGATTTGGCTTTTTGTTGTCCTTAGATTATCTTGGGGGTGCCATGGGCATCCCCAAGCTTAGGATTTTGCCACTCCTTGTTCCATAATCCATCAAATCTGTACCCAAAACTTGAAAACTTCACAACACAAAACTTAAAGTAGAAAATCTCGTGAGCTCCGTTAGCGAAAGAAAACAAAACACCACTTCAAGGTACGGTAATGGATTCATTCTTTATTTATATTGTTGTCAAGACTACTATATTCCAACTTCTCTATGGTTTATAAACTATGTTACTAGCCATAGATTCATCAAAATAAGCAAACAACACACAAAATCAGAATCTCTCAAAAACAGAACAGTCTGTAGTAATCTGTAGCTAGCGCAATATCTGGAACCCCAAAAATTCTAAAATAAATTTCTGAACGTGAGGAATTTTTCTATTAATCATCTACAAAACGAATTAACTAAATAGCACTCTCCAAATAGAAATGGCAGCAGTTCTCGTGAGCGCTAAAGTTTCTGTTTTTATAGCAAGATTAACAAGACTTTCCCCAAGTCTTCCCAACGGTTCTACTTGGCACAAACACTAATTAGACACACAAAAAACAACAAAAAAGAGGCTAGATAAATTATTTATTACTAAACAGGAGCAAAAAGCAAGGAATAGAAATAAAATTGGGTTGCCTCCCGACAAGCGCTATCGTTTAACGCCCCTAGCTAGGCATAAAAAAGCAAGGATAGATCTAGGTATTGGCATCTTTGGTTTTATGGAAGAAAAGAGCAAACTTGCTATCTATGGAATTAATCTTTCTATTTTGATAAAGCACATGGCTATTAATGGTAGAAGAAAGATTAAGTATGTTACGGAAATTTGTATCTAAGCTAGCCTTCATCTCTTTGATAGATTCATTTTGGTAAGAGAGCAAAAGAGATGTAGATTCAACTTTCTCATTCATGGGGTGCCCAAACATGGTTTTCATCTTCTCATAAGTGTCTACGGCATCCCCTTCAAGAAAGCCTTCTTCAAATATAGAATCTAAGACATGCTTAAAAGAAGAAGGAAGGGCAATATAAAAGCTTTTTAAGTAAATTTCAATTTGGTATTGAGGCACATTGCTAGCCCTGATCCTTAATAGTCTATACCAAGCATCTTTCAAAGATTAATCAAGTAAATAACGAAAAATTCCAGAATC